>NC_143520.1:17637321-18837321 GCF_031878675.1 Megascapheus bottae
AAATCCCCAGTTTAATCAACTTTGTCCCTGCATATTTAGATATTTGTGGATGGGAATTTTTCTTACTATACCTATAGTTACTGTGAATGAACTCACCCACATTCATACAGCAAACTTTTTTCCGAGCTTTTTTTCATGTATTTTTTATTGTAATTAACAGAAGGGTTACATTATATTCACCAGATAGAAGGTGCATTACTTCACAAACATTATTAATACCCTTTCTCATGTCTTGGTCCCCATTTCCCTCCCCCCACCCCTACCCCTCATCTTGTTTTCCTCCCTTCCCTAACTGTCTTCAAATAACCAAATACGCATATATACAATATATACAGCAATTCATACAACAAACCTTATTGTACTCTTAAACTATATGCTACAGAAAGATAAGAATACAATGTAAGAACGCAATGGCTATAGAGTAAGTGGTTGCCCCAGACTGAGGATGATAGAAGACAGGAACAGGGGGCCTACTGTTTCTATCTTGTCCTCTACCCTTGTCTATCTCTTCTAATATTCTTGGCCTTGGAAAATGTTCTCCAAATTCAGTATCCATAAATATTATATGGAGAAGTTATTGACACAGTTTCCTAATGGTAGGACTCACATTTCTCTTGAGCTCACATACTTATGTGGCCAAAGATGCTGGTTTAAAAGCCACAGACCTACAGGTAAATACCATGAACACACAGTCCCTTTGTCTACTCTCTCATTCAGGTATTAGCTTAGGATTAAAAAGAGTTGGAATTGTAAACAATGTTTTTATGACTTTTAAAACACTATTAGAAACAAGTTCTTAGCCCTAAACAATGACTTGAGTAGGAAGGTTTAAAATCCAATGGACTTAGCCAATGAATTATGTGCTACTCAATTTGTAACAAGAATTTGTATGATTGATGAAATAAAATATGATACATACATAGCTTTCAGTCTCTCTCATTCCCTTACCCTTTTTTTAATTTAATTTCAGTGTCTTTTTACTGAAATAGCAGGTGAAAATAATCAAAACAGAATTTCACTAACAAATTACTAAAATGGTAATATTTACCATATTACATAAAACACACATATTACATTAAAACAACTAATATCAGATCACATGACTACCAAATTATTCTATTAATGCTAGAGGATTTTTTTTTTTGCCAGTTCTGGGCTTGAGCTCAGGGCCTGAGCACTGTCCTTGGACTTTCTCAAGGCTAGAGCTCTACCACTTGAGCCTCAGCACCACTTCTGGTTTTTAGTTTGTATGTGATACCAAGGAATCAAATTCAGGTCTATGTGCAAGCACTCTACCACTAGGACAAACTCTTGGCCAGCAGGGGAAGTTTTTATAGTTTCTCTTATCTGTAAGTTACATTTTTAACTTATAAAACTTTCTTTCAGTTAAATTTAGTATGTTTCATATATACAGTTTTCCAAAGAGGAAGTAATATATTTAAATATCATTCATAGATTGCTAGTCATGAGCCTTAGAAAATAATTTCTGTTTTTAAGCAACTCTTATTTTTTATTATATGTACATGTACTTTAATCTATGCCAGTTAGCTGACTTAAACTGAGTCTGAGTTGTGGATGAAGCAATACTAGTTAGGTTTTAACTGTAAGAAAAGAAATATTAAAGCTAACAGTCAAAATTGATGGTCTTATCTAATTATTGAAATTGGTTTATCTAACTGCTTACTGGAAGTGATGTTTAGATTTTCACCTAGTTCTACTTTCATGACCAAAGCTGAATAGGTTCAGTCTCTTGCTTTCTGTGGCTTATACAATTGGAAGATCTAAATCCACATCATTTACTTTTAGAAAACCTAATTCCCCTCTAATAGGATGATCCTGGTATGTCCTATAAGGATTTAAAATTTATATGATGAAATAAGAACTCTTTTTTAGATTTTGGGGTAATTTAACACTACACTCTCTGACATCACAGTTGACTCAATATATAAGGCACCTATCCAAATTAATCACGTTCTTTCTACTTTCTATTATATTTGCTTTGTGCAGCAGTCTGTAATTCTTTGTAGAAGCATTAAAGAAAGTTGAAGATGCTAAGTGCAGTGGCTCACGGCTATAATCCTAGCTACTCAATAGTCTGAGATCTGATAATCAGGTTTCAAAGCCATCCCTGGCACAGAAGGACCAGAGACTCTTATCTCCAATTAACCTCTAGAAAACGGGAAGTGTGATTGGCTCAAGGGTAGGGCAGTAGCCTTAAGGTGAAGAGCTTAGGGACAGTATGCAGGGTGTGTTCAAGCCCCATGACCCACAAGAAAGGAAGAAAGAAAGAAAGGAAGGAAGGAAGGAAGGAAGGAAGGAAGGAAGGAAGGAAGGAAGGAAGCAAACAGGATCAGACTGAACACAAATGAATTAAATGTTCTTTATTATTGAGAAAATGGTATTTCCAATATTTTACCGGATTATTTATCATTTTTATTTTCTCTGAAATTAACCTCAAAAATATGGTTAATAACTTCTGATCATCAATGCAATAAAAAAATAAAAATAATTTAAATTTACATCACTTAAAATTATTTTTGTTCACAAATCAGAATGTTGTTACTAATGAAGATTTTGAAGCAAAATGTGAGTTCTACATCATCACAATAAGTACATGGAAAACTGACTAAGCTCCACCACAACTATTATGGTGAGAACAACAACCACCATTTCCAGATGTCTACTAGACTCTTGGCATGGTGCCATCTGCTTTAGTTTTCTAAATGAATCTTGTCAGCAGCCTGACATGATTCTCCTCCTGTTGCAAAGGAGAAAACAGAAGCTGAATTACTTTAGTCATATAACAAAAATAGAAAACATTCTAACTGTTCTACTGTCTCAAAGTTGTGTTTTTCATCATTATGCCACACCATCCAAATTCCCAATAGATTCAAACAATGTGACATAGTAATTAAACACAGAAACTATTGCTCAGCATTACATGGAACCCATGATAGCGGCCCTTCGAAGTTGGGAGAACATGACGCATATGAGCTGTGTTGATTTCACGTTTGACTTAAGTGAATATTCTTAGTCGTTTGTTGTTTATATTGGTATTGGGGATTGGACTCAGAAAAAGGGCACTATGCATTAGCTTATTTGCTTAAGACTATCAGTCTGCCACTTGAATTGCAGTTTCACATTTCTGCCCAGCTGGCTTCAAACTCAAATTTTCCTAGAAGTTTGACTTGTTTTCTTTCTGTTAAGATATTATGAAGATTATAAATTTTGCTTGCACTTATTTTCCACAATATTACACCTGACTTTAGGATACTACTATCTTAATGTACATTTCCTAGAAGAAAGTAGCTGTTTAAAAGACTATTTTGAAGGTAAGTTAACTTTTTGCAATTGTTCAGTGCACATAATATTTTTCAGGTTTCCTTCTTTCTTATCTTACAGTATCATAATGACCTTCTTTATAAGAAGTATTTTAATGGTATGCATGGCATCATAATGCAATATTTTACTCCTTCCATTAAGATATTTGCTGAGAATTGTCAAGTGCAAGAGTGATGCTCTATAATTTCCAATCACAAAAGCAATCTTATATTAAAGGTAAATGTAAGGTAATCTCTTCATAACCTAAATTACTATATTGATTCTCTGCTATGTTCAACTACACTGAGAAATCACTTGTTTCTGGCTATTGTCATGTTGGTACTGGTATAAGGTACTTTTTTTAAGTAACTCTTAAACCAACACACTTTAAACACAGCTCAAAAAATAAAAAAGGAAAAAATGGAAAATTTGAGACCTATCATGCTTGTCTAAAAAAGTGCTCAGTGAAAAAAAGAATATGCCCAAAATAATTTGTTTCATTTTTTTGATAGACTAGATTCTGAGGTACATATGCACAGTATTTGTTGAATATTGAACAATTTTCAAGTTTCAAGTTTCCCCCAAATGGAATATTTTGAGCAAAGGTAATATGCAAAATGTATATACTTGAAAAATATAAAATTGTCCTAACGGTAATTTTTTGAAACCTTTATTGTCTTTTTAAACACATATCAGCTTTCAAAGAGCACTGCTTATTCTGAAAGTCACATTAGGTCAGAAGGAGAGTAAGGTCCTTTTCTAAATTACAAGTTCATATTTTACTCTCACCTTTGCAGTCTCCATAGTGTGCTGGTTTATATTACTTTGTCATACACTGATGGTTTTTGTAAACTAGTCCTACTTCACTTACTTTTAAAGACAAATGTTTGCTTAGTGTCTACAAATGTGTGCTAACTGCTGTACCTCAGACATTCATTAGTCTTTAGAGTTTGCACTTAAGGGAGACAATGGCATTGTAAATGAAAATGACCAGTAGCCAAAGGGAACACATAATTGTTTGTAATTAAACAAAAGTGTTGCTGAGTTAATCAGATTCACATCTTAATATGCTTTAAAGCATTGCTGTCTTGTCAAAATGAAGACTTTAGTTTTCTGTGTCTTTGGAATTGTTTTAATTGGTAAGGAAAACTAAGCAAATTATGCCACTAAGATTCTTTAACCCACTTAAACACAATAGATAAGCCAAGTGTGTTTTGATCAAAGTTTTCACTGGAGTATCCTTTTAACTTTTCCCAGTTTCATAATTAACAGTTTGTATAAGCATTAGCCTATTGACAACAACATTTGTTCTGCAATGCCCTGCACTGTTGCTCTCATCTTTTGAAATATAGCACAAACACACTGAAACATTTTCCTCCTTCTCGGGCAGCTAAATCATTCACTTGAAACACCATTGGGTTGATATAACACTTCTGGGGCAGAGGGTTTTTATCCTAATTTTAGTTCAACTTTGTCTTTGATGAAAGGCAAATCCAAATTAAGCTAAAGAACTCAAAAGGTCATCTGGCATGCTGTTATTATTTTACAGCAAATCCTATTTCCTGAACCTGTAGAATATTATCCAGTTGGAGTGAACCGTTAATTTTTTTTTTTCCTGAACCTAAAAGACTTATGAGGTTTTGGATTTTTTTTTCCTCCTGAAAAAGAGGAGGAAAAAGGCAAAGTGATAAGAGAATCTAGAGTTATGTCAAACAAATTACGTTTTCGTTATTAGTGGCTAGTTTGTAAATATCAAAGATCCACTTATTGTAGTGCCCGGACCTGCATTTGCATGCTGATGAAATCCAACTGGATGGCTGTGAACTATAGGGTTATCTCTCAGGCAGCAGTGGGGAGCTCCAGAATCAGGCGGCTGAGCATCTGACCGACTCAAGAGTCCAAGCTGCAGACCTCTTCTATTCACTTTCTTTACAACAATTAAAATATGCAAAGTGATAATTTTCCTTAAGTAGCCTTAAATGTGCGATCTATTTAAATGTGAAGAAAATTGCCTGAAGCTTCTGGTGTGAGGGACAAAAAAGAATAAATTATGCAAATAGCAGAAAAGGACTCTACCACTTGAACGCCTAATTTTCCTGTAATAAGCATACTGTTTCATTTAATTTTTTGCCTCTTATTAAAAGTGACAGTTCTTTTGCACTGTCTGATGGTTATATCTGACACAAGCTAGGGAAATGACTGCTAGACTAAATGCTAAAGCATTTTGGTAGCTTTTTTAGATGATGGTTACATTCACAAAGTAATTATGCACTGAAGAGTAGAGAAATAAGGTTTAATTACACAGTAATCGCTTCTGATGGACACGGCAGAAGTGTGAACACCGCCAGACTGCAATCCATCAATGACAAACCCCTGGCCACTTTTAATTCCTCCTCATTTGCATCATAACCTCCGCACCAAGTTGCACAAATGCTGTTAAATGTTAATAGGAGCTGTCTCTCCACTCAAAATGAATGCTTAAGCTGTTTCATTTTTTTTTTCTCCTCCACCTCAGACCTTCAAAACCAGCTCCTCTCTGAGAGCAGGCATTAAGCACCGAGCATGGTGCGTGGTCACTGTTGTGCTAATTGGGAGCAACACTTAAAGTTTTATCTCTCAAGCGCTAATAATGCACACTGCTGACAAACCAGTGAATAAGTAATGTACTTGGAGGAGAGGAGGGGGAAGGAAAGCATGCCTAGAATGAAAAATGCAGTTGGGACCGTTGTTCAGTGACTAGCTATTTGATTAGGCCCTGTAGTCATATTTAATCCAGATCCTTAGGGAACATAGACAAAATTACATCTTCATCTCATCAAACATTCAGCCATATTTAAGCATTCAGCTGATCAAGCTTTTATTGTTTCTCAGCAACATGGAAACAATGTTGTCCTGCATTCTTCATTCCAGAAGCTGGAGGGAGAAAGGCCCTGGGAGCTTAGGCATGTGTTTAGAGGGCCCACTACTGTGTTTAGGGGATCCCAGAAGCAGAGGAATAAAATCAGTTTAGTTACTATGCACTAATACTCGAGTTGATAAAACCTCTAGTGCTCAATTTGATTTGTACAGTCTGTAATAGTCAATCTCATTTTTTCCCTATTAAAGGAAAAAAAGTTCTTTCCTCTACCTTGTCTTTAAACCCAGTCCATTTGCTGAGACAGGTCTACATCATTAAACTGCAGATGGCTCTTTTTCTATTAAGCAGCAGGTATCATTTTTGTCCTGACAGGAGGAGGCTCCACCTGCTGCCGGCCCACCAATGCGTCCAGCTGACTGCTTTGCAGAACAGGGAAGGCAATTTGTAAGCAGTGTGCTAAGTTTAACAGTAGACTCTAAGAAGTAACAAAAGAGCCATTTTCTGCATGAAGATTGAGAATTATCAACACCTTTCGGTGCATAATAGTTAAGCCTTTATCACTTGAGGAGCTGCTGATAAGGTTAAGAACACTAGACAAACTGCTCATTAGTGGAAAGGTTTGCCTTTTACATTAAAGACTGCTGGGTACTGAAGTTCCTCTAGTGAGCAATACATCTCTGGCATTTGAAAGAATGAGCTGATCGGTATACATAAATGAATATGGAAAAGGAGACCTGGAAAGTTCTAATAATATTTGTGAGCTTTGGAAAGGATAAGCCTGTTAAATGTATTCAAAAGTTGTGTGATCTGGAAAGGAAGGCCCTAGATTAGGAGTCCTAAGACCTGTACTGCATGCCAGATATTACCACTGACTAACTGTATGACCTTGGGTAAGTAAATTGTAGTGGATAAAGCTAAAGCATGCTGTAGTATTATTGAAATGCAGAATGTCAGGACTCATTAGCTTGCTTTAGTAAATAATCCAAATCAGTTGCAAGTATCTCATATACTAATATATTGACAATAACTGCATAGGAAAAAGATTAATTAGTACCTAGTCATTTGTTTTATGTTGGCAAGTTTGGTTTGGGATTATCAACCGGAATTTATTTAGAGTCCTTGTGTGAATGAAAGCAGTATTTCCATATTCCTTTATACAGTTTTCATATGAATAAGAAATGACCAGTGATACCTTCTTTGGGATTTTATCACATGCATTTGTGGCTTAAGCTTGTTGATGATCATAGTAAAGCAGGGTAATGTTTACTTAGTTTAAAGATGAAGAAACAGCAGCTCAGAGTTCAAATACCTTGAACTAAGGGCACATGTATATGACCAGCAACAGTGAGTTTTCTATCCAAGTTTGTCTGATTTTAAAGACTGTTTACTTAACTGTGTTTGGGGATTGAGTTCTATTTGTATGGAAAATAACAACTCAAATTGAGTATGCTTCATTCCAACGCTCTCTGGCTGTATCACTTCAGTTCTATTCATCAATCTCTCTTTTGCCTACTTAACATGTTTATAAAATCCCTTAAGGGAGACCAAGGCTTAACTTCTATCACATTAGAAACAAGTCAGCCTCTTGATGCTATCAAGCCAATTCTGTGAAGAAGCAGTTCTTATAAACAAAGAGGACTTTCTACTTAATTCATTGAGACTCAACATAAAGTTTTAAATTTATTTGTGTAAATCTAAAACACATCAGCAATGATGATTTTTGTAACTCTGTAGAATATAGATTATGAGTAATTCTCCTTTCAGACATATGGATAACTACATCATCCCAGGTACACTACTTCACAGTTGAGTTAAAATGTGCTCGAATGAACCCAAACTATACTGGTCCAGTGACCACTCTCTTGAAAACATTTCTTCTCCATCAGCAGCAATTCTTCACCATTTAGGAACTCAATTTTAAAAATAAAAAACACATGTCTATAGGCCATTTTTATTTCTTCTTCAGAGAACACTCTCTTTAAGCCTTTGGCCCATCTTTTAATGGGGTGGTTGTTTCTTTGCCGATTAGTTTAGGAGTGATTCAATTTTTTGAGCTGTTGATGTATTTTAGATATGAGGCCTTTTTCCATTGTGTGGTTAGTGAAGATCTTCTCCCACTCTGTAGCCTTTCTAGTTAATTTGCTAGCTTGTTCTTTGCCATACAGAAGCTCTGCAGTCCCACTTATCCAGCCTTTCCCTGATTTGTTGTGTTTCTTGGTCCTTATTAAGAAACTTTCCACCTGTGCCAAGGAGACCTAGTGTGTCTTCTATTCCTTCTTATAAGGTTTTCAGTATATCGGCTTTTAACTCGAGGTCTTTGATCCATTTGGAGTTAATACCACTGCAGTATGATAAAGAAGGATCCAACTTTAGCTTTTCTCAGGTGCTTAACCAGTTCTGCCAGCAATGTTTGTTGAAGAGGCTGTCTTTTTTTCCATTCTATTTTTTTTTTTGCTCCCTTATCAAAGATTAGGTGGCCATAGGTTTGTGGTTTAATATCTGGGTCCTCAGTTCTATTCCATTGGTCTTCTGGACTGTTCTTGTGCCAGAACCAAGCTGTTTTGGTCACTATAGCCCTGTAATAGACTCTAAAGTTTGGTATTGAAATTCCTCCAGCGCTGTTCTTTCTGCTAAGAAGTGTTTTTGCTATACAGGGTCTTTTATTATTCCATAAGAAAGTTTGGATTGCCTCTTCTATTTCTTTAAAGAATGACATTGGGATATTGATGGGTATTGCATTGAATATGTAGATAGCCCTTGGCAAGATTGTCATTTTCACGATGTTGATTCTTCCCATCCAGGAGCATGGGAGATTTTTCCATTTCCTCAGTTCTGCTTTAATTTCCTCTTTCAGGGTTTTAAAGTTTTCATCAAAAAGGTGCTCTACATTCTTAGTTAAGTTAATTCCTAGGTACTTTATTTTCTTTGAGGCTATTGCAAAAGGAGTTGCTTTCCTGATTGTTGCCTCATTCCTCTCACTGTTGGCATATAGGAAGGCAATTGATTTTTAAGGGTTAATTTTATACCCTACTACCTTGCCAAAGTTTTGAATCAGCTTAAGGAGCTTGGGAGTGGAGTCTATAGGGTTGTTTAAATACAGAATCATGTCATTAAAAGAAATGCAAATCATAACAACTTTAAGATTCCACTTCACTCCAGTTAGAAAGGCCAGGATCAAGAAATCTAATAGCAACAGATGCTGGAGGGGATGTGGCCAGGAGGGATCACTACTACACTGTTGGTGGGCGTGCAAACTGGTTCAACCACTATGGAAAGCAGTATGGCAGTTCCTCAAAAGACTAAACATAGAGCTCCCCTATAACCCAGCAATTCCACTGCTTGGCATTTACCCAATCGTCCAGAAACAAGGACATACTAAAGCCACTAGTACAATGATGTTCATTGCAGCACTATTTACCATAGCAAAGATATGGAACCAACCCAGATGTCCCTCAGTTGATGAGTGGATCAACAAGATGTGGTATTTATACACAATGGAATTCTATGCTGCTGTCAGAAAGAATACCACCCCATTTGTAAGGAAATTGAAAGACTTAGAAAAAAATCATATTAAGTGAAGTAAGCCAGACTCAAAGGAACATAGGTTCAATGGTTTCCCTCATTTGTTATAACCAGTAGAAGCCTTGGGCTCTCCTAGCAGAAATTTACAATAGAACAAAATCTAGATACATAAGGCCATATAGTATGACGCTAAATGAAAGACCTCCAGGATATAGAAACAAAAGCCATATAATGAGTGATTATTGTCCTTAATATACTATGTTATCTCTCATCTCTTTTGCCATCCCTTGGTTATGTCATATTGTTACAATATTTCACCTTCTTATCTGATATATTTTATATGTGATTAATTGGTTATTTGAAATTGGATAGGGAAAGGGGAAATCAAGATGGGGGGTAGGGAAATGGGGACCAAGACATGAGAAAGGATATCAATGTTTGTGAAGTAATGCACTTTCTATTTGGTGAATGTAATGTAACCCTTCTATTAATTACAATACATATATGGAAAAAATCAAAATAAAGAACACTAGTTTCTCATTGCTACACCAAGTTGAAGGTGGGGGTAAAGGAACAATTGAAATACGTATTTACTAAAATGTCATAAAGCATTGATGATGGAAGAGGGCACCACATTGGCACTATCATCTGCCAGGAGAGACACAAGTAATTATGCATGCTTCCTAAAAGAAAACAAAGTGCAAAATCAAACCAACAAAAAGAAAGTAAAACACAAGTTGTCCTCCTCTCATACTAATTTTCTTCTAGATGTCAGTGCCAAGTTTCCTTATAAACTGTTCCAGGCATGTCAGGGACATGACAATCTACTTTAGTATCATTTCCAGAACATAAAGCCTATCTTGTCTGAGAATACATAGCTGGTCTTTATTCCAAGGATAACATGTTTTGCGATCTGTCCACAATAATAAAATTTTAAAAAAAGAAAAAAAAAATATTGTTTTTTCTCTTGAATGACTACCACAATAGACTTAAAATTTCAGCATTTCACACTTAAGTAACAATTGTGCCCCCAGCCCATGAATTAACTTCCAGTAATTTTTTTTACTCTTTCCCAGAGACTGTATGTGATCATGTCATTCATGTGACTGTAATTTCTTTTTTTATTGAAAGATGGTGCACAGAGAGGGGGTACAGTTATATAAGGAAATGAGTACTTTTCTTTTTGAACAGTGTTACCCCCTTCTTGTTTTTTCACTCCCCAAAACTCCCCTCCCTGAAGCTGTAAAGTTTGTTTCCAATATGGAGTCTAGTGAATTGCACAGGCTCACCTTTTGCTGTTTCTGTGATTCCCCTTCCCTGTAATTTTCATGTTCAATATCTACCTCTTCCACCAGACTCTAAGCTCCTCTGAGTCACTGCATCTTGCATTGATCTGTATGCCTAGTGTATAGTGAACACCTTGACCTCTTCAGGACACAAAAAATATAAACAATCTTTCTAAGAAAGATGGTAGAGAACAAAGAGCACACAATACTAATGAAAGATTCCTTACTGGAAAGAAAGAGAAGAAACATGTGAAGGTGGACTGAATACCTTGAGTGCTGACATTTTTAGGGAGAGGTATTAGTAATAGAAAAAAAAAAAAGAAACAGGCTAGCAGTGACTCAGGTTAAGGCTCCTTGACTTTGTATCCACAGTTAATCTAAGTCCAATGACACAAATGTTGAAGACTAAGCTCTATATTGTGGGAAGGAAAAATGTTCAAATTGGACTGGATCTCAAGAAATTTAGAAAGATGAAAATTATACTCAGTAATTTATTATTTTTAGTATAAATGACACTACTGAACAACTATGATTCTACTATCCATGTCACTGTGTATGAGATAAAGCTGAAGTCTTTTTATACGATTTTGAACTGTGTTGTCTATGCAGCACAGACATCCATCCAAACTTTCTAACTGGAGAGAATAATTTACCCTCAAAATGTATTTGAGGTAGAGAGTAGGGAAAAGGAAATAGATTCTGTTAAGGGGTGGGTAGTCACAAGAGAGGACTGAACTAGCAAGGAAAATAAAAAAGTTGAATACAGTAAAAAAATAGATTACTTGCATCTATGAAAACAAAACAATGATATGAATTAATGGACCTTCTATCTGGCAAATATCATGCAACCCTTTTATTAATTACAATAAAAAATATAAAAAAAAAGTTTTGGAAGGAAGTTAGCAAAAAAAAACAAAAAAAGAAAATAAAACAATGAAATTTGTTGAAATTGTTTTATGAAATAGGAAAGAAGAGAGAGTGATAGCAAATGGTGAGATTGGCTGGAATACCTTGCAGATGTGTTACAGTGATCTGCATTCTAACACATAATCTAGTAAATAATTTCATTTCCTTAAAAATATTCAAATATTCAAATATTCTAGAGGAAATTTCTACATATTGCATGCTATGTAGTAAGAGTCTTGCCAGTTAATATATATGTGTTACTTCTGTTCTCCTGTGTGAGTACTTTAAAGGTTCCAGTCTACATAGAAATCCCTGAATCAAAGACATTGCACAAGTAGAAAGTGGAGCACAGATTATTAACCTTTTGGCGCTTGTTTCCTCATCTGTAATATGGGGTTAACAATATTTCAGTACCTCAGAAGAATGTTGTGCGAATTAATGTTGTTAAGCCCTTTAAGATCCACAGATGAAAGATGCCATAAAAATCCAAAGGTTATAACATTACAGTTATTGAAATTGGAAACACAAATAATGCTGGGAAGTCAGTATATATTTGATTGAAAGGCATCTAGGATATTAGAAATTCACAGGTACTTACAGAAACTTATTCTCCCAAAATCAATGTACAGTATTGATATATATATATATATATATATACATATATATATATATATAGAGAGAGAGAGAGAGAGAGGGAGAGAATAAATCCTAAATAAATACTCCATACAAATCATAAGTTAAACAGAAATGATTCGTTCATAGCTGAAAAAAAATCCAGTGTCAGATTTTACATTATTTCTGTTTCTATAAAGATCTGAATAAATACTACTGTTGAATGAACTAGGTCTATGTCTAGATTTATATAACTTCACATTAGTCTATGTAGAAAGGAAGCTGTTAAAAGACATGTTAAGCATACTAACATGATTTATTGAAATCGTTGTCTGTCCTTTCCCTACTGTTGTATTTTTCACTTAAATTTCAAATCTCCTTGAGTAGTTTATAAATATTAAGCACAAAATATAAACATCAATCTTTTTAGAGCAAAATAATAATGTGCATTATCAATTCTCTCTATCTGATCTAATTTGTTCATTAGTTTTAAAATATTTTCCTTCAATAAAGCTTTAAAAAGCCATTTTACTAGAACACTAGAATATAAAAAAGGATGAAAGCAAGTTTTCTAACATAGAAAGTATAACTTTAAAATACTTGTGTCTCATGAAACATGTGATTGCTTATCCATTTTGCTTACTAATTCACTTACTTCCCAATTCATTGTTCACTTATAACAGTATTTACTTTTGCTACATAGTATACTAATTTAAAAATACAAGTAGTAGAAGCTCATATGAGTGTATGTTTCTATGTGGGAAAATTGGTTATAGAATCACACACACACACACACACACACACACATACACACACACATGCCATTGCTAAACTTCTTCATGATTACCTCTAGAAAGTCATTTGAAATATGAGGAATTATATAAGAGCTTTTAAGTTTTTATTTTACAATTTTGTGAAAATTATTGATATTTATAGGAAGTGAGTATAATATTTTAATTTTAAAAAGCTATTGTTACAGAATGAAAAATTGAGAAATAGATGAAATAAAGCTAGAATTCAAATTAAATTAAATGCCCAATTCATTATTAAACAAAATTGTAAGAGAAGACTAATAGCTAATAGGAAGATTTATTACCCTTGATTATAACTGAGAAGAATTAACATACAAGTACACTTTTGTTTCACCATGATACATTTTAGAGACCTTTATAGAATTACTTTTGGCTTTAATCCACTGAAGTACAATTTCCAACTAAGTACAAGAAAGGTTAACTTCAAACTGTAGTGGCAAACCAGTCATGGAAAAACAACAGGGTTCACAACTGAGTCAAGGAGTCAAACAAATGTTATATTTAGAAAGTCAAGAGCTTTGTTTTGGCTGTTTTAGAGGTTTTCCCCAATTCATGAACAGTTCAAGGTTACTAGCTCAGCATCAGAGCTCAAAGTCCTTCCAGAATTTATTCAATATTCAGGTTCAAAGATTTAAATGTGTATTACAAAATAAACATTTGAAACTTGGGACTACTGAGTTTGTGAGAATTTAAGTAACTCACAGGCAAAGGTCACATGGGCCAACATATTTTGAGACAGCTAATAAGCAAGGAAAGCTATATTTAGAGGTATAAAAATAAGAAGCACTAAAATGTTTAGTGCCTTAGCAAAATTAACAATTTCTGTATGCATATTTATAAATAAGATGTCTCCTAGAAAATATGAATAGGTAGCTAGTACAGATATGTGAAATGAATTCCATTTTTCTACTGTAACAATATTTTTATATAGCCTTTTGTTTCACCTCTGCATTTGACTTCCAACTTCAATGTATAGCTTTTTTTTTCCTTTTTTTAATCTATAAACTTATTGAGTAGCATTTGGAATGATCAAGATAGTCAAAGAAGTAAAGAGAGGCACACTAGAATGCAAGGACAATTTGTTTTATAGCTTTTGTTTTGACTAGTTGTATATATTTATTGCTTAATTTCTTGCAGTTATCTAGAATCTCTTGAATATATTTCTTGAATATTTCTGATTTCCAACAAAATGTATTGGATTGTAGTGAGGGGACCATTTCTTTGCACAATGTGTAACAAACACTTAATGGCCAATTAACATTAAATAATTGGTTGAGTAAGCATTGTGTAAGCAAAAGTATTCTGCTTAATTGCTGTTATGTGATGACCATATCAGGGTGTAATATGCATCATATAGCAAGTAGTCATCAATAAATAAATGAGTTTACTACTATATTACTGAACGAGCCCTGAAACATGCAGAAGTGTTATCACTGTATTTTCCTCAAATTTCTAATATATTTTCCTGCTTGATTAGTGTTTCCCTAAATAGAATAAAATGACATTATAAATAATAAAAACAATTTCATACCCCACACTCCTTAATCCTTATACGTGTCAATTCTGTTTCATTTTCAGCCAGTGATGCTGAAGAGTTTACCTAAGAGAATAGGCAATCAGAACCACATAACATTCCAACAATTATGGAGGACAACCTATCCACATTTTCTTCATATACTTTGGTGTTCCTTCTTGCTGATTCTATAATGTTCCTTCCAGATGATCATTTCCACATCCTCTACCAGTTGAGATTTGCTTTCCTTAATGGTAAAGTTAATAATGCGAGCTTAAAGCAGAAAAAAAGGGTGGAGAAAGCTTTGATAATTCAATATAGTTCATTAGTTCTTTCTTGTTTGCTTGCTTGCTTACTTGCTTGCTTTGTCGATCTTGAGGCATGAACTCTGTGCTTGGGCATTGCCTCTGAGCTATTTAGTTCAAGGCTATTGCCCTACTCCTTGAGCCACAGCACTCTTGCAGAGCCACTTCCCATTTTCTAGTGGTTAATTGGAGATGAGTCTCAAGTTCTTTAGTTCTTGGACTAGTTTTGAACTGCTATCCTCAGATCTCAACCTCATGAGTAGCTAGGATTACAGGTGTGAGCTACTGTGCCCAGCTCACTTTCATTTTTTTTAACTCACTATAACATGTTCATACTCACAACTTCAATGAAAAACGCCTATCAAATTTTCCATACATTTGTTATCTTGCCAACACCGATAGTCATTTTTAAGTCCTTATGTCTCTTGTTTTAGAAGGACTTGGCAGTGTTCACCATTACTTTTTTCTTTTTTTTTTTTTTTTTGCCAGTCCTGGGGCTTGAGCTCAGTGCCTGAGCACTGTCCTTGGACTTTCTCAAGGCTAGAGCTCTACCACTTGAGCCTCAGCACCACTTCCGGCTTTTTTCTATGTATGTGGTACCGAGGAATTGAACCCCGGTCTTCATGCATGCTATGCAAGCACTTTAACCACTAGACCAAACTCCCGGCCCCACCATTACTTTTTTCTTTTGCATGCATTCAGTACCCTTATGATGTGGCTCAGCTGGCTTGCTCAGCTTGCTCAGAGCTTATGTTCTACTGTTTGGGCCAAGCCTTCAGCCAAGCTTTCTGCTGATTAATTGAAGTCCATGAAGTGTCATGGACTTTTCTTTCCCCCTCTGCTTTTGTATTGTGATCCTCTGGATGTCAGCCTCTTGAGTACCCATATAGATGTAAGCCACTGGTGCTCAGCCAAAAACAGCCATCTTATTTCACTATCTTAACTGTAAACATCAACCATAATTCCTATTAGACTTAGACACAACTTCATTGTAATCACATAGAAGTGTTCTTTGAAAATAAATTAAATTTAAATAACTTATTGCACTTTAAGTTTCATTTGTAAATTTTGTGCTAGACATTATTTACATTACAAAAATCTGCCTTCCTATTGTTTTGGGGATAAATAAAATAATCTGAAAGGAATCTTAGAAAAGAGAACTGTGCCGAGTAGGGTATCTAATAGGAGCTACAATTTTTGGTAGAAAGACATTGGTGAAGAGGTTAAGAAAGAATTTAGGATAAAAACCATTCAGTCATCTTCTCATTTCTGGTTTTTTTTTTTTTTTTACTATAGCTCCTCATTTGCCCTGAACTTGAGCATAAGCCAAAGGACAAAAGGTCTTGTCTATACCATGCATGTGGCTTAACCTCCTGCAGTACAGAGCAAGGCTGAGAATGGAAGAGAGGATGAAAGGGAACAGATGAGAGAGTCCAGCCATTCTGCATTTCAACAGGTATTACTTTGCTTCACAATAAAAGGGGAAACAATATCTCCAAAAAAAGAGGCTACACAGACTAGCTGCTGGTCCTCAAGGATCCCAAGTCCTAATTTCTAGAATGCAAAAGATTACATACCTCAGTGGGGTGAGGAGAGTTTATCATTTCATTCAGGATTATCCAAGAAGTCTCCAGCTCTAAATTCCACCATACAAGAAGAGCAGAGACATAGTTGGCATTTACACAAAGTAGAAAAGTACTGAGCCCATGCCAAAATCCAGTGAATTCGAATTCTAGCCGTCATTAGAATGTGGAAAAGGCAAGGACCATTTTTTTTAACAGATTCCAGAGGCTATTCAAGATCTTTGAGTAAGCGATGTTTTGGTCTACTTTAGATTTCTGGTCCTCAAAACGGTGAGAGAATATGCTCTAGTAGTTACACACAAAGCTGAACAATCTGTGGATTCCCAAGTGTCATATTATCAGCTAGGTGATGCCCATTTGGTGAAACTCCAACACAAACTGTAAAAGCACAATGCAGGTATTATTCACACAAAGTGGCAGGGACTTAAGTTTAGGTACTGAAGTTAAATAGCATGTAATAAAACTGCTCTACTTGCATTTTCCCATCTAGATCTGTTATAGCCAATGTTGAGTCACATCATATGAGAGTTCCCATGAAGTTTAAAGTGAGGAATGAGTGGAGGACTTAGCAGGTAAAGACAATACAGTGGGATGTGTCCTATTTGCTTCTACAGATGACTCATGATTACTGGATTTACCTGATACAATTTATATGAATTTAATTTAGTTTATTTTAATGTGTGTGTGTGTATATGTGTGATTATTGAGAGAGAGAGAGAGAGAGAGAGAGAGAGAGAGAGAGAGAGAGAGAGAGAGAGAGAGAGTTTGAGATTTATGCCAGTATTTGAGCTTGAAATCTATCTCTGAGCTACTTTTTTTCAAGGTTTAGCATTCTATCATGTGAGCCACAGGTCCACTACTGAAGCTTTCAGTAGTTAATTGGAGACAATAGTCTTACAGGCTTTCCTGAGTAGCTAGGATCACAGGCATAGCTACTAGGGTTATGAACTGTTTCTTCATATTTCTGCTTTCTAACTGGATGAATTAAATTATATGAATTAAATGAGAAAAACTGATTTGGATAGTGCCTTAGATATATATAGTCAAATGTTTTGTCTATACTGTCACAAAAATCACATGCTCCTGCATTTTTATGTAGAATATTTCCAATCCTTTCACACATGATTCTTACATTTAAGATACCTTCTTTTTATTTAGGAAGTCCAACCACCATGTGATCTAAAATATCAAGGCAGTCAAGTTATCTTCAAGCTACATTATGACCAAGAGGAGATAAGTTCATATAGGCTATGCCAAGAGAGTAACGGCGTATTTGATATCCCTGCCATGTGAAAGGAACTGCTTCTACTTATCTTTCTAATGGAAGGAAGGATAAATGCATTAGTTCAGTCACAGGTGTCAGAGCTATATTGATTTACTCCAACTAAATATCTACATTAGGAATGACAGGTTTGATTGACTGCTTCACTTTAACTTCTGACAGGGTATTTTCATTCTCAAGAACCTATCTGAGTTTTGCACAGACCACCAAGTAACTGAATAGGAGTATATATGGCTTAGATGTTGTTTGAATAATTGAGATGGCACATTCTTTGGGACAAAGTATTGCTTTTAAAAATATTACCTTTTTATTATTTCAAAATAGTTTTACAAAGGAGATACTATTCAACAAATCAGTTTATAGGTGTAATGCACCTTACCGATGTTATCTCTTTCCTCATTCTCCCCATCCCTCCCAACCCAATTCCTCTCCTCAGTTTTTGTAATTTCATGGGATATGTATTGAAAATAATAATGGAATTCTCCCCAACACTACTCTATTAATTTATCTACCATTTCTTTTTACTTACTTCCTTGCCACACCTTTTGAGTGATGTATTGCTCTTGCCTTATGATCTTATCAGAGGAATGATAATTAAAGAGAATTAATTTTATCCTCATTGTGGAATAGAACTCATTATTTATCTAGTCTTAAATATTTCTGGCCTATAGAAACAAAGGAGATTTGAGGGAGGGATGGGTGAGAATGTTGATAGGGGTGACTGATCAAGATATATTATACTCATAAACTGCTTTGTTAAATGCAACTCCTTTGTACAAGTACTTAAGGATAATACTTCAAAAAGAAAAAATAAAGATTTGAAATTCCTTGAATATATTTTTAATTGGATTTTTCTGTCATTTGTGTATTATAAATCTTCAAGATTAGTAGCATTTATGAGGTAATATTGAATAACTCCATATAGTATAGGGATTTTCAAGGTTAGGTCCCTAATCAGTAGTATCAGCATTTCATGAAAAGTTGCTGAAAATCTGAATTCTGACCTCCCCAATCCAAACATATTGATCTACTTTTGCCAAGATTTTGACATCATTCTGACGAATGTTTAAGTTTAAGAACCACTTTTTCTATGAGCAAGCATTATCTTTATGGATGCAGGTTTACTACAGATATGGATGAGGACACATGCCATATCATGGGTCATTTTGTTTTACAGAGACCTCAACTAGAGGTCTCTATATCAGTACACTAACTCGAGTCAAGTAAGAAGTTAATTTCCATTTCTGAGACCCATGTTATATCCACCATAACTTCTAGGATTTATCTCCATATTTATGCCAAATAGCTCCTTAGGTGTAACTATTTTATATAGTACCTAAGAACCTAATGATGAATAAGCTAAGACAGAAAATCTCTGGAAGTAGAAAGTTCTGATTCTTACTCCCTTCTTGTGGGGTTAATATAGTCAACTTCCAAACTTGGTTTATAAAGTGTATAAATATTCCCATTAGACCTCTAAATCTCTGGCATCCTGTTATTCCAATTGCTGTCAAGAAATCCAAAGCAAAGATGAAGCACAATGGCACATACTGGTAATCTTAATAATGAAGCAGATAGAAGATGAAGGAGAGCCATTCAAGACTAACCACAGTCATGTCTTTCCCTGAAAAAAAAAATAAGAAAAAAGGACTGAGCATGTGGCTCAAGGGATACAACACAAGTGATCTGTCCTGAGTTCAAACCACAGAACATTCAATAAATAAACAAGTAATCTAATTTCATTCTACTTTTCTTATCATCACCTTAACATAGAAAGAATAATCACGATAGAGGGTTACTTCAGAATTCAAATATGTTTGCACTCACATTTATCTGACTTCCTTTCTAATTTTCATGTCTTACTGACACCACAGTCCCTGGTTATGGAGGTCATCCAGAAATGGAGGAATCATTCTTTATTTCTTTCTTTCCTACACATCCAACATCAAGTTTTATATCAATAGTGATAGAACACTTCCTATCTCCTCAACCACAACCACTCTATCCTAAGGTATATTTCCTACCCATCTAGGTATTTACAGTTAATGTTTGATCTGCCTCGTGCTTCTACTGTTGCCCTCACATATTCTATTATCTATGGAAGAACCAGAATGGTACTTTATAATGTAAATCAGATTATTATGACCATTCTATTGTTAACTCAACTTAATAGTAAAGCCTACATTGTTTATTATGCCTAATTAAATAATAAAAGATATTACATGGCCTGGTCCATATATACTTTCTTTTTTTTTTATTCTTTTTTTATTGTAATTAATAAAAGGGTTACATGATATTTGCCATATAGAAGGTGCATTAATTCACATACATTGATACCCTTCTAGTATCATTTCTTAAAGCTTGGTATTCACTACCACTGCATTACCACCATATACATACACATACTGGCTTTTTTATTATTTTTAGATAACACCCTTAACTCATTAACCAGGATAAACCAAGGTTTTTGCAGTTTCTTTTCCTAATAATTGAAGTGCTTGTAACCCAAAAGATTTCTTAGATAGTTCAATTTTGTGTTATGTCAGACCATGGCATAAAGGAGAATGGGTCTTAAATAGCATACACTTCTATTAAACTCTACTTGTAAATTTCTTTTAATCTGAAATATTACTTGTTAATTTTCCTATTTGCTTCCTTCAACATAAGAATATTAATTTATATAAGAACTATCTATATTGTTTATTTTCTTTTGTGACTACAAAAACATGTTTGCTCTTGATAGATGTTCAATAAGTACTGTAAGACATAAAGTACAAAAATCGTGATCACATTGTAATACAATCCTTGTTGTAGTACATGATGAGAAATTTATAAAGCATGTTTTGGTAACTTGCTTTAAGGAGTTTCAGGGTTCAGGCCCCAATAGTCAGTAGCATTATATCTTATTTCACTTTATTTAGAACTGTGCTATTGAGCTTCATTTTTCATTTTGAATTCATGCATAAATGAATACATATATAACCACAATATCAGCGTAGTGCTTTCACATAGCTATTCTGAAATACTGGTCTCAATGTCATCATATATAAATTATTATTTCCCTACCATCCCTGTGCAAGTTGGTTCTCCTCTATTCATCTCTTTTTTTGGAAATGTTGCAATAATCATTTACTTCTCAAAGATACAAATCATGTAAGGCTAAAAATAACTAGTTAATTCAATTTAATGATGTTGCTCACAGCTGAACCATGGCTTAGCTGGTAGAACACGAGCCAGTGAACAAAAGTGGCAAATACCCAATTAGAGTCTCATATTTTGACTTCAAAGAAAGAAAGAAAGAAAGGAAAAAAGAAAGGAAGGAAGAAAGGAAGGAAGGAAGGAAGGAAGAAAGGAAGGAAGGAAGGAAGGAAGGAAAGAAGAAAGACCATTGTTCAGACCTGTTTCTTCATTTCCATGTCCTATGGCATATCCCTAATCTGAACTGCAAGTATGGTTTATTAATATTCCTTAATTGAAAAGACACAATGTCTGTGAATACCCTCAAAGTTCTTATGTTAAAATTCTAACACCAAAGTGAATGTATTTGAAGATGGAATAAGTTATGAGAGTGGATTACAACTGTATCTTCTTTTTTTGTGTGTCATGTGACGACATAAGAAAAAGACTTTAAACTGGAGGGGGTTCCTCACTAGACCTCAAACATACTGGCACCCTGATCTTTGATTTTTGGTTTCACCCTAAACTGAAAATTTATCTTCTTTCATTTACATGCCACTTGACCTGTGGCACTTAAATCACACACACACACACACACACACACACACACACACACACACACACACCTGAGTAAAACATTCATTTAATTGATGGATTGCCTCATTCATCCTAAAAGTGTTAGTGGAATCTTCTAAAGTTTTGGTCAGTTAGCATTATGTATATCTAGTCTTTTTTTGTTGTTGTTCTTTTTTTCATATATTTTTATTGTAATTAATAGAAGGGTTACATGATATTTGCCAGATAGATGGTGCATTAATTCCCATACATTGATACCCTTTCACATGTCTTGGTCCGCATTTCCCTCCCCCCACCCCCACCCCTCATCTTGTTTTCCCCCCTTCCCTATCCAATTTCAAATAACCAAATACAAATATATCTGATAGATCAGGTAACAAACTGAGATACATCAGAAATCTACTTCCCATGCTTGCCATATCACATGTTCTTGATTCCAGGTTTTTTTATACTATGCCTCCATCATAGAATTTTCTTCAATTTTTCAATTATCACTCAAAGGAAAGCTTTAATGGTGTTTCTTGAACTAACCTATGCACACTTGTTTTCCTCTTATCCTTCTTCCTGCTTTTCACTTCTTTCCTTCCTTCCTTTCTTCTTTCCTTCCTTTCTTCCTTCCCTCCCTCCCTTCCTCTCTTCCTCCCGTCCTCCCTCCTTCCCACCTTCCTTCCCTCCTTCCTTCCTTCCTTCATTCCCTCCTTCCTTCCCTCCTTCCTTCCTTACATCCCTTGTTTCTTTCATTCTTTTCTTAATAATATTAAGGTTTGGTCTCAGTGTCTTCTAACTATAAGGCAAGTTCTCTACCACTTATACTACACCTTCTGCCCTCTTTGTTTTCATTATTTTTTAGGGTAAGGTTTTATGCTTTTTTCCTGGGGCCAAGTTTGGGCTTTCATCCTCCTACCTCTGCCTCCCACATATCTGTGATTATTGGTGTACACCACCACACAGGGGAGGCTCCTTAACTTCTTGCTTGTCTGTTCTGCAAACTTGAATCTTTCCTATCTCTGCCTAGTTTGGATCACAGTGTTGTGTCACCATTTCCAGCCTTCTTTTCTGTGCACATTTAATATTTCTTTCTTCAGCCTTGAATTACAGTTATCAAATACCAGTATTTATTATTTATCATTTATTATTATCTTGAAAACAGAATGGTCTCTTCTACTCCTTGATTTTCAAGATTCTTTAGCAAATATTAGACAGTACAGGAAGCAGATATGCAGCAAATATTTGATTTAGAAATACTACAAGATGAACAATTTTTCTACACGCTACTAAGAATAGATACTTCATTTTCACAATTTCAAATTATTGTTACATTACTTCAAACCTCCACAGTAGTTCCTTACCCTTTAGAATAATTTCAATGTTTTGCCATTAACCCATTTTTTTAACTCAGTAGTCTTTCTGTACGCCAACAATACACAAACAGAAGGATAAATCAAGAAAATAATTCCATTTGCAATAGCCCCCAAAAGAATAAAATATTTAGGAATGAACTTAACCAAAGATGTAAAGGGATTATTTAATGAGAACTATGAAAGTCTATGAAAGAAATTAAAGAGAATACCAGGAAATGGAAAGACATCCCATGCTCATGGGTCGGAAGAACCAATAGAGTGAAAATGACCATACTGCCAAAATTGATATACAAATTCAACGCAATCCCCATTAAAATCCAAAGATATTCTTTACTGAAATAGAGGGTATAATCCAAAGGTTCATATGGAACAACAAAAGACCTAGAGTAGTCAAAACAATTCTAGGCAAAAAGAGCAAATGCAGGTGATATTGCAATACCAGACTTCAAACTCTACTATAGATACATAATAACAAAAACAGCATGGTATTGACACAAAAATAGACCAGAAGATCAATGTAACAGAATAGAAGATTCAGAAATAGAACCACATACCTATAGTTAACTTATTTTTGACAAAGTAGCCAGAGATATACAGTGGAACAAACACAACCTTTCAATTATTGGTGCTGGCAAAATGGGCAATCACATGCAGAAAACTAAAAATTGATCCCAGCCTAACGTGATGCACAAGCATTAACTCAAAATGAATCAAAGACCTCAATATAAGTCCTGAAAACTGGAAAGTGCTACACAATCTAGTAGAAGAGACACTGGAACTCATAGGCACAGGCAAAAACTTCTTGAACAGTGTCCCAGGGTCACAACAGATTGGAGAGAGACTTGACAAATGGGACTACATAAAAATAAAAATTTTCTGCATTCTATGCCAAACTCCTATTCCCGAGATTCCCTTTTTGAATACTTGTTTATTAAATATGACATTTGAAGTATGATGTAAAGATCAATGTTAAGAAAACCTTTAAATAAATAAATAAATAAAAATAATAGTCTTAGATTTATTGTTCATCAAGGTTACTGATATTCACCCTAATGTGTGATTTACAGATAGGCCAATTCTGATGAAAATTGCTGTAAATTTAAGAAACCCAAAACTCAAGATTTAATGGCAAATTATCCATCTTACATGTATTTCTATTCCTCCTTTTAAAAATTTTATTTTTAAATGGACAGAGGGGTTGCAGTTACATTCATCTGGTAGTGGATACATTACTTCTTGAGCATTGTAACCCCTTCCTATGTTTTTCTCCCACTTCCTCCCTTTCCCCCTCCCACTCATCTTGTTTTTCCCTTACCTTCCCATTTTAAAATAAACAAATAATTGTATATGCAATATACCAAGTACCAAACTCCAGATACAGTAACAACATGAGAGAAACCTTAAGGGGAAAGGAAGAAAAAAGAAATAGCTTCAAATATACATTAAGAACAATAATCACATAGATAAACCTTCTGTTTCCATACCCTGGAGTTCATTTCACTTAACCTCATTTTATATGGATATATATATATATACATAGCTTTTGAGATATTATAATCATCCATTAGGAGAATCCTAAATGTTTATTAATTGTTACAAATGAAGGAAACTGTGGAGCCTATGTTTCTTTGAGTTTGGCTTACTTCACTTAATGTGATTTTTTCCTAAATCTTACCATATCCTTACAATTGGGGCAATGTAACTCTTTCTGATGGCAGCAGAGAATACCATGGTGTAAATACACCACATCTGTATGATCCATTTGTCTACTGGGGGGCATCTGGATTTATTCCATATCTTAGCTATGGTGAATAATGCTGCGATTAACATAGTTGTGCTATATTTCTATTTCTTACATTGGGAAATCATAGTAAGTTACAGAATGATGCAAAATCAAACCAAATATGTTTTACTAATGCTAAGGAGATAAAGAGGCATTATTAGATAAAGGATAACTACTTAGCTCTACCTATAGTGTTAAACTGTTTAGCATAAATTAGTAATGAAGTCTAATAGAGTCAGCTACATTTATCCCAACAGTACCAACAAAGACTCCCCAAACTCTTTGATTGAAAGAAGAGTCTGCTCACACATGCTTTTAGATGCTTTTCCATTGAGGTCTGAAATGCAACTGTGTTGAAGAAGGCTAAAGGTGACCATGCTTACTATTCTATATGTACAAAAGTGTGAATATAGTAATCTATGTGGATATTTCATCAGCTACAATGATTCCTAAAGATTGTGTTCCGGTTGTAAGACTACACTACAACAATCTTTTTTCTCAGCATTCAGAAAAATTGTTATGGGATTGAAGGCATTCTCCTTCATATCAGATATCCATATTTTCATAAGGAAATTTACCCCAAGATTTTCTGCAATGATTGCAAATAGAGAAAGTAGTGTAACACCAGCTGACAAATCTTCAAGTGACAGAGCAGAGAAACAGCTGCAATTTGTTTCATCAATGTTAAGATTGCAGCTGAATTTCCTATATGCCACAATCAATTAGTTAACAAATAGCGATTCATTACTTCTGTAATTTATTTTTCATAGACAACTAGGGTCTTAAATAGACATTGTAAATAAGCCGTCATTCTCTTCCTCCACTCACTAAATCTAGGTTAATATTTGCTTTTTGTTTGCTTGTTTTGTTGAGAAGAAGTCTTGTTTTACAGGTCAAGATGGCCTCATACTTGAGCTTCTCCTGCTTCCTTTTTTAATTTTTTTAAATGAATTTAGCTTGTAAGTAGTTACTGAGAGAGAAAATTAGACACTAATAGTGTATGCTGTATCTCATTTTCAACATTATTTAATATCTCCAGTTTTCTGACATTATTGATGCTTTGCAGAGTCTATGGCTTCAAGCAAAATTATGGTTAGGTCAAAAAAGCTAACTAGATCTGGGCTATAAGTGCTGAGATTCCAATATTCTGGAATAGATATCTAAAATAGTCAAAGAGGGATGGGGTTTTGTTCTGTAGCTGTGTTTTCCTATTGTGTTCAGTGTGTTGAATTTGATTCCCAATTTTATAAAAATTTAAATAAATAAACTAAAAAATATATACAAGCAGAAGATGCTATGAAGAATCCGATAACTCATTTACAGGCAATAGGAAAGGAAGGAAGATGAAAATAACTTAGAAACAGCAAAGGAGAGAGATGGGATTACACAGGAATGTATTGGGAGGCCACCATTGATAATATGAAAACTATAATGTACTATGTGAAGTTATTTCTTTTCACTTTTTCCCCCTATGGTTAATCTTATGTGGTTACTGTATCTGAGTTTGTTATCTGGTATATTGTATAGACACTTATTTGTTTATTTGAAATACAGAAGGGAAGAGGGAAAAGCAAGATAATTGGGAGAAGTTGGGGGAGGGCAAGATGGACAAAACATGAGAAGAGATATCAAGGTTTGAGAAGTACTGGACTGATTAATATAACTGTAACCCTTCTATACATTATACTGACAATAACATACAATTTAAAAAAAAAGAAAATAGAAAATAGCGGAGGAAAAGAAACTGCAGAAAGAACCTGACAGAAACACTGGCAGAGATTTAAAATAGTAGCATGGCATGTAGGCTTTAGCATAGCCAGGAAAAAGCTGGAAGAGCAAATCTAACAAATTCTGGAATGCCAGGATTTGTAAAAACCAGAGAGTTAAAAGGACAGAATTTATTTTCAGTTTTCTGCAAAGAATCAAGACAGGGTTAATACAGAGCCTTTTTCCCCAGGCGTGGGGCACTGCGCTGCTAACCCTGATTTACTACCAAATGGCTCTAGAGTAGGAGTTTATAGAACAGGCTTTAACCCTAGATACCTACTCAAGGAGTGGCTTGATAGCTCTTTAGAGTTAAGGGAATCCTTGATGGTATGCAAATTACCGCGGATTTTTTTTGTCATGTAAAAACTATACCGGAACCACTGAAAGGGATCTAAATGAAGCCAATGATACCTAGAATTGTTATTTTAATTTTTTGAAGACTTAAGGTTAAATTCAGAAAAGTTCTCCTTGATTTATGTAGAGAAATATACAAAATAGTGAAAGCATCTACATATACATTTGTAACATTTCTAGCCCTTTTAATTAATTATTGTATTTTATTGTTGGGCTGATATATAGAGGGGTTACAGTTATATTTGTCAGATAATGGATACATTACTTCTTGAACATTGATACTCCCCATGTTTGTCTCCCAGTTCCTCCCCCAGCCCATGTTCATTGCAGCATTACTTACTGTATTTATGATATAAAATCAACCCAGATGCCCCTCAGTAGACATGTGTTTATACACAATGGAATTCTATGCTGCCATCAGAAAGAATGACATTACACCATTTGTAAGGAAATGGAAAGACTTGGAAAAAATCATATTGAGTGAAGTAAGCCAGACCCAAAAGAACATAAGCTCAATGTTTTCCCTCATTTGTAATGATTAGTACACATCTAGGATTGTTGTTATAAAATGTACAATGTGAAGTTATTTCTTCTTCTTCTCTCTGTCTCTTTCTCTCTCTCTCTCTCTCTTTCTGTTTCTCCTTACACTTTATCTCATGTTTTTACTGGGTTAGTTATTGTGAACTTAAAAACAATGATGTTCAGTGATCTAAAATAAATAATTGCTTTTTCAATTTAGAAACTTTGTTACTTACTGAGCATATTCAGGTTCTCTGAATAATGGCACTTGCAAGTTTTCCTTCATACTGATGTTTCATTCTGTATGATTTTATTCCTTTCTAAAAAAAAATGTTTGTTTTCATTAATACTGATTAAATTACAGCTGGCTTTCTTTTGCTAAAATCTGTCACCATACAAGGATAATTGCAAAGCACTGTCTTATTATTTTAAATCTTTGTGAGGAATTGTAGTGTTTGAGCTGAAGCCACAACAACAAAAAACTAAGAAGAAAATAAAAGAGTTAGTTTTATATAACAAATATCATTTTTCAGCCATGATATGGAATTTAAGAAAATACAAAGTAAAAATAATAATTTTAATAGCACTTTTGAGAAGACATAATGCCATTAAGTATCTTATAGTCTTAGTTATCAAATGAACATTATATAAAAAACTTATTAAGAAGATAGTGTCACCTGGGAAAATGTTTGGAATGAAGAATCTCCAGCCCCCACTTAGACTTATTGGGTAAGGCCCTATTTTATAAGACATTGGAGCCTGAAAAGAACTGTTGGTTGCAGCCTGCAGCAGTGGTCCATAACTCTATTTGCCTAAGTTTAGCTACAGAGGAAACCAGGTCCTTGACTTCAGGCAGACTTGATAGCTGGATACTTCTTTCTCCAATACCTTGAGCAAAAGCCTTCCTGAACCTCAATTTCTTATCTGTAAGACAAGCAATATAATGGATTAATTGTATCTCATGAGTGTTTTGGAAATAATAAATGTGCCTATTATTCAGAGAGAGAGAAAGAGAGAGAGAGAGAGAGAGAGAGAGAGAGAGAGAGAGAGAGAGAGAGAGAAACCTGAATAAACATGACTTTCATTTTATTATTGTGTCTTTATCAAAAGAGCTCTTTTTTGTTATAACAAAATACTAGAAAGTTTAAGCAACAGAAATTAATTTTCTCATAGTTCTGGTTCTGAGAAATCTAGATCCTAACATAGATGATTAATTTCATCTGGAACTTGCCTTCTTGGGTTGTAAATGATAACCTTCACCAAATTGCCCTCTGTACACAAGAATGCCTTACTGCCATTGTCTGTCTAATTAATCTCTGTGTGTGTGTGTGTGTGTGTGTGTGTGTGTGTGTGTGTGTGTGTTGTTTTGTCAGTCCTGAGGCTTGAACTCAGGGCCTGAGCTTTCTCAAGGCTAGGGCTCTATAACTTGAGCCACAGAATCATTTCCAGCCTTTTTCTGTATATGTGGTACTGAGGAATCAAACCTTGGTCTTTGTGCATGCTAGGCAAGCATTCTACCAGTAGGCAAACTCCCACCCCCTAATTAAGTTCTTTTTCTATATGGCTATGGGCAAATTGCATTAGGGACCACCATTACAATCTCATTTTGACATTTTTATATCTTTAAAGGCTCTGTGTCAAAATGCACTCCACTCTGAGGTTAGGGCTTCACATGAGAACATTGAGAGGGGGTATAAAATTTAACCCGTAATCTTTCTGAAATACGAAGTTCTAATGTTTATGTGATCTGAGATATTTATTATCTAACTTCATTCATTAGAATATACCTCAACTGAACTGTTTATAGCAGGGTCCTACATCAGAGCTGAGCACATGCCAGGCACTCAGTATATATTTGTTGAATTAAAAAAATAGATAAATGATAAAACTGTAACTATCAGATCTTTGGTACTTTTGACTATCAACATTTCATTAATTTCAGAATGAAACTTCTTGAATAGTAAATGTTTACTTAATCTTAAATCTTATAGACATTATATAGATCTTATCTCCCTGTAAATATAGACATACACACACATATATAAATACATAGAGAGAATATTTTTTTGAGAGAAAATCTATGTATATGGATAGCATCTCATATTCTGGAAGCAATGAAGTTTATGCTTTGCTTTCTAGGCAGATGGCATGGAAAAAATTTCAAGATGCTCAAAATGAATTTCAAAAGTATATGGAAATATTAGTTAATCTAATTTTAAACAAATTTTGTGTACTGGGTGTTTACTACCTCTCTCAACTAAGAATAGAATTAATTATTTTGACAGAGATTACTAGTTATTGAACCAACATCTGATCAGCCTGATATCCCTTACAGTTATAGGGTTCTCTCATATTGGGTGACTATGTTGGTCATCTATTTAAGTGACTACATTTCCTTATTTTAAAAAAGTTGTCTTTTGGGCCAGGAGTTTGGCCTAGTGGTAGAGTGCTTGCCTAGCACGCACAAAGACCCAGGTTCGATTCCTCAGTACCACATACATAGAAAAAAGCTGAAAGTGGTGCTGTAGCTCAAGTGGTTGAACACTGGCCTAGAGGAAAACCCAAGGACAGTTCAACAGGACTGGCAAAAAAAAAAAAAAAAAAAAAGTTGTCTTCAAGTAATTTACAAAAGCATTGTAATTCAACACATTAACATATGCATGCAACTCACATGATCAATACTCAATAGCTTTCTCAACATTTCTCCATATCAACCCCAAAACACCCCTCAAGTTACCTGATTCCGTTTTTACATTTGTACCTTGAATATATTAAGTACTATATTTGCCTGTCACTCTTTTCTCCACTTTTCCCATTCCTTCTCTGGAAATACCACCCCTTACAGACAAGAGATAATTTAGATTCCTGGTATTCATTTTTCAAAGCAATTTAGAATCCATCCAGTATATACCATTCTTTTGACAATGTGATATGTATATGGCCCTGTGTAAGTTTTTATATGTTTCTAATTTAAATCTAACTTCCACATACAAGAAAACACATTCCTTTTATCCCTCTGAGTCTGCCTTACTTCTAAGTCACTACATTTCTAAACAAATTTGTAGCTGTGTTTATGGCTGTTTGCTTTAGCTCTTGCCCAGTGAGCAATGAGGGAGATTGTTCAGTGAAGCACCATAAGGGTCTTTCTCATAAAATGAAAAAAGAGCTTGGCTGATTAATCTCTTTTGATCTTTTATTCTCCTAAATGAAACATAGTAGATGTAAAAGCTAACTTCGAGTAAGCATGTTGGACCAGAATCTGAAGGCCACATTCTAGGGTCAGTGAAGTTCTGAGTTGGGAAAAATGAACCTCCATTCCTTATAACATTATAGAGCTCCAATAATACCACTGACTGTCCTAATGTGAACTAATCATTGTCAGAAAAATAAAATTGAGCCATGGGAGTTGGAGGCATGGCTTATTTGGTAGATTGCTAGCCAGTGAGCAAAAGTGGTAGTCATCAGAGTTTTACTTCTGCTTTCTGACTTAAAAAAGAAAAGAAAGAAAGAAAGAAAGAAGATTCTGATAACAATACAGTGGCCAGTAGCTATTTTATACTATTTTGTGGGAAATGATTGAAGAATTTGCAACTGAGTAGTTTAGTCAAATGTTCTTGTAATTTTTTCATTTAACTGATATTCTCTTTTCTTTTTCTTTTTTCTTTTCTGGAACTGCAGCTTAAACTCAAGGCTGGTTCTCTACCACTTAAACTTCTTGGCTTTGTGCTGGGTATTTGGAAATGAAAGTCTCATAACTTTCCTCCTCAGGTTTGCTTAAAACTTAAATCCTTAGGCAGGAGGGTTTTGAGTAGCTAGAATTACAGAGGTGAGCCACTGGCACCTGGCCCAGATGTGATACTTTTTTTTGGCAGCATTGGGCTTGGGCACTGTCCTTGGGTATTGTCAAGGCTAGAGTTCTACCACTTGAGCTACAGCCAGCTACCATTTCTGGCGTTTTTCTGTACTGAGGAATCGAACCCAGGTCTTTGTGCATGCTAGGCAAGCACTCTACCACTATGCCAAACTCTCAGCCCCCAAGATATGATTCTTAAATCCATCCTCTTAATGACTTGAATATTACAATGTAGTTTTCAAGCATCCCAAATTACATTAGATACAGCACTGCTTTTGTTCATTTTAAACTTGAGTTTTGAGGATCTGCTTATATTCTCCACACTGTCAGGAACTTTCCTCTATACAACAGTATGCCATTATATTGTAATTATCAGTTTACTTCCCTTGCTACTATATGTATATATCTTGTCCACTGCTAGTACTTTGTACAGACATTTGCTCAATTAATGAGCCCATAGATTTGCAAAGACTTTATCGAGGCATGTATTTTCCTAGATGTATACATCTACTCCAAGGGTGGCAGAATCAAACCTAGCTTTATTATAATTCCAATAGAGTAGAATTTGTCTATGATACTGCAGTGCCATTAAAACCACTACAGAATGTGGAGAGCATCTGCAGTGGTTCTCAAAGTATGTCGGTTACCAGTATGAGTAGCCTCATAGATACAATGGGACTGATTAAGGGGGCAGATATAATGATGATGATTAACAGTATTTCACAAAACATTGGGAGGCAATATGGCCTAGCATTTAAGAATACAAGCTTTGAAATGAGAGGCTTCTTAAAGTCTAAATTCTAGTTTTACTACATACTGTCTGGATAATGTTTTAATTCTATTTTGCGTAAGTGCTGCCAAATGAAAATATTAAACAATTTAGTTATAAATAAACACATTATGTATTTAAAGTGCCAAGTTCTTAACATGGTATATCAAACAGAAAAGCATTCAATATTTAATACAATATTGAACACAGTTTTCCATGCTACTTTTCTCCCTCTCTCTGTCTCTCTCTGTCTCTCTCTCTGTCTCTCTCTCTGTCTCTCTCTCTGTCTCTCTCTCCCTCTCTCTCTCTCTCTCTCTCTCTCTCTCTGTCTCTCTCTCTGTCTCTCTCTCTCTGTCTCTCTCTCTCTCTCTGTCTCTCTGTCTCTGTCTCTCTCTGTCTCTCTCTGTCTCTCTCTGTCTCTCTCTGTCTCTCTCTCTCTCTCTCTCTCTCTCTCTCTCTCTCTCTCTCTCTCTCTCTCTCTCTCTCTCTCTCTCTCTCTCTCTCTCTCTCTCTTTGTGGGCCTCTTCAGCTCAAGGCTACTGCCATACCTTTGAGCCAAGCCACACTTTCTGTTTTCTAGAGGTTAAATGGGGATAAGAGTCTCAGACTCTTCTGTGCCTGGGCTGGCTTTGAACCTGGATCCTAAGATCTCAGCCTCCTGAGTAGCTAGGATTACAGGTGTGAACTACTATGCACCCAGTTATATATTCTTTTATTTCTCCATTATAGCCTCAAGCTTGCCTGTTTGCTTCCTTCCTCCCTTCCTTCCTCCTTTCTTCCCTTCCTCCCTCTCTCCCTCCCTCTATCCCATCCCCCCCTCTGTCTGTCTGTCTGTCTCTCTCTGTCTGCCTCCTTTTCTCTATCTCTGTCTCTGTCTCTCTGTCTCTGTCTCTCTGTCTCTGTCTCTCTGTCTCTGTCTCTCTGTCTCTGTCTCTCTCTGTCTCTCTCTCTGTCTCTCTGTCTCTGTCTCTCTCTGTCTCTCTGTCTCTGTCTCTGTCTCTGTCTCTCTCTCTCTCTCTCTCTCTCTCTCTCTCTCTCTCTCTCTCTCTTCTCTCTCTCTCTCTCTTCCTCACATTATTTCGCCTTTCCTAGGGCTTGAAATCGGCCTGTACCCAGTCCCTGAGGCTCTTTGCACTCAAAGCTAGCACTCTACCACATGAGCCACAGAACCATTTCCAAATTTGGGGGTGCTTTATTGGTGATAAGATTTTCACAGGGACAGTTCTGTCAGGGCTGGCTTTGAACTGTGATCCTCAGATCTCTCAGCCTCTTGAGTAGGTAGGATTATAGTTGTAAGGTACTGGTGCCATCTGTGAACTTTCTTGATTTGCACTTCTGTCGATCTTTTATCAATTCATTATTTAACACTGGGGTTGCTGTTGTATCAATTGACAATAGGATAGAATTTCAATCTATTTATGAAAATCCATCATCCATTCAAGAATTTCTTTTGTGAAATGAACCTATATTGACTTTGGAAAAACTATGTTTTTTTTTTGTTGTTGGTTTGTTTTTTGTTGGTCATGGGGCTTGAACTCTGGGCCTGGGCTTTGTTCCTGAGCTCTTCAACTCAAGGCTCCTGCCCTACCCCTTGAGCTACAACACCACTTCTTGTTTTCTAATGGTTAATTGGAGATAAGAGTCTCACCGACTTTAATGCTCACTTTGAACCTTGATCCTCAGATCTCAGCCTCCTGAATAGCTAGGATTACAGGTGTGAGCCACTGTGCCTGGCTGTATGTTTGTTTTGTGCCTAACTTCTGCTCGGAAAAATAAAAGACATATCCTAGAATAACTCAATATTTAGATATTAAATTTTAAACATGTACATATTGACTTCTATAGTTTTTACAGAGTTTTACCTTGACATTATATTTTTGTTTTCACATTGAAATTGTTTTAGCAAATGCATGCTTATAGAAGATTTTTTTTATTTTATCCCTAAATTCAAGCAAAATGATGCTTAGAGGGGCCGGGAGTTTGGCATAGTGGTAGAGTGCTTGCCTAGCATGCACGAAGATGTGGGTTCAATTCCTCGGTACCACATGCATAGAAAAAAGCTGGAAGTGGTGCTGAGGCTCAAGTGGTAGAGCTCTAGCCTTGAGAAAGTCCAAGGACAGGGCTCAGGCCCTGAGCTCAAGCCCAGGACTGGAAAAAAAAAAAGAAAAATGATGCTTAGAAGCATGAGAAATAGATTTCAAAGAATAGACAGAATAAATTCAGCCATTGATGTTTAATCCATTTTTACAATTTTCTTATTAAGATAAAATAGGAATTTTATTAAGATGAAAATAGGAATTTTATTTTATTAAGATAAAAATAGGAATTTTGTTGTAAATTTTATCTTCCCTGGGATCTTTATGTTCAAACCTTCCACTTGACTAGTCATCAATGCAGATTGGTATCTGGATAGTTAGATATTTTTGTTCAACTTCCTTTAAACAAACAGTATACAAACAGCAAAAAAAAAATATAGGAATCTGGAAGAAAACTTCCAAATATAGCGTGACATGTAAAGAAATATTTTGTATCTAACCTGTAATTGGTTTTTTGTATTAATCTTATGCCTGATAATATAGTCATCCTATACACTATTTTGGAAATCCAGTCACTGTACTGAAACTACTAAAATTATTCCCAATGACTTTTCACTAAAGTTAGTAAATAAATATGAAGCAGAATAATATTTTTTAGAAATTGCCATCATAATTACATGAGTTACCTTTATTAAAAATGTAAATTTAACTTTTCTCTAATTGGTTTACATTTAAAGATTCTTTGATCTGTGATAATAGTACTATATATTAACATGTTGCATTCTAAAGTGACACTGCTTTTCATTAATCAAGTGTCTGTATGGTTGATTAATTTGTACAAGGTTTAAATTGCTATGAAAATTTATCATTCATAGCCATGATCTCCATTTACATATATGTTAATTATGGTAAATGTAATCTTTTTCTGAATCCTCTGGGCTGAATACTAAAAAGACAAAGTGATCTGAATGGCTACTTTTTTTCCATTGCAAAGTGAACTCCTCCTGTAGTTGTCAAAGCTAAGCTAAAAATATTGCTACATTTTCTGTTAAGGACAAGTCCACATTCAAAGGATGGCAATTTCTTTCAAGTAATTCCTTTTTTTTTCTGTAAGTTAGATTTTAATTTGATCTATATCACTGTAATAACAGGATTTGAAATATATTTTAAAATCAAGCTGTCTTCTTTTTTAAAAACATTACCTTTAAGTAGTTGTGCAAAGGATTTGTAATTTAACAAAGCAGTTTGTAAATCCAATGTATGCTGATTAATATCATCCCTTTCAAAACTGTCACCCATCTCTCTTCTACCCACTCCTCCCCTCACACTTCTTAATTTTGTATAAATTTCTTTATTCAGAAACCATTAGACTTCTGCAAACAGAATTATTACATTTATTTACCACAGTAAATAGTTTTCTTCAATTGTTGCCAGCTTTTTCTTTTGCTTGAAAACCTTCTCTTGTATTTATTTGCATCTTAATGAGCACAATGTGAAATTTTTATTTATCTGTTAAACAGAATGCCATATGAAATCTATTGGTTTACAACCTTCTGTATTACAAACAAAATTAATTATTTATTAAAAGCTTTTGAAAATTCTAAGAAAAGTCTTTGAGTAGTAGTAACAATAATTTTAAGATACATAGAATCTTTGCCAAAAAAAGAAAATACCAAAAGACAGCATAAAAAAGTCATTACAGGCCTTTGTACAATATGTCTATGTGGATTCTTAGTATCTGAAGAAAAAGATTTGACAATGAAGGAAACTTAGTTGTTGAAAGGTTTCTTTAAAATTATTTTCTAAACTAAATTTTTCGAAAGTTTCTTAAAAAATTATATTTCTAGGAAAGCATCCTTTTCAGCTCTACAGTCAAGATAAATATAAATGTCACCATTTATCACACTAACACTCTTGACTTTTTTTCCCATGGATTTATTCTAGGATATTTTGCAGAGATGGAAAACTGTCTAGAAATACATATTCCACTACCAGTGTTTTCCTTAGAAATGATTTATATGGACTTTCTCTAAATTTAGAATATGCCAACCAAGAATTACTTTATTATTGTTATTAATTTTTAATAAATATTTTGCATTTGTTTCCCAACTATGTTTTTCTCTCTTAAGATGCATTGGCTTGGAATATTGTAATCAGTAAAAAATGGTAGTGACTAATATTTTGAGTGAATGTGATAGGCTTTGCTAGGCAAATGTTGGAAAATTTAATTATTCCTATTAAACGCCTGTAATTTTGTGCTCCAATTGTTAATATTTACATAATATATTCACTTTAAGAGAAGCCTCATTTCTTAGTCACAACTTAATAGAATTAAAATATCTGTCTTGGAAACCTTTGCAAACATAGCATCTCTGACTACCTGACGAGGCTATTTTTAATGGCACTTATTTAGCAATTTTCTTATAGTCAGCCTAATCACAGAAGAATCAAACTAAGATGGCACCTGTTCTGATAGACGGATGTTATACCTTTCATCCTCTGATCTCAGACCTTGCAAGACACTTCTCAGAGCAGCATCATTTCACTCATCATGGAAATGCATCTACCACTAAGCTGGAAACAGCAAAAGCATAGGGCAGAACATGAAGAATGTATTATCCAACTAAAATTACTGAGAAATTTTAAGTAGGCAGAATATAATTGCCCAATTTGGAAATTAGCCAGGACACAGGGTTTAACATCATCTTTACTCTTTTGAAAAGTGCCATGGGATTTTTAATAACTGCTGGTGGTCAGGACCTTGGTTTTACCCTCATCCATTAGACGACACCTCCAGCGGTGCAGTGCCCCTCATACCATGCTGGGGCATCAGTTCAGTACTGACTCAGTGAAAATTGTGCCACCTACTGAATCATCCACAGCTTATCTCAGAGTGTCCTGGCTTTTAGATTTTTCTCTGGAGAGCTATTAGAAAATACGGGACCAGATTCAATGATGCTTAATTTATGAGATTTCAAGGTTTTAAATGGTTGGGATCTCAGACCTGAGTTTTACTTTCCAATTTTAACTAACAGAATTTTCAGGATTGCTCCATACCGATGGCTCAAAATGATAGTGCTGATGATTAACTCTACATTAGATATACCTCATTTTGGAGAAGTAGAATATTGAAAATAAGACTCACGCCTGCATAAATGCATGCTAAGAAACATGGATGTGTTTAATAACAAGCAGATTCCCTCATTTAGTAGGTATTGGCTGTGCTCAAAACAGGAAACGTGCTACCACCCAAAATATATGCAAAGAATGTAACCAAATTTGCACTCCTAGGAGCTCATTTTTCTCTGGATTCAAAGAAACAAGAACCCAATACCTTAAAAGCAAGTGCAAAGCTAGTTGACTTCAATAGCCAAATAAAATTTTTTGTCAAAGAAAACCCCTAGAAAATGCTTTCCTAGAAAAGAAAATAAAAGAAAAATCTTGTTATCTACAAAGATTTTCAACATAGATTGTTCTACAAGTAACTGAAAGAGAATCAACGTTTCTATTCAATTTAAATGGTAGAACACAGGTACTTAGGTACTTGCTGGCTTCTGTACTTCATTTTACCAGTTTTCCTCATCTTCAGTAATTTCTGTATAATCTATATAATGCTTTGTTTAAAAGCTGGTCTTGTGCTATGTTTAGAAGTGTGGCTCTTTTAAATAATTTCAGAAATTAATTTTTGGCTGCTAAAGTGTTAGCATCCTCATCCTGGAATTGAGAAGCTGTTGTTGAAAGTGTTTCCTGAGGTGTTACTTCTGGAAGTTATGTTGAGTAAATCCAGTTGCTGATGTGTGAGAAAAGAGATAGTTATAATAGTTGAGCCTGCAAAAGACACACTCATATATACGTGTTTTTGATTGTTCTTTCCTTGCTTGGAGAGAGAGAGAGAGAGAGAGAGAGAGAGAGAGAGAGAGAGAGAGAGAGAGAGAGAGAGAGAGAGAGAGAGAGAGAGAGAGAGAGAGAGAGAGAGAGAGAGAGAGAGAGAAAGGGTTGCTGGTCTTAGGGCTTGAACTGAAGGCCTGGGGCTGTCACTGAGCATTTTTGCTCAAACCTAGCACTTTAGCATTTATGTCACAGCTCTTCATCTAGCTCTTTGATGATTAATTGAAAATAAGGACCTTACAGACTTTACTGCCTAGGTTGGCTTCCAACTATAATCTTGAGATTTTAGTCTTTTCAAATGCTTAGCCTCTTATGAGTCATCAGCATCACATATACTTGTTTTCTATTTTCCCTTTTCTTGTCTGATCATTTACCAATTTTCTTATCATTTATTTTGTTCTTTGCTCACAAATCTTTAAGTGGAAAATCTTTCTCTATGTATATTACCTTTCTCTCAGAACTTCCTGGTGTTGTCGTGTGATTTCATTATTCCTCTGTAGTATAATGATAATTTAAACAGTGGAAAATATGAACATAAGGAATGAGCAAACTATTTCAGAAAACTTAAGTGTGATGTGGGGAACTGTACTGCTGTGATAGGGTTAAGATACTTCTTTAAGAGCCTGGTGGCTACCAGATGGAAAAATCAGTCATTTGTTCTCCATTTTATCATTGTGGCACACATTTTCTTCTGTTATAAAACTGAAGATCTGAGATAGAGGAGCTCTCTGAGTATATAAAACAGTTCTAAATAAATCCATGAAAATGTTTATATAAATTACTGACTGTTAAGCCCTTTTATTTATATGTGATGGTTCTGGGGTTTGGACTCAGGAGTCTATGTTTCCTAATAAGTACTATACCATTTAAATTTTTTCTTCAGTTTTGCTGTGCCTTTGGTATATTTCTTATGACCATAATATCCTAAAAGTTGAATTCAAAATAATAATTATGCTAGAAACAATAATAATTAATAACTAATATTTACTATCCATTAAAAGACTATATATGACTGTGGTATTTTTCCATGTAAAGAATATTTTATTCAACACAAATATATTTCTTCTCACAGAATTGTTTTGAATTCTGTTATTTTTGTTTCCAGTATTAATTTTATTCTCTGTGAATATCATTAAAACTATTGTTAACTCCAGTGTTCTTACTGTGAATTTTCAAGTTCAGTATTTTTTCCTTCTAAATAAATTATACTGACTAAACGTGCTTCCTACAACCCAAAATGAGAGGAAAGAAAATAAAAAGCAATAGTACACTGAAGCAATCAGTTCAATTTTATTCTGCCAAAATATGGTCTGTAACTTTATGCATGTTTGTTTTACATATGTACAGTGAGGAACAGATTTGTTTGTGTTTCTGATATTTGATGCAAAACTCTTCTTCCTCAGCATAGTGAATTAAAAAAATACATAACAGGCAATCATGAATGCTAAATTTGCTAGTTCTCCCCAATTATTACCAACTGAAGTTACACCTATCTCTAATGCATTTTCTCCAACTAGAGGATTATTTCCCTATCGATGTACTTTAGCAAATAATTGCAACAAGATACAGGAGATTTCGATACTAACTTAGCCAACTCTTAGGTTACAAGCATAAACCACCATCACAGAGAAAAGGAGAAAGAATGAATTAATTTTGACACCTAAAACTGTGTAATTCAAATGATTCCTCAGCAAAACTCTTCCTTTACTGGAATCAATGTGTCTAAAGTGTACAAAAATTTATTATCAGAAGATCTGCCTGATTCAATACACTTTTAAGTTCAATGCTAAGTATATGACAGTCATTCAAATAGTTTATGAAAGGCAATTATTTTTAAAATAAAAACAAAAGATTTAGTAGCAAAACTAAGGTATTTGGGAGGCAAGTTATATATGGTGGTTTCGGTGGTATTGTGATTTGAATTCACAGCATTATGCTTATTAGGTTGGTGCTCTACTTTGTGAACTATACCCCAAGTATTTGTGTTTAGTTGTTCTACTTACAGTTTTGACAGTGCCCAGCCTCTGACTTTGGCACCTCTCAAATAGATGAGTTTGGCAGTATAAACCATTACATCAGGCCTTATATATAAATTAATAAATTCCAAAATTTAGCGGATTGAATAATATCCCTCAAATCCCTAGAGATTCTGAATTTCACCTAATGTGAAAATTGGTATTTGCAAATGCAATGAAGTGCAAGATCTTGAGTTAAAATGATTGTTTTGTGTTACCTGGATGGATCTTTAAATCTAAGAACAAAAGTGCTCCTAAGATATACACAGAGGAGGAATACAAGATGAAAAGAGACGGAGCAATGTGAAGTCAGAGGCTAAGACTTGGCTCCACAAACCTAGGATTGCTGAAGATTTTGAATCCTAACAAAACACTAATTGGGATTCCCAGTAGGCACACTCAAACATGATGCCTGGAAACTCATTGCTGACACCTTGCTTTCAGGCTCCCAGCTTCCACAACTGGGAGAAAAATGTGAGCCACTTGATTTTCTGTCATTTGTAATAGTACCATTTGAAAATGAGTAGCATTCTATAATCCGTGTTGAAATACACATTTATCAGAGAAATGGTGATTAAAGTCCACTGGATTAAATAATCTAAAGCTTCCATTATTGATAACACCAGACCATAAATGTTTGTAGTTTACTTCTGCTTTTCTCCAAGGAAGTACATGTGAACTATACAATAAAACTTTATAAACAAACTACATACCCAATGATGAGTAACATGTCCCAATAACTGAAAGTAATTAATGAAACCATCAAAGCCTCATTTTTGGACTGTTATATGAGGCAAATAGAGTACCTAGATAAGGACCAATAGATGAATGGAATCAAACCATGCAGGTCTAGGCTATGTAACAGTATAGAACAGAAAGTAGTGGCCTTGAGTAAAGTAGTGAAACAGAACATGATATACATTAGGATATAGTTCCTATCTTATTAGTTTTTCTTCTTTTGAATCCTAACAGTATGCTTTGGATTGAAGTATAGATTACACTGTTACAAAGCCTGGATAGGCAAATTACTTTCCAAGTGAGATCCCAAAACACTTTAAATTACTGAACAAGAAATTACTTGCATCCTCAAATATCTAGTTGATTTTGGTTCTTTCTACTGCCTGGTTTGGTGATCTGTCTTGGCAAGTTGTAGTAAATACCAAGGAAACAAGATCAAATGAACAAATCAAAAACTGAATTGTTTTCCAATTCTGTATTGAGTTTGGGAGTAATTTGAGTAGGATCTGGGATGATTGGAAGTTGAAAAGTCTCAACTGATCTACTTACTACTATATATTCTGTATGCCACTGGTCTCATTCTTTAATAAGTCACTTATAGACATAAGAATAGAGTTTTCAAGCAGGTTTCATATTATAATTCCATAAAACATAGGATATGTGCTATTCTACCCTAATCATAATACTAACACTTTTTAGAGGGATGAATTAATTATGATGACAAATACTGTCTAATTCTAGCAATCCTGTACACCTACAATAAACTCACATTTAAACTTAGTACCATTTTTACATTTTTTAAAATTTACTACTGAACTTCAATTTCTTAACATCATGGCATAAAAAGAAAACAATCCTTTCTTAATCCTAGAAAATTATTTCATTTTGAAAATGAAGTATTTACTAGAAATAAAATGATTTATACAAGATTACTAGTTTTGTATTGCTTTTTTTTTGTATGTCTTGAGAGTGATATTCAAGCTAAGCCTTAAGCTTTAAGATAATAAGGCAACATAAGCTCCATGGAGGAACAAAAGGAAGGGGAGGGTCACACTTACAAGTTCCCAGAGGTAGTTAGCAGAAAAAAAGTAAGATAGAATGGAATAAACCAGGAGCTGTAAAAAAAAAGTACTAAGATTCAAGGATGGGTAAATCTCTTCAACATCGCTTTTCAAAAGGTTTGTAATAACCAGCTTTTGTGTAAATAAATTTGATGGCTCTGGGCTGAAGGTGACTGACAGCTGAATCTAGACCCCTGCAGGAGTGTCACCCTGGAGATTGCCATTGTTGGCAGCAGTTTCTTCAGACTGACCCACAAGAAACATTATCTCAAGAGGATTCTAACAACAACCCCCAAGCAGCCTAGAAGCCAGGAATAGGCAAGTTGGCCTCCTTTAAGCTGTAATTACACCAGTAAGGGGAACAAGGAGTTTTAACTAAGATGAGCTTAAGTCTCTCACCAAACTCAAACTCAAAAAAATAAATAAGTAAATAAATAAAAGAGGTGGGGGAATTCAAGTATCCAAAGATTTTTAATAGGCAAAAACATCAGAGTTTTTCCTCATCCTTTGTTACTAGAAACGTTGGAAAGATCTCTGCTCCTCCTCAGGAAGTCCTTAACTGAAGAAGGTATTCTTGTGGATTGAAGCTGAGACTTCTATTTTAGTAAAGCTAATGCATTTATTTATAGACAACTTCAGCTGAAGTCCACTTAACTAGTTGTTTCATCTAAAATCTGGATATTATTGTTTCCATCCCATCCCTTCTGTCCTATACTATTAGAGGAGGAGGAGGAGGAGGAGGAGGAGGAGGAGGAGGAGGAGGAGGAGGAGGAGGAGGAGGAGGAGGAGGAGGAGGAGGAGGAGGAGGAGGAGGCGGCACCAATAAAGTATTTCTCTCATCTATTCACCATGGAGCTCCATCCTTAAACCCTGGTCCTGCCACTCACTAGAAATCTTTCCAGAGAATAAAATGTGTTTTGCAGGGGTACTAAACTTGTGATGATCACATTAAGGAAAAGTCCTAAAAAGCTGATAAATCTAATGAAAGGTTAGAACACAATTCATTTAATTTTATTTTTTGTGTGTGCCAGTCCTGGGGCTTTCTCAAGGTTAGAGCTCTACCACTTGAGCCACAGCACCACTTCTGGCTTTTTTTTTTTTTTTAATTAAATGTATATGGTACTGAGGAATCGAACCTAGGTCTTCCCACATGCTAAGCAAGTACTCTAAACTCGTGGCCCACTTCTAATTCTTGTACACCACTTCCTCCTACCTGCATTGGAAGTTTTAGAGTTCAGCCATAGGGGCAGAACTTCCTGTCCAGCAAGGAACCAATCAGAGGACAGGATACAAACTGCAAGTAGTTTTCAAAGGCAGTGGGCTGAGTTGAATGTGTTCTTGTTTAGGTGAATGTTCTTTTCAGTTGAGAAGATAAAGCAATAATTTCTAAATTCATATCATAATCTATATGAATAACAGCAAGCAAGTTTTCCATTTTCATAATGAATAATTTTTCTGAAGGGTTACTCTCACAGTATTTCAATTGAAAGTATGAGACTATGCTTCTCTGACTAATTGGCTCTCTTGCTACTCTTCATGTTTGAAATTGTGTTGCACATTTTCTCTGTTACCTCCTCTTTCACTGTTTGCCCATTTGTCCTTATTTCTACAACAATACCCTGTAAAACATAATACATGAATGCATGTTTCAATGTCAAAACACTCTGTAAAGGCATCTATCAAGCCACTGAGGTTGATATTCCTATGAAGAAATTACAGGCTCATAGTCATGATTATTTTGTGCCAGTCTGGGGGCTTGATCTCAGAACCCGAGCACTATCTCTCTGATTTTTGTTGTTGTTGTTGTTCAAATCTACCACTTGAGCTACACCTTAACCTATTTTTGTATTTCTCATTTTATGCCTGGGCTAGCTTCAACTACGATCCTTCTGTTTGATGCTTCTTCATATTGCTTGAGATGACAGGCATACACTGTTGTACCCAGATATTGTGCTTCCTCTGAAGCTGAGTTAACAAGCAAGCCCTACCACATTCAGATATTGGTTGAAATGGAGTCTCAAATTTTGTACACGGACTGGCCTTAATCCATAATCTTCAGATCTCTACCTCTTAAGTAGTTGGAATTACAGGTTTAAGTTCTCAAACTCACCTAAGAGAAACCTTACATGAAAATAATTTCATGTAATAAAAAAGTACGAGAATTGGGGCCAGGAGTTTGGCCTAGTGGTGGTGCTTGCCCAGTATGTACAAAAATCCAGGTTCGATTCCTTGGTACCACATGCATAGAAAAAAGCTGAAAGTGGTTCTGTGGTAAAGCTCTAGCCTTGCGAAAGCCCAAGGACAGTGCTCAGACCTTGAGTTCAAGCCAGGACTGGCAAAAAAAAAAAAAAAAGAATCTAAGTGGTAAATTAAAAAAAAAATCATCTGATTTTCTTTCATAGTTTAGATGTAACTCCAGGAACATTACTTAACTAGTATATCTACTGCTGTTATTTTAAAAAATGGTAATAAAATTTACCCACCTTGCAAAGACTTGTACACATTTGATAAATAATTTAGAACTCCATGGTAATATAATATCACATTAATGTCAACTTTTATTATTCTATTTCATATGTTAAAATATTGTTTCAGACAGCAGAATGAGTTGATATGCAAAACATTCTTGTGTCCAAAGAATTGTATTAAATCATCAGATTAATTTTCCTTGAACTTTTAGAAGTCTTTTATTAGAGTTACTATTAACTAACACAGCTTGACAAAAGCTTCTATTATTGGATATATGCATGGTTTTATTTTCAGTGGAGAGAAATGCACTGACTAATAATATATTCGAAAACTTTTAATGTGGCTCTGCAATGAGACTTGTGAATATTTCACTGGACTCTATAAATAAACAATCACAATCATGTTTCAATCTAGAAAAAATATTTTGAGCAGCCAACCCCCTAAAAGGTTGCAAATTCCAACTCAGTGTGAGACTGATCTGCCCCTCACAGAGAACATATTTTGTTGAAGGCCTGTCCTTTACCAAATACATGTAAATGGAGCTGCAGATGTAAATTAAGCTTTTAGAAGCTGAAAAGGAGAGAATTTATTGAAAGGGAAAGATGGTTAAATAATTTCCCATTGGTGAAATATAATGTAGTAGTTAAATCAAACATACTATTGATTGGCTTTGGTAATTGTTGATATTTTTCAACTTGTTTTTCCTATGTGACATTAGACATCTGTATACCTCATTTTCTTTGTGTTTGTAAGGGTGTGGTAAATATGGGTAAGTAAAATAAATTGCTATTTTAAAGTTCTAATTAGCAATGTCCATATTCATATTACAGGAAGAAGCTAAATCAATTTATCGCTTTCATGTCCACTAAAGGAAGGGCAAATTAGATTTGGGAAAAACAGAGGGGAGAAATCATCATTGTTTCTTTTTAAATGTCTATTCCCATCCTTGGGTCTACCTTCTATTAATCATTAATTTATTCATTTTATTTGGAAGTAGGTTAACAAAAGACTCATTGGTGAATCTTGTCTTTTTCAAAATTGTCTGCCAACTTAAGGTTTTAGAAGAACATTTTGGGTAAAATTCAATTGACATTGAGGGTCTCTTTCTCCATTGTAGTAAAATGAAAAGTGATAAGTATGATTTAAAATTTCAAGCCTAGATGGGTTTACCCATCTAGATGGGTACCTAGATGGGTTCTAGTGGTTTATGATAAATTCTAGCTTCTCAGTAAAATGTGATCAGATTTGAAGCTAACTAGAAGGCAAAGTTCATGAGACTCCATCTTCGAAATAACCATCAAAAAAGCTAAGCTGGAGGTGTGGCTGAAGTAGTATAGGACTGGGCAAGCAAGCTAAGTAAGCATGTGGCCTTCAGTTCAAACTCCAATAGCAACAAAACAGAATAAAATATAATACGGAGTCAATTTATATGCAGTTTAAAAATGTCCTACCAGTCTATAAGGGTATAGATAAAAGTCCTGTAGATTTGGAATGGGAAACCATGGTGTGTAAGAGGAACAAATTGTCTTCAATCTTCTTACTAAAATTTCATTAGATGAAGAAGATTAAACTCTTACCACAGACAAAAATTGAAACTCCTACATTCACCATTCAGAGAAACTTCTTCCTAAATCAATATGTGTTCTAGGAAAACAAAGCAAAGCAAAACAAAACAAACAAAAAAGCACTTCTTTATTGTATTGTTGAACCATCCAGAATACCTCATGGGTGGATATAATATTTGTAACTTAATTTAATTACAATTATTTCCAAAAAGAATGCACAGCCACTGTTTGGCTAATGTCTTCTAAACTGTCTTTTGTATTGCCTTCTATTCTGTGTTGGTCCTGGTGCTTAAACCCAGGACCTAGGCTCTGTACCTGAAACGCTATTTCTCTACAACTTGAGTCACAGCTCCAATAATCTCTTATTTTGAAAAGGGGTTGTCTTTTGTTTTGTTTTGTAATAGGGTTTATAGATAGTAATTTGAATGGAAAAGTTTTATTTATTAACTAAGAAAAAGTCAGAATTAAAAAATCTTGAGAGGCCTGGTGTTTCGCATAGTGGTAGAGTGCTTGCCCAGCATGCACTAAGACAAGGGTTCAATTTCTCAATGGATGTGGTGTTGTGGCTCAAGTAGTAGAGGAAAGCCCAAGGACAGTGCTTAGGCCCTGAGTTCAAGCCCCATGACCTGTAAAAAAATTATCATGTATGTAATTATTCAATTTCAATACTTAAAAAAGTTTTGTATTTTTCCATTGGTTCGCTGTTTACTGGTGTTGAAATTTATTACAGTGAAACATTTTATTAAAAATTATTGTCTATTGTTATAAAATGATCTATAATATTAATCCTAAATTTTCCTCTTGCCTATTATAAAAGTATTCAAACTTCAACCATTTGGCCATTTGACTGAACTTGCCATGGCTCCTGTGACTGGTTAGGCATGCTGATATATCTTATTCTTCTGTATCAGTGAATCTGTCAATTGTCAGTTAATTTCATTGAGTTTTCATAGAATTGAACTTTCCTTTAAGAACATTCTCAAAAAAACAACTAACTCCCTGTATATCCAAGTATATAATACATTTGTATTAATTATATGGGGACATCATACTATGGTAGTGTTACTATTGTCTCAGTAGAAATCAAGAACACTGAGCTTTGTCAAGAGTTTAGCCAGTCAGGTCTGTGTTTCATCTTCTTCAGTACAACAGCTCTCCTTTTTATTTATTTTATTTACTGCTGATACGTAAGATTTCATTTCATGTGATTTTAAATGCACTGCTTCTAACCAAAGGGTTTGAAGTATACATAGACTAGGTTTGTCTCCTTACTTACAGTATTGTCATATCTGAGTGGGTCCAGGGACCCTATTTAAATACATTCTAAAGTTTTTGGATGACTTCTGTCAGTATGAGTTCTTAAAGTTTACACTGAAAAATTATTGTTGAGTCAGGTGTGGTAGGTAGTATATAACTATAATCCCACCACTCAGCTGGTAGAGAGAGAAGGATCATGATTTTCACACCGTCCTGGTTCATAGAGTTTCGGAGTTACTGCAGTGACCCTGTGTCAAACCAAAGAACATTGATAAAGAATTCCAAACTACAGAACTAACAAGGAGCCATCCCATTAGTCACCAAAGTGATGATTTCATTTCTGTTAAGCAGCCTTTGGAATGCCCACTGAATAAAGTTAAAGGCAGTACTATCTTTGTATTGTTATAAAAATAAGTCTGACTTCACACAACTCCTGAAAGAGCCATCAGTACCCCTCCTAAGACTCCAGTCAACACTTTGAGGACTACTGACCTATTATTTTCTGTACACACTAAGGTAGTGAATAATGCATTAAGTCAGGTATGTGTTTTCTCCATCTCAATCTGCTTCAGGTTCAGATGATATTGGAATGATGGATGAAATTCACTTCAAAGATGTTTAGCAAAATCTTTCCGGTAATACCTTCATTGTGTAAACCCACATTTTGCCATCCTTAAAAAAAGTTACAGGGATTTATTTTCTTTTCTTTTGGCTACAGATCCCTCTCCAGACGGGTGTGTGTGTGTGTGTGTGTGTGTGTGTGTGTGTGTGTGTGTGTGTGTGTGTGTGTGTGTGTGTGTGTAGCAACCATCCATTTCAGTCAAAATGGAATTTGGATCTCTGGTTTGTTGTTGATAAAATGTTTGGATCATTTGATTTTGTCCTTTTCCACTTGTCTTAATTTACTTCTGTAGATTGGGGTGGAGGGGAGAATTCTAACCATTAATAAGGTGGCTGGGAGAACAATGAGGGCAGAGAGCAGCAGCACAGGACAAGGTCACTTTCCTGCTTTTACAAAGTGACTCACAGTAGTCCAATCAGTGATGCATTGTAACATTTAATTTCCTTAAACAAAAACAAAAACAAAAACCTCCTTGCAGGGCTTACTTGACTTTTCAATGATCAATTTTAATCGGTCCAGTTTGGATCCTTTTGTCTTAAAATTATCTATTCATTTGTAAGTGAAGACAAAAGCTTGTCATTTCTCAAGTGCAGTTTCTCAGCTTTTCTTTGAGAACCTCTATAGCCAGGATTGTTTTAGTCACTCCCAACAGGTCTCCTCTTAGCTGCTCTGTGTTTTTACCTCTCTCCAGAGGGGTTAATTCTTTACAGCTGTATCCTGCCTTCCAAGAATCTCACATGTGCAAATTATTAATCTTTTTCTATTGCTTCAGTGACTCCCTAGACCATAAACACCCCCTACCTAAAACTGGCTCTTTTCCAAGAAAAACTTTGATATTCTTTCCCTGAAAAGATAATTTGGCCTCCTTCAGTTTACATTGTTCTTCCAAACAATTGTTAAGTTAAAGAAATAGAAACTATTTCCAAGTGATTGTTTTGAAATGGAACTTTTACAGTTTGTTTTAAATGGCATTTATTTAAGCCATCAGGTTTCTTATACCTTTTTAAGAGTATAAGTTTCAATGGGTTTTAATTTTATAGATTTTGTGTTCAAATCACAGAAAACTTTTAAGTAGAAGACAGTGTACAGGTTTTCATTTGGAGTAAGGAAATTATAGTTTCACAAAAGTGACTGGGGTCAGATCATCTTGGTGATGCCTATACTCCTAGCTATTCAGGAGGCTGAGATCCGATGATAGAAACTTGAAGCCAGCCTGGGCAGAAAAGTCTCTGTGAGATTCTTATCACCTATTAACCACTCAATAAATTGATAGTGGGAGCTGTGCCTCAAAAGTGGTGGGGCACTCATCTTGGGTCAAGGGGACTCAGGGACAGCCCAAGCCATATGACTGACTGGAAAAAAAGAAAAAAAAAACTTGTGGTTACATTCACATGCACAATGTATATGTTTTCATGTTTTTAAATATAAATATAGCAAAACTATGTATAACAAAATAATTTGACTATGAATATAATTAGAGCAATTCTATTGTTATGCGTGTTTATTGGTCTGTCAATTTTAGTGTAACAAATACTCAGTTTCTACATTTTCAAATCCTTCAGGACCCACAGTATGATGGCCACTTCTTGGCCACTTCTATCTGTGTTCATCGTCTATATTTTTATTTCGGTTCCAATTTTTAGCTACTGGTTGGATACTCTATGACACTTCATCCTTCAAAATAAATCATTTATTTTGAAAGTTAGATATGTCATAATAAAGCATTAAGAAAGTCCAGGAATTGCATTTCTCAGTGATGACATGCCTCTAGTGGTGTTCCAAGACACAAGGCAGAGGGGCCAGTGATTTTTACCACCTGACAAGTGCAATAATCCCCCAGAACTGCAAGGCCTGAAGCATCTTATTGCTGTTATGAAACAGAATTTATAAATAAAAATAAGGAAAACAGCCAGACCCATGCACATCATGAGCTTCACTGACATTGATATGACAACCAATCAGAAATTCCCACTCATGCCACAATTGCCAAACCAATAATTTTAGCAATAAAGCCTACCCTAAGAAATATTAAAATGTTTTTGTCCCCAATATATATTTAAACACAAAAGAAGTTTAAAGGGAAGTTTATTATAATTCAGGCATACAATCATTTTAATATATGCAGAAAAAACCTCCCTGTAGACCAATTAATAGAGACTTCCAAACAATACTGCTTCTTAATTCATATAATATTATAACTCAAGCTAGTTATGCTTCAACATTTTAAGATAAGCTATATAATAGTAGGAAAAAAGGATTAGGATAATAGTGAGATATGAATTGCATTTTGTATTATTTCAACTGTGTTTTAACAGGTTTTATAACCGAAGCAGGGAATAAAAATGCAGGAGGGACAAACTTGTGTAGATTATTTTTCTATTACATGAATTATTCCAGTTTAAAAATGTCAGTTGCTTGTCATGTTAACTAAGAATACATTCACTATTGTACATATCTAAAGCTGGAGTTAAACTGAGAATTTTGCAAAGGACAGATACAAAGAAGTGATTTTTCCCTTCTCTCTGTATATAAAAATAGAACTTTCAGAAATGTCATGGCTGACACATTTAGCTGCTGGACACTGAAAATCCTCTTTCTGACTCACAACCTGTGACTGGATCTCTGTCACAGTAATCAAGAGATGTTATACGATAGAGCACAAACAGTAGGCCGGTCTTTGGTATTTGGCCTTGTTTTTAAAGCTGAAGGGATTCAAATTTCTCATAACACAAATAAATATTTCATAGACTTATACCTAGAATATAGAAAATGAATAATTGTGTTAATTATTTATGAAGCTGATTATTGGAGCTTCCGTTTTATAAGCATGGAAGTGTCATTTTCTGAGATTGCATTGTAATTGGTGGTCATAATAACAACAAAATAGAATATAAAGAACTTTTAAACAATACAACCACAATTCAGAAATGAAACAATAGCTCTTCAGGTAAAATTTGTCTCCTTTTTCATAAAATATGTAATTAAACTCCCCATTTTTAAGAAAGATGAAAGTAATTATAGTGCATATTCCCTCAGTACCATAGAAGTTTACATTTTAGGGGTTTATTGTGTGTTCCTATTAGTGTATATTAAGATTTTTGTCATAATTGCCAACTTGATGAAAATAAAGTTTTATTGAATGGACATTAATATGAACATTGATAAAAACATAAATTCAGACTTGAAATCAATGAATTCAGACTTGAATAAATTATTTGCCTGTTCACAGGTGGTGGTTCTTGTTTGTACATATATATGTTATGTATGCATATGAATATATATTCATAAATGTGTATCTTTTTGATGTTCCCTCACTTTTTAAAAATTGCAGCATCTGAACTTCCAAAGTGAATCAATAACCTAATTAGCTGATTTTAATGATTTGATGATTATAATGATATTGCTATAATTCTGTTTGATTATTTTTGGTTTATTTTTGCTTGTCATAGAGGGTATTTTGTAATAAAACTCCAAAACATACTCCTCATTCAAATAAGACAAAAGTAGGAACTTTGCCCTTATGTCCAAGTCCCTGCAGTCTGACTGACTTTAGGAAAAATGAGAATGAACATATATTGGTGATAATATGTCTTTAGAGTTAGTTTCAAATTCCAATCTGTGATGATTACTGGCTTCATTTATAACCATATTAGAATAAACTATTCTCTTAGCTATCAGCTTCAGTTTTAATCTCTTCAAAATATAATTTTAACCATAGTAGGTATTAAAAGAGCAGCTCATTGTATTTAAACATCGAGAATCCCAAAGCCTTAGAATTTAAGGGAACTTATCTAATCAGGGATCACATTTGCATTATCTTCCTGGACCATAAAGGTAACATAAGCTAAGTAGGTGTAGAACATAGGCCAAGAAATTGTGAGAGGGTGTATGGGTACACTAGATCTTGGGTCAAACTGGTGGTGCATGCCTCTGTAAGGCATTTTCTGTGCACCTCAAGTTGCATTCTAATGTGAAAATATTGTGCGTATAAGTCTGAATTTTAGGATTTGACAGGGAAAACGTGATATCTAGATTTTGATGTGAAAATTTTCATCACAGATTTTGTTGTTGTTGTTGATGATATTTCAAACTCTGTTATAAGTCGATTGCATCTGTTGAGCATATCTAGACTATATCTAGAACCTCTCATAGAGAAATGGAAACACTGAAGCCCACAGGGTCAAGTGACTTTCTGAAGGTGAGTTATTAACGAAATAAGAAGTAAAACCAGGCCCTTGAACTTGTGATTTAAGAATTCCACTTTTGACAAATTCTGTTTCATTATTTAATATATACGTGATGCTTTAGAATTATATTATCAACTACAGGCCACAGCTATAATATGCATACCATTACATTACATAGTACCGAGTGATCGGAACCTATAAGACTCTTAAAAGAAACATTTCTGTAGAGAATTTGATTTAAAACACTGCTTTAAAAAATCTTAAAACATTTCTCCCATTACATGAGCTTTCTTTCCCATCAGCTTCAACTATATTCTACCTTGAAACTTACCATGGGCTCATTGCTATGTTTCTAACATTTTTATTAAATAAATGCAGTAGAGCAATTAAATATTATTTCATAGTAATCAAGCACACATTTTAACAGTTTCTTTGCATAAACTTGAAATAGCTCACATGAGCCTACATAAATGCATTAATATTTATAAATAATTCATTAAGTCTAGATTTTCAGAAATATAGGAAAGTATGGGTAGAATCCATTGGAGAATATCTGCATGTCATTTTTTGTATTATAAAACCAAAAAATATGATTCATTTGTTAATTTTCAGAGTTTTCTTGTCAAGGAATCCCTAGACTCTAAAATCTAAATGCTGATTAACAGGTTTTGAAGAGAAGTGTTTTTGGTATTCTTACATTAGAGCAAAACAAAATTTGAGTTTAGAATTCTAATGGGCAAATCTCAATATTATTATACAGAGCTCACCACCAATCATTAAGTTCTAATCCTCTTGAGACACTACATTTGAATATTCAAATCAAATTTTAATATGACCAGAAATCTTTTCAATCCTAAATCTGAAACCACAAACTGATGACACCATAACTGAGCACAATTGTCCATATCAATTATAGACATTTTGGAACAGGCTGCTTAGAAATGAAATCTATTGATTATATCACATAGTACCATTCTATGGCTGTGAAAATTTCTTAGCACTGGTTTTGTCCCTCCCTCAAAGTGTTTATTCTTCTCTGTGACCTTCAACTTGATTCAAGATTTTTAAATTTCCTGCTAACTAAAGTGGATGCAATTCTTGACCTTACTGGTGGGAATAGTCCAAAAATCTCTCAAGTGCTATAGGAGCTAGCTAATATGCATAATATTCCATAAAAGAATCATTATTTTATGGATATCTGTAAATATATAATAGCTCTTCTGGTCAATTACAAAAGACATTCCCAACTTCAATACATAAAGTAATTTTTAGTTAGATACCATATTTTAGTTTCATAACTTAAATACTTGACATAAACTTGAAAATGTGGAAATCTGAATATGAGAAGTCAAGTTGCTTTTCTTTGATTAAGAAACATATGAAAAATTACTTTGCAAGTTGAAAAACTTCCTTACATCTTTTAGGATTTTATAAATGTACATGGGATGGAATTGATATCAAAAAGAAACAATTATGGTAATTTTGATTAAATTAAAAAGGCACTATTTGGTTGATTATAGAAACAAAATATAAGAGGCAAAAATATGACAAATAAATCATGTTCTCTTTCTGAAACTGTTTTTTTCTTCCTGGCCTTGTTTGGGTATATTGAGTCTCAGTTGCTCAGGCTATATGGATAGCTGATAGGTACCAATAAGAGAACTTAATATAAGAAGTGATAGAAGTCTCAGTTAATTGGAGGTAAAAGAGACTAGTGACATAGAAGATGAGAATACAGGTTGATAAAACCCCTAGACATTGGTGTACAACATGCTTTTGAGTCATAAGAAAAAACAGAACAACAAGACATGGGCTACAGTTCAGAAATATGTTAAAGTTACTTAACATATTTAGATCCTTTATTTAGAAAATGTTGTCTGCTTCCACCCCAACCAGCTTACAAGGTGGGTTTTTTGTTTATTTGCTGTGTCTAAACTTTTCTATTTAACCATCGGATAGCACTAAGCTTGGTAAATATATAGTTACTCACTGGGTACTGCACTAAACACTAAAGTAAAATAAAAAGCATTAAGTGGAGTCATCAGTGGTCATATACTATGGGAGACATTCCACCAAAAGTAACACAGAGAGAAACTATTCACAAAGGAGTCTTCTTAGGAAAAAAACTCAAGTTGTTATAATATATGTTCTAAGGCATTTATTTTCCAGTATGCATAAAAATTAAGACAGAGAAAAGAAGTCATGTAAACTCAGAGGAAAAACAAAAACCCTGAAGGTATTTAGGTTTTTAGTTTACCAAGAAAAAACTTCACAACAGCGATTGTAAATATTTCTAATACTACAGGGAAAATATCCAAAGAATTGTAGTATAATATCTCAGTTTTCAAACATGAACAGCAAGCCAGATACTTCTGGCACAGGTTTAAGTGTGACACCATATATGGGAGACCTATAAAAACAGTAGAGGAGAAAAGGGCAGAAAGCATTCTGATGAATAATTCGCAAAGTCCCTGTCAATTCTGATGTAAAACATCATATAAGTTCAACAAGTTTTAAACATTCCAAGTAGTATGAAGACAAGTTAGATTGTTATAGTCAAACAAAGAAACCAGGACTAAAGAGAAAAATTAGAAGAGAACAGAATAATTGTTGGTTTCTTATAACCAAGACTGGGAAATAAAAAAAGTAGTGCAGGAACATTTGAAAAAAATGAAAACATGAGAATATTTTGTCAATAGGCAGAAGTAAGAAGAAATACTGAAATAAATTTTTCAGGTAGACAGGAAACATTTCTAGTAATTTCTTGAATTCATAGAAAGAAATAAAGAATACTGAAAACACATGGGGGAACATAGAAAATGACATATATTCTCTCTCTTTTAAAAAAAGTTTCTGTTAAAGATTGAATTGTAAAAAAAAAATAACCAATAAGTGTAATACCAGATTAGAGATTCATTACAGATATAGATGCAATGTATGTGAAGTGAAAATAGTAGCAAAACAGAGGTAAAAGAGCAAATTGTATCTTTGTATAGATTTAAGGTGTATTACTGCCCTAGGTTTACAATTGCTATTTTTTTTTTTCCAGTCCTGGGGCTGAAATCAGGGCCTAAGCAGTCTCCTTGGATTTTTTTCAAGGCTACAGCTCTTCCACTTGAGCCTCAGGAATACTTCCTTCCGGCTTTTTTCTATGTATGTGGTACCGAGGAATGGAACTGGGGTCTTTGGCAGGCTAGGCAGGCACTCTACAAATACGTCAAACTCCCGGTCCCTACAACTGCTAAAATTTTTATAAACTAAGATGCCTTTTTGTTTTAATTACTGAAACAACTACTAAGAAAATACAGTTTTTAATGTTTAATGTTTTCTCCATATATAGAAATAAGAAATGTCTGAAGTAACAAAAATCATTCTTATTTGATTTGCTCACACTGCATATATACAATTATATCACATTGTATCCCATAAATTCATATACTTCTTGAAGCTGTATGGATTAGTAAAAAGAAAAAAATTCATGCTGTATCCTATAAATATATATCAAAATTATGCCCCAATTTACAAAAATTAACAGAGAAATTAACATAATAATGCTACAAATTTGCAAATTATGGGATACAAAAGATGGCCCGTTAAAGGAAGAAAGGAGGAGAAACATGGCAAACATAACAAATTGCCAAATAACAAAGGTAGTTAAAATGCAATCAATAATCAAATAAGGGAATTAATTAAATATTTCAAAGTTAGGAACTATCTTGTAGCATCACAGTGCAAGAATTAACTACACTCATGATTCAAAGCTGTTCCTGGCAGAAAAGACCATGAGAATATTAGTTTCAAGTAGCCATCAAAAAGCCAGACATGGAGTGATGGCTCAAGTGTCAGGAAAAGCTAGAAGACAATGCGCAGGCCCTGAGCTCAAGCCTCAGTACTAACACACAAAACATCTGTAAATGATATACCTGAATTCATTTTATTTATATTTATCATTTTATGGAGCTAAGATTGAGCTTAATGCCTTAAGCCTAGTTTAGATAAGCACTTACACTATAAGCCTAAGAGACTTGTTTTAGATTCAAAGACTTACATATGTTGTAAGTAAAGATTTATAAAAGAATATATCATTTAAAAAGTAATTATAGCAAGAACGGAGAAGCTATATTATGATCAGTTAAAATAGAATTTATGATAAAGTATTTTCAGAATGAAAGACGGGTATTTCATAAAAATAGAAGGGTCAATATCAGGAGTGTATAACAATTACAAATGAAAAGACATCTAGCAACAAAAACTTATTAAAAAGAAAACATCTGCCAGAAATTGAGAGGAAAACAGACACTTCCAAAATTATGATCGTAGATTCCAACCTGGTGTCAAATTCTCCATTCACTCTCAGTAAATGATAGAACAACTACACAGAAAAGTCAGCAAGGCTATAAAAGACTTGAAATTTCTATTCACCTAATTGGCCTGCCTGACACTGGGAGACACTGCATCCAGCAGGAGGACAATACATCTTCTTTTCAAGGGCACAGAGAGCACTTCCCAGGGTGGACCACATACTGCACTGTAAAACAAATTTCTACGTATTGGACAATAGTTTTTTATTTAAAGTGTTTCCTGACTATAATGGAATTGAATAAAAGAATCATCAACAATTAGTTTGGGGAAATCCTAAATATTTGGATATTGAGCATCATATTTCTAAATAATTCTGTCACATAAGACATTAGAAAGAAAATTGGAAAATATTTTATATAGGAAAATATAGAAACATGTTATATTATGATACATAGTCAAAACTCGAATTAGAAGAAAATGCATGGCTTTAAATGCTTTTGTTGTCCATGAAAAATAGCCTCGAATCAATAATCTAACATTACCTATTAAATAAATAGAAATGGTACAATATATTGTATACTACACAACTATTAGAAAGAAAATAATAATAATGTAAATCAGTAAAAAAAAAAAGGAAAGTCAGTGAAGTAAATACTTAGATCATTGTAAATTTTAATGAATTGAACAGTTTTCAAGGGGGATCAAATAGCTAATAAAGACGAAGAGAAATGTCCCACCTCTTTAGCATAATTGTCATCAAGAAAATAAGCCACAACACCCAGGCTAGGTGGCTCATGCCTGTAACCTACCTACCCATGAAGCTGGGATCTGAGGATCATGGTTCAAAGCCAGAGGCTGAGATCTGAGGATCAACATTCAAACCAGCCCACGCACAAAAGGACCTGAGATTCTTATCTCCAATTAACCTCTAAAAAACCGGAAGTGTGGCTTGGCTCATGGGTCAGGCAATAGCCTTGAGCTGAAGAGCTCAGAGACATCACTCAGGCCGAGTTTAAGCCCCATGACTCACAAAAAAAAAAAGAACAAAGTAAAAGAAAAAATACAGCCAATAAACCACAACGGTGGACCAGGAGGCTTGCCTAGTGGTAGAGTGCTTGCTAGCATGCATGAAGCCCTTGGTTCAATTCCGTGGTACCACACACAGAGAAACATCTGGAAGTGGTGCTGTGGCTCAAGTGGTAGAGTACTAACTAACCTTGAGAAAGTTCGCGAAGAGTGCCTGGGCCTTGAATTCATGCCCAGGATAGGCCAAAAAAGAAAAAGAAGAAAGAAAAGAAGCCACAACAAATAGTGGTGAGAATTTGGGGGAAAAGGGGCACTTACACACTGTTAATGTTAATATAAATTAGTGCAGCCAGTGTGAAAATCAACATGGAGCTTTCTTAAAAACTAAAGATGGAACAACTATGGTATCCTGCTATATGTATGTATCTGAAGGAATGTAAGGCAGTGTACCATCTGAATACTTACACACTCATGTTCAAAGCAGCACTGTTTACAATTGTCAAAATATAGCCTTAAATTTGGGGCCTGTAGCCTGATGAGTGGAAAAAGATAATATGAGAGGGCATTATTCAGCCAAAAAGCAGGAGGAGATTATGTTGTTGGAAGGAAAATGGATAAACGCAGAAACAACCACATTAAAGGAAATAAGTCAGAATAAAAATATACCCCAAACATCACATATCTCTCTGAAATGTCTAATCTACTCCTTTTTTTTTTTTTGGCCAATCCTGGGACTTGAACTCAGGGCCTTGAGCAGTGTCCTTGAAATTTTTTCTCAAGGCTATAGCTCTACCACTTGAGCCACAGCACCACTTCAAGCTTTTTTCTATGTATGTGGTACCGAGGAATTGAACCTGGGTCTTACATACATGCGAGACTGGCACTCTTACCCCTAGGCCAAACTTCCAGCCCTAATCTATTCCCTTTAATGAATGATAAGAATGTAAGAAATTTTTTTCTGTTTTGTATTGTATGCCAACAGGAACAGGGAGGAAAAATTATATTATATAAATATAATATAAATATATATGCATATAAACATATAAAATATATAAATATTTGCATATTATATACATGTATGAAAATAGACAAAACAATCCCATATAAATTACTTTAAGTAAAAAAGGAAGGGGATGTAGAAGAGTAAAAGAGAAGAGACTTTCATCTGGGCACACTGTATGCATTTGTGGAAATTCCAAAATGAAACCCCATTTATAAAATTATTGTATATAATATAAAATTAAAATAATTAATAATTAAATAAAAAAGAGCTAATATGCTGTATTAAACTTACCCTGTGAAAAGAAGGGGACTCAAATAGATAAATTGGGAAAAACAGAAAGTTATTAGTAGTAACTGAGACATTGGTGTCAGACTGTATGAAGAAATATTACAAACTTTATTAAATTCACAAACCTACCATTCATGAGCAAAGTCACAAGGCTCGGAACAAACAAAACCATTTTAAGAACAAACACCTAAGCAAACGGGAGTCCTTACATTGCCTAATGACTTTTCTTTTTCTTTTATTATCAGGGTGATGTATAAAGGGGTTAGAGTTAAATGAGTAAGGTAGTGAGTACATTACTTCTTGAATATTGTTACCCCTTTGCATATTTTTCTCTCACTTCCCTTCCCCCACAACTCACAAAGTGTAAAGTTCATTTCCAGTGTATTGTCTTGTGGATAGAGCTGTTGTATTTGTTTACCCTTGGCCTTTATCTCATCATCTTGTTTTCCCCCTTCCCTAATTCAAATAAGCAAATACACAGATATACAATATACTAGTAGCAGAAGATCACGATAACTCATAGCTTTATGTATATGGTCCTATATGATGATGCTAAGTGAAATGCACTCCTGGATATCGAAACAGGAGGTTTATTCTTGTGATTGTTATTTTTAATATACTATGTGAAGTTATTTGTTTTCTCTTATGCTTCCCCTCTTATAGTTTACCTGATTTTTTTTTATCATAAAGCTACACTATTCAAGACAGTGTTATACTGGTGTAAAGTCAATAAACTCATGGAAGAGAATTCAAAGTCCAGAAATAAATCCTTATATTTATAATCAGTTGATTTTCAGCTACATTAGTAAGATTTTAGTGGGAAACTTGGTCTTTAAAGAAATGGTTCTAGGAAAATTGAATAGCATATACAGAATAAACTTTGACTCTTAGCTTATGATATAAAAAAAATCAATGTAAAATGGGGGCTCTCTGACCAGCAGCATGGCAGTCGGCAAGAACAAGCACCTTACAAAAGGCGGCAAAAAAGGAGCCAAGAATAAAGTGGTTGACTCATTTTCTAAGAGAGATTGGCATGATAGGAAAGTCCGGGCCATGTTCAATATAAGAAATACTGGGAAAACAGTCATGAGGACTCAAGGAACTGAAATCGCATCTGATGGCCTCAAGGACGGGGTGGGTGTTTGAAGTGAGACTTGCTGATCTGAAGAATGATGAAGTTGCATTTAGAAAATTCAAACTAACTAATGAGGATGTTCAGGGCAAGAACTGCCTGATCAACTTCCATGGCATGGATCTCACACGCGACAAAATGTTCTCCATGTTCAAAAAGTGGCAGACCGTGATTGAAACTCATATTGATATTAAGACTAGAGATGGTTGTTTGCTTTGTCTGTTCTGTGTTGGCTTTACAAAAACAAAAACAAATAAAACCACAACAATCAGATCTGCAAACCTTGTATGCTCAGCACCAGCAGGCCTGCCAGATCAGGAAGAAGATGATGGAAATCATGACCTTAGAAGTTCATACAAATGACTTGAAAGAAGTAGTTAATAAGTTGATTCCTGACAGCATTGGGAAAGACATAGGAAAGGTTTGCCAGTCTATTTATCCACTTCATGATGTTTTTGTTTGGAAAGTAAAAATGCTGAAGAAGCCCAATTTTGAATTGGGAAAACTCATGGAGAGTCATGGTGAAGGTGGTAGTTCTGGAAAAGCTACTGGGACAAAACTGGTGCTAGTTGGGTGTGCTGATGGATATGAACCACCAATCTAAGAATCTGTTTAAAATTCAGAGTTTTAATAATGACAAATAAAAGAACTATTTGTGAAAAAAATCAATGTAAAATGGTAATAAAGCTGCATGCAAGAACAAAAACTGCAAATTTTTAGAAGAAATACTAATAGAAAATACTTGTTAGTACAAGTAAAGATTTCTTGGATATGATTTCACATGTAAGATCCATAATATTAAAAATTGACAAGAATGGAATCATTATTTTAAACATTTGGTTTTCAAAAAAGGTATCATTCAGAAGATGAAGAGATGACACCAGGATAGAAAAAAAATCTCCAATTACTCATTTGATATGATTTGTATCTTGAATATATAAATACTTTCACTAACTTACCAAAAAAAAAAACCCCACATTAGAAAATGTATGTGGGTAGCCTCAAAAGGGCTTACAGTGGTCCCTGTTTCCTCTGAACTTTTCTTGCACAGTGTCCCTACACACTGCATCATAGAAGGGCTAGGTGGTCAATAGATGGTAGCAGAACTGATGGGTGTCACTTAAAAACAAGTTGACATCCATTAGGGCACAGAGGTTTCATTTTAACAAGTGCACTTATATATACTATACTTCTTGATTATAATTAATCCTGTACCTTTTTCCTTCTGTCTTGTCCCCTTTGCCAAACCAATCTCATTAAATTACCCAACTTATTCAATTTTCACATGTTTATAGGAAACTGTGTCACTTTAAAAGCTAGATTATGTAAGCCCCTAAAGATTGTTTCTTGCTCTATTTCTTTTAGATTCACTACGCTACTGGAAGCCAGCTATCATGTTATATGGAGATGTACAGCTAATAGCCTGCAAGTGACATCTTGGAAGTAGATATTTAGCTTTGGTCAAGGCTTCAGATAGCTAACATCTTTACTATAATTTTACATGAAATCCTGAGAGAGAAACAGAAAGCTAAAATGCACCATACCTTTGGTCTTTAGAAATAAATGCTTTGCATTGTTCAAAGTTGGTTGGAACAATCTATTTAAAATCAAACAGTTTATAGTTAATTCACTGGAAAGAAGATTTGAATGTATTATTCTCCAAGGAAGATCCATGGATGGCTACAAAGTTCACAGAAAGCTTTATTGTTAGGCACTAGGAAAATACAAATTTATGATATTAATAAAAGCACAGTCGAATCACTATAATAAATAATAATTGGGTGGAGGTGGAAGAGAATGTGTTTAGACTATGTGAGGTTCTATGTTCATTACCAACTCCTAACAAACAAACAGTTAAATAATAAGCCCAAATGAAAATCTAAAACTATGTTGATGTTGCCAAGTATTGATGAATCTGTGGCAAAACTGGAATTGTCACACATTGTAGTGGGAGAAGTCTGCGTAGAATAAACTGCTTAGAAAGCTAAATATACACTTACCAAGCAATTCTGAAATTTCATTATCTACTAAATGGAAATACAAATATATATCAATACAAATATTTTCATATGACTTTATAAAAGCTTTTTTCATAAATAAACTAAACTAGAAACAATCAAAATATCCATTGACTTCTTAATGGATGAATTAATCCTATTCCATGCATAACTCCTGTATAGTACATTTAAATATTGAAATGCTTTTCAGCAATAAAAGAGAAAACCACTGGTATGTGCTATGGCATGACTGGTTCTGAAAAAACATTGTAATAAGTGTAAGACGTCAGATACAAAAGACTGCATATTGAATTAATTCATACATACAGTATTTCCAGAAAATTAAAATATGCAGAGAAAGACAATAAACCAGTGTCTGAGACTAGGATTAGATGTGGAGATCAACTGTCCAGAGACAGGAGACAAATTTCTGTGAATAATAAAAAATAATGTGCTGACACTTGATTGTAGTGAAGGGGCACTAATTCTGAAAGTTTATTGGAAGTATTGTTCTGTGCCCCAATAGCAGATAAACCTACTGCACATATATTACATCTAAGGAAAAATATTAAAATGGTCTGAAAGATGTACAAAGTCCCATGGTAGCATGAGTCCTTTGAAATGAAGACACCTGGGAAAAATTCATGAGTATGTAGAAGTTGAGGTAAAACTCAAAAGTTGAAAGATTTGTGACAGGAGTTTAAAGAGAAGGGAAGTCCTAGTCAGAGAAAAGATTAAAGATGCAAGGCTGTGGAATAAAATGAATTGGCATGATCAGAAGTACAGTAACTATAGTTGAGAGTAAAGCAAAGAACAGTCTTGGAATAAAAGGCAAAGTTTGACTTGACCCAGTAGGCTATGTGGAGGAGTGAAGTATATTACATAATCTCTAGTCCCGACACTCCTTTGCACGTCAGACTTAAAAACCGTAAAACATACTGGCCAATCACTGATGGTTTTGGGCCATATTTCTATCCCTTAACCACTGAGTCTCTGTGTTCTCATGTCCTGTGGCTTGGGGGTTACAGGACAGGCAGGAAGCCAGCAGTTCCAGAAGCAGGACTCAGCCTCCTTATCTAGCTCAGGGGTTACTGGTCTGTGGCTATTCTTCAGTTTCCACTACAAGCAGCTCTTCCTCCCTCTTCTTATTCCACTTGTCTCCCTGCCCTGTGCTTTCAGCCTGACCAGGTTCCCTGGTAGTTCTCAGCAGGGTGGGAGACTCAACCCACTTCAGTCTCCCATGGGGTGGTAGACCAAAGACCCAGGACTCTGAGTAGCCCATCCCACTCCCCAGTGCATCCATTTGTGCCTTTAGACTGAAAATGAGAAAGTTAGGGCTCTTTCTCCAGCATTTGCACTGAGTGTTGGGGCCAGAAGGGATTGTGTGCTTAATTAATCCTCAGCACTCTGGCCTTTAAGACCATGGCTCCCCTCAAGTCTAGAGACCTTACCTTCTTATGGCAGACATAGTGGGGGCAGGTCTTCAAAGGGAAATGCTTTTGGATGGCTACCCCAAATCTGCCATCCATCTGTGTGTGTATGGGAGGGGACAGTGACATGGCCCTAGCCCTCCTCTCCAATGTGCCACTTAGGAAGTGTCCCCAAGGGGAAAGGAGACTCAGCTGTTCCCTCAACAACTTATGTGGACAGGAAATTAGGCTGGAAACTTCTAGAAAAGCCCTTGACTTGCTCACGGCTATTTTTGCAAGGAGGTAGGAGCCAGCATCTTCAGTGGAAAAGCCAGTCTTCTCAGCACACAGCAGCAGACCAGAGCATTATACACACAATAATGTGAATCAAGTTTGGAGTCCCCTTTTGGGGGAAGCAGAATAAACTACCACCCCACCACATGTGTGACTTCTCAACTTCCCACTGCAGGTTCCATTTTTTAAAATAGAAATTTTCAACCCCCTGTACTTATCTAATGTCTGCTCTAAACAGTGCAAAACCCTGTTACTGTTTTAAAATGCATGCATGTTAAGATGAATCTCCAACCTGAGGAAAAAATAAAATTCAAAAAGCTTTGGTAAAAAAAAAAACATAAAACATCTCCACTTCTATACCCTCAAACATAGCAATTTTATTCCTATCTCCATTTCCATCTATTTCCATCTTCGCTCTTGATAACTGTACCACCCACACAGTTGCTCAATTAGGAACTTGAACTAAAATTTTACGTATTTAGTTTACTTCTTAAATTTTCTTGTCCTTCTTTTTTCTTCAGCCACTCTTACCAGTTGCCAATTTCTTACTCTATTTTGCCTTTATGTTTTTCATATCCCAACCTACTCTCTAGGAAGCCAGAGACAAGGAATTTCTGAATTCCAGCTCTTTTGAGCTCAAATGAATGTTCTTGTTGGTCATTATTATTATTGTTTATTCCATATTGAGGATTATTGTCTTTCTTGCCTTTAGAATACCAATAGCCTGCCACTGTATCAAACACAGAGAAGAGACGTAAAACACAATTATAAAATGATTAAAAGCATGGGTTGATTAAAGCAGACAATTACTGACAACATGAAGAATAGATTGAAAAAAGAAAAGAACTTGAGGAAGTGTTATTTGTTTTAAAACTACTAGTGACTGTGGAAAAAGCCAACTGCACATGTAACAAAGTTTAGCATGGTACCACAGCAGCTGGTTGGTTTGAATCTGAATCATGGCCCAATGCCTTATTTTGAGCTCAGCATGTCAAATAATTTCTATTCCATTGGCATTTGACATGAAATAATGCTGATACCTAAAATGCTACACTGAGGAAGATATTGAAAACTATACTGACTCTGTGGGAAAGTTTGTCATCAAATTTATAACTGGAGGTTAAGGAGAATATTTAAACTGTAGGTAATATAAGGTGCGGATGAATGTAATGTAATTAGTTATAACAAAATGTTATTGTAGCCAGGAACTAGTGGCTCAGGCCTATAATCTTAGCTACTCAGGAGGCTGAGATCTGAGTCTAAGGATCACAGTTCAAAGCTAGCTAGGGTAAGAAAGTCCATGAGACTTTGATCTACAATTAACCAATAAAAAACTGAAAGTAGAGCTTGTGGCTCAAGTGGTAGTACACTAGCTTTACCAAAAATACAGGACAGTGTCCAAGCTCTGAAATCAACCCTAAGTCTGGCACCCATGCACCTGCATGTATACACACACACACACACACACACACACACACACAAGTGTTTTTGTAACTGAGGTTTTGTCATAGTAACATCAGTTACAGTTGCCTGACAGCTCCATTCTGTAAACTGAAAATGAGTTTTCCAGTTTACCACAGGTCCCACCCAAGCTGAGGAAATCCCCTTCTTACTGGCTTTGACTGTATAAGCATTAGTGAAGCCAGTGTTAAGCATGATGTACTGCATTATTAGTGCTTCTCAAATAATAGTCTACATAGAATTCACCATCTAGCATACTTTTTTAAAACCTCAAACTTTCTGGGCTACACCTATATTTGAATAAAGAAGGTCTTGGATGGAATCCCAAAGTTTTCATTGCTAACCTGATCCAAGATGATGCTGAGCTAAATAAAATGGTATCATTTTTATGACATTCTCATTTCTAGTTGTTTTTTCTTCATAGGAATATTCACTTATATAATAAATAATCAGGAACTGGGGTCCATGTCTTTACCTGTAATTATCAATATAGCTAAGTCCTGTTGATTGGCCTTTTTGCATCCAAAATAGTGACAATTAATTTGAAATTATGTAGTCCCTTACATCTTCAGGCTAAGAGATTTTGTTGATCTCCCAGAGTGTGTTTCAGTTGTCTTTCCACTTTAAACTTGAGTCCTATTTATGAATTAGCCCTCAAAAATGAACTCAATGGTCATTAGCATTTCAATAGCAATTTCTATCAAAGTTATTTTGAATATACCATCTGCTACCAAATATTAATAACTTTCTAGTACCAACAACTGTGGCTAGAGTCTGGGAAGTGATAATCATCACCAATTATTACTTATGGAGCACATGAGTCCATCTTTTAGACAAAGCTGACTATTGTCAAGTCTCTTGACAAGCAAAGGCTTGTGACATATCTAACATATGGATGGGACTGAATGGCTTATTTAATATCACATCACTCTTAGACATCTGGCTGCTTTTTCAATAATCATCTATCTCTTTACACTAAAACCATATATAAATTAACAAATAAAATATTGCCCAAGCATTGCTTGGTGTCAAAGCTATTACTCATCCTATCAAAATAGAGCTATTTCTTCTGTTGCAGATTTTATACCACCTGCAATGCATCTGAGCAGGGAAGTTCTGTGGCTATCACTCTGCAATTCTCTCTGCAGCTGTGGAGTAGGTAAGTAGGTACTAGAGACACTGGAGAGGCATGTGCTTTAAAGAACTAAATACTTGTGGTGGCAGTAGCTGCTTTTGCAGAAAACAAGGAAGTTATAAGGACTACTTATTCCATCAGAAGAGTCTCTAAGTAGTGTCTAAGCCCTAAGCCTCTGAATTCAGTAGTTGGAAATTAACAAGGCATTCAGGAACAGTGACTGCTGATCTGGATAGCAACCCCAAGAACTCTTTGGAAATCTCTAGTGGGATTGCACCTAGTTCAAATGGCCAGGTTGCATTTCCTGGGGAGACTTTGATAGCAAAGATGTAATTCTCCCAAACTAGATAGAGTAAACTCATCAAGTTGATTTTCAGGGGTTAATACTGACTTTATGCTACTTTCCAAATGTATGCTCTAAATGTGTGAGAGAATTTCTACCTTGTATCATGTAGCTTTGTAGCTTTAGCTACATGATGTATAAAATTTCATTTGCAACTGACAAGTTGGAACATTTGTAGGATAAAATGTAATGTTCTTGAGTATTTCACAATGTGGCATGATTAAATTAGCCCAATTAAAAATCAATCATCTCAATTATCCTTGTGTTGAAAATATTTAAAACAAATGACTTATCCATAATTATAGTCACTATTATGCTGCATAGATCACTGAAACTTATTCCTCCTGTCTAAGTGAAATTTTGATCATTGTCTCCATTTCTGCATCTATCATCTGTCTCAGCTCCCAAAACCATCACTCTGCTCTCTACTAACATGAGTACAAATGGTTTAGACTGCACATTAACTTTGATGTAGTATTGTCTTCCTATGCTTGGATTATTTCACTCAGCACAGTGTTCTCTAGGTTGATTCACAAGGCAACTGACTTTCCCTTCTAAAGAATTCTTTAACATACTGATATTTATAGCACATAAAGTATTTAAAAAGTATTATTGAAGGCTGGGAATGTGTCCTAGTGGTAAAGTTCTTGCCTAGCATGCATGAAAACCTGGGTTTAATTCCTTGGTAACACATACCTAGAAAAAAAATCTGGAAATGAGGCTGATGACAAGTGGAAGAGCTCCACTCTTGAGAAAGTCCAAGCACAGAACTCAGGCCCTGAGTTCAAGGCCAGGACTGGCAAAAAAAAATAAAGTATTATTGAAATCTTGGCATGTAGGAGGCTATTTCCTTGATGCTTCTTGTTCAGTTATTTCTCTTCATTGAAATTTAGCATCTTTTTCTAGAGTGCCTTCTGGTCACAGTCAATGAAGTGAAATGGTGGATGACTAGCTACAATGTGCCTGGAACTGTTCTACGCATGCAAAATCCAACAGTAAATACACCAGCCAAGCCCTTGCTCCAAAGTACATACTTTCTGAAGAAGGGATGAGACTGATTGGAAATAAACACATAATTTTATAATTACACTAAATTCTTTATGGTAGGTAATAGCAACGAAACATTTCTTAGGGTCTAGGAGCAGGTCTTTCTTGAGCAGAGGAATATCTTTGGAAAGGCTGTAGAAGAGGAACATGTTGTAGATTTTTCAAGAGCCAAAGAAGCAGAAGAAGTATTTTTTTAGGGGTAAGAAAATAAGTAAGGACTAAGATCACATATGATTTCTAGGCCCTATTGTATTCTTTCTGTGCTTTGCATCTATCATAGGGATCATGTATTAGAAAGTGCTCTAAAAGGGGATCATTTGTTGAAAACACAGGTGAGGGTAGAGTGAGTCAGCAGGAATTCTTTCCATTGGTGAAGCAGCTGATTATGTTGGTAAGAAATAGGCAAAATAAGACACATTGAACACGTAATGTTAGAAAAAGAAGGAAGCAAAGAATGACATATAGGATTTCCTTATCTAAGAAACTAAGTGTGGATGGAGAGTGGAGAACGCGTGTGTGTTCAGAGCATGTGTGCTGAGCAAGGGAGACTAGAATCAACTTTTGCAACTGGTCAATTCTGCAGTTGTAGAGGAAAGTAAGCCTTGGATACAACATCAAATATTTTAGTAAAACTTTACTCGCATCCACTGGAATATAAGGTAGGGAGTGTGGCTTTGTGTGTGTAGCATAGTATATTTGCTGTGAGTCTTGAACTTAGGAGGACCCCATGTTTAGTTTAATATTCTGCTCTGAACACTTAGAAAGTCTTATTAATTTTAAATATCAGGTTTGCTTATATTTTATCCTACATATAAGTACATAAATATATATTTTATTAAGTAATAAGGCTTACTCCAAAAATATATGGGACTTAAATTGTAATACAGCATTAGATAGTTGGATTTTAGAATTAGTTTTATCTCTCTTTTCATGTTTTATGGACTGGTACTTGGAATTGAACTCAGGGCCTCTCCGTTTTGCTTAGCACTAATGTTCAAGATTCTCTACTACTTGAGCCATAAATCTAGTTTCAACATTTTGCTGGTTAATAGGACATAAAGTGCTTCTCTGCCCAAACTGCCTTTGAAACATGATCCACTGGACTCAGTCTCCTAAATAGGATCACAGACATTAGCCTCTAGTACAAGCCTTGGATTTCAGAATTCTAAGAACAGAATTCAGGAATAAATTCATGCTTGTTTGGGTTTTTGATTGATGATAAAAGTAGGGCTCTAGCAAAGTAGAAGACTATAAGATAGATGTGAACAAATGAACATCCATTAAACATAAAATTAGATCTCTGAATGAATATGAAATTAGAAGTTTATTAGTTTCTTGCTCAGAAATTTATTAAGATGAATTATAGTATTAAATGTAAATGTTAATATCAGAAACTGGTAAAGGAACATATAGGAATTTTTTTCTTTTCTGTGCTGATATTTGAACTCAGGACTTCACATTTGTAGACCAGAACTTTACCAAGTGAGTCATGCCATGAGCATTCTTCTGTTTTCTATTTTAGGTTTTTTTTTTTTTTTGAAGTGTGTCTGGTAATTTTGCACAGAGAGCTTCCTTACATTGCTGTCTTCCTACCTGAAGTCTCCCAGGTATTCAGATCAAAGGTGTGAACCACTATACCTGGCTTGTTGGTTGAAACAGGGTCTCTCTAACATTTTTTCCTGTGTGAAACAAACTGAGTTCTTCCCAATCGTTTTCTATTGAGTCCTGACACTAGAGAATGTGTGTGTGTGTGTGTGTGTGTGTGTGTGTGTGTGTGTGTGTGTGTGTGTGTTACATTAGGGTAGATTAAAGCCTTCTTATATTAGAGTACAGAATCAGTAACCATAAAGGAGCTTTGACCACATAAAAATTTGACTTGTGGCCAGGAGTTTGGCCTAGTGGTTAAAGTGCTTGCCTAGCATGCATGAAGACCCGGGTTCGATTCCTTGGTACCACATACATAGAAAAAAGCCGGAAGTGGTGCTGAGGCTCAAGTGGTGGAGCTCTAGCCTTGAGAAAGTCCAAGGACAGTGCTCAGGGCCTGAGCTCAAGCCCAGGACTGGCAAAAAAAAATTTTTTGACTTGTTTCTTCCAAATCCAGAAAGAAATGAGGTGGGGGTAGGGTAAAGAAAGAAGGAAGAAAAGGATTTAACAAAATTGATAAGAATATGGAGTATCAAACACTCCAAAATATCAATCCAAGGTATGAAACATGACACAAACACTTTTGAAGGAGTTGATATTATTCAGTGAGCCTGAAGGCATTTCTGTCTGGGACTCAGTGTTTCGTATTCTAGCATTTTCCCTAAAGTACCACTTTAATGTGCACCAGGAGACATAAAGATAATATCCTTGGTAGAATTTATGATCAGGAAGAATTCACACAACACTAACATTCATAAATAGAAGTTGTGGTATTAAACAATGGAATGCCAGTTAACAAAGAAAAGTAAATAAAATATATGTACGTTCTTGTTTAAAACACAAGAAATTATGCTGAGAAAGGGGTACCAGAGACAAAAGAATATACACTGACTATTTTCAACTATTCCAACATAAAAAATGGATAGAATTGAGCTAATGCTTGTAGATTGATAATTGGATACGAAACTATAAAGAAGGCAACTAAATATCTGATCTATAATGGTGTCTAGTTTCTAGAAGGGGTGTTACCAGAAAGGAAGATGGACATATACTGGGTTATTGGCTACATTTTGTTATTTGTTTTATTACATCATTGTTTATGTTGAAGACAATTTTTAGATTCATGTTATGTAATTCAATTGTAAAAGTTTTTTTGTAAAGGTGCAATTAATTTCTGACTATCAGAAATGAGGACAGAATGCCAAGCATTCATTTGTTCAACTTTCAAGTGGTTTAGTTACACAGCTTTCTCCATTTACAAAGAGGAGCTTTCTCTCTCTCTCTCTCTCTCTCTCTCTCTCTCTCTCTCTCTCTCTCTCTATATATATATATATATATATATATATATATATGTATATGTATATATATATATATATACATACACTGCTATTTATCAAAGAAAAAGGCCTCAATTTCCATTGCCCTACGCAGGTGGCATAATTGTCTGTTTGTAAGAACATTTTCTGTGGGATACCTTGCTGTGCTTTGCTTATGGAAGAAGTAGTTACCAACAATGATGATTCCTCAGCACCAAAGTACATTTAGGCTACAGTGGAAAAAGCATCTTCCTCTCAGCTCAGCTCCCATTATTCAGATTCTCTAAAGATGAGTTTGGATTTGTGGCTCCTTTCTGAAACCACTGCCAGTCTTTCTTAACATCTTGCATAACTAATATTGTTTCTGCTACAATTTTTTTCTTTCCTTCTTTCTGTTTTCTTTTTCTGTGGGTCAATGCAATCTTCATTTTCTAATTTCAAAAGCTCAGAACCAGGTTCATTGGTCAGAGACCTTTCTCATTTCATAAGATAGGCACTTAATGCTATACACTTTCCCCCCCAAAGCCCTGCTTTAGCCATAGCCACAGAAATTTTGATCTATTTGTTTTTATTTTCAGTCAATAATGCTTGCTAGCAATATTTGCTGGCATCGCTTGTGACTCCTCATTCACTCATGCAATTTGGAAGTGTGTGGAACAATTTTCAAATATTCGGAGGTTTTTCTATATATAGTGCTCGTATTTTACTTAAATCTATTTATCACTCAAGAACAAATTTTGAATCATTTCATTTGTTTATAAGATGTTGAGTTTTATGAATCAGGCCTGATCTATTTTGGAAAATGATCAATGTGCTCTTGGAATAAGAATCACTAGTTGTTGAGTGGAGGGTATTATAAGTGTTAGCAAGGTGAAATTGTGTATTCAAGAGAGTGAGATGTCTTCAGATATACCTGTGGTTTTATCTTTTCCTCCTTTTATTTCTGTCAGTGTATTTTTTCCATATTTTTATTGCAATTAATACAGGGGTTACAGTTTTATTTGCCAGATAGAAGGAGCATTACTTCATACACACATTGATACCTCTTCTCATGTTTTTGTGCCCATTTCATTCCTCCCATCCCCTTCCCTCACCTTGTTTTCCCCCCTTCCCTTTCCTATTCTGTCATTGTATTTAAAGTATAGCAAATACATAGCTAACAAAACTTGCCAATATACCCATCATAAGTATGCAATTGGAATGACTACATTTCTGACCATCACCACCATCTGCTTACAAAACCATTTTTTTATCTCTCAACCAACAAAATCCTTCATCCTCAAAAAGTAACTTACCAATTTTTGATTTTTCATTTTCCCACCTCCTAGTGAATCAATATATTAAAATGTACATGGATTCTAGGTATCCCACTTAATCAGAAACAGACAATATCTCTCCTTGTCTACTTGGCTTTATTTCACCTAGATGAGTCTTTTCAGTGTCAACTTAAGTTGCAACATGTATCAGAACTCCATTCCTGTATTGTAGTTAAGTAATATTTCAGTTTATATGTGTTTACATCTGCATAGGTGTGTTTCATTATCCATCGATTGATGGAAAATGTGATTGTTTTTAGACTGTGGCTATTATAATGCTTTAATAAATATTAGCACTCAAACATAGGTTTCATTTTGTTTACAATGGATTTTAGGTATGCATAGAGGAGGCTTTTGGTTTTTTTTCTTTGCCATGTCCTTTTATTGTGACAGAACTTTACCATTACAAATGAAGTTTGATAGGTATATATCAAAGAATAAAAATTATATAAGAAATATAAGAGTATAAGAAAATGTAAGACAAATAAATTCTTATATTTTATGAATAATTGTTTCCCACTAGATACTATGTTGGAAATGAACTATATGCATTGATAGAAGGGAGACATGAGGGGAAAACTAGGAGAGAATGAGGGAGGAGTTACATTGTTCTAACGGAAATGCACTCTTACTTATACTCCTAAACAACTGTTCTCTAAATGTAAATGTATTCTTAACATAAATGTAACCCTTCCGCACATAACTTTTACAATAAATTTTTAAAGAAATAATCCTTTCATATCACAGCCATATTTCCTCATGAAAATGTACTTGCTTTTTTCATATATTTTATTGTAATTAATAGAAGGGCTACATTATATTTGCCAGACAGAAGGTGCATTAATTCACATACATTGATACCCTTTCTCATGTCTTGGTCCCCATTTCCCTCTCCCCCACCCTCACCCCTCATCTTGTTTTCCCCCCTTCCCTATCCAATTTCAAATAACCAAATACAAATATATTCAATATATCAGATAACAAAGTATGATATTGTAACAATATGAGATAACCAAGGGAGACGAAAAGAGATGAGAGATAACAAAGTACATTAAAGACAACAATCATTCATTATATGGCTTTTGTTTCTATATCCTAGAGGTCCTTTCATTTAGCTTCATACTATATGGCCTTATGTATCTAGGTTTTGCTCTATTGCAAATTTCTGCTAGGAGAGCCTAAGGTTTCTACTGATTTTGACAAATAAGGGAGACCACTGAGCCTATATTCCTTTGAGTCTGGCTTACTTCACTTAATATGATTTTTTCTAAGTCTTTCAATTTCCTTACAAATGGGTGATATTCTTTCTGACAACAGCATAGAATTCCATTGTGTATAAATACCACATCTTGTTGATCCACTCATCAACTGAGGGACATCTAGGTTGGTTCCATATCTTTGCTATGGTAAATAGTGCTGCAATGAACATTGTTGTGCTAATGGATTTAGTCTGTCTGTGTTTCTGGACAATTGGGTAAATGCCAAGTAGTGGAATTGCTGGGTCATAGGGGAGCTCAATGTTCAGGCTTTTGAGGAACTGCCATACTGTTTTCCATAGTGTTTGAACAAGTTTGCACTCCCACCAACAGTGTAGTAGTAATTACTCCTGGCCACATCCCCTCTAGCATCTGTTGTTATTAGTTTTCTTGATCCCGGCCATTCTAAATGGAGTGAGGTGGAATCTTAAGATTTGTTTTGATTTGCATTTCTTTTATGACTAGAGAGGTTGAGCATTTCTTCATGTGTCTATAGGCCATTTTTGTTTCTTCATCAGAGAAGACTCTTTTTAAGTCTTTGGCCCATTTTTAATGGGATGGTTGTTACTTTGGATATTAGTTTTGGAGTTGTTCAATTTTTTGAGCTGTTGATGTATTTTAGATATGAGGCCTTTGTCCATTGTATGGTTGGTGAAGATCTTCTCCCACTCTGTAGGCTTCCTAATTAATTTACTAGCTATGTCCTTTGGTATACAAAAGCTCTGCAGTTTAATGCAGTCCCACTTATCCAGCCTTTCTCTGATTTGTTGTGATTCTTGGTCTTTATTGAGAAAGTTTCGACCTGTGCCAAGGAGGCCTAGTGTATCTCCTATTCCTTCTTGTAAAGTTTTCAGTGTGTCGGCTTTTAGCTCGAGGTCTTTGATCCATTTGGAGTTAATTCTTGTGCAGGGTGACAAAGAAGGATCCAACTTTAGTTTTCTGCAAGTGCTTAATCAGTTCTGCCAGCACCACTGTTGAAGAGGCTATCTTTCTTCCATTCTATTTTTTTGGCTCCCTTGTCAAAGATTAGGTGGCCATAGGTCTGTGGTTTAATATCTGGGTCCTCAGCTCTATTCCATTGGTCTTCAGGCCTGTTTTTGTGCCATTACCAAGCTGTTTTGATAATTATAGCTCTGTAATAGAGTCTAAAGTTTGGTATTGAAATTCCTCCAGCGCTGTTCTTTCTGCTAAGAAGTGTTTTTGCTATACAGGGTCTTTTATTATTCCATATGAAATTTTAGATTGCCTCTTCTATTTCTTTAAAGAATGTCATTGGGATATGGATGGGTATTGGGTTGAATTTGTAGATAGCTCTTGGCAAGATTGTCATTTTCAAAATGTTGATTCTTCCAATCCAGGAGCATGGGAGGTTTTTCCATTTCCTCAGTTCTGCTTTAATTTCCTCTTTCAGGGTTTTATAGTTTTCATCAAAAAGGTTCTTTACATTCTTAGTTAAGATAATTCCTAGGTACTTTATTTTCTTTGAGGCTATTGCAAAAGTAGTTGCTTTCCTGATTGTTGCCTCAAAGTTCCTGATTGTTCCTCTCAAAGTTGGCGTAGAGCAAGGCAGTTGATTTTTGAAGGTTAATTTTATGGCCTGCTACCTTGCCAAAGTTTTGAATCAGCTCAAGAAGCTTAGGAGTGAAGTCTATAGGATTCTTTAAATACAGAATCATGTCATCTGCAAGAGGGAAAGTTTTGCTTCCTCTTACCCTATTTCGATCTCCTTTGTGCTTGCTTCTTGCCTTATTGCACTGGCTAGCAATTCTAATACTATGTTAAAGAGGAGTGGAGAGAGTGGGCATCCTTGTCTCATTCCTGATTTTAGAGGGAATGCCTTTAGCTTTTCGCCATTAAGTATAATACTATCTGTGGGTTTGTCATACACAGCCATTATTATACTGAGGAATGTTCCATTGATTCCTAGTTTCTCCAGAGCTTTTAACATAAAGGGGTGTTGGATCTTGTCAAATGCCTTTTCTGCATCTATTAAGACAATCATGTGATTTTTGTCCTTGCTCCTGTTGATGTGTTGAATTACATTAATTGATTTGCATATGTTGAACCAGCTTTGCCTCATTGTGATGAATCCTGTTTGATCATGGTGTATAATTGTTCTGATGAATTGGTGAAGATGATTGTTGAGAAGTTTTGCATCAATATTCATAAAAGAAATGGGTACATAGTTCTCTTTACTTGATGAATCTCTATCTGGTTTGGGGAAGAGGGTTATCGTGGCTTCCTAGAATGAGATTGGCAAAGAGCCTTTGTATCCAATTTGGTTGAAGAGCTTCAGAATATTAATGTAAGCTCTGCTTTGAAGAATTGAGCTGTGAATCCATCTGGCCCTGGGCTTTTCTTTGGTGGAAGGTTTCTTATTACCATTTCTATTTCAGTGCTTGAAATAGGCCTGTTCAGTTGGGTTAGTTCTTCTTGGTTCAGTGTGGATATGTTAATATTTGCTAGGAATTCATTTATTTCTTCTAGATTCTCAGATTTGTTGGCATAAAGTTTTGAGAATTATTCCCTCAAGATACTCTGGATCTTGGTAATTTTTGTAGTGATATTACCATTTTCATCTGTGATTTTGTTTATTTCGGTATGTTCCCTTCTTTTTTTGGTAAGATTTCCTAAGGGTCTGTCAATTTTATTAATTTTTTTCAAAGAACCAACTCCTTGTTTTGTTGATTCTTTCTATAGTTTTTTTGGACTTCAATTCATTTAATTCTGCTTTGATTTTCATACTTTGTTTCCTTCTACTAGGATTAGGGTTGTTTTGTTGCTCTTTTTCCAGGAGCTTAAGGTGATACATTAAATTGTTGGTTTGCGATTTTTCCAATTTATTTTTGTAGGCACTCAGTGCTATAAATTTTCCTGTGTGTAGCCCTTTGCTGTGTCCCAAAGGAGCTGGTGTTTTGTGTGCTCCTTTTTGTTATATTTCAGAAACTATTGGATTTCTGTTTGATCTCTTCGACGACCCATTGATGATTCCACAATGTGTTGTTCAGTCTCCAGGAGTTACAGAGTTTTTGTGGGTAGAGATGGGTGTTTAGTTCTAAATTGATGCCCTTGTGGTCTGAGAGAGTGCAGGGAGTAATTTTAGTGTTTCTGAATCTGTCCAGGTTTGTTTTATGCCATAAAATGTGGTCTATTTTGGAAAATGTTCCATGTGCTGCTGAAAAAAATGTATATTGTGTTGTTGCTGAGTTGAATAATCTGCAGATGTCTGTTAGATCTATTTGGTCTCTACAGTTGTTCAATTCTAAGGTTTCTCTGTTGAGTTTATGCCTGGTTGATCTGTCCATAGGTGAGAGTGGTGTGTTAAACTCACCAACAATCACTGTGTTTTAATCTATGTATAGTTTCAGTGGAAGTAAAGTTTGCTTGATGAAGTTCGGAGCTCCGGGATTAGGTGTTTAGATGTTTAGGATGATTATGTCCTTCTGGAGGAAAGATCCCTTTGGTAGTATGTAGTAACCTTCTTTGTCTTTTCTCACTAATTTTAGTTGAAGTCTATTTTATCTGATGTGAGGATGGCAACTCCAGGCTGTTTATGGGGGCTGTTAGCTTGATAAAGTTTATTCCAACCTCTCACTTTCAAAAAATGTTTATTTTTTTGGATAAGACATGTCTCTTGAAGACAGCATAACGATGGATGTTGCTTTTTGATCCAACTAGATAGTCTATGTCATTTAATTGGAGAGTTAAGTCCATTGATATTGAGAGTCAGGATTGAGAAATATTTATTAGTTCCTGCCATTTTTAAAAGCTTTCATATGGCCTGTGTCTTCACAGTTCTTGTGGTACTTAGATGTTATGATTTTAGGTGCCATTTCTTTCACTGTATTACATTAGTGTTGGTTTTCTTTGTGTCGAACATCTTTGAGAATTTTCTGTAATGTTGGTTTGGTTGCTACATAATGTTGCAGCTTTGCTCTGGAATGGAATGTTTTTATTGTTCCCTCAGTTATGAATGAGAGCTTAGCTGGGTAGAGTATTCTTGGTTGGTACTTATTTGACTTAAGGGCATGACATATATCCTTCCAATCTCTTCTTAATTGCATGGTCTCTGCTGAGAAATCTGGGGTTATTCTGATTGGTTTGCCTTTATAGGTGATTGTTCTCTTCTCCCTGGCTGCTTTTAGGATCCTATCTTTGGTCTCTGTTGATCCAGTTCAGATTATAATGTGGAAGGGTGATGTCCTTTTCTGGTCAGATCTGTTTGAGGTTCTAAAAGCTTCTTATATCTGGATGGGCCTGCCCTTCTGGATATTTGGGAAGCTCTCTGAATGATTCCCTGAAGTATATTTCCCATACCATTGACCTCTTTCTCCATACCCTCCTCAATACCAATTAGCCTTAAATTAGGCTTCCTAATTGTATCTTGGAACTCCTATAGTGTTTTCTCATATTTCCTAGATTTGAATTGACTCATTTTCTGTTCTTCCTCTATAACAACTAAATTATCTTCAATCCCGGAAATTCTCTCTTCTGCATTGTCTAACCTGCTATCAAAGCTTTCTACTTTATTCTTTTTCTCCCTTGCTTCTAATTGCTCATTTTTGATGACTTGCATCTCTTGTTTTAGATCATGTATGGATTTCTTTAGCTCCTTTACTTCCATTTGAGTGGTTGGCGCAGCAGCTTTATTCTCTTTGGACATTTGTTGGAGTTCAGTCACCTTTTTGTTTGTGGAATCTATGAATTTATCCATTGTTCTTTGAAAAACCTTTATTATGGTCTCCTTTGTGGCTTCTTCTTTTTCACATATCACCTTGTTTATGGTTTCCTCTTGTTTAGCAATAGCTTCCTCCCTTATCTCTTTCTTTATGTTTTCACAATTTTCATTAATGATGTTTATCAATTCCATATCTATAACACTTGGAAGACTCTCCTCTAGATTTGCCACTGACTGCTTCATTGCCTGTTTATGTTGGGTGGGAGATCCTATTCCTTGATTTGCCATTTTTTTTTAGTTTCTTGTTCTGCCCATTTGAAAATGGGAGCAAGATTAATACTAAACAAGATTATAATTTTTCAGATATAACCAACCTAGACCTCTTTAGTTGGCTGACAATAGATGTTCACTCTTTTAGATTGGCAATATCACTATCTTTCTTTTTGTGTACTTACATACGAGTCTAATACAACCAGAGATTACCAATTTATGACCAATCTCTGTTGTATTTAAGTCCCTCTGGACCTAAAGTATAATTGAACACCTAGATACACAGCATTGCTCAACAACCATCAAATGTAGATCCATGCACTATAAGAGTTGAAGAATGAACAGAGGACCAGAGAGAGAAAAATAATATAAAAGATGACAAGGGAGGTAGGAAAAGAATACTGTCAGAGTGTAGGATTATTATAGTAGTGAAGAAAAGGTATCGTGTAAGGATAACTGACCTAAGGTGATAGACAGGTAGAATATTTAAGTAGAAATTTTAGATGCAGTTAGATAAAACTTATGAAAATAAGAAGAGTAAGAATAAGAGTATATAGACAAAACAGGGAGGTAGATATAGGAGATTTCAATGATACAAATTTAAAAAGAAAAAAGAAAGAAAACAAGAAAATGAAAGAAAACAGAACACACACGAACACACACACACACACACACACACACACACACACAAACAAAAAACAAACCAAAAAACCCCCAAAGAAACAAACAAACCAAAAAAAAAGAAAAAAGAAAAAAAAGAAAAGGTGAGGGGAGATACTTGGGTTGAGAACCAGGAGTTTAAAAAATAAGTGACTGTATCAATATGGATATTATTTTTATTCAGACTGTACCCAGAGCTATCAATGTGTTTCTAGGAATGACCACAGTGACAGTGGGGAAAAAGAGAAGAGAAAAAAAGGAATGAATCATAACATTAGAAAGAAAGGTGTAGGTAAAATGGCAAAAAGAAAAATAAGAACACCCAAAAATGCAAATGAAAAGGGGTAGAAGAACAAAAAGAAAATGATATTTTTCAGTTGTTTTTGCGGGGCTTGGCAGGATAGGAAACTTGTGTCTCCACTAAATTCGGGATGCAAAAACTTCAGTCTTTTTCTCTTGTGATTTGGCTTTGCAGTTTTTCAGATCAGATTGATTGATTAGTAAAACAAAGCTGAAAGATCTATGTGCGGCTTTGTTTACCAGGTCTGTGGCCAGCGCAGGGGATGGACTTCAGCAGTGCTGGGGCCAGATTTCTTGCTAAGGGATCTCTGGGAAATCCTTTGCCAGTTAGAAAGATGGTGCTTCCTGCAACACCTCTCAGGTTCCAATTGCTTTGGCTGGATCTTTGCCAACAGTCAAGATGGCACTGCTCTCAGCTTGTGGGGGAGGGGGCTCCCCCACAGAAGTGGAAACTTCTCCTCACAGGTACTCACAAATTGCTGGATTCTCTGGTTCCGTGAAGCTGGCAGGTCCGTGCACAGCCGGTTGTTGGCTCTGGGCTTGCGCAGGCTCTGTGTGGCTCTGTTTGCAGCAGTGAATCTGCCGGCTTTTTTTTTTTTTTTTTTTAGGAAATATAGAATTGGTCTCTAGAGCAGTTGTACATTTTTTTTTTTTTTGCTGCCAGTCCTGGGCTTGAGCTCAGGGCCTGAGCACTGTCCTTGGACTTTCTCAAGGCTAGAGCTCTACCACTTGAGCCTCAGCACCACTTCCGGCTTTTTTCTATGTATGTTGTACCAAGGAATCGAACCCGGGTCTTCGTGCATGCTAGGCAAGCACTTTAACCACTAGGCCAAACTCCCGGCCCTAGAGCAGTTGTACATTTTTATATTCTCACCAACCATGTATAAATATTTTTATCTATTGTGGTCCTCTGCTAGGAGAATCCTGGATGTGTGCTACTTATTACAAATGAGGGAAGCTATGGAGCCTATGTTTCCTTGGGCCTGGCTTACTTCACTTAATATGATTTTTTTCCATGTCTTTCCATTTCCTTACCAATGGGGTGATGTCATTCTTTCTGATGACAGCATATAATTCCATTGTGTATAAATATCATATCTTCTTGATCCATTCATCTATTAAGGGGGAAATCTACTGATTCAGTAGATTCACATATCTGTTGACTAAAAATGTTAGTAATCTTAGCATTAGGCTAGTTGAGAACTGTTTATTCAAGCTCATTATTCAATTTTAAATTTGTTTGGCTTGCTATGCTTAATGTTCAGATCTTAGCAGGTATTTAATTTGCAGCTATTTTCCCAAATTGTCTTTTCATTTTTCTTGATAAGGCTCTTTGACACATGGACGTTCTGGTTTTGAAGAAATTGTTTATTTATTTTTGTTGTCGTTTTTGTTTATGTTTTAATTTTCTTTTCTAAGAAGTCATTGCTAAATGGAAGGTTTTGAGTATTTACTCCTTATTTCTTTTTTAAATTTCTGTGGTTTCAGCTTATAAATGTGTGTCATTGGTCCATTTTGGGTAAATATATTATATATAGTACATAGTAGTTGAAAACCATTTAACCATGTGTTGGTTTCCTCTACCTCAAGAGGGAAAGAAACGGTCTTCATTTGCTAATAGGTGATATTTCAAGGTATTCTGAGTCTATGTTTTATAGCATATGTGGACAGAAGCACATGTCAAGATTAATATGTACTGGGTATGTTACATACTTAAGACACAGTGACACAGACTTAAGACAGAAGTATCTAAGGTGGTTGTTGAAATTTTCATGATCCAATTTTTGCCTTGATATGTGGTCAAGACCATTATTTTAGTGAATACTTAATGAAATGCATGTTTTCCCCTCCACACCCACAACCATCTGGAAACGTCTCTGCCATTCAGTTACCACCAGAAATGAAAGTTCAAGTTTCAGGATTTGTTAAATTTTTCAAACATAACCTAATTCAGGAAAAACAAACACAAAACACCTCACTTCTAGAGGGACCTTCCCACACATATGCCTAGAATTCTCAGCTGCAAAATTGGGCCACAACAAAATGTCCAGGGGCTGCAAAATAAGTAAATAAAAAATAAATAAGCCCCTGTTGGAAAATGTCTTTTAATGTTTCCCATTAAGGAAACTGTTCAAATTTGCTTAGTCTATGCAAGGGGGAAAATGCAGGCAATTAAGCTTTTATAGCTATATTTCTGATATTGGAGTGGCATATAAAAGTTGTAGGATGTCTTGGGGAATAGAAATGATTGTGATTGATTCTGAAGTCCGTTTGATCTTTAGTTCTTTTTACCAGGAGAAATAAAAGAAAAGAGAGAGAATTACCTTTCCTACGTGTCATGTACTGGACTCAATAGTATTATTCTGTTATTTTACATATCTCTCAAGAAACTCTCAGTGACAAAAAAAAACCCTACCCTACTTGGGCTGCTGAAGAATTGGGGTCTTAGAGAGACTAAGTAACTTGCCTGAAATGACACAGAGTAAATTTCCCAGATAGGATTTGAAACCATGGCTACTTGCAAAGTCATCATTCTTTCTAATATATTAAAGTGTCTCTGAAATTAGAAGGCTGTTCACATCAAAGAGAACTTGGCAAAACTCACTTTTATATAAAGAAGAATTATAAGCTGTTGAAAACGTTTTCTCTTTGAAACTAATATATAATTTTACATCATATGGCTTTTAGGATGACAAATGCATTATAGTTTCTATGAAAAGTATATAAAAATGAACTGACATTTTTACATTATCTCTGAGATTGGCACAAAAATCATGATTTAAGTGAACACACTTTGTCTGCAATGGGCTTAATCATCATGTACGTTGGAATTCGCATTACATATATAGTCCATTGGGGAGGGAAGGAATGAAGTCGAGGGATGTGGAAGTTAGAAAGATTATTAGGTGAAATGCTCTAATTTTAGTGCAAGCATTTGTGAGGGGAAATTAGCAATCCCTTATGGTTTTCAAAGGAAGCTGACAAATTTGAAATACTGCAGGCTGGTGCCACCCATCATTCAGCTGGAATGAAATTTGGGCATTGGTCACATTCAGCCACGTTAGAGCAGCACTATTTTCTGGTGTAGGGATTACAAAAGAAAGAAGTAGGCCATTAGATTGGGAAACAGGGTATAGGATTTCCTATTTTGACAAAAAGTAGATGGAGAATAAAGACTTAAACATGAGGCTAGCATTCAGGGACAAACTTTTGGAGGGAAACAACAGTGGTAAAAAAGAAATGTGAAGTAATGCACCTACTACCGGGAAAACATTACAGTAACCCCTCTATACATTACAATAAAAATAAATAATAATAAAAAAAGAAACATAAGGCAGAACTTAGAGATACAGATAGATGGAAAATGTTCCCAGAAGCAGAATTTAACAGGATAGCTTTACAAGAGTGTCTGGTGCTCAGTTCTGTAAAATGCATCCAGATTTCATTGGCTGTGAGTCCAAGCCCACAGAAGACTCTGTCTCTCTGTCTCTTTGTATTGATTCTAGAATTGGATGTAAAAGAGATTATAGTGAAGATTGAGTTGGAAAAGAAAGAGACTGAAAAAGCAAATCAGTAAATATTACTTTTTAAAATTACTTCATTCTTCATTAAAACTTATTGAGCAAATTAATGAGCACAAATATAGTTAACTTCATAACTGTGTAACATTTGAAATTTTTGACTGGTAGATATATTATCATTGCTATTATTCCTATGATGTATCAAGACTTACATTTCTTGATCTATATTTGTTGTGATAAGTCCATAGGTAAAATAGTGCTTTTATGCATGAATACCTTTAACTGAACAAAAAATCCTGTGTTTTATGAGCCCCTTCATCATATTTTTATTGTCACATTTTCAGTGTTTTTTCCTAGAACTTTCTTATTTTCCCTCAGCAGAAAAAAAGATGTCCATGAAAGAGAAGAAGGATCTTTTTTTCCATTTGTATCAAAATTTAAAAAAGTACCAAGTCTGTGTCTGAAATTGTTCATATTTTGTTGATAAGGACACAAAAACTGAGAGGTTAAAGTGATTGCTCTAGATTGCATGGGGCAGAAGGACTCTTTGGTGCTTCTAAATTCAGCCAACCTGGTAGGAGTCAATGCTTTTTCCATCACATCATCATACCTGCGCTGAAGTCCTGTTTTCTCTCTTACTTTTCACAAAAGAGTCATCTGTGTGGCATGTTTCCTTTCCTCACAATTATCTCATGTCTCCAAACTTGTTCATTCTCAGCTGCTTGCCCTGGGGAGAGTCTCCATTTCCCCTGGGCTTTATCATTTTCTGGTTTTGTGGACTTCCCCAAGAGAAGGAGATGTATCAGAGTAGCCTACATTTACCTTTCCAGGAAAAAATCATAGCTAATTTACAAACATCCCTGCTAAGCAGCCCCATAAAAGCTCCAATTCTTGCTACTCAGTTACAGAGATGGGTGGTAACAATACTGTGCTGAATGATCTTCTGGCACAACCTAAAATTCAGGGGGCATTAATACCACTTAAGGTAAACTTTGACCAATGAGGAGAGAAAATGTAGCTATTCACCCAGCAGATACATTCCATTGTCTTTTCCTCCTATTGGATCATTGTACAGCATAGGTAGCTGCAGATGGCTTGTATTGATGCCACACAGTTGTCTGTATTTTCTCCTGTAGACTACTCACAATGTACCTCTGTGTACTTGCTTTCCTTCTCATCTACTTCACATTTTACCCCTCACCCCTGACTGCCTTAGTACTTATTTCCCAATGAAACATTAGACCTAGGCTCTATTTACTAAGAATTATTAAGACACTGGAATGCCTCCAAAGATTTCCATTATTTCAATAGACCTATCTTTGTGCTTCTTCACCAAACTTTTTGAAAGTGAAATGGCCAGTTATCCCCCCATCACCATAGTGAATATTAGTTTAATCCTTAGTTGTCTAAATTCTAATACAGTCAATCATTTCCTCCTTTTCTTCCTACATGTTCTTCTGGTCCTCTTCTCATTCAGTTAATGCTTCCTTTTAAATCAATCATATGCTCTATTTCTCTAACCTCAGCATTAAATCTTAGACTTTGGTAAAACTTTGTTTTAATCACAAATTTATTGAGCACAGATACTTCTCTCACAAATGTTGAATCTAGGGTTTCTACATCCATTGGAATACCCTATGAACACATAGATTTGTCATGTTCAAAGTGGAACTTATATCTGTGCCTCTGCTTGTGTTGGAAATCTTTCATTTATGCTTCAAATTCTACTTTCCACCCTTAAGTTCTGTGCTTTGTGTTTGGGGAGTGAGACCTACATTGACTTCCACAAAAGGCTTCCTTGTTCTCCTGTGACTGGTTGAATTCAGCCATTTGTCAAGCATGGCCTAGACATCAGAAAGAGGAAGGAGACTGAAATGTGGATACTTATTACTTTTGAATAATCTCTAAAGGGTGAACATGAGCTGACTATGTCCCTTGAAATAGGGACAGAGCTCTTGTTCAGTAGCCTTTTCTGCACAAATATTTTGGTCTCTTTTCATCAACATTATATCGATTCTGTCACATTGTATTAAGCTCTTACCTTTTCCATCTCTCCCACAAAATTCCTTTGAATAGGTCTTCGGGTTTTTATTTCCTTATCCTTAATTCATATACTCAGTATAAGTTCTACCTTCCAAGGAAGCCTGTGTACAAGCCATGTACAATCAAATCTCCCCAAAAAAAGAGTGAAAATAGAAAAAAGCAACACAAATAAAATCAAATTAATAAAACAAATTTTATCAATGTGGGTTTTCCTTTCTATTGCCTACGATCCCACTTAAAAGTAATTTAAATTATCATCCATTCATGTTCATGCTAAACAAGGCTATAAAAAATAACAACAGCAAACAACAGCAACAAAACATTTAAACAAAAATAGCCATTTATTCTCTCAGTGTCCGCATTTCACTTAAAAACAAATGAAATTGATATTTTTGGTATTCATTGTAAACAAAGAGATATCCAGGGTTGACTTAAATGTCACTCAGAGTTCTCTCTGCAGGTGTTGAACCTAGCCTGCCCTAAGACTTTGGTTTAAAAAGATTATGGAAATTGTGTGTGTGTGTGTGTGTGTGTGTGTGTGTGTGTAAGACTGAACAAAAAACTTCAAAGTCCAATCTAGAATTAAAATGAAAAGTAGAAATCCCATCAAGACAGGTGTTTTAGTGAATTACAGATCATCTTACCACTTAATACTGTCCTTGTGTTAGAGCTGTTACTTACAATGATAGGCATATATCAAACTTATAATCCTAGCTACTGAAAAAGTCTGTTATCCTAGGATCAGTGTTCAAAGCCAGCCTGGTCAGAAAAATCTGGAAGATTCAAATCTTAAATGAAGCAGAAAAAAACTCCTAGAAATAGAGGAATAGCTCAAATAGGACACCAGTCATTTGCAGAAAAAACCACATTAGAGCTCCATACCCAAAGTTTAAGCTCCAGTACTAACATGCAAGAAAAATTAAAAATTTCAGTTTAGGCTAATCCATAAAATGAGTGTTTTGGGGTGGTCACACCTTGTATTAAAGAGGAGAGAGTGCTTTCAATGAATAACTACTTGGCTAATCTAGTTTTTATTCTTACCTGGTTTTGGAATGCTTTGTATACATTTTCAAAAGAAGTCTATTTACTTTCCTTTCCTAATATCATTTTATGAAAGAAGGTGAGTTTGTACTTTCTAATGCATTGATTCTTATACTTCACAGAGGCCCCAAACCCCTGCAGCTGTGTTCTGCAATCTCCCCAATGTCATGGTTTAAAATACATTCTTCTCTTCCTTATCTTTACTGATGATTTATGTGCCAAATTCTCTTTTTCAGTCTGCTTCTTGTTTTTGGTTTTCTGGTTTTTGGGGGGGTTATTTTATTTTATGTATTTATTTAGTTATCTATTTTTTCCTAGTCTCTTGGCTCCTTTTCTCAAAGCTAGTACTTTACCACTTGAGTCACAGTTCCATTTTCAACATTTTCTGTGATTAATTGGAGATAAGAGTCTTTTCAACTTTCCTGCCTGGGCTGGCTTTGAACTGCAATCCTACATCTCAACTTCCTGAAAAGCTAGAATTACAGGCATGAGCCACCAGCACACATCCTTGTTGCATTTTGCTAAACATTATCAGAATAGACTTGGTTATACTGGTACAAATATGAGCCATAAATTTATTCAAGCTTGGGGCAAGTCCATTGAATATCAGTCTGGTGTATTATTTTTGTTTACTTGGGAAGTCACTAAATTTAATTCACAATCTGTATATATATAAATATTTTATGAACATATATATATATACACTTATTTATTCAGTATGTTATTTAATCAACACTTTATCTAGAATACACAGCCAAATAAGACATGATCTTGCTATTGAAGAAATTAAACTCTAATGGCATGTTGGTTTGACTGGCCATCACTTATTGGCCAATAATAGTAATAATAATGGCTAATATTTGTAACATGATTTTTGTGCTAATCATCAAGTTGTATTATATATCTCTTTTAATTTTTATCGCAACCTCACAAGGCATGACTTACTTAAGCTTTATTTTAAACTTCTAGGTCTGTGTTAACTCATTCTAAATATCATAGTTCATGGGTAAGAATGACATAAAGTAGCTGTTGGATATCCCTCCTAGGATATTGACCTTGCTTCTATTTGCTTCAGGGAACAGGCCAGATATATGTGTAAATTTTTACCAACAAACCACAAAACCAAGCTATTTAGAATTGTTACATGAATGTTGATCCTGGCAAGGAATAAATTAATTTTACAAAGCATTGTGTCTGAAGATAGTCAATTTGAGATTGTTTCATAAATAATATTTTCAGTAAACTAGAAATGTCTACATACAGAGCTAAGAACATGACACAATTTTTTTCTTTTTTATATATTTTGAATTAGGACATTGACTTAGATATGGAGATGTAGTATTATAAATATGAATGGTTAGAAGAATACTTTCTCTAAAGTCTTTAAGCTGAAAATCATAATGCCTCAATTTCTCTCTTATGAAACAGGAGTAAATTAACCTCACTAATATAGCATGAGAATTAAATGAGCTAATATGAAAAAATATTTCCAGTAGCTGTGTGATTGTCCCTTTCCTGCTATTCTCATCTGTTATTCCCTTAGCATCTGTGTTAATAAGACAGGGTTTAGTATAGCCCTAAACATTACACATGTGATTCCTGAATTAGAGAATTTTTGCAGAATTGTTTTTGGCATTTATTTAAAAATTCAAAACAACTAAAACAGAAGTATTCAAGTAAAGATTTATATTGTCCACAGATTAAAATTAGTTCTTGGAAGAAATGGTTATTTAATGAATCAAGAAATTCTAAGGGGAAGTATATTGCACAAAAAATAAAGGAATAAAAAGGAAATTCATTCTAAATTAACTTAGCTTTCACATACACAAAACAGAAAAAGCACCCACAAATTATTGATAAAATAACAAACTTTCAGCTTATTCTTAATTTTAGAAATGGTATGGCTAAAGATTGCAGCCTCAGTGTTTTGCAGGTATAACTGTGATTAAGAAAAACAAATTTGTACTAAGATACCTTTTTAAAAATAGAAATAAAAAAACTTTCTCATACTACTCTTCTCAGTGATTCCTATTTCAGCCACTATTTGATATTTTTAATGATTATTCTGAAGTAGTAAATTGATTGGAAACCTTTTACTTTTTCTTCCCTATCTACCAGAATGACTTCTTGCATAATTTTTGTTCTAAATTTTTATGCCAGTTGATAGCCAAGTTCATGATGGATGCAGTTAACCTTTTAGATTTGTGAACTGAAATAGAGAACTTCAGACTCTGTTTTAGCATATACAATATATCTTTTCTGCTATTCATAAATCTATAATTACATAGGTAAAATTGAATTTAAATAGTAATTTTGTCAGCACAGTGAGTTTTGGGCCAAGTAAATAGATGTGACTCAAAACTGAGACAACGCAAGATGACTGACTAATGGCCAACGTAAAATCAATGATAAACTGAAAGCTAAACCAAACAGGAGATTTCTTAGACTATGACATGACATTCGAAATTCAGCATTAGGTGATATATAATTACATGCCTTTATAACTTTTCCATCCGAATCATAAACTTCAGCATGGCAAAGTTGACTGACACTCTTCTGAATAAATTTTAGTGTTAACATCAGTGAACAGAAAGTGCTTCTCAAATGACAAGAGAATTTATTTACTAGTATCTGGCATCTTTGTTAGAATATTAGAGCAGCGAAGTACATTTAACTTTAATTAAAGTATGCTTAAAATACATTAATAACTCAATTTTTAAGGCATTTGCCAATAGTATGTTGATATCAAGGATCATATGAATGATAATATTAACAACTAAGATGTCAAAATTGGGATAACCTAACACGATGGTGGGCATTAACTAATCTTTGATGTATAAAACTAATAGTGGGAAATCATTGTTCTTTTTAAAGGTTTCTTACATGAGTTTCCTTTTAAATCTTGGCTCTAATTGAGAGAAGATCAGGACCATTTTTTAAAAAATATAAAAAATCATATATGCAAGACCACATAATTTTGCTCTATATGACATTATTATATCATATATTTTGTGCATATCATATATCAAAACATTATCTCATTATGGAGAAGAAAGTTCACTAGATAAGCAATTTAGAACAAAATTTCTATTCTGCTATGAAATAAACTAGCCTAAAGTAACCTTGAATAAGTTTTCTAAGTATTCTGGATTTCTATATTTTCATTTATGAAATGAACTTTCCCTAGATAACATCTTAATCTTTCTTTTTTCTCCAATTATTGCTTTCATTTTTTTTTAATTTTTGCTTTGAATTTAGGACTTGTGCACTGTCCTTGGGCTTTCCTCAAGGTTAATACTCTACCACTTGAGCCACAGCACCACTTCCTGCCTTTTCTATGTATGTTGTACCAAGGAATAGAACCTGGGATCTTTGTCCATGTTAGGCAAGCACTCTACCTCTAGGCCAAACTCCCATGAGCCTCAATTGTAGTTTTTAATCCTGAAAGATCACTTATAATCCATATTGCCCAACAGATGTGATGGAAAACGTCTACTCTGAAAGCAATCCACCTTATATTTAGAGGCTTTGTCAGTCACATAATTGGAAAATGCTGATGTTAGAGTACTATGATGCTGACTGAATGTTGTAGAATTATTTAAGGCCTATGATAATATTTTCTTTCACAAATTTAATTTGACTAATTTGATAAATTATTCTTCCAAACAAGGCAATATTTACACAGTAATCATGCCTGTAACCCTAGCTACACAAGAGGCTGAGATGTTAAGATCATGGGTCAAAGCCTGTTGGGGCAGTAAAAAGTCTGTGAGACTCTTATCTCCAGTTAATCACCAGAAAATCAGAAATGGTTCTATGGCTCAAGGGGTAGGGTGGTAGCCTTGAATTGAAGTGCTCAGGGACAAGGCCTAGGCCAAGGGGTAGGTTGGAAGCCTTGAGTTGAAGAGCTTAAGGACAGTGCCCAGGCCCAGAGTTCAACAAAACAAAAAAAAACCTCAAAAAACAACAAAAAATGTCAGCAGTATCAAAATGTGTTGTACTCATCAACTGCTTCCTTGAATGACAATTGCTTTCAATTGCTTGCTTTGCACAGCTACAAACAATAACAAGAAAATAGAATTTCAAATAATTACAAAATTTAATTGAAAAGCCATCAATATTTTAATTTAATTATTTATTTTCAAAATGAACACAAAACCTTGTATACAGAACATGCTCATTAGCTAACAGCTAGTCAAATAAAATACTGTCAATGAAGACATAGTTATCTATGAATTATTTTTTCTCCTCTACTTAGATATATTTTCTAAAGTTGTTTGGCTGATATTTTAAGTTTCATAATAAAGATATTATTCAGTTATTGTTTCATTTAACTGTTAATTTAACTGAGGCACTTCTATTTTTCTCCATTAAACATGTGACTACATGTGAAACATATTTCTTTTTGTTATATCAATGTTTTATTTTCAAAATGGAGTTTTCAAAATAAAGAAGAAACAATATTTATTCCAAGTAGCTACAATGGTTTTCACTCAAAATGCTGTGTATTTCTTTTTCCTTTGTAAGCTATTTGCTGTTCTCTTACATTATTACAGATAAGACTAATACAGAAAATATATTTCTCCTTTTCTTTTTCCAACTTCTCAGCGTTACTGATGACTGACTATTCTTTCCTCCATCTTCCTTGGTTGCAACTCCCATATGTGCTTCTTTTTTTCTGATTGCTTGCTTTCACCTCCATACAATCAAAATACATTTGACATGAATGATGAAAAATATAACTGTGGGGGTGAGGGAGGGTCGGGGACCAAGGGACTTGAACTCAGGTCACCATCTTTACACTGCAGTCTGTGTTTTTGGATTTACAGAGGTGAAGCATTGACCTAGAAGTACGGTGTATGGAACAAACTACTACAGCTTTAAGCTGTGGAGGTTTATCAAAAAAGAGAGCAGAAACAAAGGCAAGCAGATGGCTAAAGATGAAGGTCACATCAGATTGAGAAGTTTGTCAAAATGTGATGACACAGGTAATCTGTAAACTGTTATTGCGCCTAGCTGGAGGTGCTGAAAAACATTTTGAAATTACAAAAAAACACTGGAGTCGCCAGCACAGCGGCAGGAATGATAGCCCGGAGTGGTTCTGGTCTATGGATGAATGCCAGATGTGTAAAGCGACATATCTGGAATTAATGATATTAAACATGCTTTTCCTTTATGCTCAATAATAACTCTATTATGATTGATACAAACCGCAGACACTTTATCTAGTACAAATGGAATCGTCTGTCATTGACTATATTAAATCATCAATTTCTGCATGATGAGGATCGTTTAGGGTAACTAATCATCTGTCTCGTTCTGAAGTCTTTAAGGCTGATCAGATAACGTTTTGAATACTGCCTGAGCAGCCATGACAATCTAACCCTTCCATGTAAGGATTGAGTGGGCCCCATTATGCCGTCAAAGCCTGTGGAAATATCACAGCTCTTTCTCTACATAATACCCTGTTGTAAATAAATCACTCTCCACCGCAAACTTTATTGATCACAAGCACTTCCATGCTTGTGTCTAGTGAAGTCTCTACAGAATAAAATGCTGCTTTATATTTTGTCTTGTCAAAATATTAAACGGCTCTGTCAAGCAGAGTCAGGCTAGCCGTGATGGTGTAATTCTGCTGTAGCCCTTCTCATTCCTTCCTTCTATCTCAGCTGCCAAGCTTACATAGCAGGACTTTTTTTTCATATACATATATATATATATTTATACATATATTTTCCAATTATAGTCTGAAAAGATTATGAAGCCTTGAGATAAAGTATCCTAATTTAGAGTAGTAGAGAGCTGAACTACTAGGAAAGGGACTGTTAGATAAAACAGCATTTCTCATAAGGAAAAAAAAAAACAAGATAATCTGGCTTATTTATATACATAGCTTTAATGGGCAATGAGAGGCTGAAGATAAAATCCTTTATTTGTTTCTTGTAAAATGGAGGGAAGGGTAGAGTAGAACCTAAATTAAGTGCAAATTAATTATTATTAATACTGATAAAATAATGCATCAGGATCTAAACCTGCAGGTCTCAGAGAAGAAGACCCAGTTAAAACTAAAATTCACCTTAAGTACAACACATGTTGGCCAAATGGCCTGGACAGGGTAGTAAGTGGTACCACATAATGTAACATGTTTGTGGCAACACCCAGAAACAACAAACAGTTTAAATGTGTAATTTACTGCCTGCTGACATTAAATTTCCTGAGCAGCATATGGTTTTAATGCAATCTTCAAGCAGTTTCCTCCTTTGTCCCTTGTAAATGGGTAGGGTTTTGCTTTCAGGAGAGCAGTGAAAGAGACTGAAATCACTTAGAGACGAATACAAGATTTAGTGTACTGGGCCATTAGTGCTGCTTGGAGGATACTGGGTTTGATCGTCATTCTTTTCTAGAAGATCATTAACTCTCTTAGACATTTAGCAAATAACCTCTTCCAAAGCTAGCACATTTTATACACCATGGGTGGAGAAAGCATTTTGCAGCATTCTTGCCTGTTTTGGTGCTAGATGTTTATGGAAGCTTGTCTTCAGCCATTTAAAAAGAAGTTAAGCTGTAAGATGAATTGTTAATCCTAGACAGAGAATTTATTTGGGGGGCATAAAAGTTGGATGCCACAAAAACTACAAGTGCAAGTATAGCCATGGACCTTTGTGAATGCCTCAGTTCCTGTTTCTCAGAGATTCCAGCTAAGAAAGATCAAATTTTGAGCCTAGGGCTAAATCCACTGGTATATTTCAAAGAAGCAACCAAACAGCTTTTATTTTATTTTATGTTTTTGATGGTAAGAAACTCGAACTATTAACAGCCTTGGTTTAATTAAGATTCTAGCTCATTTTCATCATCCCTTCACCTGTAAGGTTTTTTTTTTCTTATTCTTTTTTAGAAGCATAGGAATGGGAAGTACACCAGAAGTACAGTAGTATAAATCGTCAACTATTCTTAAAAAAAAAGACAGAGATAACTTGTAAAATTTTACTGAATTATTTGATTTTCTAAGTATAGCCATTTCCTTGGAAGTAAAATGTATTGTTTCTGTGGATCGTATGAAATTGGAATATCTATTTGCATAGGTGTTTATCCTATTTTGCTGAAAGTTGGTCATATTACCATTATTCAGAAAACATTTACCAAATCTTTCCACATACCAGGTATGTCTTCTCTGACTGGAAGCAGCCCCTGACCTCCAGCAGCACTGGGTTTATTGAGGGAGATATGCAGGCAAACAAGTAACAGCAGGGTATTCTGAAAAAAGACAGGGTTTAAGTACTCCCACACACATTCCCTCAGCTTTTGTTTAGTGCTTAACCATAAGATGTATGTTAGTTTTTCTTCATACAGCAGTCCCACAGATATCTGTAGTTTATGCCTACTAATTTACTTGTAATAGCCTCTCGAGATTCTTCCCTTCACTGATTTCAAATGAGGTGGAACTGACCTCACTCTCCCACCCTCACCTACCAAGATACGGGATGTTGTGTGGGACTCATAGATATGGCATCACAACTTTCTAGCTGTGATTATTCACTCAGGGATGGATGATAGTTCCAGTCAGAAAGGGGCAGAGTCAGGTTTTTGCTCAGGCAGATGTTCTATTGCATGCTACTCTCTCTCTCTCTCTCCTCTCCCTCTTCCCTCTCCCCCTCTCTCCCTCTGTTTCTTCTTATCTCTGTCTCTTTTTCTTTTGTCTCTGCCTGGATTTCTCAAGTTATGCAATGTAGGGAGACACTGGATGAGTAAAATATTGAAGGTAAAAAACCCCAAGCCAGTCCAGAGAGATTCATTGTTAGCACTTTTACTGAATCATTATTACTCTCCTGATTTGCAAAATTATTATGATATAAAAAAAATACAAGTGCTGACATTACTAAAAATAGAATCCCCTCCCCCCTCCCAAGGCAATCAAACATGGAGGAAAAAAGAGATGAAAGAGAAGAGAGGTAAGTGGAGGAAGAGTAAAATGGCACAGATTAAATGTTGTGGGTAGTGTCATTTGATCCCCTGGATAAGGCATTCTTCAAAATGTACCCTTAGACTTTCAGTGACAAGAGCAAATTACAATGAGCTGAAAATAGTTTGAGTTAGATTTCTTTGCTAATTAAAGAGAATCTTTTAAATAGGACTGGTAAGTTGTACTAACTTTGGGATTGGTTCAACAGTCTTTTTATGATTAGCATCCAAAAGAAAATTGTACAATATAGTTTCTATTAGAAAAATCTCCAAAATCTATAAGTAAATATTTGCTTCTCTTTAATTTAATGAACCAGCTTTTGAGTTCTCTTTATCTTTTCCTAAAGACACTAGGGAGAATGTATAAATCTCCTTTGACATATGAAGTTATCATATAACATCCTGAGAGGAAACTCTTATTCAGGCACCAACTACCCAGCTATCCCAGCACACAGGAAAGTGTTAATGTGGTTTCCTTGACTTCCTAGTGCACTCCCGGGGAGTTGCTTACATGATGGGAGAATCTAGGTCAATGTGCATGACTGAAAATAGCTTAACAGTGAATCCAAAAGGAACTGAAAAAATAAAATGAGATTCTGACCATTGACTGATATTGGGTCTAAAATCAAGCATCCTCAGTTTTAGGATACGTGAATTGATAAGCACATTTTTTCTACCGGTCTTGTTGAGCTGTTTTAAGGTTGTATACTTAGATTCAAGTTTAGGCAAAGAGGATGCCAAAAAGTCGAATTTTGCTCCATATGAAGGCCACAGTAAGGTTTGGAGGGACGCTAAATCCTTCTAGTTAGTGACATTGTACCTCTAGGCAATTTTAAACTTTAGGATCAGGATTACATTACAGTATTAGCTTATGACATATATTTCCAAAGGCTGATAATTTGACTATAAAAAGAAAATGTAAACATTTTCACTGTTCTGAAATGTGATAAACTGAGGGATCTTACAGGCTGGTAAACAGACCTCTTGGCTTTGTTTACTTTTCAGATAAGATCTTGCTTTCATTCCTGGCTATACTTGAACTGTTAACTTTCTACTTCAGTCTCCAGCATAGCCAAGCTTAGAGACGTGAGACATAAGTCACTGCTCCTAGTCAAAAATATTCCCTCTCTCTCTCTCTCTCTCTCTCTCTCTCTCTCTCTCTCTCTCTCTCTCTCTCTCTCTCTTTCCATATCCTGGTCTGGTCAATCACACACTTAATCCTACCTACTCAGGAGACTGAGATCTGAGGATTCCAGTTCAAAGCTATTCAAGGCAGCAAGGTCTGTGAGACTTTTGTTCAGAATTAAACACCAAAAAGATGGAAGTGGAGCTGTAGCTCTACTGGTTTTAGACTTGAGCAGAAAAGAGAAGTAGATTTAGCATAAAAGGTCAGGAATAACTTCCAGGCATTAAGCTGAAGTCTTAGGACTGGCTTGTGCCCATGTGCATGTGCATACACATGTGTTTCTGTATGTGTGTGTGTGTGTGTGTGTGTGCACATGTGCACGCACATACACAAATGACTTCAGATTGATTTTGATAATCAACTTTTAAATATAAAGTGCTTAAATTATTGCTATCACACTACAAAATTTTATGTAAGAAATAATTTACCAACAAGCTAAAGATATGCAAGTAAGTACAAAGATACATAAAGTAATGTAAAAAGAGTAGCAAGTGGTAACAGATTGCTTAAAATAAATATATTTTTGTTAATAAAAGATATAATTAACCAGTTGGCAATGATAATAAATGACTTACTATCATCCTGGCTTGAAAGCGTTCTATTTATACTGCAATCACAAACTCAACTCTTTTAAATCAAATTTATCACATAAATATGTCTCCCATTAGGCAGTTTATTTGCCTGAATTACTGATAAATATTGTGTGCTAAACAGTGTTGCTTGGTGATTTGGTTGCTACTACCATGGAGATTTCAAACTAATGTGTCTTTGGTGATTGGTGAAGAGTGGGGCAAAGAGACAGTAATGCAATGCATGCAATTAACAACAGTAGAAGATAAGTTAAGTCTGTGCTAAATAAAAGTACAGGTGCTAAAGGAGACAAAGGAATGAGTAATTTTAAATAAGAAACTCAGGCATACTCTTAATTTTTGCATTGAATATACAAGTGTTTGAGATAGAAAGTAGGCATTCTAAGTTGAAAGATACAATCACAGATATGCAAACAGAAGAGTATATGTTCTGAGTCAATCTGCTAAGACTGAATTTGCAAAGGAAGAGGAAAATTAATGAGTAATTATGGTAGTAGACCCTGTCCGAATGATGAGATATCCTAAGCAGGATTTTGAGCATTTTTCTGGTAGCAACTGTGATGCATGAACAAGAAGAGGCATGACTTAGTCTGAAAAACTGTTTAATCTAATAATGGTGGGTAATATGTATTGGTTACTCCTTATTTTTATTACTCCTTTAAATACTATTTGACCTAAGTAATGCATATTAGCTCATTTCAGCTTCTCAACCCACAGGGAGGGTAGTTATCACTATTATCCATCCAACTGTCCATCTTTTATGTCAAAGCACAAAAGTTTAAGGAATTTATGTATAGACATACAGCCAGGAAATGAGTGGACAAGGTTTGTTCTCAGGCATGAAGGATTAGGCATAGATGCTGTGGATAGCATATGCTATATGAACTCCCAATTTAACCAATATAGAGGATACAATGGCTTAAGTAAAATATTGGCCCTGAGAAGCAGATTGTGAGTTCAAAGTCAATTGAGGCTACATGGTGAGACCCTGTCTCAATAACCATAAATATCAGAAGTAGGAAAACTAAAACTGTTGGAGGTAGGAAGAAGATATCTCAATAAATAAAAATATTGGAGATAAGAAGACCACTCAGTGAATCTGGGAAAATATTATTTAAAGGCTTGACATGAAGTTCATAGTGAAATAGAGGAATAAATTTGAGAAACACTATGAGAAAGAGGCATTCATTATAACCAATTTATTGGTCCTTGGAAAGAAAGAAAATACTCCAAAACTAGAGGAAGAAGATGAATTCTAGTTGCAGTGATAGGAAGAAAAGCAGTATAGGTTAGAAGGGAACAGATAATGTATTTGTTAACATGTTTAGGGTGTGATTTGTTTGTCTGCATAGTAAAGTAAGTGTCAGAGATCAAAATCTGTTATCCAGTAGAACTATCAACACTGCATGGTCACAGAATTATCTGCTGAATTCTGTTAGAGCCAACCCATATGGGTACATATGGACTCTGCCTTCATAAAGCTTACCATGTGGGAGAGATACTAAATCATGCACAAGGATCAAATATAACTTACTACTTTGGGAAGAAAAAGTCAGGGGTAGCTTAAAACACGATTGTAATTTCACCTTATTTTGAGAATCAGAAAAAAATAAACACTTAATGATGATACTTAATTTTATCATAAACTTGAAGAAAAAGAATGAATTTTCCTTAGTTAAGGTGCTGGTTATGTATTTTAGCAGCATGTGTAGAATTTCTGAGGTTAGAGGAAGCCATGAGTATTCAAAGAATTCAAACATGAGAAGGGCTAAAGCATAGAGAATAAAAAAGATAAAATGGTGAAAGGAGTCAGAGACTAGACCATGAAAGACTATGAATGCCAACTTAAAACTTTTAGATTTTATTCAAAAATGATGGAAATAGAAATAAACTCAAACAAAGACATGTCATGATATATCTTTATCACATTGTGACTGTTAGTAGGAAGGATGGATGAAGTGGTCAAAAAGAATAGTTTTGCTGGGAAATTAAGTCAATAATACTGGTGAATAATGAGGGAAATTGGACTAGTAAGCTGGTATTTGATTTAGAAAACAGAGGAAGACTTTAAAAGCAAGGTAATGAATTATATATGGAAAGTGGAAAGGAAAGAAGTGAAGAAAATGACTTTCAACTTTATTGTCAGAACAATTCATAAAACTATTTCTAATCCCAATTAAAATTTCCAACTGGGAAAATTTGAAGATATTAAGATTTATTTTGAAGATAAGTTTAAGGTGCCTAAAAGAATTTCAGTTGTCCAGAAGCACTGGTTCATGCCTATAAATCTAGCTACTCAAAGGCAGAGCTTAGAAGGATCATAGTTCGAGACTTAGTCTGGAGAAAAGTTTGTGAGTTCTCATTTTAGCCAATAAAAGTTGGGTGTGGTGGCAAACACTTGTTATTCCTGCTATATTTAAGAAGCATGAAGTGTAGGATTGCAGTCTCAGGTGACTTAGAAAAAACATGAGAGCCTATATCAAAACTGATTTAAGTGGAAAAGAAAACAAATGGTTGTATATGTGGCTCAGGTTGTAGAATGCCTTTCAAGCAAAAATCTAATTGAAGCGTGCACACACGTGGACACACACACACACACACACACACACACACACATAATTATGTTTTTGAAGTCAGGATGAAGGTGAGGGAAAGTTATACAATTTGAAATGTATGCACATAGGTAGACAGATATAGAGTTTATAAATATGTCCAATACTATGGTAATTATTAAGATAATTAAAAAGACTGGAAAGTGTGAAGATGTCTGAAGAACTGTGAAGCAGTGACATTTAGAGACAGAACAGTGAGGAATGTGATTCCAGTCAAAGGAAACTTAGAAATACCTATACAAGACTGAGCAAACCAAGGGAATTGGAATGAAGTGGGAAAGAAGCAATGAAAGCAAGTTTTTCTTTTCATATAGGAAACATTCCTTTGATATGATGTCATGATGTCATTAGTAAGTCTAATGAAAAATTTTGTTTGGGGGGCCCAAGTCAGATGAGGGGCTCAGGGATGAGAAAATGAAGAAGGCATGCAAATAAGCAATGCTTCCTGAAATCTATGCTTGTAGAGAGAAGACTAAAGCAGAAGCTGAAAGATGTGGGGAAATACAAAGCCATTGTTCTTTTATTTGGCGTTAAATACAGACACTGTTAAATATATTTGGATATCTGGAAGAAGAGTTCAGCAGAAAATAATAGGTTAAGAAGGAAAAGAACTGAAAATAGATGTTACAAGGTCCTGGAGAAGGCTTGAGCAGATGGAAAAAAGATGGACAAACTTGCCATTGTTTTGGTTGAACATATAAATGAGAAAATGTGTGAGCAGGACAAGCTCAGGTGGATTTAGAGATCTGATGACAGAAAGATAAAGATACTCCAAACTTTTGACTTTTTTCCCCCTGTGATGAGGCTATTTCACTAAAGTGAAATAAATTTTGAGAGTAAATGAAGAAGGCTACTTCTAGAAGGTATTGTGAATGAAATGTCTTGAGATCAGCAGGTTTCGTGACTGTGTGCATTTAGGGCCAAAGAAAAAGGTGTACAGAAATATAACAGAAGATCATGAAAACAGAAGGAACCCAGGACTCACTAGTAAACAAGTGACAAAAGCAGTTGAAGACCATTGTGATTATTTCTTAATTTGGATTAAATGGCAAGAGCTGTGCTAAGTGCTTGATGTGTATTAGCTCACAGAAAGCCTATGAAAAATTCAATACCTGTATAGAGACTGTGATTTGCCTAAGCTCAAATAGTGAAGTGATATAGTCCAGTTCATAATAAAAGAAACACAGAACTTTAAATCTATGAATTGCATATTGTCTCAAGAGGCTAACATATATTGGGCCTTTGCCATGTATTAGCATGTGTTTTAGTAAAAATTTTATTTATGCAAGTGCTTGTATTATTATAGGATACAGGACTAAAACAACCTACTAAAGGCCAGTAAAGAGAACTTTAAAGTTTTATCATTTCTCTAAGGCACACACATGCAATACATTACAAAGTCATTGTAAGGGTTTTTTTTATAGAACTCATAAATAGCATGTTTATCAACTGAAAGAGTTTGGACAAGTGTGGGAAAAGCAGAGTAATGCAAGAATAGTGATTAATAATAGGTTATTTTAGAAGCCTGCTGCTTAGAAAGGATCAAGATTTGAACTTCTCTTTTCTGAAGGGAGGTTACTATATAGAAATATTGCTGCAATATTTCTTGTTACATCTCCTCTTGTTCTCTTGACAAAAAGATGATCATTCAAGTTTTCAGATTCTAGGCAAGATAAGATCTCCATGAGAGTACAAGGTATTGCTTATGCTTTATTAAATAAATTTTAAAAGGTAGGGCACATACTGCAAAAGGGAGAATGGAATGCTGCTGATGTTATAAACACTTTCACTATCTGCTTCTTGGTTCAAACATAGAATCTTCATTTATTAATGACACATAGAAGTATCTAGTTATTTACATTTCTATCAATATCTATATTGCATCTGCTTCTTTGTTTTCATTTTCAAATTTATTTTTATCTTTAAGTAGGGGACTCAATTCAACATATCACTTTATGAGTATCATGACCAATTTTACCCACTTCATAATTATTTTTCTTCCTATTTGAAATCTACAACAAAATGTTTAAGAACCTATTTGTAATGCCTTGAATAGCTACTGATATGAAATTTTAGTTTCTTTATTAATTATCTATCTCTAAATTTAGATAGATGAATCATGTTTCTAGAGCTCAGTTAATTTGTTTCAGACAAACAGTCCACATAAATAGTTTAAGGCAAGCATTCTTCCAGCTGTTCATGAAGGTATTATTTGCTAAAAATTGTGAAGTAGGAACTTTGTGCTAATAGTAACTTTTGAGATGGATATATCATGGCATTGGTATTAATAACTATTTTTCATATATTTTTATTGTAATTAATAGAAGGGTTACATTATATTCACCAGATAGTAGTGCATTACTTCACAAACATTGATACCCTTTCTCATGTCTTGGTCCCCATTTCCCTCCCCCCAAACCCTGCCCCTCATCTTGTTTTCCCCCCTTCCCTATCCTATGTCAAATAACCAAATATGCATATATACCATATATCAGATAACAAGGTGAAATACTGTAACAATATGAGATAACTAAGGGATAGCAAAAGAGATGAGTAAAGCCTCTCTGTGTGTGCGTCTGTCTCTATCTCTTGTTTGTCTCTTTGTGTCTGTCCTTCTCTGTCTCTGTGTCTGTCTGTGTCTCTCTCTTTCCGTGTCTCTGTCTCTGTCTGTCTCTGTCTCTCTGTCTCTGTCTCTCTGTCTCTGTCTCTCTCTGTCTCTCTCTGTCTCTCTGTCTCTCTCTCTCTCTCTCTCTCTCTCTCTCTCTCTCTCTCTCTCTCTCTCTCTCTTTGCTCTCCCTTACCAATCCTTTCTCCTTTTCTCTCCTCTTCCACTGAAATAAGAAAAAGGTACTGAGAGAGACTAGGGGTAGTTTGCATATTTGGGGAGTACATATAGCTTTTTTGGTCTGGCGGATATCTTCCTTCATATATAAAAAACATTTCTTGTTCATTTTTAACCCTTTTAGAGAAAAGTAGTTTTTAGAAAGTCTTGATCTGTATAAAAATCCACAGTGGATATACTACTGCCAAGTTAGGTGAGACTAGATTTTCCTGTCATTGTGAGCATTCTGACAGGCAGAGAATTTCGGTTCCAAATGAAATCAGCTAACTTGAAGGGAGTAAAGCTGAAGGTATAAAGGCTGACCCCAGTACATGGAAATTTCTCTACCGCTGACCCTTTGTTCTGTTTCTCAAACCTTCCTGATTTTAAAGCTGCGATTTCTTAGGAGATAGAAATAGCTGAAAATATTTAGAAAAAGGAATAAGGGGGTGATTTTCCTATCCTTTCAAAATCTCCTTTAGAGCCTGGGCATGTCAGGCTGTTGCTAAATCCATCTGGTGTAGCATTCCTGACAGGCAAAATTACTGTCTTGGAGTTTGTCTGCATCGGGGCTTCTGTTTGAACTCCCTGGAAGCTGACATCCCTGTAGAGTATGAAATTCACCACACTGGCTGTCAACAAGCTGGCAGCTTACTTTGGCTGAGCATGCTACCTGCTGGGCTGTTCTTCCATAGTGTAGACTCCTGTGCGGTGATTTATCCTAGAAAGAAACCTTGCAAATGAACCAGAAGTGTTCTAAACCCAATGAAGAGGAGGATTCTAGCTCACCCAGGTCTTTATTTCCTGTTCTTCTGGGTCCTTAGAATGAAGACCTAATGGGCTACCTTCTCACAATACATGCTTTTAGTCATCTTTCAGCTAACCTAGAGGTCCAGAAGTGAAATAGATCATATGTGTATACTGTGTGAAGTGGCAACACTGCAGAGAGCAAGCGATCAATAACTATTTATAAATAGATTTATCTGATCCATTTATCATCTAGTGTATGTGTGTGTATGTCAGTTTGTGTGAGTGTGTACCTACTCCTGCATGTTTGTGGATGTGTGCCAGGAATAAAATGCTTAAATACGGAGAAAAATATTAAGCCCAAAACATTTTAAGAGAAATAATAATTTTAAAACACCAAAGGTAGATGCTAGCCAGATGCCACAAGTGCATTCCACCATCGAAAGTGAATAATAGGGGCCGGGAGTTCGGCCTAGTGGTAGAGTGCTTGCCTAGCATGAAGACCTGGGTTCGATTCCTCGGTACCCCACATACATAGAAAAAAGCCAGAAGTGGTGCTGAGGCTCAAGTGGTAGAGTGCTAGCCTTGAGAAAGTCCAAGGACAGTGCTTAAACCCTGAGCCCAAGCCTAGGACTGGCAAAAAAAAAAAAACATAAATGAATGATATTGGCCTAGTGAGCATGGCCTACTGGGTAGGTAGAATTGTTGCCTAACATTCACAAAGACCCTGGTTTGATTCCTCAGTACCATATACATAGAAAAAAAACAGAAGTGGTGCTATGGTGGGAAAAAAAGAATGATATTGAGTTGAAACATGGCTAATTTGGGAATTTTTAGCAGTATATTAAGAATTCTGTTGTCACACCCAAGATGCCCTGCTACTTGTTCTTCTAACCACAATGGAATTTTGTTTCTTTTTACCTTTCATTTTCTCTGCTCCATCTCCTTTTTCCTTCTTAACCCTGCTCTAGGTCCTAGGATTGAGGTGAATGGCAGGAATGGCAGCAGGAAACAAATTAGTAGCAGTGATATTTGAGAGAAAGACTCTGGCTGCTTTCCTTTCTTCACTAGGCTCTTATTTCTCCCTCCAACCCTTCCCCACTCTCAGAAAGACAATAAAAGACTAAGTGAAAGAGAAAAATATGACACAATGTATTTTTTTAGGAAGTCTATTTGTCTTGCAACTTGATAAAGTGGTTATGTTTACTTAAGTCTTTTTCCTCCTTTTTGTAACATTTGCTTTTAATCCCTTTGTCTAGAGTTTGCCACATAGATCCCACAGGCTTGGCTTCCCATACCCTCAGCAAATACACTCGCATAGGGAATGATGCTACTTGCTAGAGCTTGCTTCTTCTTCGTTTTTCTCCCTTGGTGTTCCTATTTTAGCTCCTAGGTGGGAGCCTTTTGCATACACATTAATTTTGTTTTGATCAGTCAGAACCGCATGCTTACTCTGTTGGCACTATACACCTCCCATCTTGCTTTTGGCTATAAGGATTTTTTTTGTTTTTGTGGGTAGTGGGGCTTGAACTCTGGAACTGGGAGCAGTCCGTGAGTTTTTCAGCTTAAGGCTGTGCCTGGGTGTTGTCTCATGCTCTTTAATTGCCTGGGCTGGCTTTGAATTGAGATCCTCAAATCTCAGCTTCCTGAGTAGCTAGAATTACAGGCATGAGCCATGTTGGCGCCCAGCTCTGGTGTTTAGTTTTAAAGGTGGAATATCATAGACTTTTCAGCTCTAATTGTCCTCAAAACTCCAATCTTAGGGATCTTAGGCTCCTGAGTAGTTGTAATTAGGGGCTACCAGGGCTAAACTTAATTTTAACTGTCTACTCTATGATATTTTTACACAAGTTGTAGATGGAAATCATGCTTTTCCCTTATATCTAATCTTTAAATAAAACACAACATATTCACTATGACAATGTGTACTCCCCCTGCAATCCCATTACTATTTCATTTGAGAGCATATGTAAGCTGACTTTAGATATTTAGAATTTATTTTCCTGGTTGTTCCTCCTGCCATAGATATTTCTTCTACACATTGATTAATTAAATAGATTTGAATAAGCACTTTACCTTCTCAAAACTTGGCATTTTAATTTGTAAAATGGGAACATGGATAATATCTATCTTACAGACTTATCATATGTTCTCTCCTATGTATTACTTGCTTACCCACTACATATGAACTAGTCAATATTAATTTATTAGTATTAGTATTAGTATTATTTCTTATGATGGTCTGAGGGCTTGAACTCAGGGACTGGGCACTGTCTCTTAACTTTCACTCCAGAATCATGATCTACCACTTGAGCTATAGCTCCATTTCCAGAATGTTGTTGTTGTTAGTTACATGGAAATAAAAGTTTGAGAGAATTTCCTTCCCCAGTTGTTTTCAATGTCTGCCTCCTGAGTAGCTAGGATTATAGGCATGACCCACTGGCACATTATCTAACATTATTTAATAAAATTTTTATGAATCTACCCATTTTCACTACCTGAATAATATTAATTTGACTGTGAAAATTTATGTGCATAAGTTTTAGAGGTAAAATACCTCAATGCTAAATCTTATTATTATTTTAATCAACAGTCTGTATATACATTGTGCTTTATAGATATCAAGAAAAGGTAAATTCCATTATCTCATTTGATCCTTGTAATGATCTCAAGACTTTATTATTGTTGTTTTTGTGCCTAGGTTTATGCATTCTCTTGGCTTTTTCTTGCTCAAGGCTGTCACTATAACACTTGAACCACACCTCCATTTTGTCCTCAAGACTATACATGATAAGATTACTAGAACTCCTGGAGCTTGAAAACCCGAACTCCACATGTAACATATGATCAAAGAGCAACAGGAACTCAGATTTTTAGAATCACTGTATATGGGTGTGTCTTGATTTTAACTTGGGGACAAACAGATGGAGAAGGATAAGTTTAGAGCAATGAAAGAGAGAAGCTTTACTATTTGCCACATTCTACTCTGTTTCCTGGAGCTAAACTTTCCTGAGCTAAGGCAAGCTTCAAGTAGGTAAAGGTCCATTCATAAAAATAATACGATTTCATCCTATGAGTTAGTTCATGGTCAACTGCTGAGTTAAATGATAGCATATTTCTGGGTGATGTTTGGACATAGTGTCCACCATCCCTGCTTTCCCCTCAACCACTTTCTTTTTTTTTTTTTTTTTTTTTTTTTTTTTGCCAGTCCTGGGCTTGAGCTCAGGGCCTGAGCACTGTCCTTGGACTTTCTCAAGGCTAGAGCTCTACCACTTGAGCCTCAGCACCACTTCCGGCTTTTTTTTTCTATATATGTGGTACCAAGGAATCGAACCCAGGTCTCCGTGCATGCTAGGCAAGCACTTGAACCACTAGGCCAAACTCCCGGCCCCTCAACCACTTTCTTAACAGGATAAAGTTGTCATAAATTTAACAACTTGTTATGATTTATTCATTTAATCACAGCAATACATTCATTAATTTGCCAACATTGAAGGTTGGCTTATGTAAGTTTTTCATCAAACTTGTAAGGATTATCCTGTTTTCTTATACCTTAAGGATATAAATGGACCTAACAATCTGATATCAATATCTATATGTTAGAATTCATAATAGAGAGATGCAACTGAAGAACAAATAATGAGAAATTATGGAATACATCTTGTAATTTGCTGAAACATTTTATACTAGTATCTATTTTTTTTGCAAACAGAAAGTTGCTGTTTTCATTTAAAACAATTCTAGAAATTCTAAGCTTCGACCACTTATGTAAGTTGAATGAAATAATTGCAAATTATTTCATACTCATTGTCATTTCTCACCTTTCTCACTAAGTACTGTTTTTGTAAGACATGGGTTCATAACAACTTATCGTGAAAAAACAAAAGTTCAGAATGTTTATTACAATTAGTATTTTGTGAAAGGACAGTATATCATTTTGCAAGGTATAATCTGTGACAATGTGAAGGGAAAAATGCTAGTATGTAATTACATTGTCAAATTCCAATAATACTTGAATTAATTTTCCTATTTGGTTTTGCATTAATTGTATTTTTATTGAAGATCACATAATCTTGTGTAGAAATTTTAGTACTTAAACTGATAGTTCATTTGAAAAATAACTTCCACAAAAAGCTATATTCCTGCTTGTTCTCATGTAAAAATTAGTATCATCCATTGGAAAATCTTCTTAGAAAAAAAAAGAAAATGACTTTAAATTCTTTTCTTCGGCTGGAAACTAACGTGAGTATCCACCCCCACGAATTTAATTCTTGGAAAAGCATGAATACGAGTAGACTCTATGTAAAATTTCATCAGGTTCCAGCCCCTTCTCACCATTGGCCTCAGCCTAGCCCTTTGGAGTACTATGACTTTTCTTATTTTTTATTGGAACTACACCAGGAATTACACTAGGAATTATGTCAGTCCTGCAGCAATTTTCAAGAAGCCACAAGTCCATGATCCTGAAACTTTGACTGCTGACAAGAAGTTGCTTGGAGCAGCAGTGTTATTAACAAGCCACCTTTCCAGCACCCCATCTGCACTGGAAGCCATCCTCAGCTCATCACCTCCATCTGTCTCTCTGTACGATGGGGCGTGCACAGCAGCAGGCTCTGGCCATGAGGTTCAGTTTGCTGCTGAGCTACTCATCAAACATCTCATGCTGCGTGGACTCCTTACTCTTAGTAATGTAGGCTGCAGGCAGCCAGTCGGTGAGTCTGACAGAAGTGTTCTTACCTTCTTTCATAATGAAGGCTCTTTAGGCAGGAGTTTTGATGGCTTAAGGAATGAAGATATTTTCATGTGTGTGCCACAGGAGATACATTTGGTGGTGTGGGTGTCCCTCCTGAGATTTATTACCACCTCTTAGGGGGATGGGATTCCCTTGATTTGATGCCATCAGGGCTTTGTTCTCTTCACAGTATCCTCTGAAGACTACCAGCCAGATTCTTTTAGCTTTTAAAGGGCCTCAGAGGACTCATAAATTCAGCATTTCTGGATTGAAGTATGGGATGTGTATGTACCTACTGTTCTGTTCCCCTCTGGTCTTTCCCTGTTTTTTTTTTTTTTTTTTTAAAAAAACTCTTGATAAATTTTCTGCCAGTTATCAAGTAGTCTGCAAATGACTTAACATCCACTATTTTTTCTTTCTTTCTTTTAACTAGCATTGGAACTCTACTTCAAAATGGGGCCTCTGAGTTACTCATGAGAGACATCATTCTGTGTTTTTTTTTCCTTAGTCTTATCTTACTTTATTTGAGCAATGGTGGAGTATATTGGTTAGGCAATGTACTTTGAATAGTATTAGCTTCCACAGATCCCATGCAGCAACACAAAATTCAAAGAAATCTCAATAATTGGCCACAGGTCATGGAACTTAATTTTCTTTTGAGTGACTATAGAAGAGATGATATGAATTAGAGAGAGGAAGGCAACATAATTCATCAGATTGGAACACTACATAGATACAAACTATAATTTGAAAAGGACAAGATGAAACAACAAAAAAAAAACAGTAGTGCAAGATTGAGACTCCTCATTACCATATCTACAGCTTTGGATAAATTAAATTTTATAAGCCTCCATATTTTCATTTGTGAAACAGGGAAAAAATGATTTTTATTGTATTTTATTGTCAGGGTAACATATAGAGTAGTTACAGTTACATTCGCCAGGTAGTAGGTGAATTAATTCTCACACATTGATACCCCTTCTCTTGTTTTTCTCCCCCTTTCCTCCTCCCATCCCTTCCCAATCATCTTGTTTTCCCCTTCCCTTTCCTATTTCAAATAAATAAATATACTGATATACAATACACCAGGAAACAAAGTCAGATATATTAACTACATGAGATTAATTGTAAGGGGAAAAGAGAAAAGAAGTAACTGCACATAATACATTAAGAACAACAATCTCAAAGATAAACAGCTTGTATCCATTTTTGAGGAACTTTAGTAGTTAAAGTAGGTAGGTTAAGAATTTGATACAATTTGCATAAACTTGGTATATAACAGGTAGCAAATGCTCCAATGTTACCTCATACTAATGTTTATGTCTGAACACAGGATGTTCTTCAAAAAATAATGGAAAATTTTAACTGAATGCTTTCTTTTCCATTTTACTGCAGTAATGCATCATTTTTTATACTTCACAGGTTAGTTGGTATAGTTTTTTTTTAGCACACAGGTGTAAAGAAACAAAAAGAGAGAAAAAAATGCCATTTGGGAACTATATTCAGGAAGTTTATAAGAGGATTCAACAAAGGATCCAGGACTTTTAGTCCTTCTCATATCTCTGTCCATAAAATGATGGCCTTTCTTTCTTTCTTTCTTTCTTTCTTTCTTTCTTTCTTTCTTTCTTTCTTTCTTTCTTTCTTTCCACTCACATAGAACTTTGGCCTGAGGGTACTCAATAAAAACAATACAAAAATCAACCCATTGCTACACAGAGGAGTGAACTTACAAATCTATCTCATAATATTTTTAGTGTTATTCAAAGCACCCAGTTTTTTAGGGTGGGGGAGATGTAGGCATGATGTTTGTCAGGTTTTTTTTTTCTTGTCTTCTTGCCTAACATCTGGCTTGGTCTTAGCCTCCATTGCCATCATTTCTCTAATAAGCCAGTTCTTGAAATCAAATGTGATTAAGCGTATGAACTATCTCCCTTATGTTCAGGGGACTGCTTCTGTGCAGACACAAAAATAGCACATATCTCCTTAGAATATGATTAATAGAAATGATTCTATCATTCAGTTATCAAATTAAATGATGCACAACTGAGTTTAAGTAAAACAAGGAAAATTGTGATAGGACAGGCAGATTATATAGTTGTCAATTTGGTGGTTGTAAAATTACATGCAACAGTTTGGTAAAATGTAGCCATCATAACCAAGCAAAGAATACAGGAGGGGTGATTTCTTAAAAATGCACAAACATGAGAATCCATAACTATTCCCAATAAAAATTTAACTGAAAGTGGAGCAAATAGATACCATCTTAATAATTCCTATATATATCACATATATGTATACTTCATCATATCTTCAATCACTTATTGCTTTATGAAGCATTTAAAATATGATTTCAGTTATTTTTCCACAATCAAAACCATTAGTTTATATATGAGCTTTTAATTTTTGTAGAAAAATGACATAAAGTGAATAAGCTACTACAGTTTGTTCTTTCATAGAAATCTCAGAAAATTGGGACAATCTTTACCTTTAAACTTGAAAAGAATTGGTAGAGGATAAATAGAATCCTCAAAAAAATTTGCGTATAAAGCAGTACAGAAATATCTTCAAAGGAAAAGCATCTTCCACTGATCTATTTTTAAAAATAGAATGATATATTGTGACAAAATCTAAAATATTAGAGCAGCTTCTAACTCTCCATTCTGAGAAGTATATAACCATTAGTAGCAGCAGTATATGCTCCTGCTGGGAGCTTAAAAATAGTTATTTTCTGATTTTTTTCCTCTCTGAAACTTAACTCTCCCATGACCTAGGGTTTAATAATAACTTTGTCTTGTGTGATAAATTTCCTTCTATTCTGAATAAAATCATAGGGTGAAGATTTGTGTTTCTTATGATAACAGTGATTTAATCTGCTCATGTGAGCATCAAGAATTTGTCAGCAATACCTATGACCCAAAGTGATTAGACAACAAGTTTAAGTTGGCATAGTTGAGTGTTGGCATGACAATACATCTTTGTCTTTTAGATTTCAACAGAGTCATGCTGATTTTATCTATGAGAAAGATGGTGGAGTGGGTGGAAACCATGACTTTCCAGCTGTGTTTCTGTAGCTCAGATGTTTACAGCTAAGATAATAGATTCTCTTGGCTTTTCTTTGCCTTAACAAAACACTAACAGTACATAAATGCACAAGACCTGGTCTGATCATGGTGGAGTATAAGGTATATTTGCTTTGACCTATGTGAAAGGAAAAATAATGCAGGGAAAAATTTATTTTGATTAGCTAGCAATTATTTGCAGATATACTCCTCATTATTATCTCATAACACAAAATAGACCTCGAATCAGTACAGATCGTAAAGTTACACATTCAGTATTTTCAAGTACTATTCAGTCTTTAAAATTCTGCAAATTGCTTTCAGTAAACTTGGCATGTCAAATAATGACCTAGGGAAAGAGATGGAACACACAGCCTTTTCCTCTAACTGTAACTCAATGCCTTGTGGATGTGATTGCACAGCCCTTTAAACTAAGAGCTTCAGGAGTTCTCACCCATCTTCCTCACAATCTACATGATACTTCTTTTATCATTTACTCTCATATTTGATTCACATTCTCCCAAAGAGGAGCTCATACAACTCTTCTTGAAAGGTAGCTGCCAAATCAATTGTACTTCATTTCAAGAAAGTTTCGTAGAAACCAATTATAGGTGAGTCATGATAATCCTTGAACTTTTCAGTAAGCAGAAAGCTTTGTGGAACTATGTGGCTAGACAGCAGCTTACTCACACATGTGGTCTTTATTTGAGGATTTTCTTTCCTACAGTTATCACTGCAGAGTTTTAAGGTTCGTGTGTATGCATTTGCTGCTCATTATAAGCAAAACTTGGTACAAAGGGACTGTGAAGGACAAACCTGATTATTCATCTGCGCATATCTGCCATGTTAGCTACTGTATACTGTAAAAAACAAAAACCAAACAAACAGCCCCACAGATTCTCCAATTGGAAGAGAGAAATAATGAGCTTAAAGCAATAGCTCCTCTGAAAACATTGGCCAGTTAGATAATGATGGATATGTTACAAATTTCAGAAGGATGAGTGATACACATACAGAAAGGAAGGAAAAAATCAACTACCTTTCTATTAAGGATAAACATAATATTTCACTCAGTACAATGGTATTTTTGCCTGCAGGTTAAACTTGTTGCATAATAAATGGCACCATATTACAAAAGGAATTTCTTTAATAATTAAGCAAAGATGGAAGAAATCAGACCTGGGAAAAGTTGTAAAATGGATGTTCAAAATCTGACTTAAAGTTTAGGTTTTCCTAGGAGCTTTCTTGCTGAAATGATTTAATGATTACTGAGTTGTTTCTCTTTTGTATAATGAACATAGTCTAGTCAACTTAAGACAGTGTTTACGAACATCAATACAATTGATTAAAAAGTAAAAGTTCTGTCAAACAATACTTTGATCTTCATGACAGCAAACAACCTGTTTGATGTTTGTATTGAATCAATTGATTTTTTCCCACTGAATTGATTTGTTGTTTTACTGTCATGTGGACATTTCCTAAATCAACATGCACTTCAATAGAGGTATTTATAAAATCCCTGAATTCACAGATGTCTTTAAAATTTTAGGATAATCCAATCTTTTTAATCCAAATTGCCTTCAACAATTTGCATTGATACTAGAAATTTTAAAAAATTGAATTTGAATTTCAGAATTCAAACAAATCAGGTTTATAGACTGATAAAAGTTAGCCCCCTTATCTTGTTCAAGTATGTACTTTGAATGTTGACTAGTTTGTTAGATAATATGTAGCCAATAAAAGGAAGTTGATTTTCCATATATATTTAAAGATAAAAAAGGATTTTCCTATCTTTGTGTCATCTTTTCAAGGACTAAGTTTATATATTATCCAGATGTTCCTGTCACTGAAGGAAATTAATGAATCTATCATTTTGATTGATCACAATATGAGTCATGGAGATCATCACTGCCCCCCTAATATGTCTAAATTACTTGTTAGGTTCATGATTTAGCAGTGGAGTTTAGGCACAAAGAAAAGATTGCTATATTGTGTTTCAGGACCTTTCCCTTGCCAATAGTGGAAGAAGACAACTTCAGAGTTCCTAATCGTTCACCTTTTGATGTAAAAAACACTAAGTATCACATCTCAGAAAGCAATGTATGTGTTACTTCCATAGAGTGTCTTTCATAGGACCAGTAGCAGGACCTGTCTCTTGAGGGAACTGTGATAAACCCAGGAAGGGCAATTCATGGCAACCTTGACCAGTAGATTTACAATTCACACAGGGTTCTTCACCACTTCAAACCCATTTAATAAGATTATGTGTAATCCATATGTTCTTCCCTCTCTGACACAGACCAATGTATACTTTTGGATTTTTCTACTGGGTCCTTCCTTCCTTCCTTCCTTCCTTCCTTCCTTCCTTCCTTCCTTCCTTCCTTCCTTCCTTCCTCCTTTCCTTCCTTCCTTCCTCCTTTCCTTCCTTCTCCTTCACTTTTCCTCTATTCCTCCCTCTCTCCTCCTTTCTCCTTCCTTTCCTTCCCCCATCCTTTTATTCCATCCATTGTTTCCTCTATCATAACACTTTTCAGATGCTCAGATTCACTTTTCAACCTGCCATTTACGACATATAGGGTTTTTCCCCCCTCCTATATGTCTGGTTAAAGACATGCAATGTGGTGTTTTCTCATTGTCTGTTACTCTTGCACTTCCATGTATCTTTACAACTGTATTTTTCTTATCACTTAAGGAAAATCTCTAGAATTTTAGCTAATGTTGCTTTCTGTCTTACCTTAACTACTGTGCTCTGTAACCTTTTCATCCCTCTCTCTCTCTCCTCTTGGCAGTGTGGAGTTACTACTCTTCTACTACCAATTGTTTCCACTCCCTCACCACCTCCACATTTACTCCGGCTTCCAGCTTCCCTCCTCATCACTTTACAGTAACTCCAGGTTACTCTTATCTTCATGATTACCAAATCCAATGGGTGTTATCAGTCCTAATTCCTGAAATCACCACAGCACTAAGCAGTTACTTGCCTTCTGTGACTCTTGCCTACTTCTTTTTAAGGTGACTTGGTTGGGTGAGGTGTTTCTCAAAGAACTCATGTAGTCCTCATTGCTTTAAGTTTTAGCAGAGGCAGAGCTGTGTGGTAGGTGCTGATGATATCAGATATCTATAGTTCCCCAAACCTCACCTTTGCTCTCAAGTGACTTATTCCATTTCTATGCATTAAATAATATGATATATTCATCTACTTGTCCTCCCCGCATTCATCTCTCTTCCGCGACTTCCCCTTAACCTTCCCCCACCAATAAAATGTATTTCTATAAGCTATGCGGACTTGAGCTAAGTTTTTAGTTTGTTGTTACCTCAATTCCTTCATCTCACAGTAGGAATAATAATGCATATGATCAAAACGTAACAGTGTGAAATATACACTAATTTCTTTTTTTAAATTTTTTATATTTTTATTATAATTAATAAAGTGGTTACATGATATTTGCCAGATAGAGGTGCATTAATTCACATATATTGATACCCTTTCACATGTCTTGGTCCCCATTACCCTCCCCTTCACCCCCCCCATCTTGGTTTTCCCCCCTTCCCTATCCAATTTCAAATAATCAAATACAAATAAATCCAATATATCAGATAACAAAGTGAGATACTGTAACAATATGAGGGACAGCAAAAGAGATGAGAGATAACATAGTATATTAAGGACAACAATAATTCATTATATGGCTTTTGTTTCAATATCCTGGAGGTCTTTTCAATTAGCTTCATACTATATGGCCTTATGTATCAAGGTTTTGCTCTATTGCAGATCTCTGCTAGTAGAAACTAGGGTATACTAAATCCACTACCACAACAATGTTCATTGCAGCATTATTCACCATAGCAAAAATATGGAACCAACCTAGATGTCCCTCAGTTGATGAGTGGATCAACAAGTTGTGGTATTTGTACACAATGGAATTCTATGCTGCTGTCAGAAAAAATGACATCGCCCATTTGTTAGGAAATGGAAAGTCTTAGAAAAAATCATATTAAGTGAAGTAAGCCAGACTCAAAGGAACTTAGGCTCAATGGTTTCCCTCATTTGTCATAATCAGTACACTAATTTCTTTAGATAATATATTCCAGAATATTTTTAAGTAGTTTTCTAATTTTCCCATTCTATTTTTGTTCTATTTTTACTGCTTCCACAATCATGATAGTTGTACACATTATTGCCTAAAGACATCATGGCCTGCTGCCTGGTTTCAGCTGGGAAACCCTTAACTCCTTCAGAATGTATCAGGTAGAGTTTTCTCACAGATCTCTCAAACTGAGTCAATATCTGATTTGAGTCTATGCTAGCTCTACTTTTCCTCTTACTTCTTCATGAGTGTGGTGGCTTGCTTGAGTATCTACATGACTTTTTCAGGCACATAATGATTCTGGGTTTCATTCTGGCTCTCTCATCAGCTCAGACTGAGTTTGCTGTTTTCCATAGAGGTTGGTAATCATCTTCATACTTTTTCAGGTCATCAAGGTTGTCTGCCAGGATAGCTCTCTATTGCCCTCACCTGACATAAATCTACAATTATCAAAGACATTTAACTGGGACCTTCCAAAAGTCACTCTGGGATGAGACAAGTAATGTCCTGACTTTTAGTCTCTGAAGTTGCAATGCTTGAAGTAACCTTTCACCTTTGATGTCTTCTTCTTTCCCTAGGATAGTCACAAGATCAGCTCATCCAGAGATATTTTACCCTTATAATGCTTCACACATCCATGTTTTCCATTTTTTATTTATAGTACTACAATAGCAATGGCACTGATAATAATTGTAGCTAAATTTACCAGAAGCCTATTTATGTCAGATATTGTGGGAAAAAGTTTATAAACCTCAGATATTATAAAGAGAATAATACATAATAAATAATAAAGATAAACATTTAAAACGGATAAAAAATCTTGTTGGTCATAAGCTCATAGTTTGTCTATATCAGGATTAGGGATTTAAGCTCATCTATGTTAACTCTTAAATGCATTCATTTTGCTATTCTACAATGGCTTGAAATAATCTTCTTTCTTTCAAAGCATGCATATGATACTCCTAAATATTTCTTAAAATGCATATTTTTCCAATAACAGATGATATAGAATTAAAACTAATTATTCCATAAGACTTAAAATTAAATTATAAATAAATGTTATTTTAGCAAATATTTTCCTAGTTCTGGCCAGAAATAAGCTCAGTCCCTATTATGAGAAGAGGAAGGTAAAACAATTAATGTGATGCTATAGAGAAAGGAAACGAGTAAAATTTTTATCTCTGGCTGTGATGAAATTAAAAAAGTGCTTTACAAAGAGTCGAAATTGAAACAAAATTAAAGTGTCAGGCCATAGAAGTCAATGAAAAGGAATAGTGGTGTAGTTTAGAAGGACAGATTATCTACTACAAGACTGACATTAGCATTAAGCTCTTGAACATGTGCATTATAATGTCAAAGCAGCTTGTATAAAAATTCTACCATTCTTTGCACATTGTCTCAAACAGCCTTGGACTGGAGATCGGAATATTGAGTTTTCTTTGTAGCTCTATCACAAGTCATTTGACCTTAGACAAATCTCCTTGATATTATGGCATGCAGTTTTGTCCTCTTTAAAATCCTGAGGAAGTAAACTGATGGTATGTATGTCTCCTTCCTCTATTCATGCTTTGGCGTTGCACATGCTTAAAATCTGGCAATGCCTTATGATTTAAAGGTGTAGACTTATTCGCTTATGTTGTGGATTTGCTCACAACCTCTATGGTTGTCATGTGGTGATAGAGACTATGAAGGAAAATTTGAAAATTGAATAAATGAGTCCTCAAATGGTGTATAGGCACATGACATCAGAGATCATGTACTTTCTGTCATGAACAAGAATGTGTGAACACTTTGCTCCGCTGCCACGGTCCCTTTCTAATTGTTGAGTACAGCCTCTTGTGCCCTTTGATGCATCCATTTCATGACAGCTGCAGTGTGTAACATCAGTGAGCATGAGCAGAAGATGGTTTGTGCAACTGAACATGCAGAAGCACACTTACAACCCAACAAGGGAATCATTTGCTCAATATTTTCTACCTCAAAGTATAAAGGAAGATGACCTTCAGCTAGATGAGTAGAACCAAATTACCCTTTTTATTACCTTACTAAAACACACCACTTGGCCCACTTCATTTATTGGCTTTCTCATTTGAAGCACAAATTTTTACCTAGGTAGGAGTTAAAGGTCCATAACATGCTAATTGTAAAAGCAAAAGGATAACAAAATCATAGGAAATGTTTGTGAACTTGACAACTCTTCGGTTAAATTGGAAATAATATTTTTAAATGAGGCTTTGATGTTCTTTTGAAATTTTCTACCTCTCTGGTACCAGAAATAAAATTTACAACTTGGCATCAAAAAAGGATGGGAAATACTGAGCTTGCTTTTGGGACAAAGAAAAAGCTAGAAGTTACTTAGATTTGATTTGATTACTCATGCCTGTTTCTAGAAATAAGCATCATCTGTATACATTACCTAACTTTTATTTTCTGTCTCACAACCCTCCATTGGAACAAACAAGCAAGAGTTAAAACATAAAAACAGTTTTTAGAGGAAACCTCATGACTAGTAATCAGTGCTAATAAGATTCTTTTTCTCTTGCAAGATTCACAGAAAGCACTCGATCCATGCCAAGCACATTCAAAGGCAAGGGACTAAGAGCTCCCCGCACAGGTTCATTATCATTCTCAGGTTATCCAAAGCCAAGTGAATCAGGAAAACAAATGAATTAGTGAGAATTAAGGAGCCTCTGTGGTCTGAACCCACTCCAAATCTCAGCTAAGATGAAAGGTAGACACTGATGTCTTATGTCCCAAGGTTCTCAGGATTGGAGCCCCAGTGCCTAGCTGTTTCTCCAGAGCCTTGCAGAAATGTGCAGACAGTTAATGTTGCCTAACATCTCCTGACCGAGGGTTCAGCCATGTGGGAAAACTTTTACGAGACTGCAAAACCAGCCCCCCCTTTCACTCACAATTAATTATAGAAGACTTGCTATATCACCTAGCTGTCAATGAGTCCAGCATGGGCACTTTCTTTCTTATTTTGGTCACTTACTAATAATCAAGGCTAGCAGGGTACTGCTGTATTATATGACTATCAAATGGGATTGTTGAAGAACAAATCTATAAAACAGTTGAGCTGCTAAGTGTTAGGCTTCTTTAGACATGATAAGGAGCTGTATTCTTTTGAAGGTGAACTAAATCACAGAACTTTTTGTAGCTGCTTTATTATTTTAAATTATCCTGGCAGATAGGAGTAGGCAGAGTAGAGACGGGGTGTGATTTGTACTTGTGATGGAGATACAATATTCTTCAAAGCATCTGTGGGATTTAAACAAAACATGTAGGTAGCAGTTTGGAGTAGCAGTTTGCTTTCATTAAATACTTGTGTTACTGCTAATTGTATTTAATCACTAGAAAGAATACAGTTTAATTAAAGAAACACAGTGGTAAAGAAAATACTTGATTTCCAAAGGAGAACACTTTATCATTGCATTACTAAATAGGGAAGAAAATAATTGTAACTCTATGTTTTTCAGTATATTATTGGTTGCTTTATTTTTAATGGAGAAGTTGATTCCATTCAGGGGAAAGATCTTACTCCCAATCCTAGCATTACAGAAATAATTTCAAACCATGCTGTTTGTGTGACTTGAAATTGCACATTTCAATTTATTTCACATAAGTAATAATTTAAAAATTAAACAACATTTTGTAAAGGACATTAAAACATATTCTAATATCAATCTGAATCAAGGTAACTTCTCTCTCTGTAGAGAGATTTTAATGTTAGCTCTCTCAATGAATGTTGAAATGAGTTTTGACACCACATTTCTCTAATCAACATATGGTTTTCATTTTAATTTTGCGAGGTAATATTTTGGCAGTGGTCTGGAGGAAATTAATGGAAAATGAAGGCAGATAGCTATCCTTGTAACTGAAGCCCAGTATTCATATTGCTTGTGTATCATAATCAGTCTTTTAGGCAATCACACAAGGGAGCTTTGAATTTTAAGTTTGTCTGCTTCACAACAGTTTAGTTTGAGTGAACTCCCATGAGTTCTATAGGAATAAAGGATAGTTATTATAAGACAATTTCAGAACTGTGTTTATAATATGTAGATGTCGGAGATGACTCACAGTTGGCACAACAGAAATTCCTTTCATTGAAATTCTTACATTGTCAGGTGTATTAAAACTTAGCCACACTCATAGTTTGAATTGATCTTTTCCATTGTAAGCATAAGCCTCTGAGTTTTTGTAAAATAAACTTTGAACTTTATGCTGGTTTAAGCATATTTTTATAGCCCTTCAATGTCCTATAACTTGCATATGAATGTATCTAGAATTATGTCTTTTTTTAATCCCACAGAGAATGATAAACCTAAAAAGTATGTAGTTTTTGAGCTATTTTCTTTCCACATTTCAATTAAGGACTTTACATATCTTTAGTCTTCTTAAAATTAGACTGGAGTCAAGAAAATGTAAGTTCCCCATTTTTCCCTGATAGTAAAGGTCTTATTTTTTCTTCTGCATTATATTCTCCTTTATTAATTTTTATTCTTGTCACTTAAATATCTCCCCATAAGTTTTATTTTTTAAACAAAACTAAAGTAATTTGATGCCATTGGTTAGAGGAGCCAAATAAACTTCTACCATATATCAGTGTGATTCAAAACCTGTATGTTGCAAACTGCTAAATCTGTAAGCAATTTTCCACTGAAATCAGCATTTACCAGATTTCTGAATAAAGCACAGGAAAGCAATTAGAGCAGTTTAGTGCAGGGCAGACAGCCGAAAGAGCAGCTTTCTACATGCTTCCATCAAAGCAGAAACACACCCTTGTTAATAGAAATATTATTTAAAATGCTGTGAATGGGCAGCTGCCTGGAGCAGTGGCAACAACAAGCAGTCCTGAGTTTGCATAGCAGCCTGCCCTGCCCTTGTCTACCCACAAATGACCAGGGAAATCCCAAAGGTACTCTTGAATTTCTGCATTCTTATTTTTTCATCTGTAAAATATCTGTCACTCACATCCCACACTGGCCAAAGTGACACCTGCCAGTCTCAACAACAAGGATAAGTTATTGTACTTCTGCCAACCACATTTCAGAAATAAGTTCAGAGCAACGGTGGGGATGCATGTCTGATGTTCTATTGTTAAACCCCATGTTTAGGAGTGTTTCAAGATATTTAATTCGCAGCATAATGTTGTTTTATGTTACAGAACACATGCTTTAGATATTCCGCTATACATCAAGATTATTTGCAGGCTGCTGGCAAAATTCATATGTTAAATAATCTTGGGCATTGCCAAAGAAGTCAATATGATGTTATTGTCAGGAAATGTTGGTGAAGTTGTAATTAAAATTACAAACAAATCCATTCCTTTAGACTTTGACCACCAAAAAGAGGAAAGGAGGGAGAGAGGGAGGGAGGGAGGGAGAGCAAGAGAGGGAGGAAGAGAGACCTGTCGTCATGTCATATGAAGTTTTTCAACATTCCCCCCCCCTTGGTGATAAAATATAACACGACAGAATGTAATGTAATGTATCAAAAAATGTAAATAATAAACTTTGTGGCATTAGATATCTACTGTTAATTCCTGTAGTAGATATCTGAACTGAACTTACTGAGGCAAACAGAAGCTCAGTGAACGCCAAACTGGCCATGGTGTTTGAGAACAGACACACAGCACAGTTCACTGATTTCCCCAATTACTTTGGGGTAGTTTGGCACGTATAGAAATGTTCAACAAAAGTTCTCTTGTTGGACACTTCTGGGAAGTAATTTGATTGTTAATTACAAACGCTCAGGGTGATTGCTCTGCATAATTGTTTTACTCCTTCAGCACTCCATTAGAAGAAGCTTATCTGCTAACGGTTTATTTTTAGATCCTTGAATTTTTAACATCTCCCTTATGTCAAACTGATGCAATAAGAGTGACCTCTCATGATAACGCTTTTAACCAGTTAGAGTAATCAGTGTTTCTGATGAGATGTAGAAAAAGAGAAACAAATATGACCATATGCACTTTATCTTTATCCATATCTGTCATCATACAACAGAACACACCCACCCCCCCACACTTCAAATTCCAGTGCCTTTTCAGAAGTAACTTCAACTCTGTGCCCTAAACTACTTGAACATCATGAAGAGCAAAAGGCACATCTCAGAATCAAACCAAATTCATTCCATATATTCTTTCTTCCCTTTTTTTTATTACCCATCCTAGTTTTAGCTCTTAACAATAGCCAACAGAAATCAAGCCCATGGCGCCTTATAGGTAAGTGGGCAGAAGCTCATTTGATACTGCATTCCTGAGAATGGAACCTTTTATTTGCTGTCATAGTGATGACTTTTAATTGTCCTAATAAATAAGCTTTTAAAAAGCTTCTAAAACGTTCCCTAATAACACACTTTGGTCTTTAGCCATAGAAATGCAGAAATAATTAGAAGTGGCATTGTGTACACTGCCTTCTGGACTGGGCTGAAGGTGAAGGAGAAAGTCTCATGCTATCCTTGTCAGCTGCAAGGGTAATTACTGCTGGCTGAAATTACTCAACATTTGTTTATAAGCTCCCCAGAGCATGCTGTAAATAGATTGTCTGTTATAGTCCAATCACATTAAAACGCTGCTCCTCGCAAACTGCTACCTCCTGTTTTCTGTAAGCCAGACACAGAGAGCCTGCTGCTCACTTATTGAGCACTAGCACCGAAGAGCTATGTTTAATGTGATTGTTTTCATTAAGATTCTTCTCTGTCCAAGATGACTCTTGTAGTAGTTCCCAGGATCTGAATCCTTTCACTGGGGCTCTTTTATTTGCTGTAAGGAGCATGTGTTTCTTTATTATCAGGATGTGAAAGAATCAGTATAGAAAAAAATTTAGAAGACAACACAAAATAGGATCTACATATATTCTGTTGTACACATGGGATTCTTTTATCAACATGGAGTCACATCAAACAGTAACATCAGTTTCATTTCATTTAGTATATATTTATGGACACCACACTTTATACCTGACACTGGGGTAGAGATTATGAAGATACATATCTTTTAATCTTATAGAGATTAATATCTAGCTGTGGAAAAGTTTAACATGTGTTGGAAATAAAGCAATAAGGTACCAAATGAATTGCAAAATTTTGAAATACACTACTATATCAAATCATATGCTTGAAGCATACATATAGATGATTAGAAGGTTTGTGCTTGTACTTGGAGAATAAGTAGAAGGTTTTGTCCTAGGTAATAGTTGGCTTTAAGTGTAAAATTAGTTACACTTTTTTTTCCAAATGGACCAAAGGCACATAGATAATTAGCTCATCTTTTTGGTGAACTTTACTTCCAATTTATCATTTTAGGTGGAGAAGATTTGACTGGACCTTTAGGCAGCCTATCTTTAAAGGACTCGTAGATAAAAGAGGATAGAAAATTAATAACAGCTCAACAGCAAGAGCCTCGATCATCACCATGTGAAATTTTGTCATAGTATGTTTGCTTTCTGATCAGTTAGTAATTTTTACTAATATTCTTGTTGTTTATGCTGAAGTAAGAATTGGGAATATTTTCAAGGTTGTTTCCATTAAGACCTTATCAAGAGTTACATAATCTGGGTGATCATATCTTTAAAGTATTCTCAAATAGAAAGTACTTGGATTCACCAAGAGAATGAGTTACTGTATAAGCCTGTATTGAAAAATGACAGATACTAGAGAAAAATATTTCAGGGAATTGTTTTTATTTGTTTGATCATCAACAGAGGAATAAGAAATCCAAATAGGGTAATTCAAGTCTTCAAGACAATAGGATTAGTTATAAAGGGTTTTTCTTTTTTACTTTTCAGATAAAACTTAGCCTCTCCATTCTTTAAAAAAATTTTTTTGTGAGACTGTCCTTTCATTTCATCTAGTCTGAATGTGATAGAGATTTTCACAAAAAATCTTACTTCCATATTATGTGTACCATCTTTATTGGAAAACAATACAGTGGAGAGAGAGAAAGGAGACTCAGAAATCATGATCATTTACATTTTACAATCATTCCTGCAGTATGGTATATTGGCTTTAGCCTGAGGAGAAAGCATTAAATGCAGATTGTGTTTTAGGTGGGCAGAGATATTGCTCTGGAAATCCAGGGATGTTTTATACAATGAAATGAACATGAAGGTGGCAGTGGTATGTTCATTTCAGAATGTTTGGCTAAATTTATTTTCAAGAGAAAACTGTAGCTAAATAAACTCATTCTTTAGGCCTAGCACACAGTGTCTTAGAATAGAATGAATTCATTTGTAATCTATATAACATTTTATGTGCTCTCCATTACTCACTTTATACCATTAGGAAAGCACTGAATCTTTAAAGAGAAACTTCCTACAGCTAAAAAAGACATTAAGGGGGGAAAATGCTGGGAGCCATAGTGACAGGTACAACTAAGCTTGTATCCTTCGGCTCCCTGGAAACCAGTCAAACACTATCTCATCTTGCAATGGTTGTGTCTGATCCTCTGCTTCAGACATCTTCCTAATAGTGGCAACTGCAGAGGTGACTCTCTGCAAATAAGGGCTTGCAGCCACTGAGCATCCATCACATTTCTCCAGAGCAACATTAGACCACCCTAATGGGTAATCCCGTCTTCATTATGATATTAATTCTCTAAATTTCCAAAGTGACTTCATTTGTAATATGACAAAAGATGCCTGCTCAGGAGACAAACTGTTTTCATCCCCCTCCTGCATTCTTACAAAGCCTTGCTCTCTTTAGTCTTTGGGGGAAACAGAATTTGATAACATCAGATCTCCTGTGATATATAAGGCAGGCTAACAGCTATACCACCTGCCAGCACTTCATGCCTGGCCTTCCAGCCTGAAGGTTTCTAAAGCATTTGGTTGATGACTTGAACATGGATGTTGGTATGGAAAGAAACTACATGGAGAGAAAACAGCCACAGAATAAAATCTCGGCATGGGGGCTGAGTAGGATTTGAGGGTGACAGAGGTTCAGAGGGAATCTAGAAATAGAATTGGTAGCAATAGAGTCGGTGTAGTACATGGAATCTAACATTGTGATTTTTGTTCTCACCTTTGTGCAACGCCATCTTTTGTTGTGTCTACAAATTCCATGGCTGCCAATGGTACCACCATATGCTAAACATGGTAATTTCTTTTCATTTCAGTATGCCAATCTTTGTGCACTTTAATTAAATTTGTCCACCTCAAAATTAGCTTATCTTCTGCAATGCTTACTAAATCTAAAATGTAAACTCAGAAAAAATGCTGTCAGGATCAATATAGAGAATTTTTCACTTTCTCATTCATATTGTTTCTAGTGGAATGAAGCAGCAGAGGTGAAATGGCTGAATTGAATGTCAAAATTCAAAACACTTTACAGTCCAAGCAGTGAAGTCTGTCCTTAAGTACTGGTAACTTTTTGGTTTAGAAGTTCTTATTAGTAAAGTCTAAATAGATATTCTTAGCTTTGAATAACTGGTGGATCACTATTAGTTAAAAATGTATATGTATATTAGCAGTTGCCAAGTTTACTGACAAACATTAGCAATGTGTGCACATCCATTAGTAAAGCTATGCCACCTTGTTCAAATGAAGGAAATGGTCTAGATTTTTAAAGTTTTGCTTATATAAGTTCAAACAACGGGTGGCCATGTACTATGCATTTATAATAAAACTCCTTATTGCATATTTAAATCAAATATGTATACCATTCTCAGGCTGTTTGTTAACAGTTCAGAATCTAAATGGCATTAATATAATAAATATAGAACAAAATATAGCAATTACATTACACTAATTTCCTTTAGAATCTATGAAATTTGAGTGGAACTACATCTATCATATGTCTTGCTGGCAAAAGATCAAAATAAACAGCATGGAATTTTTTTTTCAAAGAAAGTAAAGGAAGTATTTGAGAGAAAATTTCCTCTTTTGCCCAAATCACATTTTTTCTCCTATGAAAGTTCTTTGTTAGATACTTGGTTCTCATCCACATACTTTTCATATTTTTGATCTTTTATTTGAAAATATATTTAAAACTAACATTGATCTATTGAATTGAAATGCCTGTGAATTCGACAATGTGTTCCTTCCAGATACTGAGTATTGATTATTTTGCCTGAAACGTTAATTCCTACAACAAAACTTATTTCAAGTTGTGATATTTTGCTTCTCAAAATATTGTTTCTGTGATACTTCTTCAGAAAGGATAAAAGGTACATGCTGAAACTATTTCACAATGTATCCTGTAATCATTTGCAAAACTTATATTTAGACCATTCCCATATTTAGGAAATCTAATTTCCAGTGTCTCTTCCATACAAGTGCCAGGCATTTCTTGTCTTAATGCTCTTTGAGAATTCCAGGCATGCCAGGAATTTTGTTTGTTTGTTTCTCTGCCCCCAACCCCCCATCTCTTTTTCTATAGCAACATCAAGGGGAATGGTGGGTTCTTTGTTATGATGATAGCATGAAGCCTAATAATGTGCCTGTTAAGAGAAATAACATGAAGATTCCTGGTATCTCCTAAGGATTTCCATTACAGGAGATGCCTTCCTTTGGCCTCATGTTGGAAGAAATGCCATTATTGACATTTATTGTTGCAAGTGTATTGAGAGGATGCTATGTGTAAGCTAGAGTGACCATAGTGTACAATATATTTTAATAATATTTCTGTGATTAAAACATTTTAATGATCAATATAATTTAATTTTACACACAGGAAAAATAAGTATAATTATTTGTGGGGGTGGGGAGGGTGGGTACTGCAACCTAGGTATTGTCTCTTAGCTTTTGCACTCAAAGCTGGCACCACTTTGACCATAGCACTACTTATGAGTATTTGGTGAATAATTGGACATAAGAGACATCTGGACCTTCTTCCTGTATGTTCCTGGAGTATGTTTTCACATGCTTGTAGCTAACAAGGTTGAGGGTGAATGGAAATGTTCAACTCATCTTAAGCATTGGATGCTAGTCTAGAACAAGCAATTGTTTAAGTCCATTAGTTCTCTAGTAGATTGTATTTTATATGAAATAAGAGCGGGGTCTAAAAATTAGGAACTCTGAATTCAGGTTCCATGTTGGTTAATAAATGGCTTCTTTTATGGAACTAATGAACCCAGTTTTCTTCTCTAATTGTTTAAAACATAAAGTTGATGAAAAAAATGCCTTATGTCTTTTTCAAATTCTAAAATAATTGATTTAGAAAAACACAAAATATTTCTTCAATTACTCTTTTACTATCATGTCTTTCTCCTTGTCTTAAAAAAGTAGGTAGAGTTGCTGGCCTGTCGGGGATGTGGCCAGGAGGCATCACTACTACACTGTTGGTGGAAGTGTAAACCACTAAGGAAAGCAGTATGACGATTCCTCAAAAGACTAGACATAGAGCTCCCCTCTGACCCAGCAATCGCACTCCTTGACATTTACTCAGAAACAAGAACATACTAAAGCCATTAGCACAACAATGTTCATTGCAGCACTATTTACCATAGGAAAAATATGGAACCAACCCAAATGCCCCTCAGTTGATTTGAATCAACAAGATGTGGCACTTATACACAATGGAATTCTATGCTGCCATCAGAAAGAATGACATCACCCCGTTAGTAAGGAAATGGAAAGACTTGGAAAAAAATCCTATTAAGTGAAATAAGCCAGATCCAAAGGAGCATAGTCTCAATGGTTTCCCTCATTAGTAATAATTACAAGACATCTAGGACTCTCCTAGCAGAAAATTACAATAGTGCAAAGCCTAGATTCATAAGGTCATATAGGATGAGACTAAATGAGAGGATCTCTAGGATATGGAAACAAGAGCTTTGTCTTGAGTTATTGCAATTCTTAATGTACTATGTTATTTTTCTTCTCTTCTTTGCCCTTTGATTATTCTCATATTGTACTGTATCTGACATTGTTAACTGGCATATTGTATATATGTCTATTTGTTCATTTGAAATAGGAAAGGAAATGGAGGGGAACAAGATGATTTGGAGGGGGTGGAGGGAGATGAATGGGGAAAACCATGGGAAGGGGTATCAATGTGTGAGAAGTAATGCACCTACTATCTGGTGAATGTAACTGTAACCCATATATACATTACAAAAAAAAAGGTACCGCTCTAGGACTGGCAAAAATGTTGGTAAAGTGATCATTCATTCTATTATTGTTCTATTTTCAAAATAAATATGAATGTCATTGTTCGTTAGTGATTGTCATTGCTGTTTAAGGTGGCTATGAGATTTTTGATGAGTTTTCTGTAAGCATGTTTATTTTTTCCCAGTAGATGTTTTCCTGTAGAGTAGCAATGATAAGTGATATATATACATATATATATATAGTTGTAAAAGTGAAAGAATACCAGAGTTTGAAAATGACCAACTTTATTTCTAGTTATGTACAAGTAGTGCACTTAAGTGTAAAATATTGATGAATTTAAGTACAAAACCATCAACCTTTTTTTCTGTCTTCAGCTAAGAAAATCAAGAATATATTGGAGACAGGAGTTCTTATCATTGTAAAGATGGACCTCCTCTCAGGAGGCCTATTTGCTTGAGACAACTCTTCCCCCAAACATCTATGTAGTACATTTTTGTCACTTTACCTGGTACTGCTAAGATGAACATCATCAAGGAAGAGATTTCCTAAACAACTGATGAAAATAGTGTCCCCATTCCACTTATCTCATCCTTCTGCTTCACTTATTTTCTTTGTACAGTATTTACTTGCTAATAATGCCTTAAATTGTCAACATAAATGTAATCTTGATGAAGCTCCTTTATTACTTGTGTCCAGTAAAGTACATTGGCACATTTAACCAGGGAACCAGGGAATGACAGAATACCTGGGAATAATTCAGGGTCACTTAGATTTAGTCAGCTTTAAGAAAATATATTATATGGAATAAGGAATATGTTTTTAATCAGTAAAGCCTAGTCTCTAGGCTGGAGCGTGCCTACATTAAATACCCTTTAATACAAAAAAGAATATATTTAAATATTGCACATATATATATATAAACAATACGGGCATTAAGAATTTTATTAACTGGAAAAATGCTCCAACTTAAAAATTTTATACATTTCAAGGACTTTTTAAGTAAAACAAAACAAAATGAAAAGATCTGTGAGCTATATTTGGATCCTGGGGCCACATGTTTATAATGGCTGCTAGGTAACTTTTGTGGAACAGTGCAGGTAGAAGGGAGTCTGTGAGCTATTATGAAAGAGACAAAATGTGAACCAATAGAAACTAAACCTGAAAATAGAAGCTATCTAAACCTTTGAATAGCTATTGATTTGGAAGATAAGAAAGAAATAATGCCTGGGTCTCTAGATATTGGACCTGATAGTGACTTCAGGGTAGTTATCAATACTTAATTGGATTTTCCAGAAGAACAATGTTTAGTGTGATTTTAGGTGTTCACTTTGAATCAGTATTTCTCAAGCCAGACACTTCTTGCTTCTAAAGAAAATGTCCTCTTTTGTAATTGGATGCCTTTCAAGGTATGAAGTCATTATAAAAATCATATTTCTTACTTTTTAAGCCTGAAATGACAAACTTGCAAATTATAATTGCTATCCAGCTTTTTATTGCCTAACATTATTTATGACTTCATGTGCTTTCAAAGACTGTTTGCCAAGAGCATATTGAAAATAAAGCACACAGGGAAAGACAGTTTAAGTTTCAGAAAAGTTTTATTTAAAAAGACCTGTTTCATTTTAGAATGATGAACCTACATTATAGTATTTATTACATTATTTTTAGCTACATATAACAGGTACTTTAAAGTCTAAGTTTTCTTCTGCTTGTGTATGACTTCTCCAATTTCAGCTAATCAAATAATACTTATTCAGATATCTAATTTTCCCTGTTTCCATAATTAGCTTGGCCTCAGAGATAAATCTAACAAACCATATATCTACATGGTGATCATCTTAGGTACAAGGTTTCTCTGTGTACCTCTCAAACATTTTGTGCGTTTTGGATCTTCTCAATGCTTTCTATAATGGTTACTATTAAAATTAGCTAGCATGTCAACACGCAGATAGACCTCTCACAATTCTTTACCTACCTCTGAGAACCATCAGGAATCAAAGTAGTGGCTTGGATTTGGTCATAGAATTCTCTTTCTTTTTGAATTTTCTCCCCTCTAGGAATGAATAATGTGGCTTCTTAGCTATTCCCAGTTAAACAATGGTGAGCATATTAAGTAATTGTTGTGTCAGAGCCCCATATTTAGAGGTATTTCAATTTAAACGAGAAGAAAGTTATTTCAGACCTCTTATGTTCTAGATCCTGCTAGACTTCTGATGCCAAAAGGGTGTGCCATGTAGAGGGAACAATAGCCTGCCATGTGAGCAAATTACATTCACAAAAGTGCAAAGCAGCAGACACACCAGTGGGAATATTATATATGTGACCATTGAATGATGAATATGATTATATTACATGCATGATTATATTACATTTCCCATTCCTTTAATTTAAAAACATTCCAGATTTTAAAGAGCACATATTTCCTCAATTTTAACTCAAATATCAGTAAAATGAGTCTAAAGATATATTAGTTGGAAAGGTTGGATTTTTGTACTATACCTTAAGCTTTATTTGTTTGTGAGGAAAACTAAATTCAAGATTAGACTGTTCTCCGGAGTTCAAACCTGGAAACTATTAACCAAAGTGCTGAGCTTAGCTGTCGTGAGGGTAAAGGGAGTAGAGGGTGATTTTCAGGCACTAAATATAGATTTACAGAGCTCCTATCAAGTGGTGATGTTCTGCAGGAGCAGAGACAAGGAGCAGATATCTGCAAAAGGAAAATGAAGGTTGAGGGAGTGGCTGTGAATGGTACATGTTTTCGATTATGTATAACTGTGTGACTGATGAGAAGGTATGCAGCAGCACACAAAAAGCATGATGACCAAACTAGGTACACATTTCCCACTCAACACAGGGGAACAAAGCTTCTTTTTCACTCATGCATTGTGGGCAAGAGTTCTGTCAGTAGGAAATAGGTATGTATATGAAACTCATATTCAGTGTCTGAGGTAAGTGGAACAAGCAGCTCAGTTTCCACTTTTCCTTTCTCTTTGCTAGTCCTTTTTTCTTCTCCTTCCTCTCGATTTAAATTTAGGATTCAGAAATTAATCTCAAATGGATTTTGAGCTCTCTTGTTTCTTCATATGTGTCTATGTCCTTATGCATATTCTTAGATTTTCATCTTGTCTTTTGGCCTGGAATTGGTGACATGTCATTACATATAAATATTTTACTGTGTTGAATTTGTTCACTTGGTTAACTCAAGGAGAATGGAAGGCAAAGTAAATTAAATCCTGAAATGAACCACTGGGTCTCCTGTGTAGACACTGAGAAGAAAAGAAAATCATTTTCATAAGTAGAACAAATACAACATGCAAAAGAAAGTCCTGCATAAATACTTTGGCATCAAAGTATTTAATTATGGTTTGATCAGCATTGCTGAAGCATTACTTTTCAAATGCAGACAACTAAGAAAACATTTTAAAAGATGATTCTTATATTTTATGTCTTGTTTTAATGACTAGGTATTCTGTATGTCCTATTTCCTAATTAGTAAATATTATTTGCTGCATATTATTATAATATGCATGTTATGAATATTTAGTCTTATTTAATTGTGTAATCTTCCAGACCATGTAATAAGAGAATAATTATCTTGCTCTAAACTTATAGGTTTACAGGTCCCATGAATATATGCTTTCTGTATAATTATTCCTTTTCTTCCTTGTTCTCTAACCTCTATCTTATCATTCCTTCTCTCGCCTCTTCTTCCTAATTTGCATGAACTTGTCTTAAGATAACAATTTTCTCAGAACAAGATGAGGATCCACCATCTGGGTTACTGTCTATGTTTAACTGCTGATCTTAACTTCAATGTGGTCTCTGTTGTAGTTTATTCAAGATAGCTATTTAAATGAATATATTAGTTGACATCTTGTCATTTGAAATCATTTTAGGACAGTAGATATAGGAGTACCTAATATAAATTTGAATTCTAGCAGAGTTGGGCAAGCAAGCCTCCAAACTCTGTTAGTTCTAAAATAGGAATCTTCTAGGTTTAAAACGTCAGGTGTATTGTCAAGTGCAATTCACCTTTTATTCTGAAGATGTAAAATTAGATGTCTTCCTGATCTTCATGAAAAATCTGCTAGTGCTGTTCTGAGTATCTCTCTGCCTGGTGCTATGGATTCTGTGTGCGGAGTCCTGTGGTGCTTTCCATCTAGATGGAAGAGAAAAAAAGTTTCATCGAAGATGCGGAATAGAAAAGTTTGGGGATTGTTCGTTTTAAATCACCAGAGGCTTATTTTTCTCTGTGTTTAAATTTTTATACTTCATCATAGTGAGTCTTTCACATGGTTTAAAATAATACCTAGAAACTCTAGAGAATGGTTTTCTGAGTTAAATGGACACTTCCAGCAAGTCATTATTTGTTGAAACAATGTTTGTAAAGAGGCTGGTGCTCACTTGGGAGCTTCACTGTTGACAGACTGGTAGCAATCCTTTCCATCCTAGAGCATCATCCCATGACAATTTAAAATGAGAGGACTACAATTCCAGGTCTATCTTGTAAATTGTTGAGTCTCCAGTATTGTAAGGTTATGAAGTATTACCCAGACCTAGGTAACCTCAGAGAGGAAAATGTACCATACTCTCAGCTATCCCAACACCAAACAGAATATCTCAATGTAAATGAAAATGAAATATATTCAATATTCTTTAAATTACCAATTAATTCAGCCTACATCTGTGAAAGTACTTTATATTAAACTTAAGTGATATTATGCCTATTGGCAGTGAGAATAGTATACAAATTTGTTGCTTCAACTAGGTTGCTTGTAGGCCAATATGAGAACATCAGTAGTTAGTAAGCCAATGTTACAATCAAGATAATTTACATTTCCTGTGCAAGTAATAGTGTGGGGGCAGGCTCTTAGGTAGAGGGGTAGGTAGTAATTTCTTTTCTTTTTTTTTAACACATAGGCCATGGAGTAGATAACTTACACTTAGATCATCTGGTGATTCTTAGAAAGGACTATAGGTATATGTGTTTAGCATTCATTTCAATGTGTACTGCTGAAAGGCTGCTTCCTTTAAAGGAATGTCCACGGATGTAGGCTGCTGAGGTAAAAATCAAATTATCTGCAATAAATTTGAATCCCATCTCTGGTTTTATGAGAATTTAAATTCAGAGAAGTCTTCAATATATTTGAGTACCAGTTTTTCTGTTTAAACTATAGAATAATATCTTCTTTGCTTGTAAACACACACACACACACACACACACACACACACACACACACACACACACTCCTGAAGTTAAGAAATAATGTTACAAAAGTGAAAGAGATAGTTAGGGGAAGAGAGAGATCAGAAGGTGGCAGAAGTAGAGAAGTAAAAAGCAGTATCACTTGTGCAAAGAATTGGAGAGATTTAACTGAGTAACTTCATCACATGTCTTCTGATAATTCATTTTAATTGGACTTTTTTTTTTGTCAATCACAGGGCTTGAATTCAAGGCCTGGGCACTGTCCTTGGGCCTTTTCTTTTAAGACTAGCACTGATTTTTCTAGTGGCTGTTTGGAGGTAATTGTCTCATGGACTTTTCTCTCTCTCTGGGCTGGTTTCAAACATTGATACTTAGATCTCAGCCTCTTGAGTTGCTAGGATTGCAGACATGAGAGTGAGTGTTTGGCTATAGTGCAGTTTTTAATTACCAGAAAATACTTAAGTCTCCAGACATAAGAAGTCCACAAAGTTTTGTAGAATGGATGGAGTTTAGTCCTGTAGATTAGACAAATGCTGAAGACTAGAATAGAAAAAAGTTAAACACAGAACTATGTACTGGTTGTGTATGTTCCTGAGCCAATACCAAGCTAATATGTGTTCCCTTTAGAAGTAGGTACAGTGTATATGATTAAATTGGGTCCTGTTTCTAATACACTAAGGATTGAGGTCAATTAAATGGGTCTTTTATCCATATTGAAATATAGAGAGTAGGAGCCATCAAACAATCACATAATCTAATACTTTCTCAGTAGCCTCTCTTAATTACTAATTCATTGAAATTCTCATAATTATATATTCATTCCAACAAATAAAAAATTTTTTGTGGAGGAGTGCATGGGGCTTGAATTCTGGGCCGGGGTACTGTCCCTGATCTCTTCAGCTCAAGGCTACTGCCCTAAGCCTGGAATTGGGTGTTGTGCTTGAGCTCTTCAGCTCCAGGCTACCACCCTACTCCTTGAGCCACAGCCCCACTTCCCATTTACTAGTGATTAATTAGAGAAAAGAGTCTCTCAGCCAAGTGATGTGGCTCATGCCTGGAATCCTAGATACTGAGGAGACTGAGATCTGAGGATCAAGGTTCAAAGCCAGCCCAGGAACAAAGAGCCTAAGACTCATACTTCCAATTAACCTCTTGAAAATGGGAAGTGGGGCTTGGCTCAAGGGTAGGGCAAGTAGCCATGTGCTGAAGAGCTCAGAGACTGCACCCAGGCCGAGTTCAAGCCCCATAACCCACCAAAAAAAAAAAAAAAGGGTCTCAGGGTCTTTAGTGCCCAGGCTGGCTGTGAACCATGATTCTCAGATCTCAGCCTCATGAGTAGGTAGAATTAGAGGTGTGAGGCACCATGCCTGGCTAAGTAAGGAATTTTATTCTTGGAAATCTTACTTGAAATATTGATGACATATGGAAGATATACCTTTTGAATAACAGCAAATTTCCAATGATCTACTGTGAATTATGATTATGACTTGATGATACCAAGTCTAGTATAGGAGTTTGAATAGGAAGAAGAAAGCTAGAAGTGTACCTCACACATGTACATCTACCCAATAAGAAAATGGAGATTGAGAGGATTGTATTTTGAGGCTAGCCAGGTCAAAATAAATTTTTAAGCCCAATTTCAATTAGTAAGAGCTAAGAATATTGGATCATACCAGTTATCCCAGCTAATAAGAAGAATAAATAAGAGGATCATGGTCCAGGCTAGCTTAGGCAAAATATGAAACCCTATCTGGAAAAGATCATGAGACATAGCTCAAACATTAGAATGCCTGCCTGGCAAAGCCAAAAACCTAAATTCAAACTTCAATATCATACCTACCATAGACAAGTCCTGCCCATTTCTGCAAAGCTGAGAAGAAGGTAGGGAGAATGTGGTAAAGCTTCGTGTGTGGAACTCCCTCCTATTTCCCTAAGAAATAAAAAAATAAACCAAAAGAATATCAAAGTGAGAATGCTGTTAGGTACTAATGTAATTGCATTTATGCATTTCTAATCCTTCCCTAGTTTCCAGAAGGCCCAAATAGAAGACATAGTTTACTGAACTGGGAAAGTTACTATGGAGGAGGATATAACTAGGAATAACTCATAAGTACTAGGATTTTTCACTTCCTCTTGAAAATCAGGTGTCATTTATTTAAGCATTCTTGTGAAGAACATAGTGTCAGGTTATGTCTTACAGAGGAAATGCACTCATACACATCACACACACACACACACACACACACACACACACACAAAATTTAGAGAACCAATAATGAGAGATGATACTAAGAGAAGGCTATTGATAATGATATTTTGAGTAAATGAGTGAATGATAGCTTCTATTCCCTGTAGCATATATAATACATTATATATTATTATATTATTATATTAATGTATATAATATTGCTTCTAATGAACTCTAGGACAGAGATCATGGTAAGTGTGTTGGAAATATGATCTTATTTAATCAAACACATGTAAACCTAATAGTGAAAGAGCAATATATAGAGTACACAGCTCTCTGTCTTCTCTTTTGGTTCATGTATATACTTGACTACGTACATAGTATCTATGTTTATGTATACATATATGCATATGCATTAATCAGCAGTAAAACAGTGGGCATATAGAGATTGCTAAATTTATTCTGTAGATTTTTATTGAATATATAACTATCAGTGGTATCTTTAAAACATTGGAGAATCACCTAGTTTATTAGTGTGCTTGCAGTAGATAGACGAATAGTGAAAATTACATATTATCATTTGTCACGGAGTTCTTACTCTCTCAATTAGGTATCCATTTAGTTAGGACATTCTGCTGTGATCTAGCTATCCTGCTAAGACCTGGTGGTATTTCATGGTACGTCAGTCAATAACCCTAATCCTGAGCCTAATTGCCAAGGGGATATGTTCTGACTTCTAGCCAGGGGTTGGCCTTAGAAAATATAAAGTTATGTTTGTTAAATACAAGCCTCCTGATCTCTAGAAGGCATTAGCAATAATCTTCCTTCCCATTGCACAAATTCCTCCCCGTAAATGCCACTGATCATGGAAAGGAACATGTGCTAGAATCCCATGGTTTTCCTCAGATACTCAACTTCTTGCTTTGTTCTTGCTTTTAATGTTTCATTTTACTAAAGTGAATGAAACCAAAAGAAGAAATAAATTACTTCTATTTTATTCTGAACATCAGTCAGAATAAATCAGTCATTTATAAACAAATCTTGTTTAGATTACTGAACTTTGAGTCTGTGATTGAATTGTTCCTTCTTCAACATTGTTTCTTTAAGGGAAAAATGCACCTATTTTTTCATGGCTAGATGGAAATTAACTCTGTTTTGCATGTTTGTATATACACATAAACACTACATATTTTTAAAGGTTTTAGAGTTCAAGTAGAAATATGTTCTCAAAGTAAGTATTTATGTGTTTTATACTTTTGATTAAATGTATTATTTTCATGAATGAATAGTCAAAATTATTTTAGGGGTAAATTTCCAAAATATATGAATACTGCATATCTGATTCTTAAAGAACAAAGCATGAACAAGAAAGAAGATTCCCATAACTGATATAAGTAATGAAACCACTGATGAATTTTGTTTTCATTTTTTGTTTGTTGTCTTAGTATTTTGACAGGAGAGTATATGCTGTAGCCGAAGGCTGGCTTGGAACTCCCTGTGTAGCACAGGCTAGACTCAAACTCATGATCAATCTGCCCTACTCTTCCAATCTACCTCTTTCCACCTGTAACGTCTGTAAATTCCATTTCTACACCTCTAAATTCTAAATTTACAGGTATTCATTAGCTCTTAGTCTGACAAGTATATTCAGCTAACATTCATACTTTCTATCTTCACTTGAAAAAGAAGTCAGCATACGCTTCACTAAAACATAAAATCTGCAAAGACATACTTCGTATTTAATTGGCTTGTTCAGTTAAAAAAAAAAGTCTGGTCTTAGAATGTGGCTTAGTGGTAGTGTGCTTGCCTAGCATCCCTGAAGCCCTAGGTTTGATTCCTCAGTACCATATAAACAGAAAAACTCAGAATTGGCTCTGTAGCTCAAGTGGTAGAGTGCTAGTCTTGAGCTTAGGGACAGCACCTAGGCCCTGAGTTCAAGCCCCACAAATGGTTAAAAAGAAAAAGTTCAGGATTGCTGAACTGTGGACTTTATATTGTGGACTGTGGATTGAATGCCTGAGAGAATATCTAAATCTAATATATTCTCAGCAAGCCATGCCTTTGTCCATGGGAAGCATCATTCACCTTTTATAACTCCCATAGAATATCATCCATACATTCTTTAATATAAATAAATTTTTAGGTTTAAAGTTGGCCTACTGAGACTCTGTAGTTTTGGTCCAACTATTGCAAAATTTGAAAGACATAAATAGTAGTGTAAACTTGAAGATTTTGATTGGACATTTTTTGGCCTAATAACAGACTTGAATCACGTTTGTATCCTAAGGAAACAACTTAGTCTGCAATAACTAAGACAAGATTAAGATATATTCTTTTATATTCTTTTATTCTTTCTTCTACCTTTAATGAAAGTTGAATAGTCTCCATGGGAGGAGATTTTTTAATGTATTTAAAAAGCATAGTTGATAATGTAATTATTACGGATGCTTTTATTACTCATGCAGATTTGTAGTTAAAGAAAGCAGTAGCTGTAATTTCTTTCAAACCAAACTATATTTTGCCATACATTTATACATTTTTTGTTGGTCATAGGGCTTGAACGCTAAGCTTGTGCACTGTCACTGAGCTCTCCAGCTCAAGGCTAGTGCTCTGCCACTTGAGCCATAGTGCCACTTTCAGTTTTCTAGTGGTTAATTGGAGATAAGAGTCTCATGAGCAGGTCTCGGTGGCTCACGCCTGTAATCCTAGCTACTCAGGAGGCTGAGCTGTGAGGATCAAGACTGGCTTTAAACCATGATCCTCACAGCTCAGCCTCTTGAGGAGCTAGGATTATAGACATGATCCACCATGCTTGGCAAGATTTATACTTTTTTATGCATCCCTACACAATTTCATTTCAAAAGTACACACTAGCTACCACAATTTATAACCAAATATGAGGTCCCTGCAGTATAAGAGAGAGTTAATTTGTATTTATTTAAAATGTATACAAAGGTGTATACCTCTTTACAAGAATAAATGAAATATATTCTTTGAGCTTTTTTTATTATAATTAGTAAAAGGGTTACATGATATTTGCCAGATAGAAGGTGCATTAATTCCCATACATTGATGCCCTTTCACATGTCTTGGTACCCATTTCCCTCAAACCCCCAACACCCCCGCCCGTCTTGGTTTTCCCCCCTTCCCTATCAAATTTAAAATATCCAAATACAAATAAATTCAATATATATTCTTTATCCTAGGAAATGCTAAAAACATGAATACATTCCCAAATGATACAAAGAGACAAACTAGGTGTCATGTTGCATAGCAGTCACCTTCAAATTTCACCCAAAGTATGTTCAGTACTGAGTGGCCAGGGAGAGGAGAGCAGGATTGTTCAAAAAGCCATTGTTAAATCACAACATGTCAGGGTTAGAAGGAACCACATTTGCCATCTTGTTTCATCGACCATTGAATTTAGAAATCCTTTCTGCTTTGCCCTTGACTAACCTTACCTGAATACTCCCTAGGAAAGTGCAGTTGGTTCAGAACACTGCTGCTATGACTTGACTATTGATGCCTCTCTAAATTCATGATAAAATTTAATCTCAAATGCAACAGTAATAAAAGGTAGGACCTTTAGCAACTGAATAGGCCATGTGGAGTCCACCCTTATGAGTGAGATTAGAGACTTTATAAAGGAGCTGAAGGCAGCTGGTGCTAAGCCCCCTTTCACCACTCTGGCCTTTCCACCGAGTGATTTGCCATCTGTGGAGAATGCAATGATAAGGCACTATCCAGGATGCAGAGAACAGACCATTTTCAGACACTGAGCCCATGGGAAAATTGACCTGAAACACTTTAGTCTCCACAACTAAAATAAACCTCTGTTCTTTATTACTTAGTCTCACTTAGTTTGCCATGCCATTACAAATGAACTAGACAGTGGCTAATTCTATTACTGGATAGGTGGAGTATACAAAATATTATTTTAATATTCTCATTAGTTTTACTTTAATGAAAGAAGTGGAGAAGAGTAATCTATATCCTATCTCTACCACAATGCCTCTGACTTTTTGGCTGGATTTATTGCTATACATACATACGTGACCATACTGTAAATCTCTGTGGGTATATACTTAAGAATGAACTGCATTAAATGGCTTAATGTAAAAGGGGTCGCTTTCAGATCATATGTTTCAAGCTGTTTTGCCTACGTAGTTTGGTAGTGGGATATAATTACCTCAGCAATAGTTTGGGATTTAGAGATAGAGTAATTCATTTAAAAGATTAAAGCACGCTGTGTCCAGTGGCTCACGTCTGTTTTCCTGGTTACTGAGGAGGTTGAGATCTGAGGATCAAGGTTCAAAGCCAGGTTGGGCACAAAAGGACCTGAGACTCTTATCTCCAATTAACCTCTAGAAAACTGGGGCTGTGACTCAGGGGTAGGGTGGTAATCTTGAGGGGAAGAGCTCATGGACAGCACCCACACCAAGTTCAAACCCCCAACACACACACACACACACACACACACACACACACACACACACACAACTAAAGCAGTTGTCCAGTTTGAATATCTAGATGACACTGGTGATCAGAACCTCATTCCTGTTCTAGACCATCTTCCTAACACTTATCATTCCAGTTTATTTAATGTCACCACATTCTGGGATGTCTTAGAAGCATCAGCTTCATCCAACACCTAACTAATAATTAATTTTAAAATCCCTTATACAGTGCTTACTTACATTTCTGTAAAATTTTGTTTTTGATTTTAACTCTTTTTATCAGAGATTTTAAACAGGTTATGTGTGAAAGTTTAGACTTTGACACAATCATTTAGTAAATTCAAATGAATTGTTCAACTGTTCAAATCATTGATGGATTGTGATCACCATGTTCCTGCATCTAAAATGAAATGCTGAGAATGGCATCACCACTACTTGTCCTAATGATTATCCTCTTCTGCCCTTGGGAAAGGCTTACATTAGTTATTAAGACATTAATAGAAACAGTCTTATTATAGTGCCTACTTTGTTGAAAAGCAATTGAATCTCCAGGAGAAAGAATAACTTGTCTACACAGATGGAAAACAAGAATACAGCCAAGTTGAAGCTTAGGATGTAAAACACTTAATTCTAGTTATAACTACAAGATTTTGTTGTCACTAGATGCAACACACTTTCTGCAAAATGAGGGATTCTTTGTCTTTATGGGAGGCTCTGTCTGGGAAGAGTGAAGCATATATTTAGCTGTCATTACAAATCCATATATTTTCCTTTGTTTGTCATATCTGTGAAAGTAAAAGACTGACCATACTCTAATGATTCAGGAAATCAAGTAATCTCTCCAAACTATTAGGCCTACTCCAGAAGTGGAGCTGTGGCTCAAGCAGTACAACAGTAGTTTTGATTTGAGCACCAAAACTCAAGAACAGCACTCAGGCCCTGAGTTCAGGCACACAAAATATATAAAGAAAAAGAAAAACAAACCAAATGACAGAAAAAACTACCAATTCATAACCCTAGCTGAGAGCTAGGAAGAAAACCTAAGACAGAAAAATAAAGAAGTTACGGTATATGAATGTGATACCTTCTATTTACATTACTATTTAGATTAATTCCCTGCACCATTCTCCAGAACACATTGAATAGAAAGCAGTGATGCAGGTGAATGCTGGTACAAGATTAAAAAGCATCATTCTTGTCAGCCTCACTTTGCTTCCACCAGTATTCTCTGAAGCTACCATCTCTCCATCTCAAGTGTGAAATTCTTGTACTCTCTGACAAACAGCTTCTATTTTTCCTTTCAAAATGATATCTTAAAATTATAGGGGAAAGAGAAATTAGTGTTATGTTTCTTATTGCTTCTAAAAAAGCACAGTAGAACAATGCAGACAATATTTTCTAAGAGTAGTTTTGTTAATTGATAACCATATGGGAGATGTATTTATGTATGGCTTAATTTTTTGTATGTCAACAAACAGCCTATATGTTTTGTTTTCTAAGCATAAATATTGTTAACTTTTGCACTCAGTAATATATGAAATATGTTTAGAAAACAAATACCTGATATAATATGGCACATTATATTGTGGCACATTAAGGGTGTTACTTAAAAACAGACACTAGAAAATTAGCTCTTCAGTGATATTCTGTGGTTTGATTTGACCAGCAAGCTTTTACATGATTGATACTTAGGCAGAAAACTGTAGATTCTCTATAAATACACAGAATAAACATCCTTTGTCAATGATGAAAAGGGAGCGATGGATTTTAGAAGAAAAATGAGACACCAGTTGTCAGTTCATTTGATCATAGCACTTTTACTTCTTATAAAATAATTCAGAATATGGTAGTGTATTCAGAAATATCACATAAAGTTCAAACTGTTTAAACTTAATTTGTATCATATTATACTAGATGAAATTTCTAGTTATTCTTCAATCAAATATAATATGCTTTGTATTTTAATAAAGCTCCAAGATAGAGAATGGAACTTTAGTTTTGTTACTGATGCATCACCTACATTTATTGTAAATGTGAGCCCAGCAGACATTTAACATAGATTTTTGTCAGTCAATTCAGTCACCATCTTAATATTTCGACATCTAATTAGGGAATGGAACTGAGTTGGCATATTTACCTTACTGTTATTTGTGATTGACACGTGCTTGTGCTGAACGACATTTATGTACAAATTCAATGTGAATAGAATTTTCTTGCAGAGAAAGTCCTCTTTTAGAAGACTTAAAAAATAGTAAGTCCAAGAACTGCAGATACTTGATAACATGCTCTTTGTGGTTGATGAAGGCAAAGAAATACCAAATAGTTAGAAGTTATACTTCAGAAATATGTATTCACTTTATTTGTTGTTGTGATTAAGGAAGAATAGACTGAATTAATCTTTGAAGCAAAATTGTAGCAAAATATCTAAGTGTCAAATATCAATTGTATTAACAACTCATTATTTATCTTTTGTTCTCCTTCCTTTAAAAAAAGATAAATGCCTCTTCATTATATTTCATTTTCAAAGTTCTATTTAGAGTCCAATATTTGTAAATTTGACAGGTTAAGAAAATAAAATACTCTACAGATGACATGTTTCAGAACTTTAGAATTTAGCTCTGAAATCTAGACTTTTCAGGCCATTATCTAGATGAGCCCATTAAGAAGCTGCTTTCAAGTGCAAGCACCTGCAAATTTTTAATTAATGTTTGGTTCATTCTTCCTTTAATTTTCCTTTCTTCCTATTATTGTGTATATCTTCTGTTTTTATTACTTTCAATAAAGAGAGTAAAAGAAAGGAAACAACCTCAATGACCTGATTGTCCAAGGTAAGGAAGCACTGTATGCATAGGACATTGTTGCATCTTTAACTTCTAAACTGCCGATGTAAAATACCCTGGTAATGAAAACACCTCTCACATTTTTACAGACTCATAAGAATAACTGTACTTCTACTTATTCCAAGCCAGTGGTTGTTACAAAATGGCATCTGTAACCCGAATTTCAAAATTATAAATGAAAAGTATCAAAATGGCCTGATTTTTTAAGGCAAACAGGACAGATGAATAAGGAATGGGTCCTTTCATCCTGCTGGTTTCCAATCAACCAATAGCTTCCTAGGGTTCACCCAGTCAAAGGGAGAGAAGAGAAAACAAAAAGAAAAGACATGGAGAGAAAGGTAGGAGACATACACACACAGAGCAATACATTGATAAAGCAAAAAGGCGAATGAAAGAAAAATTAGTCATATAAAGATGGACTGTGGAAACTGATTTATCTGTAGAAACTAGTCACACAAATAGTCATGAAATGAAAAGTTTCAGATTTGTATTGAAGTTTAAAAAAAAAAAAAACTACTTACAGAAAGGCCAACAGGCCAGACTAAATAATCCTCGACTTACCGTCCAATTCTGAATCCCATATTAGCTGCAGAGATTTTAATGTAAATATGCCATTACACTGTCATTACAGTGATCAGGCTTCATGGCTCACAGGTCACATCTCAGCCACTGTTAATTTTGCAGGCAAAAGCTTTTTTTCTCTTGAAATGTTAATAACTTTCTATTAGTTAATGTAGCGTGACTAAAATTCAGATTAGATATAATTCATTTTAATATCTGTGACTGGCTATCCTGATCATTTAGCAATGGTTTCCAGCTGAATACAAGATGCTAAATTGGACTCATTTGCATACCCCTGTTAAAGCTATGCCATTCTAGAAATGTAGGCATCTTCAAATTAATTTAAAAGATTTTTTTTTCCTCTTGGTTTTGCTACTGGGATAAAAATCTTAGGTTGGCAACTAATTGAAGTTACTATGAGCTGAATACATATCCTTTTCTCTGTTCAGTCACTTATCCCTCAAGGGAAAAAAGAAACCAAAACACCATTCAGGAGTATTAATTGTTAAATGTCTCAGAACACAGGGAGGACTCAATTTGGTAACTCTAATATTGTTATACAAACACAAACTCCTGACAATACATGTCTCTTAAAAGTCATAGCTTATAGAATTTTTGCACAGATATATTTTTAACTTTCAGGGCAATTTAGATTCAAAGTACTGCTGCTTGTCCAATATACAGAATGTAGTTTGTTGAACTAGATATGTAAGATGTGATGCTTTCTAAGGAGCTTTCACCAGGGTAGAAAGAACTGTTGTTATTAATCATTGACAGTCTGGAGTCTCTTCTCTATTTTTGCATATGTAAAACCCATTAATGCTAATGCAAAACACAGAGGATACATTTATCCAACAAGGGGCCACCAGACCCCTCAGTCATAAAAGGCAGTAGCTCACACACAAAAAATCAGAAAATACAGCTAGAAAATGGAAAAGGGCTTCTCCTATTTCAAACTGATTTTTGTAACTTTTTATTTCATGGTTTGTCTTCTTAATCAATATTAATCAGTTTCGGTTTGTTTATAGCTATCAAAAATGTGTAAAGACTATGTAAATAATTTTAGTTTTTTAAATTGTATTTTATTGTTTGGATGATGTATAGAATAATAAAAGTTACATTCATCAGGTAGTGGGTACATTACTTTTTGAACATTGATACCATTAGTAGATTACAAATAGGTTCAAAAATGATAAAGAAATTGCTAGAAAGCATTTTTATATTTCACCAACATTAAGGTCAGTATTTAAAATACCCACTTTATTTGATAAAGGTGTTAGTAATTATTTATTCAAAAGTAAATCTACTTTCATGTATATTATCAAACATAATTTTTGTGAGCAATTGTACAATTATTCTTACCTTACAATGAAAAATGAGCCTCCAACATAGACAATGTTTACTAAGGTTTCTTTTTACTGAATTCAATCATTTCTGTAACACTAGAAGTGTGAGTTAGGAAGGATGATCCTACTTTTTGCCCTTTTCTTTCTCTTTCTTCTTTTGTTATTAGGGGTCAAACTATCAGATTCTCCTATAGCTACTTATGGTCTAAGAAGTTAAAAAACTGTTCTGTCACTCTTTCATGCTTTTCTACCAAGAATTTAATGAAGTACACAGGCTAATGCCACTATTTTGAGGAGAGGCATAGAATGTCAAAGAAAAATGAATTTAAAATATGATAGGAAAGGGACTAGGAGTTTGGCCTTGTGGTAGAAGCCTGGCCTAGCATGCACAAATATCTGGGTTTAATTCCTTGGTACCATATACATAGAAAAAGCTGCAAGTGGTGCTGTGGCCAAGTGGTAGAGCGCTAGCCTTGAGAAAGCCCAAGGTCAATGCACAAGCACTGAGTTCAAGCCCCACGACTAGCAAAAAAAATAAAAATAAAAATTGTAGGAAAATATTTTGAAAAAACAGAACTGGCAAATTACTTCCTCCTTTAAATTTATATAATAGGTTTTTGGTTTTATAGTTCATATTGGAAATAGGCCTTGAGGAAATATCCATGCATGAAATGTCAACAAAACAAACTTGGGAAATGTTTGGCCATTGGGCAGTGTTGCAGTTAGATTATTGGTTCTTCATAATAATGTTTTTCTCTAGTTAGTTAACTTCTACAAACTACAATGGTTAATGTAATTAAAAGATTTTGCTGAATGTTCAGTCTATAATCAGAAACAAATGCATGTTTCTTTTTTCATATCTCTATAATAATTCACTTTCTCAGTGTAGCTAAATTCTTTTGTTTGTCATAAGGCCTGATCGCAGGACCTGTATATTACTGCTAAGCTTTTTGCTTAAGTCTTGTATTCATCACTTTGAGCCACACCTCCACTTCTGATTTTCTTGCAATTTATTACAGATAAGTTTTCTGTCTAGGGTGGCTTCGAATCCAAACTCTCAGATCTCAGACTCTTGAATGGCTAGAATTACAAGCAAGAGCCACCAGCTTCCGGCTGCTGAGTAGCTAAACTCCTAAAGAGTTTAACGAGCTCTTCACATTCCTCCACTTTGTCTTCACTTCTCAGTGCCTCCTTGCTTCCTACCTCTGCCTTTCTCTAAGTGCACTACAGCCTGGCTTTCCTTCTGTCTAACCCTCCCTTGAGAAATCTCATCATCTTTAATGAGAGAAATGTACGTTAGCCAATTTAGTTATTTGGTCTAATGATCAATTCTGTCACCAGTAATAATTCTGTCTCAAGCTTCGATGAAACTGAAGTACATGTGAAAATACCTAGATATGCTTGTTAGCATTTTGTAAATGTGCCTATGAGAACTTAAAAGGAGGTTTATTTTATCTCATAGTTTAAGTTTTAATCTATCAAAGAGAAAAAAGCATGGTAGAACAGAGCTATTCAACATAGTACATCCAGGAAGATATGTCCTTTGTAGGTGTGTTTACAGTGACCATCTTCCTACAATCAGGCCTTAAACTTTGGAATTTCCCCCACCTTTCTATGGTCTATTCAGAACTGCATCCATCAATGATTCAAACTGTTCTTTAGAGCAAAGCTTTCCTGATCTAAACCTCTGGAAACACACTCACAGCACACTCAAAGATATATTTTACTTTTTTTATTTTTGTGGGTCCTGGGGCTTGAATTTGGCCTGGGTGCTGTTCCTGAGCTCTTCAGCTCAAGGCTACCACACTACCCATGGGCCTGGATGCTATTCTGGAGCCCTTCAGCTCATGGCTACCACCCTACCCTTGAGTCAAGCCCCACTTCCCATTTTCTAGAGGTTAACTGGAGATGAGTCTCAGATCCTATTGTGCCAGGGCTCGCTTTGAACCTTGATCCTCAGATTTCAGCCTCCTGAGTAGCTAGGATTATAGGCATGAGCCAACACGCTGGCTAAGATATATTTTACTAATTTCCGAGACATCTCTCAGTTCAACAAAGCTCACAAAATTATGTTACAATAGGTGACATACCTGTTTACACGTATTTCCTGTGCATTTAAATTGCTTGAGTTGACATCATTCTTCAGAGATCTTCTCTAACTTATCAACTCTGCTGGTATCTTCTAAAGTTAAAGCCTGAATTTGGACTTCTGTCTTGAATATTTTAGCTGAATGTTTACTTACTTTCTATTTTCTCCAGATCATACCACAGTCTTCTAAAGCAAATAGCGCATACACAAAAACAGACTTTTCTTTGCCTACTATAATTTGGTTCAATATAACAATTCCCTTAACCCTGAATAAAATGGAAAAATCATTCTAGAAATACTCTGTGCATCTACTTGGTCACTAACTGCTATAATTAGCTTAAGTCTGTACACTTCTTCTTTGTACCACATCATGACAAGGTTTTATTATTTCTGATGGGAACTGTCTTTACTTTGCTTCTTGTTTTCAAAGCTGCTGCCACTCCAATTTATCTGCATTGCCTAGAGTCACATTTCTGCAGTGCAAACCTATTTCCCTTCCCTGTTAAAGTCCTTTTGAGCTCCAGCATCCTTCTTACTTTCAGAAGTCTCTGTATAAAAAGTGTTTCCCTCAATTCTGCTTGGCTCTTCTGCCCCATTCCTGGTATTATCCATTTGTGTCTTCTGTTCTTGACTTGGATTAGTTATTTATATTCCCTGGAAGGAGCCACACTTACTCACTTCTCCACCTTTGCAAAATTACTTTCCTTTTCTGGACACTTTCCTTTTATTTATTTATCTATTTTTATTATCAGGATATTATATAGAGGGGTTACATTTATATTCATCAGGTGGTAGGTGCATTACTTCTCACACATTGATATCCTGTCTCATGGTTTTTGTCCTTATTTCCCTCCTCCACCTCTCCCACTCATCTTGTTTTCCCTCCCCTATTCTATTTCAAAATAAACATATATACAATATGCCAAACAACAAAGTGAGGTACACTGACAATATGTGATTAATCATAAGGGTAAAAAAAAAGAAGAAAAATAACAGTGTATTAAGAAAAACAATTACACAAGGTAAAGCTCTTGTTTCCATATCCTAGAGTTCCATTCATTTAGTCTCATCCCAAATGACCTTATGTGCCTAGGTTTTGAGCTATTGTAATCATCTGCTAGGAGAGTCCTAGATGTGTACTAATTACTACAAATGAGTGAAGACACTTTTCTTTTATCTCTTTCCTACATGGGAAAGTTTGAATCCTTGTCCATTCATTACTCAGCTTAATGATTATCTTTTCTAGCAAGCTTCTAAAACTTCTTCAATGTTTTCCAATAGGGCACAATATCTAGAGTTCTCTGTACCAGTATCTCTCAAGGTTATCACCCTACCCTTAAGCCATGCCCCATTTCCTGTTTTCTAGAGGTTAATTGGAGATAAGAGTCTCAGGTCCTTTTGCACCTGGGCTGGTTATGAACTTTGATTCTCAGATCTCAGCCTCCACAGTAGCTAGAATTACAGGTGTGAGCCATCTCACCCAGCTCAAGTTTTCATTTTCTCTTGAGAAAATAGTCACAATAGTTTTGAACAGGAGGAAAATCCCTCTCTGTGTGATTCTTTTTAAAATATTGTAAATTTTAAGGTCAAGTTCCAAAAGTGAATGTCTGCAAATAAAAATGAAAGAATTCCAAAAGAGTGTTAAGAAATGTAGAAATTCAAGTTATTGTTTCCAAGTGTGAAATATTTTTAAAGTGATAAAACAAATTCTACAAAAAAGGAACCACTCATGAATATATTCATATTTACTTATTTTAATGACATCCATTTATAAGATACATATTCAAAATGAGTCATATTTTAAAAGATCTAATGCATCTTTCATGGGCTCATTTTCTTAAGTGCAAAAGAATAAGAGATACAATGGAAAATTTCCTTCATATTTTACTTTTAGTTGAGAAAATATTTTGTTCCCAATGGCTAAAATGATAAAATGTTTCATGATTTACATATTTAATAATGACTTTTGAAGTATAAAACCTTTTCAGGGGCTGGGAATGTGGCTTAGTAGTGTAGTGCTTGACTAGCATGCATGAGGTCATGGGTTCAATTCTTTTGTACCATATAAACAGAAAAAGTTGAAAGTGGCATTGTGGCATCAACACTATCCTTGAGCAAAAAGAATCTCAGGGGCAATCCTCATGCCTCCAAGTTCAAGCCCTAGGATATGCAAAACAAAGAAACAAACAAAATAAAAACAACTGAAAATAAAACTAAACAAATATAATAAATAAATGCCTTTTATTATTAAAAATGTCCAGTTTCATTGACAGTCTTCACTTTTCAAATTTTATGTTCCAACTTTGGAGTTTTATTAATATGTTATCACAAGATAACACATTATTATTTCTGTAATCCTAGCTACCCAGGAGGCTGAGATCTGAGGATTATAGTTTAAAGCCAGCCCTGGCACAAAAGTCCCCCCAAATAAATAAATAACTGAATAAATAAAAAAGTAAGAGAGAGAAAGAGAGAAAGAGAGAGAGAGAGAGAGAGAGAGAGAGAGAGAGAGAGAGAGAGAGAGAGAGAGAGAGAGAGAGAGAGAGAGAGAGAAAGAAAAGAAAAAGAAACTGGTAGGCCCAGGCTCTGCACTCTGAAAAAACGTTAGTAGAAAAATATACAATTTACTACCAAAACAAGTATTTACCAACATAGTGTCTGTGTGTGTGTGTGTGTGTGTGTATGCACGCGCGCGTGTGTGTGTGTGTGTGTGTGTGTGTGTGTGTGTGTGTGTGCTGGTATTTGGGATTGAATTTGGAGTCTTGAGTTCTTCCTTTCTTACTCATGCTGGCATTCTGCTATTTTAGCCATGATTCTAGTATCCAAGATTGTTTACAAAAACTCATTTTCTCAAGCAAATATGACTTTTGTTTTCATAATTTTGGTATTTACTTGACATTTGCAGCCTACATTAAAATTGATTTGCGCAGTATTTATTTCCTCTTAATGTCCATCTTGTTGAGTTTTATATAATATATATAATTTTGATTTTATTGAATTACAGCTCAATTTTAGAGAGAAATGGCATCTTTAAAATATTGCATTGCCCAGTCCATGGATATTGTATATCTTTAGTGAACTTCATCAGTTTTATCTATAAGCAAAATATTCATAGAGATAATGTTATGTGATGTTGATCATCATTGTGAATAAAGTCAAACCCCATTGTGGCAGATAAGCTGCTACTCTGTGATTTTCCTGGGCTTTGCTCAACATTTGAGTAGGGAAGGGTTGTTTAGCTAACTAAGAACAAAATGCATTTTCTTTGTTTCTTTCTTTGTTTCTTTCTTTGTTTCTTTCTCTTTCTTTCTTTTTTTCTTTTTTAATTTTTCTTGGGTCATGGGGCTTGACTTCTGGGCCTGGGTGCTGTGTCTGAGCTCTTCAGCTTAAGGCTACCACTCTACCACTCTGAGCCACAGTGCCACTTCCCAAAATATATTAATATCTATGACTCATTTTCAAATCTCAGGAGTTTTCAAGAATGAATGTTCTTCGAGTTCTGTGTATGTCTCTATGTCTCATAATACTGTAAAATGTTAGTTTACCAAGATCACTAGATAGATATAGATAGATAGATAGATAGATAGATAGATACATACATACATACATACATACATACATGATTAGATGATAGATAGACAGACTTAATTTCCCTAGAGATTTTTCTAATTCTTTTATTCGCTAATTTTCTAATTTGGGCAAAATTCTAGAATTTTTGTAAGTTTATTATAGCTATTGTGGTCAGAGTAAAATTGTCATGGTTTGTAAACTTCACTGGGCACATTTCAAAAAATTCATATCCAATTATTATATAAAGCTTCTGTGGGTAATTTTTTCTTTGCTTGTTCTATGCAATATTAAATTTTAAAACATTGTGAAGTTGTCTATTTTTTTCTTTTAAAACTGTGATCTTTCACCTATATATCTATTAGAACTTTCACAATAATGTATAATAAAATTAGAATTGTTATATCTTCACATTACATTGACTCTTTAATGATTATGAAATGATTCTTTTAATTTCTAATTATATCTCTTTATAAGTTTTCTTTGTGTAATAAAATAACTACATGAATCTTGTTCCAGTTTAATTTTTATCTTGCTTGTTTTACTTCAAACATTAATGTTCCTATAGAAATACCCAAAGCATATAATTGGATCCAGTATCTTATCCAGTTCAATATTTTTTTCAAAGTAACTTTAATATTTATTTACATTATAAATAATTACTGATTTGGAGGATTTTAGTCTCTATTTTCAATTCTAGTTTCTATTTGTCTTATTTTTTTCTTTTAGAAAATCTTGCTGGTTGAGATTAAGAAATGTTTTTATTAACATGCTAATTTGTTAATTACTTATTTGAATAACCTCTCAGGACTCTCTTTAACTGACAGTACATAATTTAATTGACAGGACTGAATTCAGAGACCTGCACTTGCTAGGTAGGCACTCTGTCAATTGAATGTACCTCCAATCCTTTTGCATTGTTTTTTGTTTTGCTTTGTTTTCTTTTTTTTGGTGGGTCAGGGGCTTGAACTCTGGGACTGAACATTGTCCCTGAGCTCTTCAGCTCAAAGGTAGCACTCTACTGCCACTTCTGGTTTTCTGGCAGTTAGGTGAAGAATGTCAAGGACTTTCATGCTGGGTCTGGTTTTGAACTGTGATCCTGAGATCTCAGCCTCCAAGTAGCTAGGATTACAGGCATGAGCTACCATGGCTCAGCTATTTCATTGTTTTTTTTGTTTTTTTGTTTTTTGTTTTTTGCTTGTTTGTTTGTTTTTTGAAGCATAGTTTCATTTTATGGCTCAATTAGCCTGGGTTGTAATCCTTCTATTTAGACTTCCCTGTGTCTCTGAGGAATGACAAATGTATACTCAGTACAGTCCATTCTGTTTGACATGGAGTCTATGACATCGAGTCTCAAGAGCTATTCTTTTTTTATTGTGATTAATAGAAGGGTTACATTATATTCACCATATAAAAGGTGAATAACTTCACAAACATTGATACTCTTTCTCATGACATGATCCCCATTTCCCTCCCACCCTCCCCCCACTTATCTTGATTTCCCCCCCTTCCCTATCCAATTTCAAATACTGAGCTGCTTGTTTACTGATTTCTGTCTCCTACATAGCTAGACCTATAGGCTTAAGTCAAAATCCTTGTCTCTTTTATTGATTATTAAATATTCAATTTCTTCTTTATCTTTTACTAGTTATTTGAGTACTAAAATATGAACCCTCACTATAATCTGTGTGACTTTCTTCTTACTTCAAAATAACAAAGAGCTTTAGAAATCTCTTCTTGTAAATAATGAATGAGACAAAGATATCTACTAACTTTACTTTTATACAGTATAGTAGAGTATGGACCCTTATGATGACAACAAAAAACTTTTGCATTCGATAAACACTGACAATATTTAGGTGACCTATCTTTAGGTGAGAGTAAGATTTTTGGTTCTCCTATTATTATTGTGCTGAGATGCTATCAGTGCTGGCACATCTGGTGTTTGTTAAAACAAAATTTCACTATCTGATGAATATGTTAGTATTCTTTCTCTTTATTTGACTGATTTTTTCCTTTCCTAAAATGAAGTAGTCATTTTGTCTCACCTAAGTTTGTAGCCTGCTTTATTCATATCAAGAAAGGGAGGGGGGAGTAAACAGGAGGGAGGGGTTGGTGGGAGGGAAATGGGGACAAAAACATGAGAAGGAATATCAACGTGTGAGAAGTAATGCACCTACTATCTGGCAAAATTAACTGTAACCCCTCCATACGTTACCCCAATAATTAAAAAATAAAGTCTCATGGTCTTTAGTGCCAGGGCTTGCTTTGTACCACAATCCTCAGATATCAGCCTCCTGAGTAGCTAGGATTACAGGGGTGATACACCACACTTGGTAAATCTAATTCTTTCATTAATCCAATTCTTATACTCCTCATTGAGTCATGACATACTATTTTGAACTTGTGCAATTCTCTTAAGACTTTCAATTGATAGTTATTTTTGTATGTTTTAGAATACTTGCTTGGTTTAGAATCTCATGTACTTTTCTCTCTAGGATGGCTTTGAACCATGATAATTTTTTTTATTATGGTAAGACTTCCTTTTTTTAATTTTAATTTTATTTGAATATGCCAGAAACAGAAGAGTTATAGTTATGTAAGTCAGGAAAATATACATTTCCTTTTGCACAATCTCACCCCTTCCCTTGCTCTCTCCCAGTTTTTCCTTCACATCCCACTCATAAGTTGTATTGTTCATTTTCAGCATAATGTCCAATGAATAGCATGCTGATTTGTTTATTCTTTGTAGCTATTACTATACTACCTTGAGTTTACCCACTAGTATCTGGTTATTATCATTTTGAGGGCATTTCTTGCAGTTTCATCCACTTTCAATTATTTAAGTCACTCACTGCATAATTTCTGAGGACAAATATAGCATTGTTTATCATATTACTTGTGTTTAAACACTGATATTTATGCTTCTGTGGTTAAGTCATTGTTGAGATGCTGCAATTGTCTGTGGTCCACATTGGAGCAGGGTATTATTAATACTCACGTTGTGGTTCTACTTCTCACAAACTTCTTAGTGTAGTTCAGTATTTTTCTACATATTTCTAATACTCCGAATTGCTCAAACTATGGCAAATTAGTTGACATATCCTGCAGTAGGGTAAGTCATCTGCTTTTACTTGTTCTAACTGGAGAAATTCCTTTCTTTGTGTACTGGGAGTTGTTGGCTGCAGAGAGCTTTAGTATGTGTGGGCATCTTTCTATTGTTTTACAGGCCTCCTGGTTTCTGTCTTCAGGGCTGGTAATCACCCACATCTTGAGGTGACCCTTGAATGCAACTGAGAGTGGAAGTTGCAAACCCAGCACTGAGTTCTTCATTGGCTGAGGAGCTACTAAGAGATTTATTTACTCTGCCTGCTGGTCTCAATGCTTAGAAACCTCTTCAAGTGTTTCTCTCCTTATAGAGAAGAAGGCTGTGAAATTTTCATTATCCAGCAGGTCTGAACTTGGACCATCAGTTCTGATTGTTAGAAAACACACTGGAGTTCATTTCATGGGGTCAGACCACACTGCATTCAGGCACTGTCCAAAACTGTCTATAAAGTGGGAGAGAAAACTATGAATATCATATAATTTAGAAAGTCTAGACCACTGTCTTCACCTACCCCCAAATCAAAACATGCATCTCTCTATATAAATGTATATACACACAAATATTTATACACACGCATGTGGGGGGGCAAAAGAAGAAAAAGAGAAAAGTGAACTTAAGTGCCATGTTTTAAGGGAACAGTATAGAATATTTTTGGTGTTATTATTAATATTTTATTAAAGAGGATGGTAAAGCACTGAACTTTCCATATTTCAGCATTCATCTCAGTATTTACACTTCACATAAAAGCAGCATACAAATTAGAAACTGCAAAATGAAAAACATTGTTAGAAAATACTTTTTCACATGTACTAAAATTATAAATAGTTTGCAGCAACAGTAAGCCTTCGAACTTTTCATTGTTATCCAAATACTACATAAGGACCAATTGGGTACAATTTTATATTGTTTGAAATGTGATGTAATTTTTTTCTGGTGTATTTTATTGTTTAAAAAAAGTTAAACATTTTATTATTATTAGTTTACAAGTTTCTTTTTTGTTTACCTATGCTCAATAATTTATGTGCTTTGTATCTAAAATTTATTCCTATATGATAATTTCTTTGTAATTGTGTATACATGAGTTTTAGATGCTCTTGTATGTCTTAGGAACTTTAATTCACAGATTTCTGGAAAAAACTACCTTTAGTATAGTTTGCCTATCTCCTTGCATTCCAATTATATATGTTAAAGTATCCTTCCATGAGTCACTAGTTCTTATGTTGTTATATTAAAAATATTATTTTCCCTGGGCACGGTGGCTCATGTCTCTAATCCTATCTACTCAGGAGGCTCAGATCAGAGGGTTGAAGTTCAAAGCAAGCCCAGGCACTATAGAACCTGAGACTCTTACCTTCAATTAATCACTAGGAAATGGGAAGTGGGGCTGTGGCTCAAGGGTTAGGATGGTAGCCTTGAGCTGAAGAGCTGTGGGACAGCACCCAGGCCCAGAGTTCAAGCCCCAGAACTGACAAATATATATAGATATATAGATAGATATATATGTATTTTTTTCTTAAAGTATATGATTCTGGATTTTTGTTTCCCATTGCTTGTAGAATACATGTACTCATCTCTTAAATTTAGTTATTGGGTTTTTTATTTTCTTCAGAAAATCTGCTCTTTTAAAAAATCATAGGTTTAGATTATATGATAAAATTTGCTGTTTTATCATATTACATTTTTGTGCCTTATGATAATGTCATTGGGTTCCATTGTCTTTTCTGAATGGACAACATCTCAGGAAGAAACTGTGATAAAAATGACTATGAAATTCCCCTATTAATTTTCATTTCTTAAATTATCAGCATCTCAAATTCAAATTCTGTTGGTATTCTCCAATATTTAAAGAATATAACACTGTGTGTGTGCACACACATGCGTGCAAGCATGAGAGTGTGTGCTGGTCAGCTTTTAGTAAAATAAACAATAAGCTACACACAAAAGTGCCAGTTTCAGGACTCACATTTTGCATTCAGTAAAGATTTTGAACAAATTAAAAATTGTAACAGATTCTGCATCTGTGCTAAGCAACAGATACACTAAATGCTTTACAGATGCCAGCATGCACTGGGCATGAATTAAGAGGGCACACATCAACCCCAAATTTTGTACATTACAGATTTCACTCTACCTTATTTGTAAATTTTATCAATAAAGTGAGTAGAACAATATGTTCTTTCATAACTTGTTTTTTTACAGTTTTTTGTGTCTGAGCTTTCTCAAGGCTAGTCCTCTACCACTTGAGCCACAGCCAAGCCACTTCTGGTTTTTTCTTTGTATGTGGTACACCATGGAATTGAACCTAAGGCTAGTGCACGCCAGGCAAACACTCTACCACTAGGCCACACTCCCATAATTTTGTAAACGCCATGTAAAGATAGTGTGATTTCCCTAAAGTCATGTGGAACCTAGATAATTGATCAAGAAAATCTCTGTTAGAATTTATATTCTATTAGATGGAAAATCTTGTTTGAATGAAGATTTTAGAAAATTACACGGGATTTTATTAAGATTTACATCAAATCCAAATAAGTGCTAGTAAAAGTATATTTCACAGGATCAGTCTTCATGCCTTCAGTAAACTTCATGGTTTGAAAACACAGTCTTTTAGACTCCGGTGTCATGCATCCACTTTATTGCTTCTTGTTCCTGTTCTTAGAGGATCTCTTCCACATCACTCAACTTTAAACTTGAAGTAACAGATGGTACTTAATTTCTGTCTTTACCTTAACAAGCCTTAGTTAAGAAATCAAACCATTATTGTGTAGTGTTTTTCTTCTAATCTTAGCAGATGTTGTGCAAATCTCTGCAAAGCTGGTGGCAAAGACATCTGCAGTCAGCAAGTACAGCAAGGGTACAAGAGATTCTCTACCATAGAGGATGTGTATGTGTAAGAATATATGATGATTTACAGGTGTTAATGGTCCTGTATTAGTGTTAAAATGTACCTTAATCAGGCATCTGTGGAGCTATAGAAAAGGCTGTGTTGAAGCACGTGCACCTGTCTGCAACCTGGCATAAGATATATTGAGAATGAGATGCAGTTATCCAAAATAGTCTTAAAATCAGGATGAAATATTTATCTTTCCATCTTCTTCCTTTTCCTGTATTCAGCAGCTTCCTCTAACATAAAATAAAAACTTCTTTTTGGATCAGTCATTTTATGAAGAAATTAAGACTGAGTTTAAAATGCTGGCTCTGAAGTGAAGGTCAGTGTTTTATTCATTATAATACCCAACCCCCAAAATACTTGTAGCAATTAATTATACCTATATCTGTTTTTATAGAGCAAAGGAATAAAGAAATGACAGTCAGCAGTTTTAAGAAATACAAGATAAAGGTGTCCTATCACTTTCAAAAGAAAATTTAAAGGCTAGTATACTCAATCGAAAATTAAATACAATTTTTTTTTAAAATTTCAGGCTGAAAGGCTAAATGATCAAAGGAAAGTCCTTGCAATATTTGGGAATTTTGTACAATACCTCCCAGGAGGTCATTTACTGTCATAATTTACTCTGACTTATTTTGGCTTCAGGTCTATTAAATATGTGCAGCAAAAAAAGAGACCTCTTTACAGCACTCTTTTAAATTGTGACTTTTTAAACTTTCCTTAATATCTGTGTTATATGAATATTCTCCATTTTTCTATCCCCATTTTTTAGTGCTAGAATTTGATCTCAGCTCCAACTTGCTTAGCTTCCTTGCTTGGTTGGAGTTCTACCACTTGAACCATGCCTTCAACCCTGATTTTTACTGATTATTTTTTGACATGGAGCTGCTTACAATTGTAGCTAAGATACACTAGATCTTAGTTTCCTGAGTAGTAAAATTACAGCCACTAGCCACCAATACCTCATAAAATTGCCATTTTGATTTGCCAAATGCTGTGAAAAATTTTCTAAAGATCTAAATTCATACGATATGATTTAAAAAATTGCTATTCATAATGTCATAAGTATTGTAAGTATTACTCAAATGCAGATACTGCATTGTATAACAGCCATCATCTGTGGAGCTTAACTAAGGAAATTTTAGTTGTTATGAGGATTGGGCATGTTAGTCCAGTCTTTAAAGTTTTTGCTCTTTTTAAACAATTGATATCTTCTGATATGAATTTAATAGTTAAATACATAAAACCAAGAGCGAGGAAAAGTTTGGTTCTAGTTGCATATGCCTATAATCCTAGTACCTCAAGAGACTGAGATCTGAAAACTGAGGTTTGAGTCAGCAAAGACAGGCAAACCCAAGGCTTTTTTTTTTTTTTTCACTGTTAACCAACCAAAAGCCAATGGTGGTTCCAGGGGTAGGAACCAGTTCTGAGTGAAAAATTGATTGGGGGTACACACATGCTCACACATATGCATGTGAATGTGTACATACACACACACACACAGATATTAGTAAATAGATTTTTTCCTTTTTCTTATTTCCTTCAGCTTCTTCACTTTTTTATTCTTCTTCCTTTTTCTCCCTTATCTTCCCTTCCTTTCCTTTCTTTTTCTTCCCACTTTTCCCTTATTCAAGCTCATGTCAACAAGGTTAAAAAAATATACGTAGAGTCTGTATTCTGCAAGATCTGAAGTTCTTCACTAGAAGTAGACAAAGGGTCAAGGGAGTTTTCTTGTGATCTTTCTATTCTTACATGTGTTACTGTGAAGATCCCTTTTCTAACTTGTTTTTGGGTCAGTCATGGGGCTTGGATTCAAGCCTGCACACTGTCCCTGAGCTCTTCAGCTCCAGAGTAGCACTCTCCCATTCTGAGCCACAGTGCCACTTTCAGCTTTTCAAGATCTCAGCCTCCTGGATAGCTAGAATTACAGATGAGCCACCTACAACAAAGAAGTCACATTTGATGAGGTTTGCAATCTCCTTTATGCTTGGACTCTGAAACATTACTCCCAGTTACTAAACAGTAATTTTGAGATGTATTTTGTTAGCATTGCCGAGAAAACTGGAAAAAGATTTATTTAATCATTTAAAATTTTAAGTAAACTTTCCAGAGAAGTTTTCATCAAAGACGATTCTCATCCATTTCAAGCATAGCAAATGAATCTGGGTTAAGGTTGTGTGACTAAGAATGATTGTGATCTTGAGTACAGAGAGGACTATGAACTCTATGCAAAGTCTTCCCTTGGTGATGAAGGGGTAAGTATGATACACTTATCATTTATGTGTTTCCTCTGAACCTCCTTATCAAAATTCTGATGTGTTACTACTAAGTATTATAGTATAAGATCAGCCTGAATGAAAACTACAAACATGAATTACAAAAGACTGTTGTATTCATTTTAATATAGGGTTGAAACATCCCAAATTGAAATCTCTACAGATATTTGAAATTACTGATTCCTTAAAAAGTGCATTTATTTTTAGATTCCTTGAACAGTCATACAATAGATGGAATGAATGAGTTAGGAGAATGGGTTCTTACTAGAGTAGCATTAAGGGAGTACTTGAATTTAGTGATCAGAAAGTTCAAGTGAGAATGCTTAGAGTGATTGCCTATTTTCATTCAGTCACATTGATTTGAGGAATAAAGGCAAAGACTAGTTTAATCAGGGATGAAGTTTGGACTTCGTTGTATAATGAAGCAAGAGGGAAGAAGGGAGGTAAGTCAGTGTGTAACAGAATCATTATGAAAAAAAAAATCAATTTAAGGAAGACTATGAGACCTCAGAGGATGCCACTAGGAGAACAGGGTTTATCCTGGGAAGTGAGGGAAGTAGGTGATGAGGCCAGCTTAAGGGAATGTCACTGAGGCTTAAGCAAAGAGAGTTCTGCAAGGAAAAAAATCTATAAGAGTAATTGCAATTATTAGAGGATTACTGTAAGAATGTGCCAGAGGAAACCTGTCAGAGCAAGTCTGGAAAAAGGTGGCTTGTACACAGCAAGAAGGACCTTTAGTGCCTGATACAGTTTGATAAGAGATTGAAAAGTATGGATTTTGTTTAAAGGAAGAGAGGGTGATATGGAAAAAGCAGTGAAGAAAGGGAATATACTCACCACATTTTCTGGCTCAGCATCAGAAAAGCAGGTTGGGAAACCCTTGAAAGGATCATAGTGAAACAAAGTTCTTTGCAGAGCCAAGCTATCAAGATAGTTTTCCAGTGATAGGCCCTGCTCTGCATAAGAGTGCCACATTTACAACATGAACCTTACTAACAATTTACATGTGTCTAGCAATTTTCTAACAGCTGGTAGTAAATTGTTTGAAGAACCTGCTCCATTTCCTACCTCATGAAATGATGTTGTTGTTTAGTTAAATTTAAGAGTAAATGTTTTTTGTTAATAATGCACCAATAGTTCTAGGAAGGACTTTGGAAACTTAAGGGAAATGGAAGCATAAAGTAAAATTATAAGTGTATAACATTAGAGGATTAGAGTTTGTGTGTAAGCAATAAAATTTAGAAATAGAGCCTAGCCATCAATACATTTCAATAGACTTCCAGTAGTCCTAATAGGATTTCAAGTCAAGCACTATTGCTCTAAATACTTACATTGTTATTGACACAATTCTTATAAATGTCTGTACGCCCTATATAAACTACATAATCGATCATGTATATAATATCTGTAATGGAGATTAAATGACTACATCAATCCCATAGTGCCGTTGAACCATCATTCTTATTGTCAATACTTCTAAAGTAACAAAGGTGTTATTTTGTTGCTATTGTTGTTTTATATTGTGTTGGTCCTGGGGCTTGAACTCAAGGACTAGATGCTTTCCCTGAGCTTTTTTGTTCAATGCTAGCATTTTACTTGAGCCATAGCTCTATCTCTGGCTTTCTGGTGGTCAACTGGAGATAAGTGTCTCACAGGGTTTCCTGCCTGGCTGTGATTGAACTGCATTCCTCACATATCAGCCTCCTTAGTAGCTGAGATTACAGGAGTGAGCCACTAGTGCCAGGCTGTAATTAACTGAGTTTTATTCAATAACTATGTGTTTCTGTGTTCAGTTACTGGAAATATAAAATAAAATATACATCCCAATAGACTTCAGAATCATGTGATCCAGATGACACCATGTGATTTTATGACATAACTATAGCCAATAATAGCATCAGTTACCTGTAGTTTCAGCTCCTTGGAAGCTGAGACAGGATTATGAGTATAAGGCCAGCCTGGAATATATAGACATCCTCCATTAAAATAAATAAATAAATAAATAAATACCACCCCCAAACTATAACTAAATCCAAAAAATCAAAACCAGAAAACTCAAACCAATATGCAGTATAATTATTTCAGATTTTTTTTAGTTCATCAAGGGGCTTGAATTCTGGTCCTGAGCAATGTCCCTGAACTCAGTTTAGGACTGGTGCTCTATCACTTCCTTCAGAGATATTTTTATTGCACACATTTGTTTCAGTTGGAAAAACAATAAGTATTTTGTTTGAATTATGGAATTACTAGCAAAATGCCTCATTATGAATCTTTGGAAATCAGTATCTGTTTATACTCTATCTTTTGGAAGCTATTAGAAGATTTTCATTAACTTATAATAGAAAGGTTTCTAAATTCAGGCATAGATGTTTTACAATTCCACATTAACGTATTTTTCCTCTTTGAAATTAAAATTATCAACTACCTATATTTACCAGTATTGTTTCGCAGCTTTATTGGGTATTTAAACCTTATGTTTGCACTTTGATCATTATTGATATTGATAGAGCAATAATTATCTTCTGATCAAGGATGACTTGATTCCAGTTTCCTCTGAGAGTATGGAAAAAACACAAGAGGTCATGCTGTAATTTAAACCTGCAATCTACTGCATAATTTACTAGGAATTTCTCTCTGTTCTATCTTAGTGATATTAACAATTATCATGAAGCTGGGCATTGTTTGTCAGAAAGAAATAAATTGAAGATGCTGAACTCACTACTCACACCTTTTCTTTTATTGTTATATTTAACATAGAATTTAAAATGTGTAAGCATACCCCATAAAAATATTATCTTCAACCAATACAATAATCTGGACTTGTTCCTATTCAGAAGGCATGTGGAAAATGCTTTTGGATATTGTACACTGATTTCTGTGATAGAAGCTAATCCTCACTCTTGGATTTAAACAAGTAGTCAAGTCACTCCCAAATCTTCAGGAAATGAAAGGCTAGATCACTAATCACCACGTGCATACTTCACTTGAATATTTCTTTCAGCTTTGATGGAAGATTATAATGGAAGATATTATGAAAGGGCAGCACCACAATTGTACTCAGTGGGCCATGTGTAATATTTGAAAGTACATCATCTCTGTGGGTTCTTCGCAAGTTGTAGTGCTTAGATGAAGAATAAATGTTAAACTGAATTTACCTAGTCACCCAATCAAGTAATTTATTATGTGCTCTCCATGTGCAAAGAACAGCATTAAGTGTGGAGTTTGGTTTCTGCCATTATTCTTAAACTATGCTCCTGGTGTGTGTTAAGCAAGGCTGAATAGATATTACTAATGAAATAAAATAAAGGCGATTTTCACCGTTTCTTTAATATAGTCAAGTGCTTAGAATGTTATCAGTTTTGATTTTTTTCCTGCCTGTTTTTCTAGCTACATGCCTGCTGCTGGCTTGTTAGAGTTGTAATTTGAAGAGTTCCAGAATTATGATTTTAATACATTTTTATTCTAAATGGTTCATGATTAGGGAGTGTCCTTTCTGTTATCAAACAAGTTGAATACCAAAATGACTTAATATACCTGGGAAATGACTGCAATTCATTAATCCAGTCTCCTAAAAATCAGCTATAGGTAGCTGTCGAATGTATAAAAAACAGAAACACAATCATGAACTTTGAAAGGTGAATACAGGATTCAAGAGCAGAAAGTTCCTAGGAGGGCTGGGGTTGTTTATATTTTTACTTACAGTCTTGATTTTCTAGGGAATATATTTGTCATGTATTATTTTTTAATGTCAATTGTTGCCTACAATTACATCAGACCATCTGTAAACATAGGCTATTCAGAATAGGTAATAAACATGCTTTAATTTTGTCAAGTAGTGTAGTCAGAATTTTACAATAATAATACTATTATTAGCAAACACTAATGGATGCTACATTCTCTGCAGCATCCCTTTAAATCTCAGAATCACCCCAGATAAAGGTCGTTACATTATTCCTTTTACCAGAGGAGAATCTGACTCACAAACTACATGAAACTCATCTAGTTTGGGCAGAGATTTGAATTCAGGTAGTTTGACTACAATGAGTAAACTCTTGAGAGTTGAGTTACATTAATACTGTTTTTTAATCAAGAGTGTTACACCAGTTAGTGTGCCTTCAGCTGCAAGTATTAACTTAACCTAAGGTGGTAAAGACAATTTACTGGCTCACATAATTATACCTGAAATAGCATTTGCTTCAGGGAAAGCTTGATTTATTTGTTCAGTGTTGTCACTAAGAACCTATTTTACTTTGGGTTTAGTGTTCTGTTTTCCCAAGAAGGAATGCAGAAGCATCAGAGAACAATTCTTCTGTGTTTACATTCAAGAATAAAAAGAAAGCCATCAATTGCAGTGTCTCTCATTTGTCATGCCAGCTACACAAGAGGCTGAGATTGGGATATCAGCTTTCAACATTTGCTCTGACAAAAAGAAAAAGGAAGGAAAGAAGGAAGGAAGGAAGGTAAGAAAGAAGAAAGGAAAAACAATAGGTGTATGAGATCCTTACTTCCCCCATCTTAACAGAAAAAGTTAGATTCAATGGATTGCACCTAATCCCCAGCTACAGTTAGAAGCATAAAAAGGAAAAAAAAAAGGGTTCAGGCCTGCTTGACAAAGAGTGAGACCCTATTTCAAAACATCCAGAATGAAAAGGGCAGGAAACATGGCTCATGAGGTTGAGTTCAAACCAAAGCATGAGATTAAGGGGAAGGGGTAGGAAGGGGAGGAATGATCAAGAAAGAAATGGTTACTCTGAAAGCAGCCTTCAAATGTAAATACAACATAGGATCTATATGTGCAAAACTATGAGTTATGACTCAATACCCATAACCTAACATTATTACCTATTATCTATGTACATATCATCTATGTTTTTTCATCAATATATCTATCATCTATCCAACCATCAAGTATTATATCCCTCCAGTACTCTTCCATAAGGATTAATATAGAAAGTGCTATCATAGAAGTTTCTTTTCAAGCTGACATGTAGGTGGTAGTAATTATTGGAACCTAAATTTAACCAGATGATTGATCTCATTTTGTGGAGGTTTTAAGCACAAAATACAATGGAAAATAGTGTTCCCCTTACAATGATTTTTTTCATCTCTCACAAACTAATGCGAGCTATGGTTGTTAAATAAATAAAAATTTCTTTAGACCATATTTGCATCCCCCCCCACACTGGTCTTTTTAAGAAATAAGGATTTTTCAGAGCTACAGAAAGACTATAGTCTGTGAAATTTCAATGCCAAGGTTATATTGGCAGCATGTAATGTGGAGGAATGAAATTCTCATCCAAAGCAGATACAAATGCTCCATGATTTAGAAAGAAACATCACAAGAAATCCCACCTCTAGATTCTCATGTCAAGGCTAATCTATTTACAGAGTACAGCAATAAGCAGACAAGTGCAACAGAAGAATAAAAAAATAAGTAAATGTCTTTGGTATTACTACAGTTCTACAATTTACAGCATCCTAAAGTAACCACTCTCTCATCTTCATGTTATAATGTATGGCATAGAGTTTCATTGAACCCAGAAGAGATGACCTTCCATATTTATGTATTTATGTAGGCAGTCTTCATTTATGTCTGATGTTTACTTGCATATCATTTGTGATGATTTACTTAAATTAAGAGTAGTGTTTCACAGATGTATAACGTAAAACACATTATTGAAGCTTTCATTGAATTTTTTTAACTTTTACTCACTTGTTTAAAAATGTAAAGAAACAATTAACTCAAAAACTATAAAACCATCAAGTAAGCGTGATTTTTGTTAGAGCGAATGAAGAAAATATTCCAAGTAAAATGCTTTATTTATATTCATATTTTAAAAATATATTTTTATTTTAGGATAGTTTTAGATTTATTGAAAAACTGCAAAGATAGTTCAGAGAATTCTATATCCCTGTAGCTAGGCTTCCATTTTCAAATTGTTTCATATTACCTTGATACACTTGTTATTCTCAGTGAAACCAAATTGATACACTATTATGTAAAGTCTATATATTAATATCTTAGTTTTCTTAAGTAAATTTTTATGCTTATAACTATTTATCACTTGCATAATTATTTAAAGTTCTATAGAGAATTCATATGTTTTTCATGGGGATTTTTACTTGCTATCCACATTTATCAAAATTCATTCAAAAAACTTGAATGCAATATCATTAACTGACATTGATACTTCACTCAGATTTATACAGTTTCTCCTTTACATCCCATTTTTCATTCCAAGTTACTCTCAAGGATATGTTGTGTTTAAGTCTTAGGTCCTTTTGGGCTACACTTGATTGTTTCTCAGAAATTCCTTATTTTTAACAACCTTAAAAATCTGAGGTCTGAAAGTCAAATTTCTTATTTTTAAAAATAAGTTGAATGAATCATGCTTATTCAACTTACTATTCTGGTGCTCTACATTTGAATCACACTTCCAGCCATGCTTTTTTCCATATATTTTTTATTGTAATTAATAGAAGGGTTACAGTACATTCTCCAGATGGAAGGTGCATTACTTCACATACATTGATATGCTTTCTCATGTCTTGGTCCCCATTCCCCTCCCCCCCACCCTCATCTTGTTTTCCCCCCTTTCCTATCCAATTTCAAATAACCAAATACACATGTATCCAATATATCAGATACAAAGTGAAATGCTGTAACAATATGAGATAACCAAGGGACAGCAAAAGAGATGAGAGATAACATTGTACATTAAGGACAACAATCACTCATTATATGGCTTTTGTTTCTATATCCTAGAGGTCCTTTCATTTAGCATCATACTATATGGCCTTATGTATCTAGGTTTTGCTCTATTGCAAATCTCTGCTAGAAGAGTCCAAGGTTTCTACTGATTATGGCAAATGAGGGAAACCATTGAGCCTATGTTCCTTTGAGTCTGGCTTAGTTCACTTTATATGATTTTTTCCAAGACTTTCCATTTCCTTACAAATGGGGCGATGTCGTTCTTTCTGAGAGCAGCATAGAATTCCATTGTGAATAAATACCACATCTTGTTGATCCACTTATCAACTGAGGCACATCTGGGTTGGTTCCATGTCTTTGCTATGGTAAATAGTGCTGCGATGAACATCGTTGTGCTAGTGGATTTAGTATGCCCTTTTTCTGGACAGTTGGGTAAATGCCAAGTAGTGGAAATGCTGAGTCATAGGGGAACTCTATGTTTAGTCTTTTGAGGAACTGCCATACTGCTTTCCATATACTTCAGGGAATCATCTCAGAGTACTTACCAAATATCCAGAAGGGCAGGAACATCCAGATGCAAGAAGCTTTTAGAACCCCAAACATACCTGACCAGAAAAGAACATCCCACCGCCACATTATAATCCGAACTGGATCAATAGAGACCAAAGAAAGGATCCTAAAGGCAGCCAGGGAGAAGGGATCAATCACCTACAAAGGCAAACCAATCAGAATAACCCCAGATTTCTCAGCAGAGACCATGCAAGCAAGAAGAGATTGGAAGCATATATGTCATGCCCTTAAGTCAAATAACTACCAACTAAGAATACTGTACCCAGCTAAGCTCTCATTCATAACTGAGGGAACAATAACATTCTATTCCAGGGAAAAGCTTCAACACTATGTAGCAATCAAACCAACATTACAGAAAATTCTCAAAGATGTTCTACACATAGAAAACCAACACAAATGTAATACAGAGAAAGAAAAGGCATCTAAACATCATACCATCTAAGTACCACAAGAACTGTCAAGACATAGGCCCTAATGAAAGCTTTTAAAAATGGTAGGAACTAATAAATATTTTTCAATCCTAACTCTCAATATCAATGGACTTAACTCTTCAATTAAATGGCATAGACTGTCTAGTTGGATCAAAAAGCAAGATCCATCGTTCTGCTGTATTCAAGAGACACATCTTGCCCCCAAACACAAACATCTTTTGAAAGTGAGAGGTTGAAACAAAACTTATCAAGCTAAAGGCCCCCATAAACAGGCTAGAGTTGCCATCCTCATATCAGGTAAAATAGACTTCACACTAATATTAGTAAGAAAAGACAAAGAAGGTTACTACATACTAATAAAGGGATCTCTCCTCCAGGAGGACATAGCCATCCTAAATATCTACACACCTAATCCTGGAGCACCGAACTTCATCAAGAAAACTTTACATTCTTTGAAACCATACATAGATCAAAACACAGTGATTGTTGGTGACTTTAATACACCACTCCCACCTATGCACAGATCAACAAGGCAAAAACTCAACAGAGAAACCCTAGAATTGAACAACTGTATAGACCAACGAGATCTAACAGATATCTGCAGATTATTTCACCGAGCAACAACAGAATATACGTTTTTTTCAGCAGCACATGGAACATTTTCCAAAAAAGACCACATTTTATGGCATAAAAAAAACCCTTGGGCATATTCAGTAACACTGAAATCATTCCCTGCCCTCTCTCAGACCACAAGGGCATCAAATTGGAACTGAACACCAGTCTCCACCAATGAAAACCCTGTAACTGATGGATATTGAACAACACACTGTTGAATCAACAATGGGTCATCGAGGAGATCAGAACAGAAATCCAACAGTTTATGAAATTCAACAAAAAGGAGCACACAAAATACCAGCTCCTTTGGGACACAGCAAAGGCAGTACTCAGAGGAAAATTCATTGCTCTGAGTGCCTACAATAACAAATTGGAAAAATTGCAAACCAACAATTTAATGTGTCAACTTAAGTGCCTGGAAGAAGAGCAACAAACAAACCCTAATCCCAGTAGAAGGAAGCAAATTATTAAAATCAAACCAGTCATGGTTTTTGATGATTATTTTGGAGACCAAGACTGGTGAATTTTTCTACCAGGTTGGCTTTGAATTACAACCCTTTAGATCACTGCTCCTAGTAACTATGATTACAGTTGTCAGCCCCTGACACTATGTAATGCTCCTCTTCTCTTATAAAAGGCATATGTTTTACCCCAAGAAAGATAATTTATTGATATTAATGTTCACAATGATCGTTTGGCTAAGGTGTGCTTGTTGGGCTTCTTCACAACATAATTGCTGTTTTTCTTGTGCCTTATTTACTACTGTAGTCCTTTCTTTTGGGGGAAGAAAGTTGCTATTAACATCACACACTTAATGAATGGGAAACCCTGACATTTCAACTGTACAGTATCTCCATAAATTATATGCATTTTTACAAGGGAGATTTGCCTCTTCATTGTTTTTCTGTTAATATGCTTGCATTTAAAGGAATGAAGTTGTGAGAGATGGGGGAGAATGATGTAAAAGGGTGACATTGATTAAGATTCGTTGTAGGGGCTGGGAGTTTGGCCTAGTGGTAGAGTGCTTGCCTAGGGTGCACGAAGGCCCGAGTTTGATTCCTCGGTACCACATGCATAGAAAAAAAAGCCAATGTGGTGCTGAGGATCAAGTGATAAAGCTCTAGCACTGAGAAAGTCCAAAGACAGTGTTCAAGCCTTGAGTTCAAGCCCAGGACCGGCAAAAAAAAAAAAAAAAAGAATCCTTGTATTCATATACTACTTTGTTGACTGGCAACTCTTTTGTTCATATATTTTTTATTGTAATTAATAGAAAGGTTACATTATATTCACCAGATAGACAGTGCATTACTTCATACCTTTTCTCATGTTTTGGTCCCCATTTTCCTCCCCCCACCCCAGCCCCTCATTTGTTTTCCTCCCTTCCCTATCTGACTTCAAATAACCAAATACGCATATATACAATATATCAGATAATCAGGAGAAATACTGTAACAATATGAGATAACCAAGGTACAGCAACAAAAGAGATGAGAGATAACAGTACATTAAAGACAACAATCATTCATTATATGGCTTTTGTTTCTGTATCTTGGAGGTCCTTTCATTTAGCGTCATTCTACATGGCCTTATGAATCTACATTTTGTTCTATTGTAAATCTCTACTAGGAGAGCCCAAAGTTTCAACTCTTTTGTTCAAGAAAGAAAAAAGAATATTTTAAAGAAAAAAAGATTACAAAAACTGCTTATAATTTATAGAAAACCACATTGATATTATTTGAAAGAAAATAGTGCTACTGTTTTGTTTTCCTAAAGGCTTCTGGATGCCAAAATTTCATTGGTATTTTGATAAGATTGTCCATTAATTTATATACCCAATACCAATCACTTATTATAGGGAGAAAAAGCAGAGCAAAATTTACTTTTCCTTCTATAGAATTATGAATTATATATACACATATTTATACACATATATGTACATATGTTGTACCATATAAATATATAATACATGTATACGTACATATACATGATGTAGAGATACATGCTTATGTATACAGACACATATAGATACATGCATGCATGTATATATATATATATACATACAGATAATGCTAGGAAAAAGAGTGGAGAAAATCATTTATGGATAGAAGCATCACAAAGCACTTCTTGGAGGAGGCAACAGTTGCATTAGGTCTTGAATGACAGGGAGGAGTTGTTATCTTGGAGTATTGAGGACAAGATGACACAGAGTTGGTTGCAGGATTTCCATTTTCCTGGACTCCCTTTTGATTGCTCATACATCTTCACATGCTCCTCATTTGCATGCCTTTAAAACAGACAACTACTGGCCTCTCCTGATTTTCCTATTTCCATTCCCAGTATGTACTTCATTGTTTCAACCCCAAGTTCACACTGAGAACTACAGACTGTTCTATTCCCCTGCTTTCAAAATAGTTTGCCAGAATTGAATGTTTATGTCAAAAATAACTCCTGTCCATTTTATTAGATATATAAAATACCTAAAATTATTTTCTTCTTTTTCTTTCCCAAGTTCAACAAGTGGGCTACATGCACAGTGCATATTTTGTAATATAGGGAAGGAATCTGAAGCTAAGCCTGGCATTGAACTCCCTATGCTATCCAGACCAGCATCAAAATGTAGACCTTCTTGTCTCTATCTTCCTAGTTTACAATCTCACCTGACAATCATTCACTTTTGAGTAAAGTATTTTGAGTATTGATTTCTTAAACACTACCTGGTGACTTTGAGCAAGTATTGAAACTAATCCCTGACTTTCTTATCCTGAATCAAGTAGCTGTTTTGCTTAAGTAGCCATTATAAAAAATGAATGAGGTAAAGAATGAACTGTCAGTGCTGGTTGCTCTTACTTCGCATATGCTTTCAGTGGAGTGGGTACTGTCTACTGTTACTTAGATTCCCAAGGTATCAAAAACACCGGGGAAATTCTTTAGTATCACTTTGCACTGACAATTCCTTAATCTAAAATATCCTCTTTCTTCTTCTCTCTCCTCTGTCTCTACTTATTGACTCCTTCATCCAGATCTTTTCTAGTTACAGTATTTTACAATTGGCATTCCTGTCTAAGATCATATTTTGCTTTAATTAATACCTACTAGTATTTCTAGAGTAATACTACTGATATACTAACTTCCATTTTCTTCTTTCATAATTGCTTCTACATTATTTAGGAACTGAAATCTAAAATCCTTAGCATGATGTGGGATATAACATGACATCCTGCATAAATTTCCTCAATAAATTTCCAACTATTAAGATCATCCTTTCCCCTCAAGTCCCCTTCCTAGGCATTTTTCTTTTTCTCCAGATATGCAATATGCTGTCATTTCTTTTTCATGTACTCTGCATGTCATGGCTTCTCCATCAATGCTTCAAAAATCACTCACCTTTAAAATGTCATGTTCCAAAATCACTTCCAAGCACATTTCAGAATAGACAGAAAAAAATTGAGGGATCCATTGACAACCACAAATGTTACTATGCTAATAACTTAATCTTCCCTTATTTACTTATAAGTCTGTCTCCCACCAGAAAATACATTACTGGAGGGCATTGATGAAGCATTTAATTTGGGATGTATTTTACAACCTAGGAAGGCATGTAACAGGCATATAACGAAGACATATCAATTATATAATGAATTCATAACCAATCTATCATGTGTACATTCCTTATACTTCTTTTCTTTTATATTAGTATTTGATTTTATGCAAATACTCAATTTAAATAAAATTATTTTACTATTATAGCATATAGCCTATGTAAATAACATGAGTTACATTTATAAAAGCACATCATTTTTTGTCAGTCCTGGGACTTGAAGTTAGGGCCTGAGCATTGTCCTTGGGCTTTCTCAAGGTTAGTGCTCTGTCACTTGAGCCACAGCACCACTTCTGGCGTTTTCTATGTATGTGGTACAATGGAATTGAACCTGGATTTTGTGCATGCTAGGCAAGCACTCAACCACTAGCCCAAACTCCCTAAAAGCACCTCTTTGCAGCTAGCCTTCTAGGACAACACATAACATATAATTCAGATCCCTTTTGCTTTCTTAGTTGAATATTTATGTAATATCAAAAACTAATGCTTTTCTAGGAAGAAGTTTGTCATTGGTCTCCCAAGAGAATTCTGGACTGCCTACCGACAGATCAGCTATCCCAGGGGTGTTAACATCACCACTAGTACCAGCTCCATGAAACTCACCTCTATGCCCATCTTTGTTCTAGAGTACTGTCTATTCATCTCAACCCAGCATTTGCTTCTACTAAGCTAAGTCATCATCTTTATCACAATGGCTCCAACTTTAATAACAGTGGTCTTATTTCACAAAATTGCTTGGAATTTTCATCTATTTGATATAAAACAGAGAAATAAATTTGAATATGGAGGACAAAGCAAGCAAACATGCCCAGAGACTTCCTAATTCCTTTTGGCACTAGGTATGTTACAGTGCAGTCACTGATTTATTAGGAAATAAAACAAAGACCAGAGCATTTAATTTTAATTGCCTCTGATGCTCACCATATTGTCACGTTTTACTGGATTGCTGTGACTGCCCAGCTAGAATTTTTCTTTCATGCAAACAACAGAAGTAAATTGAATTACATCAAAGAAGCTCCACACTGACTCCCAGCAGTATGTTTTGACAAAACATTTTGTCTCCCTAAATGATTTCAGATGCCATAGTCAAAAGCCTTGACTGCAAATAATGGGTTCATAGAAACCTATCTTTAAAATTTTACCTGACACTAATGCTGTGCAAATATGTGCACATCTAGTTCACCTTCTCCACTTGTTTACATCAGGATTTTAATGGAATGGCTGTCATAGAACAACAACTAAAGGCCGCTGCTTGATAAGTTGCTATAAAAATCAGTTTTTAAAATGAGAATTACCTTCTGAAGTCCAGGCATCATAAAAGGTAATGGTGGTAGTAGTGGTTAGAAAAACTACTGAAGAAACATGTTTTCTTGGAGTAGTTCAATAAAATTCTCAGAGTTAAGTGGCATTCTAAGTAGCAATGATTTTCAGATTCCATGTTTTGAGTTGATGAAGCAGAATACAACAGAATAGTACTTTAGTTTTTCAATAAATGTGCTCCACTGATGACACCACATACTCTAAGAAATGTAGCCTCACAAAACCAAAATTTTTCTCTACCTATGTAATTACATCACACAAAGACACAAGCTATTGTACTAAGGAAATTTCACTAGTATTCTAAATTAACAGAATATGTATTGCTGTTGTTAGCTCTTAAATCTTTCCTGGAAAAGAAATACATAAGACCTAAGTAATAAAGTTAAATTTTATTTAGTACCTTCTAAGTGGATGAGGCCTTACATAAATTATCTCATTGAATCTTTCCATCTGTCTGATAAAGTAGGTATTATTTATGAAGAATCAATAATTTCATTTTCTCAGTATGTTTTTAATTTGATGTTATCTAGTCATAATAATACCATAATATGACAACATTATTTTGAGGCACCCGGTGGTTTCATAGAATCACTTTTCTTCCTTCTTAACACCATGGTTGAATGCAAGGGCCTTATTTCTCATTGAGAGCAAGTTTTTCTGTCTGTTGTTTTCTTCTAAAAAAAAAACTGTGCAAGTTCTTTTAATATCACATCTTCAGCTTCTGTTTTAACAAGGTGAATTCCACACCTGCTCTAGTTTGGTTTTTCATTTCTGTGAAGTAAACAATAACTGTGCTGGCATTACCTACTTCTTTAGAACTTAAAATTGTCATTTAAAAATATTGAACACCTGAGTTACTACTATTGCAAGAATTTGAAAATGCCAAAAACAAACCTCAAACTTATCTTATTGTCAAGAATGAATAAGCACACATTTTCATTTTATTTCCTGCTTTCTGAACAATTGCGTGACTCTTAATCATTTCAATCTGTATTCTTCAAATCAATCCTTTTTTTTCCCCAAAGAAGTTCATCTGTTTGTAATGAACTCCCAGGATGGTGTTCAACATGAATAAATTCTCATGACATTTGTTTTTGGCAAACTCTTTCTCTGTACTGGTAGGGAACTTCACAGATTAAATTTTTAGATGATTTTAATTCTCTTTTATTCCAAATAAATTAAATTATCTGTCTTGTACTCTCTTGCTCATTTTATTTCATCAGAGTTTCTGATTTGAAAATAGGAAAGAAATTAGATTTGGGCAAGCATCGGGATGATATTTCTAGAGATTATAACATCCCCTGTGATATTAAGGACTTAGTATATTGAAGAAAATATGACAATCCAGTTTTCATCAGTTGTATTTTGTGCCATTGCCTTGTGGAAGCATTCCAAGTCTATATACTGTTACAAAATCCTTACAAAAGACAAGGATGAATCAGCATGTTAGAATCCTCTTGAATCTGTGGCTGAAGAAGTAGAAAAGATGTGTCCCTGAAACTGCTTATTTCCATTTAGTGTGCATCATGTTTCACTGCATGGAAAACTTCAGAAAATATTGAATTCAGTATTTTCATGGGAATTCTTGTACTTTCTTGCTTAGGAAAAATATTATATGTTATGTATTTCCCACTTAGGCCATTTGAGAACTATACAATGTTAGAACTTCATGATATCTTTGGTATGATTTGGTTAATCTAAGGAATAAAATTTGTGTCTATGATTCATCCACAAAAGAAACCAAAGAAGAAACAAATAAGACACCCTAACTGATTCTCCTATTTTCATAGAATCTCTGATTTGTTATAACAAATATAGTCATTTTTTAGGCTTGAAATTTAGATGTAAGTTGGGGTAACACCAAACTTCCCTTCCCATCTTTCTATCTTTTCAAGACCAGGGGCTCTGTCTGCCAGGATGTTCCACTCTTCTATTTACATAACCACCTGCACTCATTAATAACTCTATTAGGATCAGAAAATTGAGCAGAGAAGTATGTTGACATTACCATGCACTCCAACCTTGAGCAAATCATGTAACTATCTTTAAGTACAATTTTACAATCTAGAAAATGAGAATAGTAAAAATATCAATTCATAGCATATTTTGAGGAATATAATGTATAAACTCATGGAATACATTTATCCGAACACAGAAAATATCAATAATTACTAAACATTCATATTAAATTTACCTCATTGTGGGTCAATTTTGCATTTAGGAATAATGAGAAGATGAAGGATTTTTGGAGATATGGTTTAATGTTTTTTAGAAATCAATATATGGATTAATTATTGAAAAATTTAGTTTTAAGGATTGGTGTAGTTTACAGATCCATATTAAAATACTTTCTTTTCATGCTTAATTCAGTTGCTAGCCTTACAATATAATGTATTAAAATTAAATACTAAATTTATGTGAACATTATCTTAATATTTTAGCATATCTCAGGTAAGTGAATAGCATGAGTTGCATTTATAAAAGCACATCTATGTAACTAGCCTTCCTGGAAAACCCATAGCATATAACTCAGATCCCTTTTGTTTTCTTAGTAATTGTTTGATTAATGATAACCGCTGTCCTAACACTTACCCCTACTAGTTCATTTGCCTGTTTTAGAACTTTCTAAGAATGGAAAGAGTTACATTTCTCTCCATCATTTCCTTTCTAGTCTTCTTTTGCATACAATGTTTCTTTCCTTTACTTTCCTTGCAATATGGAAACTATTCACAAGGAAGTCTACTTGTAACAATAGCAGAAGCATAAGGAAAATGTTTCATCATGTGGATTGCTTTCTTGAATGCTTCTGCTAACATCTCATAAGTAAAGTAGGGCCGAAAAATGAACTGAATATGTAAATCTGGGTAATTTTTTTGTGTGGGAGAAACTGCAAAATTACAGTTTCAAAACATGAATACTGTGAAATGATGAAGAAGTAGACAAATCAATTTACCACAGCTTCTTTATATATAAACCCATTTAAAATATGTATTTTTACCAATCTTGTAAGATTACAATATCCTATAGACTCCACTATGAAAATAGCTCTGTAAGAGTTTCTCAGTTTCTTCTCTGATGAATTGTGGTGACGGATGTTGCGTTTTTCAAGGAAAGCATGTTGGAATTCAGCTCAAGATAGTTATTGTTGTTGTTTAACATGTACTTTTTGATACTTCTTTGGATGATTTTCTACTGTGGTAATCTGTGTGCAATGTTAATTCTCCAGTGGTAATTCTTTGTATCTGAGAAACATTCCAAACTTTTCTAGATTTATGGATTATTCTGAACGTTCAGAGGGTGGGTATTGTAATATTAGAAGAAAGAGCAAAGTTGAACGAGTAGAACAAGCTACAACAAGTTCAGGGGATTGAAGACTTAGTAAAGGAAATATAAGTGGACCAGTTTTTGAGAAACCTAAGAAAATTGGGTATAAGCGGGGGAATTGTTCTCATATTCAACAGTTATTAAGTGATTTCCTCAGATAAAATGTTAAATACCCTTGCATTATGAGTTTTTAAATAAGTGATGCAAAAATATTCTCTATAGAAAAACTTCATAGATAATTTTTTTAAATTCTTCATGTACCTAATTTTAAACAAGTATGGGAAACCTTATTTTGAAAATCAAGTTCAATTTTCTTTGGCTTAATTAAACTATCAAATGACATTCATCTTCTATTTCTGATTGATTTTAGTTGGCAGCACCATTTTTTAATTGTCAGGATAACAGTTAACATTCATCAGGTAGTGGGTACCTTACTTCTTAAATAATGTTACCCTCCCAATGTTTTTCTCCCACTTTTGCTCCCCTCATCTCCTCCCACTCATCTTGTTTTTTCCCTTCCCTATTTCAAATAAACAAATAAGGGTGTATACAATATACCAAGTAACAAAGTCAGATACAGTAACAACATGAGATAAACATTAAGGGGAAAAGAAAAAAAGAAAGAACTTCACATAGTACATTAAGAACAACAATCACAATGATAAAACTCTCATTTCCATATTGTAGAGTTCATTTCCCTTAGCCTCATCCTATATGGACATATGTACATATCTTTTGAGCTATTGTGATCTTCTGCTAGAAAAATCCTAGACATATACTAATTGTCACAAATGAAGGAAACCATGGAACCTTATGCTCCTTTGGATCTGGCTTACTTCACTTAATATAACTTTTTCCTAGTCTTTCCATTTCCTTACAAATGGGCCAATGCCATTCTTTCTGATGATAGCACAGAATTAAATTTTGTATATATACCTTATCTTCTTGGTTCATTCATCTACTGAAAGGTATCTGGGTTGGTTTCCGATCTTAGCTAAGTGAATAATGATTCAGTGAACATCATTGCTGGTAGTGCTGGTAGGTTTAACATAAGCTTGTTTCTGAATGTTTGGGTAAATTTCCAGGATTGGTATTTATGGGTAATACAGGAGCTCCATGTTTAGTTTTGGTGAGGAACTGCCACACTGTTTTCCAGAGTTGAACAAGCTTACATTCCCACCAACTATGTAGCAGATAACTCTTTTGGCCACATCCCAACCAGCATTTGTTCTTAGATTTCTTGATAATGGCCATTCCAACTGGGGTGAGTTGAAATCTCAAAGTCATTTGGATTTACATTTCTTCTATGTGTCTATTGGCCATTCTTATTTCCTCTGCAGGGAAGTCTCTCCTGAAGTCTTTAGCCCACATTTTAATGGAATGATTGCTTCTCTGCAGATTTGTTCAGAGGGATTTCATTTCATTTTATTAAAGAATTTATTAGCATTGATTTTTACATCATATTTCAAATGACATATTTAACAAACAAGTATTTGAGAAGGGAATCTCTATATACAATCATTGGAACTTAGATTTTAGAACATAATCAAAATTAGGCTGAGGTTTTGTATGTCATAGATACATATTAACCTATGTAATAAAACATTATGTCTATAGAGTCATAAGTTTTTATGTCTATGTAGTTTTGTTTATAGTTCCAGTACCGTGTCCATAGCATTGGGTATGCAACTATTGAATCCTTGCTTTTGTACTGTTTGGAACTAAAAGCCACATATTAAGAATACCATGCGCATTTTGTTCCTTTGGTCTTGACTTGTCTCATTCAACAAGATTCATTCAAGATTCATCCACTTCCCTGCAAATGCCGTTATTTTTTCTTGTCTGTTTGCTATGGAGAATTCCATTGTGTGTGTGTGTGTGTATATATATATATCTATCACATTTTCTGTATCCATTTATCTGCAGTAGGGCATCTGGATTGTTTCCATCACCTGGTTATTGTGAATAGTGCAGAGATAAACATAACTGAGCAGGTGTCCTTCTCATATCTTGGGTTATGGACAGATGCCCAGAAGTGGTATGGAAGGATCATAGGCAAGGTCAATTTTCAGTTCTTTAAGAAACCACCACACTGGTCTCCAGAGTGGCTGAACTAGTTTACAATCACACCAGCAGCAGAGTAGGGCTCCTTTTTCTCCACAACCCCACCAGCATCTGTCATTGTCTGATTTCAAAATCTTAGCCATTCTTACTTGGGTAAGGTAGTATCTTAGGGTTGTTTTTATTTGCATTTTCTGACCATGGATAATGAACATTTTCTCATATGCTTTTCTGCCATTTTAATCTCTTCTTTTGATAAGTCTCTCTTGCCCATTTAGTGAATGGTTTGTTGGGTTTGGGGGAATTAGTTTCTTGAGTTCCCTGTAGATACTGGATATTAAACATTTGTCTGATGTATTATTGGTAAATATCCTTTCCCAGTTGGTTGGTTGTCTCTCTACTTTTGTGGCTATGCTTTTACCTGTGCAAAAACTTCTTATTTTTAGGTAGTCTCATTTATCAAGTCTCTCTCCAATCTGTTGTGACCCTGGGATTCTGTTCAGTAATCTTTTGCCTGTGCCTATGAGTTCCAGTGTTTCTCCTACTCTATCATGTAGCAGTTTCAGTTTCTGGTCTGACATTGAGGGCTTTGATCCATTTTGAGTTAATACTTGTGCATGGCAAAAGGCTAGGGTAAATTTTTAGTTTTCTGCATGTGGCTGCTCAGTTTTGCCAGCACCAGTAATGGAATAGGCTGTGTTTGTTCCACTGTATATCTTTGGCTCTTTTGTCAAATACAAGTTGACTATAAGTATTGTAATACCACCTGCATTACTTTTTTTGCCTAGAATTGTTTTGGCTATTGTAGGCCTTTTCTTGTTCCGTGAACCTTTGGATTGTATCTTCTATTTCAGTAAAGAATGTCTTTGGGATTGTGATGGGGATTGCATTGAATTTGTATGTCAATTTTGGCAGTATGGCCATTTTCACTATGTTGGTTCTCTCCACCCATGCACATGGGATATCTTTCCATTTCCTGGTGTCCTCTTTAATATATTTTGTTAGGCTTTTATAGTTTTCATTAAATAATTCCTTTACATCTTTGGTTAAGTTAATTTATAAGTATTTTATTCTTTTGGGGGCTATTGCAAATGGGATCATTTTCTTGATTTGGCCTGCTGTTTGTGTATTGTTGGAGTACAAAAAGGCGACTGACTTTTAAAGGTCAATTTTGTATCCTGCAACTTTGCTAAAGTGGTTTATTAATTCTAGGAGCTTGGAAGTGGAGCTTATTGGGTCACTCAAGTAGAGGATCATGTCATCTGTGAATAGATACTTTTTAATTTCTTCTTTCCCTATGTGGATCCCTTTGCTGTCCTTTTCTTGCCTCATTGCTCTGGCTAAGGGTTCCAGCACTGAAGAGAAGTGGAGAGAGTGGGTATCCCTGTGTACTTCCTGATTTTAAGGTAAATGGTTCCAGTCTTTCACAATTTAGTATAATACTTGCTGTAGGTTTGTCATATATGGTTGTAATTATTTTAAGGAATGTACCTCTTATTCCTATTTTTTCTAGTGCTTTCAACATGAATGGATGTTGTATTTTGTCAAATGCCTTCTCCGTGTCAAGAGAAATTATCATATGATTTTTATCCTTAGCTCTGTTGATATGATATATTACATTGATGGTTTTGTGAATGTTAAACCAGCTTTGCATCTGTGGGTTGGAGCCTACTTGATCATAGTGTATAATATTTTAAATTTGTTTCTGGATTCTGTTGGTTAGTATTTTATCGAGGAGTTTCACGTCTGTGTTCATTACAGAGATAGGTCTGTAGTTCTCTTTTTTTGTTGGGTCTTTCCCTGGTTTAGGGATGAGTGTAATATTAACTTCATGAAATGAGTTTGGTATTGCTCCTTCTGCTTGTATTTCTCAGAAGAGTTTCAAGAGTATAAGTGTTATTTCATCTTTAAACATCTTATAGAATTTTGCATTGAAACCATCTGGACCTGGGCTCCTTTTGGTTGGCATTTCCCTGATTGCTTCCACAATTTCATTGTATGAAATTAATTTGTTTAATTTGTTTACCTTGTCATTTTTCAATGCAGTTAGCCTATATTTATTTAAGAAGTCATCCATTTCTACTAGATTTTCTTGTTTCTTTGAATATAGCCCCTGGTAGTACTTAGTCATAATGGACAGAATTTCTTGGATATAATTTGTGATTGTTCCTGTGGGGTCTCTAATCTTTTTTATTTAGTCTCCCCTCTCCTTTTTTTTGATTAATCTTGCCATGGATCTGTCAATTTTGTTGACTCTTTCAAAGAACCAACTCTTTGATTTATTAATTGTGTGTATAGTGGATCTTATTTCAATCTCTGATATTTCTGATGTTATTTTTGTTATTTCTGTCCTTCTACTTGTTTTAGAATTAACTTTTTCTTGCTCCTCTAGGTGCTTCAATTTCTGTTTTAGGTTATTTACATGCTCTTCTTCTGTCTTTTTAATATGTGCTCCTAGTGCGATAAATTTGCCCCTTAGAACTGCCTTTGCTGTGTCCCATAAGTTCCTTCGTGATGTCTCTTGATTGTCATTACATTCAAGAAAGTTTTAAATTTCTTCTTTGATCTGATCTGTAACCCAGGAGTTAGTCAGAGGTGTGTTGTTCAGCTTCCAAGTGTTTGATTGTTTTTTGACTTTGACTGCATTGTTCAGTTTGACTCCACTGTGGTCTGATAGAATGCATGGGATTATATCAGTCCTCTTGAATCTGCTTAAGTTTTCTGTATGAACTATTATATGATCTATTTTGGAGTGTGTTCCATGTGCTGCTGAGAAAAATGTATAAACTTTCACCGTTGGATGGAAGAGTCTGTGTATATCTGTTAAGGCCAGCTGGGCTATGGTGTCGTTTAAGTCAATGGTGTCATTGCTTATCTTTTGTTGTGTTGACCTGTCATTTAGTGAGAGTGGCGTGTTGAAGTGTCCCACTACGATTGTGTTTGAGTCTATCTTGTTCTGTAATTCCAAGAGAGTTTGCTTGAAGAATTTTTGTGCTCCCATGTTGGGGGAGTAAATGTTTATAACTGTAATATTGTGGGTATGGATTTTACCCTTTACTAATATGTAGTGGCCGTCTTTATCTTTATATACTGATTTCACCGAGAAGTTAATCTTGTCAGAGATTAAGATTGCTACTGCTTTTTTGCCGGATGCTTTGAGTGGAAAATTCTTTTCCATTCTTTCACTAGGAGTTTGTTTCTGTATTTGGCAGTGAGGTGGGTCTCTTGGAGGCAACATATGGATGGGTCTTGTTTCCTAATCTAGTTTGCTGCTCTGTGGCTTTTGATTGGATTGTTCACCGTTCACTTTTAGGGAAATTATGGAGAAGTGGTCAGTGTCCTTTGTCATTATTTATTTTTACTTCTGAATTTCTGTCTCTCTTTTTTCCCCCTTTTGTGTTTAGTGATTTATAGGTAATTGATTCTTGATGGGAGTTCTTGTTGTTCTGCAATTTGTTCTTGATTAATTAGTATTTTTTTTTGTAATGATGGTTTAGTGTGCATGATTCATATAGCTTCTCTTTGGAATGAAATATTCTTGTTTCTCCCTCAAATGTAAATGCTAGTTTCACTGGATATACCAGTCTGGGTTGGCAGTTGTTGGTCTTTAGGGCATGAATGATATTTTTCCAAGCTTTTCTTGCATTTAGGGTTTGCTTGGAGAGGTCTGCAGTTATTCTATTTTTTTTTTCCATTGTAGTATAGCTCTTTCTTTGTTTTTGCTGCATTTAAGATCAGCTCCCTGGCATTCGGGTCTAGTGTCTTTACTATGATATTTCTAGACAAGTTCCTTTTAAGATTTTGCCTGCCTGGAGTTCTGAAACCTACAATGTGAGTATTTTCCCTTTTAAGTTTGGGGAAGTTCTCTGCTATGATTTTGGTGAATAAGGGTTGCATTTCTTTATTGATAAACTCCGCCCATTCATCAATCCATATTATATGAAAATTAGATTTTTTGGCTGCATCTGCCAGGTCCTGGAGTTTTCTTTGGTGAATTCTGACTGATTTCTCCAGACTGGTGATTCTCTGTTCTAGCTCTTGTGTTTTATCTCCCATTCCTGATGTCATATTCTCCATCTAAGTCAATGTGTTGCTTAATGCATCCATTTTTGCTTGAATTGTGGACACTGAGCTGCTCATGTCTGCTGAGAGGGCATTAATCTTTCCTTCCATTTCTCTTTTGAATTTGAGGAGGGGGCGGTCTTTACTTGGTTTGGCACTTGTGGTTCTTGGAATCTGTGTATAATTGTGATTCTCAGCCAAATGAGTTCAGCTGCTGACTAGGTCAGAATTTGCAGCTTTTACAGGTGTGTTGGCCCGTTCACAGAGGCTGTATGCTGCTTCACAGCTAGCTCTCAGCTGAACCAGTGGCCCCACAGTGGGCCTTAGGATAGAGTTGAGCACTTCAGTCTCAGCTAGACAGGCTGGTGGCTAGTTTGCCTGCCCTGTCCCCAGGGGTGGGGCCCAGTCAAGGGCCTGGGGTTAGGGAGATTCCTGGAGCTCTCAGCTAAACAAGCCTTTCTGGATTCCACCCTGTTCCTAGGGGAAGGGCCCAGCTGAGGATGTGGGCTCTGAGGGCAGAGCTGCGCCTTTCTGGCTCTCAGAGGGCAAGCTTAGCCTCTGTGGTCTGCCCTTCAGTTCCCTGCTGTGTTTCAGCTGCTTTGGCTGAGAGTCTTTCTGTGACTTAGTGGGGGGCCCCTTGGTGTTGTCTTGCTGGTGGCTCCGAGCAGGAGGGTGCTTCACTTAGGTTTGGATCTGTCAGAGGCAGGCTTGCAGACTCACACACACCCCACCCACTGTTGGAAGGCAAGGTCTTAATACAAAACTTGGACTCTCCTAGAAGAGGATTACAATAGCTCAAAAACATAGATACATAAGGCCATAGAAAATGGGATTAAATGAAAGGGTCTCCAGGATATAGAAACAAGAGCCATACAATGTTTGATTGTTGATCTTAATGTCCTATGTTGTTTCTCTTCTCTTTTGTTCTCCCTTGGTTATACTCAATTTTTTACAGTATCTTACCTTGTTATCTGATATATTGTATATATGTTTATTTGTTTATTTGAAATAGGAAAGTGAAGAAGGGAAAACATGATGAGAGAGAGGGGTGGGGTGAGGGAAAAGGGACAAAAACATGAGAAGGCATATCAATATGTGTGAAGTAATGCATCTTCTCTCTGGCAAATACAATTGTAACCTCTCTATTAATTACAATAAAAAAAAAGAAAGTCTGTACCCATGCCAAGGAGCCCAAGTGTGTCTCCTATTTCTTCCTGTAAAATTCTTATGGTGTGTGCTCTTACTGCAATGGCTTTGATCCACTTGGAGTTGATTCTGGTATAGGGAGACAAATAAGGATCCAACTTCAGTTTTGTACAGGTATTTAGCCAGTTCTGCTAGCATCATTTGTTGAAGGGGCTGTCTTTCTTCCAGTCTGTACTTTTGCTCCATTATCAAATATTAGGTGGCCATAGGTCTGTGGGTTCATTTCTGGATCTTCAGTTCTATTCCATTGTTCGTCCTGCCTTATTTTTTTTGTTGTTGTTGATGTTGTTTGTTTGTTTTTTGGTAGGTCTTGGAGCTTGAGCTCAGCCTGGACCGTGTCCCTGAGCTCTTCAGGTCAAGGCTACCACCCTTCCTCGGACTACACATTGTCCCTGAGATCTTCAGCTCAAGGCTACCACCCTACTCTTGAACGAAGCCTCACTTCCTGTTTTCTGGGAGTTAGATGAAGAGTCTCAGGTCCTTTCGTGATTGGGTTGGCTTTGAACCTTGATCCTCTGATCTCAGCCTCTTGAATAGCTAGGATTACAGGTGCGAGTCACCGTGCCTGGCTCTCATCCCTGTCCTTGAAGGCAGAACAATTCTTATTACTTTCATTTTCAAACTTATCTGTCTCTTCTTTTCCCTTCCAAAAAGTAAGTAATGTATAAGCAACCACTGTAAGGTAGGATTATTATTATTATTATTAGTAGTAGTAGTAGTAGTAGTAGTAGTATTGTTATGAGGCTATAACTCGGGGCCTGAGTTTTGTCCCTGAGTTTCTCAGCTCAAACTACCACCCTACCCCTTGAGCCACATCCCCACTTCCCATTTTCTAGTGATTAATTGGAGATAAGAGTCTCATGTTCTTTAGTGCTGGGGCTGGCTTTGAACCACAATCCTTAGATATCAGCTCCCTGAGATTGTCTCCTGGCTGGGATTATTCTTTAAAGAAGGTCTGAAATTTCATTTAACTGCTTTATCAGAAGCTTCTGATTATTGAAATAAATCAGTTGAAGATTTCATTACATAACTGAACAATTTAAAGCCAGTGGCTCAGGCCTTTATTCTTAGCTACCGAGGAGGTTGAGGTTGCAACATTATGATTTGAAGCTAGCCTGAGCAGGAAGCTACATGAGATTTTAATGGTCATTTAAACCCAGAAATGAAACTGTGGCTCCAGTGGTAGAGTGCTAATCTTGAAAACAAACTTAGTTGTGCTTAGGCCCTTAGTTCAAGCCCCAATACTGGCCCTAGCTGGTGCATTTACACACACACACACACACACACACGCACACACACACACACACACACACACACACAAATTGACAAATGTAGTTTGTGTTTCAAAACTATACCAGAGATAAAAACCAAGGTATTATATTGGCTTATTATACATTTGGTAGAAATTTATAAATATTAGTTTATGTATATGTCTTTAAGAGATTCAAATCTATATTAATGTAATGTAAATAATTCACAAAAAATTGAGAAGAAAACTGACAGATTACTGATAAAGAAGAAAAAACAAAACTATTTCTAAGATCAGACAGGAAGAAGTCAATAAAAATTAAAATGATATTCACTTAACATGAGGGACAAATTTATAAATTCTTAATTATGGTGAGAAAAGAATCTATCAAGAGCAGAGAAACCAAAATAGAATGAGAGAGAAGATTCTGAGAGTTTGAAGTATAAAAGCAAAGACTTCAATGACAACTTATCTCTTCAATTGTGAGCTAAAAGAGTAAAACCAGTTCAGATTCTCAAAATTTGATTAATGATTTAAGATTGTTCACAAACTTTCATGTACTTAAACCTACTGAACACTGTTCAAAGTAATCTTGAGTGAAAATGAGGAGGAAAGAATTTGCTTTAGGACTACAGCTGATGAAATCGGAACAATTTGTAATTAAGGGCTACTTAAAATCTGTTCAAACCTAGACAGGTAATCTGAAGTGCTTATTTTAAAATTTTCTAGTAAATAATTTCTCATACGCACTATTTTTTTGTTAGTCGACCACATCAGGACCCTTTACAACTATCTCTTTACAAATATTTTTTCAAACATAGCATTTTGAAGCATATGTTATTTATCATATTAGGGTAGTTAATATATTTCAAATTGTAGGTTTTAATCTATTAGATATTGTTGAATTATTTTTGTGTGAATTAGCCTCGATATATATTTAAAATACTGTCCAACAGATGTTAAAGGCATGGTAGTATAAATCACTTATCCCATTACTTAGGGAATGAGGCATAGGATAATAAGGACATGATCAATCCCAGCTGCACAGTAATTTCAAGATGAGTTTGTGTTGTATAGTGACACCATGTCTTGAGGGGGAGGGGATCAAGATTTTAAAAAGGAGGGTGGGAAGCTAGAGTGCATCATATTTACCAATGGTTATTTGTGAAAACTTGATGTATATATGAAGATTGTGTTTTATGATGCATTTTAAATTATGTGCGCTATTAGTTTGCTAGGGCTGTGGTTTTTTTCCATATATTTATTATTGTAATTAATAGAAGGGTTACATGATATTTGCCAGATAGATGGTGCATTAATTCCCATACATTGATACCCTTTCACAGGGCTGTGTTTTTTTAAAAAACACAAAGATGAGGGGTGAAGGTGGGGGGGAGGGAAATGGGGACCAAGACATGAGAAAGGGTATCAATGTATGTGAATTAATGCACCTTCTATCTGGCAAATATCATGTAACCCTTCTATTAATTACAATAAAAATATATGAAAAAACAACAACAAAAAAACAAAGATTAATAGTATAAATATCAGAAATGCGTCCTATTACATTGTACAGGTACTAAGTTGGTAAACAAAGCATGCACAGATTTGGTTCTACTTTAGGACTCAAAAGGAGAATCCATCCTTCCTCTGCTTTGTTAGCCCTTGGCATTCTTGGTGTGTACATGCATCCATTCCTCTGATTCATATTTACATGGTATTCCCTGGGTGCATGTTTTTCTCTGTGTCCAAAGTTTCCCTGTATTAAAAGGTCATATATTGAATTTGGGTCCACTCATCCTAAGGTTTTAATTTTAGCTAGATTAATTTTAAAACCCCTATTCCTAAAAAAGACCACATCACAGAAAATTGAATACCAGGACTCCAATATCTCTTTAAAGTTCCAAATTCAGTCCACAACAGGGGTCATGGTAAATAGTTTCAAAACTTCACTGTAGGCATTCTTTGTCCAAACCAGAGTTTGACCCTTAAAACCAAGCTATTCAAAATGGATAGAATTGCATATTGATTTGAAGATGCAACATGGTATAGAGTACTAATTTGGGATAGTCCTTTCTGACCCTAACAACCACAGGCAAATAATTTCTAGGGTTCTAATTATCAATTTTATTTAGGCAGTTGGCATTCATCTTTCAAGGTGCTTAGAAAGTTAATAAGGAAGCTGAATAATTACTTTTTAAAGTTTGATTTTTGTCTACCCAAGTCAATTTTTATTGGTTCTTGAGGATGTACACAATGTAATAGTTTAGTGATATATTAACTTATATTAATTACATATGCATTTTATTAATCATAATATATGCTATAAGATTGAATTTCTGAGAGGGAGGTATGTAGATGCCAGATATTACACTTAGCTGCATATATTTATTTTCTAATTCTTAATCACAACACTGTATGCAGTCATCAGTTTTCTGACAACTATCTGCTTACATGTCACTCACTGCTCCCACCCCATCTAGTTGAAATTAAAATATTGACAGAAATAATTTTTCATAGATAGCAGAAAAGCTAATAGGGGTGGTGAAACTATATTGGTTTCTGCATGAATTGCCCCTGACAATACTCTGACAGTTTTTAGTTCACTTCTTCAAGTTTTGCACTAATACCACAAAATAAAATATAAAGCAAAGTCTAAGGCAGACTACATGTTCAGTTTCGTCTGTTGGTCTTAAAATATTCCTAAAAGGAAAAGGAAACCCCAAAATTAAGGTAGGATCCCAAGCAGCATCACTCCTTATCTTTCATAAATTATCCTTCACAGATTAGCACCAGTAAAAATAAATGGTTATTCTTTCCCTTTAAAAACATAAAATGGCAATAAGAGAAATAAAATCTAAAAAGTGAAAAAATTATACAGAATGGAAAAGAGAAGCTTTCAAGAAGAATTAAACGATATTAAGTACAAATTCATTTTGAAATTCTTAATAAACTCTACATGTTCTTTATTTAAAAGTTAGTATTTACACAATGCAACTTCTGTTTTAGTTCAGCAAAGGACACTTAGCCACATAAAAATTCAAGCTTAGGTTTTTAGAATTTCCTGAGGAGATTCATTATTACTTAATTCTTGAATTCCTACCCTTACAAACTAATGTCTGTCATTAAGTGATTTGGATTCATATCTCCAGACTGTAGAATAGTATCACTAGAAGAGTATGCTCAGAGTTTATTTCACTTCACAAATTAAATTTGAATTATCAAGACAAAAGAAGAATTGGATTATGGGTAAAGACATATTGGCTTGTGATTGAAACTGAATAGTGAATATCTAATTGAAGGAAGTGGCTTTAGCTAGGGGAAGCACTCATATGTTAAACAAAAATAATCACATAACTCATACTGTGACTGTGTCTAGGTTTTTACACTTGAATCGCAATACCTAGCACAGGGAAGAGCCTTTATCAACCATTATTGCATGGCTTGAGGTTTACCAACACCATTCTAACACCACTTTCCTAAACCTTATTCCTGGTAATGTCTCTCCATAGACTGTATAAATTGGGCTTTAAATTTTTTATTGTTTAGGTCTTTGTCCCGAGTAGGTCTTTCTGTTCTTTATATGGTTACATCTTCTTCCTACACATGTTTCTTATTCTTTTTTTTTTATTCTGGTTCTAAGGGTTGAATTTAGCACCACTTACTCTCTCAGCTTGTTTGCTTATGGCTAGCACTCTACAGTAAGTCTAGCATTTTGCTGGTAAATTGGAAGTGGAATCCTTTGACCAACTTTTTTCCCCTGTCTAGATTCAAACTTTAGTCCTTTCTGATCTCCATTTCCTGGGTAACTAGGACCACCAGCATGGGCCACTGAAGTCTTGTCATTCCTTTAGCTATGTCTAACTCTTCCTACCTCTCTTACAGCATTTATGGCACTAAATTATAGTAAGTTGTGCATGAATATGTTTCCTATGCTAGGAACATGGTCCTTAAGAATAAGAAGGGTGATATGACTTGATGTAATTTTAAGAGAAATCTTAGAACATATAAATATATAATGAAAATTTATGTATTTATTTTTTAACTTTCTTTGGTATTTTATACTGTAGTAGTTGCAGCAACATGCTTAAGGCCTGCAAAGAATTTGCAGAGGTAATGCAAGCTGCCTGCAGGCCTGTATTACATTCCAGCCAAGTGTGTTCTGTTTTACTTTTGAGAGGCTTTGGAAAAGCAATAACCACAAATATCAGCACCAACATCACCACAGTAACCATGTAAGATTTTCCTTAGTACATTTTATCTCCTTCCTCTTACTAGTCTCTCATTCTTAGCCATATGTCAACTCACAAGAAAGCTTTGTTTCAGAGATGTAACAACTCTCTTCTACCACGGAGTGTATTAAGCCATAATCCCATTCCTACATTCTTTTTTTTGTGGCCATATTGCTTCTAGTCCAGTCAATTCTATCTCTGCTTCTAGAATAGACTCATATTAACATGCAGCTTTTTTAAAGCTCAAAACAAATACATCTCATATTTATATTTTTGGAAAAGTATTGCATCTATTGCACTTATTCAACTATGTTTCATCGTTCATCATTTTCAACATAGAATTCTGTCTTCTGTACTTCATGAGAATGGGGGAATTGCAGCACAGAAACTAGATCATCAGGAAAGACAGTAGAGGAAAGATGAACAGAGAAGGAAATGAGCTATAGGATGATACTATGGGAAGAGCAAGTGATTCTATGGGAAGTGATATTATGGAAAGCTTGTTAATGTGACTCTGAGCCATTAGGAAAGAAAGAACAGTAAGTTAAAAAAACAGAATTATAAAAAGCTTAATTTACTAGTAAAGGAAATGAAAGTCATTAGATCAATGTTCAGATATCATTGGATGTTTTTCCTTTCTGGAGACAGGGAAGAATCCTGATTTAAATATGAATCACACTTCACAAACACTGACCCATCAACCCTCCATTTTGAAAGGTCAGAAGGGAAAGAGCCATAGCTAATATAAGTTAGTAGACAACTCCCCCCATTTCTCAGTACAGGTCCCTCTTCTCTTGATGATAGACAATACAGAATAATTTATGGATTTCACCAGCTGGTAGACTATAGGACTGTGCACATAGAAGTTAGAACATGGTGTGACATGCCTGTAATTTTAACATTTTTGTTGACAGAGGCTTAGCGAATATGCTTTGAGACTAGCCAGAGCAAAAACTTAGCAAGATTCCATTTCAATTAATAGGTCTACGGTAGCAACATTTAATTGTCAATGCAGCTGCATGGGAGAACACTGTAGGAAATATTTCCTGAAAAATAATTAAAGCAAAAATGGCTGTGGGGGTGTGGCTCAAATTATAGAAAACTTTTGCCTCACATACATGAGGCCCTGAGTTAGAAACCCAATATTAGCAGCCATAATAATACTAGCAATAAAATTTTTAATCAATGACTAGGATATACTTCACTAGTAGATTTTTACTATCTAGAAGGTAAACCATGTCTACACTGACATGTGACAGGGATTATGTTTTGTTGCATTTTAAACCCAAAGAGAGGCAAATGTCAAGCTATACTAAATGACTTGCTCAAGGTTATATGTAAGATCTGATGCTGGATCTGGGACTTGTGGCTCAGACTGTATACAGGTGTGTTTGACTCCCTGAGCAGGAAAATCTCAATTCATAATAAAAGTGATCAGCATCTACATAGTATTGACATTAATAGATTTATAATCACTTTCTTTTTGGGGGGGTCAGGTCATCCTTGTCCTAAATTTGTATTTGTTCCTAGATGTCCAACAACATAATCTACAGTGAACTTAAAAAAATAAATACATTATTATTTCTATGTTATTTAGATATCATCCCTAGTGCCCACAAATTTTGACAAGTAGAGATTTAATGATACATTCTCTGTAATCCAGTTTAAGCCTGTGTCAGCTAGGATGCCAGAGGAAAAATGGTCACTTGAAGGCACTCCAGGTACTGGATATATTTATGGGAAGCTAAAAAAGGATGGGGATGTATACTGGGATAAGCAATGGTAGAAGAGACTTTGACAATCTAAGTGATATAGAGAAAAAGACCTGGTGTGGGAATTTGGGAGGAGATACTTGCAGGTATAAGGTATACATTCAGGCACATGCTATTCTTATATATACTTATGGTTACTAATTAGAATGTTGTCATTGCTGATCTGAGCTACAGCAGAGAGGGAGTCAGATACTAAATACTCCAGTTTTAATTTATCCCTTCCCTCAGTTATTCTCTATCCCTCAGTTTCACTAAACCCACAGAAACTCAGAGAATGAGGTGATACAAGTCATAAAGGAAGACCTGGACGTGTGAATGGAGAATCTCCAGCACAGATGAAATATAAAATCATCATTCATGCCCTGGCTTCAGATCTCTGTGATTCTTCAATCACAAATGTCTTTCTGAATGTGCAACTCTAAAAAACTGCTCTGATTTCTGAAAGTTTACCTAACACTACTGGGAGAATTATGTAAATATGAATAGTTTGGCTAAACAGTGACTAAAGAAAGAAGGAAACATGACCTCCATCTTCAAGCAGTGGTGGGAATGGAAATGATTTCCTCTGGGAACTCAGCTGGGATTACTGTTAAATCATTTGTATACTGTTAAATGAGTTGTGTGCTGGTGGGGCAAAGAGGTCTTCGAACTATGTTTGCTGGCTTTCTCCCTACCTCCATCATTGTCTACAAGCATATGAAAAGTTGAAATAATAGCAAAAGAAGGCCCTGATCCAAGGGGGTAGAAGCCAGAGGTAGTCAGGTAAAATCAGGAGAAAAACACTGGAAGTTAAGAAACATGAAAGTGTTCATAGGAGAAGTTAATCTTTTATTAAAATATTCTAAAGGAATAAGATAGGGGAAAGGTTCTTTTACATATTTAATCTCAGTGTGCACACAGCTCTAAAAACTTACTACTGAATATAATTTTGTTGAGAGACATATCAGACAGTTTATTTCAACTTTGCATATCTAAAAAGAACATTTGGCAAGATTAATAGGTTTATCAAGATTCACAATGAGGATATGACTAATTGATATTTATTTTTTATCATCTTATATATGATTTTTGATACTAGACATACTTAAATCTCTGAAGATAAACATTCTTCTTCCTCCCGCTGAATACACACAGTTGTGTTTAAATAAAACAAAAAACTAACTTAATAAACATTTTATGAGAAGGGGTTCTGTTATGTGACTTTTTGAAGAAGTGTATTTAAATCATAGAATAAGACTTCTTATTACAATTTTAATTATAATAAGAGTTCATTTTATATCTACTAAAATGCATGCTTTCTTAGTTTCAAATATTTTCTGCCTGATCACATGAAGTCTGTGAGCAAAAGCTCTGTCTTCTATGCATTGTTTCTCCTACACAGTCTGCATAACTCTTCAAACAAATTATTATATGATTGTAATATAATTTATATTACTGATTGTATTGTCAGATGTTACCCCAAAATTGTTCAATACATTTACATTTCTTAAAAACTTGATGTTACATTTCTGTTTTTAATATGAGTATTGAGAGTTATGAAATCTTCTCAAAGTTAGGCAAAGATTAGAACAAGATTCGTATTGGAAACATTGAACCCCCAGTCCTTTCAGGGGTGGTCATATTTGTATTTTTTGTTGTTGTTATATTTGTCTATTTGTTAACCAGGATGTCACATCTTGACTGAAAAAGTCCAGTCTGTAGCTATCAGAGCTTAGATCAAAGAGACAAACAGTGTATATTCTCCCTATTCTCCCTGTTGTGCAGAAGTTAGATCTAAAATGCACCTGGGATATGACAAATTACACAGAATTCTAGACACTCACGCACAGTCAGACCAAAAGAGGAAAGTCTTAGAAAAGAACCACAAAGCTGCAATACCCAGCCACCTCTTTCTATGTATATAAAAATACACATACTGAAATGAATGCTAAAGACAGGGAACAAAAAAATTCTTTCTTAATTTGTTTTTTCCCCCTTTCTTTTTCTGATGACTCTGTGTTCTTTACCTTATATCCAGTGTGCTCATGCACACATCTGTGGGATGGTAGCGGAAGGGCATGGAATCAGAGGGAAAAGGTTGAAAAAGTGCAGCAGTGGAAAACACTGGACATTAATGAAAGTGAATTATACAACTTGTGGGAGGGAGGGAATGGGAGAGATTGAGGGAACAGATGATACGATGTGAAAGGAAATGTACTTATTACCTTACATAAGAAAAGGCAACCCTACTGCATATGACATCTAAAACAACAATAAAGTAAATTAGGAAAAAACGATAAAAAAAGAATACATCATGATAACATATGTTTCAAGAGCATGAGTCTGAAAGTCTTTTTAAAGGTACATAAAGTCAGAAAGAAAAGCCATGGTTTTACCTTTATGTTTGGTGCATTATTTACTTCACATTTATATAAAGTCTAAAGTATACAATGACTAAAAAGAAAATGAACAGTTTATTCTAAAGTATAAGAGTTCAGAAACCCACTTGAAAAACTTTTTCACAAATAAGACTTTTCTATGGACACAATATACAAAATATATTAAGGGATTTTAAAGTATTTTTATTTGTGATGCTTGGGATAAAAAGATTTTAGAAGAAATAATGCTAGAAAGACCAAAAACCCCACAAATTTTTCTAATATCTTCCATTTTGCTTAGGATATCATATCTGTATAACAGGAAGATATTAATCAGGGTGGGGACTGTTATAATGGAAAACTAGACAATTTAAGTGGCTTAACATGCTAAGAGTTTCTCTGAAAGCATTAGATGTTGCAGAGGGTGGAGGGATCTATTTCATAAAGTTGTATTTATTAGAGAGCCAAGCTGATGGAAGCCCTACTATTATATCATCAATATTCTATTATTTTCCATGCATGGAATTTTGCATGAGACTGGTAAATCTGACAGAAAAGCACGAAAGCATACCCATTCTTAACTGCTTCAGCCCATAAGTGGCAATTTGCTTCAGATTACATTTCATTGTTGAGGATGAAATGTCATAAACCTCTACCCTGATATAGAAGACAGAATCCTGTAATTCTGTAGGATGTCCAAGAAGAGGATGTATGTTTGGTGAGCATTATGCTGTTAGGACTGTGTTACAAATAGAAGAGAAAAGAAAACTTTTGAGTAAAATATTCCCTCGGTAAATATGGTTCCTCTTTCAGTGAGCTTTCTGTTTAGAAGTAGAATTGCTATATATTGACAATGGTAATACTTTAGGCTACTGATAGCTTTAAGACTATCTACAGTGTTCTAAATTGTTTACAGTAAGGATTTCTTTATTCAAAGAGATTATTAGTATCATCATCCCATCCATTAATGAAGAAAGTAAGGCAAGAGCTAAGTTTTCAAAAACTGGGTACAGTTATTAAAATGTGGAGCCATGCTATATATGACTTCAAGTTGAACAGGCTTCAGAACAAAGAATATCACAAAGAGAAACAGGTTGTGTCTCTCTGAGTGAAGAGGATTATGTGCAGGTTATATGGCCATCATTTGAGAGCTCCAGATGTCAACTCAATAAATATCAGGTACTTTTTAATATTACAATGAGTAGTTTTTCAATAAAAAGTTATACTTTAGAAATAATTTTAAAAGAGAAGTGCTATCTATGACAAATAGAAAACCAAAGCAAATGGGATGTGTTTCAAAGTTATGAGAAAGTGTTTTGATTGTGAAATGCTAGAGAAAGGAGTAGGAAGTGGTTGAGAAGATCATGTGACTCTTCTGTGGAGGAATCGTTTGGATTTCAATAATCTCCTTTGGGTTTCTGGAGGCTCTTTCCATCAATATGTCTTCATATTCCCCCCCTGAAGTAGAATCAAAATTTAAAGTGAATTCACAGTGCACCAGAAAAGCTTCAAACAGGAATCAGGGAACCAAGATCTTTTGGCTCGGGTTGTCTTTCTGTTTTACAATCTAAAGTATTATTCAGCCTCTTCTTAATTATGTCTGGAAAGGAAATATATACTATATCTTACATAATTTCTGCAACCTGTCCTCATTAATATTAATTACTCAAAAAGTCTGATATTCTAGTAACTTAATACCCAGTAATTTTCTAAAAAAATGTTTCATTTGCCATTACATTTTTGGGCAACCTCATGCTGTGTGCCAGATTAGTTTTGAGATAAAAATGTTTATGTTTGTGTTCTGTACTTGGAGGTGTTATTTCCAAGTCTGAGCTTAAATATTTTGATTTAAACTGCTCCTGTTATACCATTAGCCTTGCTCATTACATATTTCACTGACTTTCTGTTTTGCTTACAGAGAAAGGCTTTCCACAGTTATAATTTGGCAATGGGATCATGGAAAATTTTAGGATCCAAAGGCATCATAGAAAATATGAGTGGGAGTATGCTTTCCTGAACTTAAAAGAAACAATTTAAAAATCACGCTGACAATATTGTTAATAAAAAACATACGTTATTGAAAGATAGTATGTCTATTTTATTCCAAGATGAAAATTGTAAGTAGTATTATTTAGACTTTGGCTGTAAAAGGCTATGCTGTTTCATATACTTTTCTTTGATTAAAAAACAGAACTGCTTTACCTATTAAATTAATCTGGAGCTTGCTACCATCAACTTGTCATACAAAGAAAGAAGTCTATGGGAACTTCAGTCATTCTCATCTCAGCAGGATGGTACCCCATGTATAGTTCTATAATTCTAAATTAAAATGACTAATTTAGTGAAAGAACAAGCCTCATGAGGGGAGATGCTAAAAAGATCATCTAATATTAAGGAAATATTTTTCCATGGGACTCATTGGCAATGCGTCACACAAATGTACACATATATTTTCATCCTTAGTACTACATATGAATTCAGGAATAAAAATTTAAAATTGGGGCTGCGAGTTTGGTCTACTTGTTGAGTGCTTGCCTAGCATGCATGAAGACCTAGGTTCGATTCCTCTGTACCAATATATAGAAAAAAGCCAGAAGTAGTGCTGAAGCTCAAGTGGTAGAGCTCTAGCTTTGAGAAAAAGTCCAAGGACAGTGCTCAGACCCTGAGCTCCAGCCCCGGACTGGCCCAAAAAATTTAAAATCACACATTTTATTATTGGTTATGTTTTTCTTTAAAAAATTTCTGATGAATTTATTATTTGGTTACTAATATTATAGCTGTAATTATAAACAAAATTCCATATCTCTAACATGTTTTGCTACTATGTATCTATTGCTTTATTAGAGTTTGCCACAGGTGTATAATTAATTTCTCAGAATAATTCTATATTGTTTTAGTGAAAAAAGTCATGTGGCTAACATAAATGTTACAGAAATTCAGGAAGTGAACTGCATTTTTCAAAAACTGTTTTCATGCAATTAGACATTTTCTCATTCATGTTTTACGAATCGTATAGATCAAACATTTTCAAGTGCAGCATTTCGGAATCAAAGTTAAAGAATGAATTAATGATGCTATTTTTTTTTGGCCAGTCCTGGGCTTGGGCTCAGGGCCTGAGCACTGTCCCTGGATTTTCTCAAGGCTAGGGCTCTACCACTTGAGTCACAGCATCACTTCTGGCTTTTTGCTATGTATGTGGTACCGAGGAATCAAATCCAGGTCTTCGTGCATGCTAGGCAAGCACTCTACCACTAAGCCCAACTCCCGGCCCCCAATGATGCTATTTTATCTTATTTGGATTGCAAAGCTAGACTCCTTATCAGTTAATAAATTTCTGGTGCTTTGTGCTTTCTTGGACTTGAGTTAATACCTTCAATTAGAATTCATAACTCCTACTTATGATTTGGACCACTCATACATTTAATCTGCATTATTTTTCAGACATTGCCTCCAAGTAGAGCCTGGAGGGCATTTATTATAGAATGAGGAACTGAAGTAGCAGTTGAAATATTTGCATACTTGAGGCTGCATAAAAAGGAAGAGTGAAGAGTGTGTCAAAATGTGTGCTCACCGAGTAAGTACTAGAAAATGGAACAAGGTTATCTCTCCAAGGCTAAATGTCAAAATAGCACCCATTATAATTGGCTGAATTACAAAAAGGCATCCTTTTCTCAGGTCCATGTGACCACAATAAGGTAGGAACATTGCTGAGGTGGACTTTGAGCTTCAAAAATCACCCTTGGCTGAGTACCCTCTTACACACATGGTCCATCCTTATTTTGGAAGTCTTCATTTTTTTCTAGAAAGCTGATAAATTGCATGTGCTCATCCAGATCTAAAAAGGAGGAAAAGTTTGTGCTGAGAGGTAATGTCAAAGGAGCCTTGGAGTGGTTCACCAAGAATCTTTCCAATAGAGTGGGAACTGGGCCTAGTGCAGAAAATTTTAGATTTGATCTAGATAGAATCACAGTTATCTAAACATGTATCAGAAAGAAATCACCCTTACTATGGGTCCTAGAAAAGGATCTGTAGTTTAATTATTCACTAGAGGAACACAAATTATTTTGGATTTTTTTAAACAATTGAGCAGGTGTCAAATAATCCAAACTCCTTTGGAAATAAAGAAGTTTCAGTTTAGTTAAAAGGCTTAGATAATTCTTTAACATGTTAATCATATTATGTATGAATCTTTTTTGCTAATACCTTATATCATTTAGCAACAGTGATAAGTAAAAAAAGGTAATATATTTGCTCATATTGAAGTTTCTAAATACTAAGGAAAATATTAATGCAAAAACATGCTAATTGATATAATGCTCATCCCAGACTTATGTTGGCTAGGTTTATGTCTGTTATTGTGATTCTATTTAATTAATGTCAAGAATACAGAGGTAATGTCTCTGTGCTTATAGGAACAGGATGTGTACTTTGTACTAAACAGAGAAGTCATTCCAATCTATGAATTACCAGATTATTTTTTTGCTAGTCCTAGGGAGTGAACTCAGGGCCTGAGCCCTGTCCTTGGGTTTTCTCAAGGCTAGAGCACTACCACTTGAGCCTTAGCACCACTTTTAACTTTTTCTATGTATGTTGTACCGAGGAATCAAACCCGGGTCTTCAAACCCGGGTCTTCAAACCCGGGTCTTCATGCATGCTAGACAAGCACTCCACCACTAGGCCAAACTCCTGGCCCCGGGATTTTTTTTTCCTTTCTTTTTTCTTTTTACTTCAATTCATGTTTCACAGCCCTTCTTATCTATGAATTTGGACTAATTTTCACAATGCTTATTTCTGGTAACTAAATTGCTAATTAAATACTTTCTATTATGACTCAGGAAAAAAAAAACAGATCAAATCCTTCTTCTTTTAGTTTTGAGTTTCATTTAATGACCTAGAAGTTAAGGTATCTTTTATGTAATACAAATTCTTTTTTAAAATTTAACATTGGATTATTTCCATTAATTATTTGGATGTATTTTTCTGAATGTTTCTGAATGTGTCTCCAATGATTCCCCAATTATACATCGAGAAGAAAACCATCATGTTGTTGATATACACATGGCTTCATTTACTTTACCCAGTTTATTTTTAATAAACAATCCAACAAATACTGGAGCCCTTGCCTGAGAAACCTTACCATCATCATTTGGAATATATCTGAATTTTAAGCAAACACATTCAATCAAAGACAGAAATATTTAAGTGGAAGGCAAAAAAAAAAGAAAGGGGGTGGAATACTTAGACCACATAAAGTAGGAGTAAAAATGAGCACATTTTTTTTCCTATTCATTGTACTCTGGAACTAATATTTTATGGGGATGGAAAGGACAAAATAAGCATGAATTTTGTTTTAATTAACTCTCCTAGATTTGTCTACCATTAGGTGCCCCCTCCCACCTTCATCTGTTATTTTGTTCGTTTTAGGGCCATAAATATTATTAATCTACAGAGACTTCTTTCTGCTTCCTTTAGTTAATTAAAGATACTCTAGAATTTATCTTATGCCACCACCAGGAGGGCACACAAAGTGAAATATTATATTGTGAGATAGTTTCTTCATTAGCATAAAATAATCAGTGGGATTGTATACCGGAGTTTCAAATAACTTCACCAGGATTTTCTGTTAAAGGACAAATGTTGTGAGCAGAAGAATGCACAGAGGAACAGAAAGGAGCAGAGAAGAATTTAAAAAGAAAAAAAACTAGGAAGAATGGCTAGAATGAGTATATAGACTGGGATTTCAAGAGCTATGCTAACTAGTCTAACATGAAAATAAAGTGCAATAATTCCCTCTCTGAATATCATCAGTAACAGACATAACGGCAGTCTTTCTTCATCTGCTTCAAGCTGTGTTGCTCAGCTGGGAGAAGAAGGGGGCAGCAGGGCAGCTGTCAAAAGAAGAAAAAGGCCCACTAAAATGATATTCTTCTATTTTACTTATTTTATTTTATATTAATGGTTTTATTATAAAGAGAAACTATGATGTAAACTTCATGTATCATTCACTTACAAGATTTTATACCAAGCCAAGCAGAACTCAAGGCTAGACAGCTCCACTATTTATATTCTTTCAACGGTGGCTCATCCTGCCCTCTTTTTCCACCCTTAGTGTTTTTCTTCCTTTGGGGAGAGATTCTATATCAGTGTTTCATTTCTCCTCTGGGTGGACTTAAAGGCCAGACACATTGATTATTAATCATTATATTGGGATTTTTCTCCTGCTTGACCAATAACACACTCTTCAGAGCATGATAGGTGTTCTGTAACTGGCATCTGAATTGAGGAAAAAAAGAATCAGGTTATGGCAAATATATCTGCACTAATAAAAGAAGCCATCTTTCAAATCTTCCTCCTACAAGTCTTTCTAAAAAGACCACTGTGTTACAAATGCATAGGTGCAAAGTCATAAATCCAGTAACAGAGACACCTTTGAAAGCCCAATTTGGGACATTCTTTACGTCCACTCTTGGGACACTGCAGGCTTAAGTAGAGTCACTTACTCTTGCTCTAGATTGTGCTGCTTGAAATGTGAGATTCGGGGGCCTTCCTAGCTGGCTGTAATCTTTTATTTCATTTTGGTGTACATATTTATTTGTGTGAACTTTTCAACTTAAAATCATTCATATACGTGTTGAATTTATGATGTCACCACATATTTGGAGTGTATTTATGACTGTCAGCTTATGGCTTGCTATGATACAGTGTGAATTTCCATGAGCTGTGGAACAGTAGGAATTTAGTCTTAGGATTAGTAATATGGTCTGAATCCGGGATCTCAGCCAAATTACCCCAACACTCAGAAGTTTAGTTTTGCCAGTAATTAAAAGGAAATAATAATAAACCTAAACTAAGTTCCTGAGTTGGACTCATTTTTTACCTTACAGTAAATTCTTATCTTTTCTCATTTTCAATGTTATTGTAAATGTAAAGAGGGGTTTTAATTACATAAGTTATGTGAATAGTACATTTCTTTTTGGACAATATCACTTCTTCCCTTCTTTTTCTCTCACAGTTCTACTATAAAATCTTAATATGAGGGAACTATTATTATTATTATTATCATTATTATTACAATGTCTGAATTAGAATTCTGTGCAGAGTGAAGCAGTCACTGAATTTTTCGAATAATATTGAAACCATAGGTATAAATCAGAAATAAACCAGAACTAGTCGGGAATACAGAGAGTATAAAGTCATAATTACTTCAAATTGCTGAGTAGAATCAATAGGGGGAAATTTGGTGCTGAATTACTTGTTTTGATCTTATACTATGAGAAAGATGTAGTGATCAGAAAAGAACACTGTCATAGTTTGAATAGGATTTGTCCCCTATAGACTTGTTTTAATAACTCTGGGTCCCCAGAGGGTGGAAATGTTTGAGGAAGTGATGGAAATGTTAGGAAGTGGGGCCTGGATGGAGGAAGTAAGTCCCCCGGACTCACCTTTGAAGATTATGTTGGTACCCAGTACCTTCAAACTTCTCGCCTCTTTCCTGCTTTTGAGGTGAAGAACCTCCTTCCTGCAGCATTGTCATGATATTCTTCCCAGCTCACTGAGCCAAGGGGCCATGGTCTGAACGCTCTGACCCTGGGGCCACAAGCATTTCCTCCTCCATTATGCTGTTTCTCTCAAGGAGTTTTTTTGGTTACAGCTATGAAAATGAATTAACACCCAAACTGACTTTATTTTCTTATGGTGTTTTTTGCTTCCTTCTTTTTCCTTTCCTTTCCTTTCCTAACCTTTTTTTTTTCTTTTCTTTTGACAGTCCTGGGCTTGAAGTTAGGACTTAGGTGATGTCCCTGAGCATTTTTGCTTAGGGCTAGCAGCACCCTACCACTTGAGGCTCAGTTCCACTAAAGCATTTTGCTGGTTAACTGAGACAAGAGGTTCACAAACTTTCCCTCCAGAGCTGGCTTCGAACCACAATCCTCAGATCAGAAATTTCTCAGTACCTAGGATTACAAGTGTGAGCCAACAACACTTGACTCTTGGATTTCTTTCTTTTAAAGAAATAACAAAAAACTGTTTTTAGCATAGTCAGCAGACTTTTTGCATTTGTACTTGCGCACCAACCTACATAATACCTTCTGTGGTTCCACTGTTTCTAACTGTAAAGGACAATATGGATATATGCCCAGTGATCTAGTGTAAGTTTTCTTTCATTGCCAAAAAATTACGGGAGCAATAACTTGATTTATTTTGTTAGCTTCCAACTCTGCTGCCAATAAGTAAATTGGCTCAAGGTAATCACAACATTCACTTCTATTAAATGATCATCAATAGAGTTACTTGCCTCTTCACAAGTAATTTATTATAGCCTGCTTTTCTCATTCAATTAAAAACTTGAAATTCTTTATGAATAAAGAATTTATAGTCTAAATGATTATCTAAAGATTCAGTACAGCAAAAGTTTCTTGTGTTTCTTTATATTTTACTTTCAATACATGATGAGGAAATTACTTCGCTGTTAACAATCAAGAACAATTATTTCCTTATACAAACTCTATCTAAGAGGAGAGGAAAAATGAAACTTCTGGGGGAAAAAAAAACACATTTTGCTTAATGATTTTCTTCCAGGGAAAATATTGCTATCATGATCCTTTTTAATTAAATAAGAATTTAGCACATTTGCACATGTGTTCTTAATGTCAGACTCTTTGGTTATCACACTTACACCTCTGTTATTAATGCTAGCCAGGGTTTTCAGATGAAGAAAAGCTAGTTATCAATGAATAATTCAAATTCTATAACTGTCAGACCTCATTATTTTCAATAGGGCCTAGTAGTTCCAGTTGTAACCAGCTAATTGCCTTGTTTAAACTTAAACTCACAGACACTTTCACATAATTCTAAATTTTAAAAACTTTAAATACATTTAAATTGCTGTAATACATACCACAATTTGCTTTAAATCAATCTAGAAGAATTAAAGGCATTTTTTCATGTGATCATATTAGATTTGAAACTTACTTTAATTCAATCGACTGGCTGTCATAAAGAGCTTGCTTAATACAGAGTGGGCAAAATATTTTAAATTTACAAAATAATAAAATAAAAAGACTGGATAATTCAGATTAGAGGTGGATCATTTTTGTTTAAATATATTTTGAAGGAAAGATTCAAACCTAACTGATAGGTCATCAAAGATCATTGTTTTCATTTGTGTGCTTGGTACTTTTAAAATGAGTGACTGAATTTATTGGTCATTTTTAAGAATCTGTAATGTCAGTGTAGTGATTATGAAATGCTTTGCTCAATATTTTCTCTTTCTTTCTTTCTTTCTTGCTTTCTTTCTTTCTTTCTTTCTTTCTTTCTTGCTTGCTTTCTTGCTTTCTGGCTTTCTGGCTTTCTCGCTTGCTTGCTTGCTTTTTTTTTGCTGGTCCTGGGCTTGAGCTCAGGGCCTAAACACTGTCCTTGGACATTGTCAAGGCTAGAGCTCTACCACTTGTGCCTCAGCACCACTTCCTGTTTTTTTCTATGTATGTGGTACCAAGGAATTGTGCACTGATCTTCGTGCATGCTAGGCAAGCAACTCTACCAGTAGGCCAAACTTTCAGACCATGCTCAGTCTTCCTTTTTTTTTTAATTAAAGAATATATTAACATTGATTTTTACATCATACATCAAATGATGTGTTTAACAAACAAGTATTTAAGAGGGAATATCTATATACAATCACTGGCACTTAGTTTTGAGAACATAATCAAAATTAGGCTAAGCGTATATCTGTGATATGTATATCACAGATACATATTAATCTATGTAATAAAACATTATGTCTATAGAGTCATAAGAGTCATAGTTGAGAGGCAGCTTCAGTAGACAAATTCTCAGATCTTACACTTTGTGGGCTACTCCTAGCCAAGACTGAACCAGGTAGAGTAATAGAGGTAGGGCAATCCTACTGCATGGGTTTCCTAAGCAATCTAGGACTTCTCTTCAGTTCTTTTGAAACATGTATTTCTCCTTCCTGATCTTTTTTCTACCTTAAAATATTTTTTAGTTATTATACTTGTTCTGTGGCTTGATGATTCTTCATACTTTCTACTTAGTATTGTCCTTATATTTTACATGAGTCTTATCCAATACATTTCCTACAAATCAAATTCTGGCTAGCATGCTTGTGTACTTGCTTTGCTTTCTTTCCCTCCTTCCTTCCTTCTTTCTCTCTTTCCTTCCTTTCTTCCCCCTTCCTTTTCTTTTCTTATTTCTCTCTCTTCTTCCTTCCTTCCTTCCTTTCTTCCTTTTTCTTTGTTCACCAGAACTAATACTGCGCAAATTTCTGTAATCACATTTCCTTCATATCTATTAAACATTTGTTCCTATGTCAAATGTGTTGTTTGGCTTAGGTCATCATTAGATACAGGAAGCTTTAAAAATGTATTTTTCAGTAACAAATATGTTCTTCATTTAGTTGTTGAAGTCCATGAAAATGCTCATTTTATTCCTTGATTTATACTCAATCACCTTGGGGTTCAGCAGCAATCCAGAAGGATATCTCTCTCTTCCTCTCTACCCCTGTCCTTCCCCCTCCTCACCTTTCACTCATATGCTTTCTGGGTCTTCTTCATGTTCTCAGGAAATCCAAATATGTGTAGATAATGGTTTAACAGGTTATCTATTTACAACTTCATAACTTGTTGTAGTTTTTCAATATTATGAAATAAATCCAATGTTTTGAAAATGCTAGGCAACTTCAAGTTTCAATCTATATATCTAAGGCACTTTAAGATGTTTGTTTTTATCTAGTACTCATATGCAGTAGTTTCAGTTCCAAAAGTCTTATTATGAACATATTTTGATTAGTGCCACCGATTCCAGCATTCTTCCCCATCTTTCTTCATCCCATCCTATAGTTCAATGTTTGTATAATGTACTTTGAGTAAATGATTATATTTGTATTGTTAACATAAGCAATTTAGCTTAGAATCTAGTTTAGGCCTTCCTTCAGCGACATAATTTTCCTTTTCCTTTTATTTATTTAATAGATAGTAGGTTGGACTGGTGAGGTTTCTCAGTTATAGAGTATAAGCATATAAGGCTTTGAAGTTTATCTTCAACACCACAAACACCACACACACCACACTACATATGTGTGCTAGCATGTGTGTGTATTCAGCATAGTTGTAATTCCAGCACACAGAAGACTGAGAGAGAATTATGAGTTTGAAGTAGCCAGGGCTACACATTGGACCCTGTCTGAAATCAAAAATAATAGCATAGATGTAGATAATGTATACCACAGGTCTTAGCTATGTATTATTTTGATGTGGATTTTATTGTCTCATAAATTTTTACTTATGCCACATGGTTTCTAAACATTGAAAGTGGATATAGTATAAGCAAGGGGAAAATCTCACACAATTTCAAAAAGATCAGTTAAATTTCATTGTGATTTTTCTAGTTGTTTTAGCACAAATGATTTCAGACCTGTTTGCTGTATATTCACAGTTATAAATTACTAAGCTCTCAGAGGAAGTTAAGATCTGTTTAAACATTTTGGTGGCAATACGTTATTATTGTGAAAATGAATATTTGGGCCATGTTTGTGTTCATGACTCTGCATTAGTATTATCTATGCACTAGCCATTAGACCTTAAGTGAGGCACAGGTTCTGTCTGGGTCTGTGTTTCCCCAGCCATGAAAAGGTTATTGGCATGGAGCTGAAACTGGAACCAGACAAGTTCTACAGCCCTTACTTGCCCTGTGAATCTCCGAGTCAAAGAGTCAAATTCAGCCACCCTTCCTTTAAAGGAAATTGCCTCTGCACATATAGACAGAGCGTTTATTTACTTTTTGTACATAAATTCTTGCTAGATGAAAAATCTACAGCAAGGGATACCACAATTAATATAATTTTCTATGAAGAAATGAAGTGATTTTTTAAGTTATTTTCCTCTATTTCTGACATTTTTGTTCATTTCTTGCACAGATAAGTATTCCAAACTAGATCACCATATTATGGTGAAGCTTTGAGAAAATGAAGCTCGAACTTTTTTTCCTTCAATAAAAATGAACATTTGTGAAATTAACACTTGCAAAACTATTTACATCTCTTTTATATCACATGATCTTGGAGGGAGTACTAGGTTTTGTCTGCTCTGTAATGTTCTGAAGTATAATAGGATACCAGGAAATAGAATAGTAAATATTTCCTTTTTATGATTTCTTATAGTCTGACAGAATTTTTCCCTCCAGAACACCCTGTGAAGATGAAATACAGACACATGCAATTAATGTCAGTTACAGTTCATAGAAGCCCATGCTTTGCTTCCATTACAATAACTGAACATTTAGGCACTGAAGGGTTTACCATCTGTAAGCTATGTGTCAACCGAACTGTCTCAGATCATTTCAAAATATTGTGTTCTGAGGGAAAACCACCTTAGTCTCTGAATGTCATGCCTGTGACTACATTCTGATATTATAATCAAAGGGAGGCTTAGCTTGTCTGTCTTAAAAAACTCTGGCATTGAGTTTTCTTTTCTGACATGTCTTTAAAAAGTTGGTCATATGCTGGGCGTAGTGGCTCAGCCTGTAATCTTAGCTACTCAGGAGGCTGCAATCTGAGAATCGCAGTTCAAAGCCAGCCCCAGCACTAACATCCATGAATCCATGAGACTCTTATCTCCAATTAACCACTAGAAAACAACAACAACAAAAACAACCAGAAGTGATGCTGTGGCTAAAGGGTAGGGTGGTAGGCTTAAGCTGAATTCCTCAAGGACAAAGCTCAGAGCTCAGGCCCAGAGTTCAAGCACCAAAATCGACTTTATATATATATATATATATATATATATATATATATATATATATATGTATGTATATCCTCTTTTCACTAGGGTTTTGATTCCAGTTGTTGAAGAAGGCAGTGCTCATAAGCATTTAACCCAAATAACTTTAGTTCAGCACAATAAAAAATTAATACTTTCAGTTTTCCCCTCTTTTAAAAATACTTTTTATCAAACTTAATTTTAAATATCTATTTGTATGGTAAAATTTTACTTTATTGGAAAACAAAAGTTAGATCTGCACCTCTACAAGAAAAGGAAAAATTTGTTATTAAGAATTTAAATAGAGTAAATATTTGGGTTCCATTATACATTTTCACCACTGTTTAATATTAGGAAGAAGTACATAACATAGACAAACACCAAAAAGTTAAATGTCCTATATATTCATATCAGATTTAAGTTATACTTTTCTTTGAAATCATTGGAGTCTGCGGTGAAAATCCAGATGAACAACTTGAATTCTGAGACATGAAAATACTGCAACACTTTCAGAGCCTAATATCAGAAACTCGTAGTGTGACTTCTTAAGCTACAGTTGTATGGCAAACAACCTCCATTTTCTTACTATAACAATGATTTGATGGGAAAGTTTCAAAAAGAAAGTAACTATAGTTTCCTAAAGATTGAGTCAGACTTTTAATATAAGTGTTTTTTTTAACATATGTGCAGATGGATTTCAATCTACACCTGAGCAATTGGCTAGTCCTAGCATTTTGTGTTTGTGTTGTGATTTTAAAATAGCTATTCATTAGTCAGGTGTATGAGTATTTGCACATGCATTCTGTGCACACACACACACACACACACACACACACACATGAGCATGTGACGGACTTGTTTCCAAAGGCACAGGATATGAATGAAAGTACTTTGTCTAAAACGATTTAAGACTTACTATACCATAGCTGTTAATCACTCACTCTTACAGCTTACGTAGTATGAGGAACTGATGGCACATGGAGATACCTCTTTCCCCCCCACCCGTCATTTTTTTTAAACACAGGCATGTATTTTCAATCTTGAAATAACAGCTCTTACTGTGCTCTCTGAATTTAGTAGCAATAAGAATGAACAAAAAAGTACCTTCAAAAGAGGAGACTGTAATGGAAAATCAGCCATTTGGGAACTCTCTGATCTTTATTACCTTGGCAGCTTTTAGCCCTGAGTATTCTTTTAATTTTATTGTTGGGATAATGTATAGAGGGGTTATAGTTACATTCACCAGGTACCAGGTGCATTACTTCTCACACACCAATACCCCTTCTCATGGTTTTTGTCCCCATTTCCCTATCCCTCTCAATCATCTAATTTTCTCCCCTTCCCTTTCCTATTTCAAATAAACAAATAATTGTATATACAATATACCAGGTAACAAAGTCAGACACAGTAACAATATGAGATTAACCAAAGGGCAAAAGAAGAGAAGAGAAATAACATAATACCTTAAGAACAACAATCACACAAGATAAAGCTCTTGTTTCCATATCTTGGACATCCTTTCATTTAGTCTCATCCTATATGGCCTTATATATCTAGGTTTTGAGATACTGTAATCCTCTGCTAGGAGAATCCTAGTTGTGAACTAATTACTACAAATGAGGGAAACCATGGAGCCTATGTTCCTTTGGGTTTGGCTTACTTCACTTAATATGATTTTTCCCCAAGTCTTTCCTTACAAATGGGGTGATGTCATTCTTTCTGATGGTAGCATAAATTTCCTTTGTGCATAAGTACTACATCTTCTTGACCCAATCGTCTACTGAGGTCAGCCCTGGGTTTATTTTTGGTCTTGTTTTGGTTTGGTCCATTTAAAAACACAGTTTAAAATTCTGTCAAATGGGAATTAATGTAACAAAACGTGCAGTAACTGTTGTGCACATGCATACAACCTGAGCAGAGCCTTGCAGGAGTGCTCAGATTGAACAGTAGGCACAGTATCCTGCAGGAGAAAAAAAGCTGCCTACTGCACAATACCGCTGCCCACACAAATGACCCCTTTAAGCATCTATCTCAGTTTATTAGTTCTTTTCTATTATTATATTATTGACAATAGGTGTTTTATTCCAAGAAGATACTGTCCTTATTGCGGTGGATAATGAATTTGTTATTCACTGTCATTCTAATTTGATTCTAATGTCTTTAGTTCCTCTATATTTAGACATTTTTCTTCATCCTGTAGTTGACAATAAAATTATAAGACTAGATCATTCTCATTGTGTGTCGTGAGTGGAGAGAAAATTATCTCTTTTTGTTTGTGCAGATCTCAAGTGATTTGGTTTCTACTCTTTGCATAGGGTTAATCCTAATTTTTAAATTCTAAAAAATGACATAAAATTCTAATTGCTAAAATTCAAATATATAAATAAGCAGATAAACAAAGAGAGTAAAGTAGCAATTCTCTCTATTCGTATTATCAGTCAGATGGAATAATAACTCCTTCCCAATGTCCTTTATTACTATTCAACATCATCATCATTTATTTTCAAACAGATCTTCAATGTCATGTCATTCGATTTATAAATACTTTATTTTTTCTTTAAAATGCAAGAACTTACTTATATGATAGCATTAGCACATCTAAATGTTTAAAACAAATTCTATTTTCTGTAAATTTTCATTCACTGTACAAGTTTCCATGATTGTTTCATATGTTTTCAGTTCATTTATTCAAGTCTAAATCCAAGCAAGTTTTAATTATTACATTTGTTTTATATGTGCTCTAAGGCTCTTTAAATCAATAGTCTCATGTTATTTTGTTATTTTCTGTTATGCTTTATTTATGGTAGAAATGAAAGTTTCCTATGTAATTAATTTCATTCAACGCAATTATTTTTTTATTTTTGAGAATAAAGTGGTTTATTAGAGAAGCCATATTACCCATGAGAGGGAAAGTTGACAGAGAGGGATGGCAGCCATGCTACCAGAGAGAGAGAGAGAGACAGAGAGAGAGAGAGAGAGAGAGAGAGAGAGAGAGAGAGAGAGAGAGAGAGAGAGAGAGAGAGAGAGAGAGAGGAAGGAAGGAAGGAAGGAAGGAAGGAAGGAAGGAAGGAAGGAAGGAAGGAAGGAAGGAAGGAAGGAAGGAAACTAGGGAGAAGGGGAGGACAGGTAGGAGGGGAGGGCAGGTGGGCAGACAGAGCAGGTGGGTTCACCTACTCCAGTTAAGGCAAAGTTACAAGCATCCCTGGAGGAGTACAATGGGAATGGTGAGGACCTATTGTGGATGAATATAAGTAACCCACCTCTGTTGTTTAATAATAATCAGGGGTACCTGGCCTAGAGAATGAGTGGAGGTTATTTCTTCTAGAGCTTCTTCCTGCTGTAAAGGGGCAAAGTAGTCAGGAGTCCTGGATTTGTCCTTGACCTGGTACCATCCAGAAAGTATTTGTTTGGCAGTATTGTTAGTAAAGGTACTCATCTTTTCCATGAGGATCATTATCTTTTAAACTGAAAGGCATGAAAAAAATAAAATGAAATGCAAGGGACGATTAGTAAAAAGGCAAAAATTGCTACCAGGCTCAAGAGAGGAATAAACCAGGGGAGGACTGATTCCCAGAAGGGCTATCAAAAACCTGAGATTGTTTTCATCATCATGGATTGGAAACATAGCATAGTACCTGATTCCTCACATCTTGGAGGAGGAAGTAACACTTTTCCAGCCTTAGGATCACAGGAACCTAAGGAGGGAGAAGTAAGTAAAGGTATCAGACCCATTGGGTGTTACTGTCTTTTCTGACTACTTTATGCTGGTTTGGAGGTGTCAAGGAGTCACTGGAGCTGGGGTAGGCTCCAGGTTTTCCCTGGGCAGGGCAGAACAGGGCAGTGTAAGTGCAGTCTTCAGTTGTTAGTAGTAACAGGATGGCCTTGAGCTGTTCCCAGCTGGTGTCCTGGGTGAGGGCCTGTTATCCTGTTGAAATGAAACTTGAAAAGGTTAAACAAAAGGCTGACAAGGTGAGAGGATCATTGAACATGAATGATATAGGAGAACACACCTTGGACATAAGCTAGAAAATTTCTACTTGGAGCATGATCCCAGTTGTGATCCATTACAAGGAAGGAGGACTGGATTGGTGGCAAGAGGAGAGTTCTTGGGTAACTGGGTAAGGGAGAGCATAGTAGACTGTTTGGGAGTAATCAGTGAGGGTCTAGTGCTGGATTAGAGAGATTAAAGACCCAAGAGGAGGCCTTGGTAGATGTCTGGATTTGATTGTATGGGAGACTCAGGAAGCTGCTAAGGCTAACTGTATTGAGTCTAACACTTAACAGGTAACAAAGGTAAGAATTTAAGTTACTGTCCTGTTGTGGGCATTAGGTGAGCAAGCAACTATTCCACTTCATTTCATGGCTCTGATTAATTTTGAAAGGGTCAGTATAAAGTGGCTGTCATCATCTCCCCTTAGTCATCTCCATGGTTCCTCCTTGTTAGGACTGACCTCATCCTGAGGTTGTAGGTGCTTGTTGCTGCAAAAGCTCATTCCTGTTCGCATTCACAGGGTTTGAACTAAAGGCCTGAGCATTGTCCCTTAGCACTTCTGCTCCAGGCTAGCATGCTACCTCTTTGAGTGATACTACCTTTGCAGCATTAGTCTCTTGAACCATGCTTCTAGACTGGCTATTTGCTGATTAGTTGAGAGATGTCATTTTAGAGGGTTTTTTTTTCTCTACAAAGGCTGGCTAGAAAGTCTATAAAGTATATCTTTTCTATAAAGTCTATATATTTTCTATTTTGGCACAACAGGAAATTTGTCTTATCTGTCATTTCTTTTTGTGAAATTTTTTATTTGTCCGACATACAAGTTACTAATCTATTTTTTATTTTTTAAAAAAATCTTGTTGTTCAAATGTTGGAGGGGATGTGGCCAGGAGGGATCACTACTACACTGCTGGTGGGAATGCAAACTTGTTCAACCACTATGGAAAGCAGTATGGCAGTTCCTCAAAAGACTAAACATAGAGCTCCCCTATGACCAGCAATTCCACTACTAGGCATGTACCCAATTGTACAGAAACAAGGACAGACTAAATCCACTAGCACAACAATGTTCATTGCAGCACTATTTGCCATAGCAAAGATATGGAACCAACCCAGATGTTCCTCAGTTGATGAGTGGCTCAGCAAGATGTGGTATCTCTACACAATGGAATCCTATGCTGCTGTCAGAAAGAATGACATCTCCCCATTTGTTAGGAAATGGAAAGACTTAGAAAAAAATCATATTAAGTGAAGTAAGCCAGACTCAAAGGAACATAGGCTCAATGGTTTCCTTCATTTGTCATAATCAGTAGAAACCTTGGGCTCTCCTAGCAAAGATTTGCAATAGAGCAAAACCTAGATACATAAGGCCATATAGTATGACGCTAAATGAAAGGACCTCTAGGATATAGAAACAAAAGCCATATAATGAGTGATTGTTGTCCTTAATGTATTATGTTATCTCTCATCTCTTTTGCTATCCCTTGATTATTTCATATTGTTACAGTATCTCATTTTGTTATCAGATATATTGGATATATCTGTATTTAGTTATTTGAAATTGGATAGGGAAGGGGGGAAAACAAGATGAGGGATGGGGGTGGGGGGGAGGGGAATGGGGACCAAGACATGAGAAAGGGTATCAATGTACGTGAATTAATGTACCTTCTCTCTGGCAAAAATAATGTAGCCCTTCTATTAATTACAATAAAATATTTATGAAAAATCTTGTTTATTGCCTAGTTTTACAAATTTGTGAAAAGATTGAATCCACTTTTATACTCTAAAGTTTTCTACTGCAAAAAGAATCACTTCAGCACATGCAAAATGTTTATTGAGAAAATCCTGGCTATATAATCAGAACAAGAGTGACATTTCTATCATTGTCCTTCTAGAAATTTGAAAACATTTTCTTAAGACTTTTTAAAATTTAAATTGGTTAGAGGGGAGGGAAAGTGGGAGAAAAACATGATGTGGGATAACAATGTTCAACAAGAAATGTACTCATTGCCTTAAATACCTGACCCTTCTGTACATCACCATAACAATAAAATTAAATATAAAAAGAATAATTGTTCAATGCTACCAATACATTTCCAAATATAAATAACAATGGGCTTATTTTTCTAAAAAATAGATGACATGATATTTCCATGAAGGAAATAGTTATGGTAATTTCCAGCAATATCTACTCTAGGGAAAGATGTAGATAATGATAATTTGCTATGTTCAAAAGAATTTTTATTCAAGTCAGTTGATTCTCAAGTGAATTTACATGTAAGTAAAGATGATTTTCAGTGTCTTTCCTATGAGTAATCTGGGGTTCCGGGAGTAGAAAAGGCAATTATTATTAACAGAGTTGCTTGAAAAGAACTTGGATCAAATCTTTGGCTCCTCAATCCCATTCTGTTTATAATGCTTGACCTACCTTTAGCATCAGCAAATGTATATAAAATATATTATATATAATTCAATAAATATAATACATGAAATGGACCATACAATATAATTTAACATATTAATGTATAAAATTAAAAGAACAAATTAAGATTAAAAGATGATAATTGTCTTAGAATTATTGTTATTATATTATTAAGGCTTTTATAACATTAGTACATTTTCAAAATGTATTTTTGATCTCTGATGAGTGACAGATACAAGTGTATTTAACTCTACTAGATGGCTTTATGCATGCTATACGATAAAATAAGAAGATAATTGAGTTTATTCTAGCATAGATGATGAAATGATGGTGAATAAAGTTTGCCAGGAACCTTGTTTTCCCTCTTACAACCAATCAAGTAGGCAATTGTAACTTATTCAAGACTCATAAGACACATATTACCAATGTGGTTAATGGTTTTTTATACAAGTGATTTTATTCTTTAAGGGATCTGACATGATAAATGAGATTTTTGTTAATCTTTCTTCCCAAATAATTATCTTCTGACAGTCCACTGTCAGAAAACTAATGTGTTTAGAGATGGCATTAACATTAACCTGCCACAAGCCAAACAGAAACATATGACACAGGGGCTAGAAACATGATCTACATTGTGGGATCTAGAGCTCTATTTAAGGTCTGGAACATATTCTAAATGTGTAGTAGAAAGGAGGGATCTGCTTTTGGAATACAGTTCATGAAGTATCTCAGAACATAGTTTATCCCCAAAGCAAATAGTAAATGAATCATTCTGTAGGTCACCTCAGATACTAAACCCTTAGTAAATGATATGGGTGAAAGTCTTTAAACATGTCAATGTATCCTCCTGGAGGAAATCTTCATTTGTTCTTCAGAGAGAAACAATTACAGCTATTTAATGATGCGAAGAAATAAAGGTGCAAGAAGAAAAATAATATGGGCATGCTGTAAATAAAAATGGTCAATGAGTTGCATTTTGAAATTATATATGTTTAGCTTAATGCTTCATGTTATGATGGAAAATTTGGTCTTGAGCAAGTGATTATTCAGGTATCTGACTGTGTTTTTTTCTTGGCACTGCTATCACCCAGTCTAACAAGTTGTATATAGGCATTTTTCTAAAAATGAAGGAATATGTCTTATATTTATGCCCTCAACATATATTATTTTTTTAACATTTAAGAAGAACCCTTTTTTAATACATGGTTTAGGGAAACAAATATACATGTATAGTATACATGTAGAATTTCTTCAGGATATATTTATCAGATATTTCATTTATAATCTTTAGATGAAGAAACAAAAGCTCAGTGATACCTTGCCAAATGAACAGTGATTGGTAGCGGGATCTATTTGACTCACAAGCCAAAAGTTTTCATTTAATTCTAAATTTCAAGAGAATAAAATTATACTTACACAGCAAATAGATAATTTCACTGAGAAATTCTGTATTCAGATGAAGGCTGATACAAATGATCGATTTTCCTAATTATATTTTCCTGAATATTTAAGGTAGCGTGATTACATGTAGATATCAGATTTTTTTTTTAGGTACTGGATGTTCTAACAAATGTGTAAAAACCATAAAAAAAGCACTATGTGTGGTTATGGTAAGAGCAAACACTGTGAGCCTATATTAACAAGCAGTCTTTACGTTCCTTACAGAGTTTATAAAATTGGAGTTTAATGATTTCCCTGAAAACATGAAATTAAGTCAAGACAGTAACTGGATTTAGCTCGGCCTGAAAATTTGAGATGAAAAGAATATTTTAAAATCATTCTGTTTCTGAAAGATTGTGGCAATTTGGTGCTGCTCATTTTAAAATGAAAATCACTGACTTATAATGCCAAGATGCTATCATATATCATGTTTCCCTTTCATTAAGGCCAGTTTTAAAGTATTTTATATATGTACACACATACATATATAACATAGACTGATAGACAGATATAGATAGATTTTTTTTTTGCTTGTACCTGACTTAAATTCAGAACCTTGTAGTTACTCAGCTGATTTGGTAATAGCTCGTGTTGTACTACTTGAACAATGCCTCGTCTTTGGATAATTTTGGATATGGAGTCTCTTGGAATTTTCTATCTGAGCTGGCTTTGTTCAGTATTTTCTGGAATCACAGTCTCCTACCTGAGTAGCAAGGATTTCAAGTGTGAGCCACCGGCAGCTAGGTAAAATCATAAAAGGTTTTAATGTTCTTTGATTATCTTTAGAATATTATTTATTGCACATTTGGTATATGCAGGAAATTATGCCAATTCATGTTGGAAAATGAGGAAATACACAATTGAATACTCAATTGGAGTTGCTTGAAGGAAAATGTCTTTATATGGACATACTTTGTATGTGAAGTTCTATACATTTATTCAGGAGCCAGAGTTCTTCCCTAGTTGTGTCTACCTGTGAGAATTTCTTTGCAAAGTGTGGGTTTTCTTGTTTTCTCTACAGTTCCAGGTACTGTGACTAGCCTCCTCCCAGTTAGCAGGACTACCAAAAGATTCAAATAAGTACTATCCATTCCTTCAAACATATGCGAGCATATGTGTGTGGTTATCAGGAAAGAATCCCTTGTGCTTTAAAACTATTCCTACAGTTGGCGTCATAAGCCATTATCAACAAACACTACTTCTTGCAAAACCATTTGGGAATACGAAGGCCCAATCAATTTCCAGTGGCGTCTTTCCAGATGGGGGCCTATTTCTTGTCAAATGGTTAGAGTGCTTTTCTTAAAATCATTTATATTAACCTCAATTTTATTGTTCCAAACTCTTAATGAGAAAACTGAGCTCTTCTTGAAAGGGGACATATTCTAAGAGTTTTATTTCCAGATCAGACTAACATACTTTGCTTAATTGTGTCTTTCCTTTTGGCACAAGGCTGCAAAGTTGAATCATTGACACCAAATAGCCTTTCTCAGTTTTTTAAAATCTATCATTTCAAGTCAAGAAATGGTAAGTAGGTGTAGTCAAGCATATTTTTGAAAAATAATATTGAAAAACCCAAATGTTGAGAATATAACTGCCCGGGCTAATTCTCAGACCTATGTGATTTAGCCACAGGCTAATTGTATTTTTAAACTGTAAATCATTACTTGTATTTAAAAATCCAATATCATCTAAAACAGGAAAAGTTTTAAAAGCTCATGAAGTACCAAACATTACTAATGTTCAAATCGCATCTGAAAGACTAATTGCAAAGAAGAAATCTGTAGACAAAGTAAGTGAATACTAACCATTTTGTCATTAAACACATCCAGAATTATAATGAGAAAAGCATAAGCATGAGTTTTAATCTTGTCTCTGTGTCTCTGAGTTTCTCATCCATTAGTCTCTAAACATATATAAATATTTACAAAATATAAGCTTTATAAGTGCTGAACATAAAATTACACTTAGTTTTCTGACTCTTAGTCAACTCAACCATGGTGTTACTGAGCAGGCATAGGCTAGGAACAAATGTGAGCAACATTACATTGTGAAAAAATAGATAGCACATAGATTCATGGCTTTAAGGAAGTTAAGGTATGGACAAAAACATAGAATATATGTGTAAGGAAATGACTGAGGACCATAAAAGTAAGTGAAAACAAGCTATATATATTACATATACATATATCTACATTCACTTAATTATATGCACAAACATGTAGGTGTGTGTACATGGATAGCCAGGAAGATTGCAAATATATAGAGATATCCATATCTCTATATATGGAATTACTGCTTTAGAGGTAAGAAGCAAATATCTAGATATGAAAGTAAGCATGGAGCACATGGATTTCATAAGAATAAGAAGAAAATCTAAAAAGAGCGAGTACTCTTAAGTGAGGTTTCATCACATACAACTCTTGATATATAACTTTAATATCAAAATGAAGCCATTTGATATAATTATGTTTCTTCTTTGAGCTTATAAGGAAGAATGTGTATATCAGGAATACAGACTGTTGAGTTCTATCACAAATTCACTGAAGTTGAAAATCCACCAGCTCATCACAGAAACTGATTTCTACATGAAGTTCTCAGCGTTATGAATGCTGCAGTTAATCACCATCATTCTATCCCAATCACTGGCTGAAGAGCAGTTGTAACAGTTCTAGTGCTTTCATATTATGTGTGTGTGTGTGTGGGTGTGTGTGTCTGTGTGTGTGTGTGGTTTTTTTTGGTCATTTGGGGGGTTTGAACTCAGGGTCTGAGGACTGTCCTTGAGTCTCTTTGTGTTCAAGGCTAGTGCTCTACCACTTGAGCCACAGTTTTTGAGTGTTTTTTGCCATTTCCAGTTTTTGAGTGGGTTTTTTTTTTTTTGCTATTTCCAGTTTTTGAGTGATTAATTAGAGACAAGAATCTTATGCCGGGAGTTTGGCCTAGTGGTAGAGTGCTTGCCTAGCATGCACAAAGACCCGGGTTTGATTCCTCAGTACCACATACAAAAAAAAAAGCTGGAAGTCGTGCTGTGGTTCAAGTGGTAGAGCACTAGTCTTGAGAAAGCCCAAGGACATTGCTCAGACCCTGAGTTCAAGGCCAAAGAATGACAAAAAAATAGAGTCTCATGGGACTTTTCTGCTAGCCTGGCTTTGAATTAGTCTCCTCAGATCACAGCCTCCTGAATACCTACGATTACAGGTGTGAGCCATGGGTTGTCAGGCTACACTTTTATATTTGAATCATGTAGCTCACTGAGTTAAGCAGATCCTTAACCCCAAATAGGTATCCATGAGTCATTGCTACTATAATTAGTCTTTTAGTGAAAACTTATTCCATACATATAGAATAGTCATTACCAAACTTAACTTTCTCTTTCTCAGAAACAGTTACAAATGTAGGGAAATAGTCAGTTGGTAATGGGTCCATAAAGCAGGGCTATAACTTTAGGTCACTTTCAGGAAAGTATTAAAAATAAAAATTAATGCCTACCTCTAAAGAATTTACAGATTTTTCTGAATTATTAAGGTTGCCATCCAATTAGAGTTATGTTTGAATCCTGAAGGCTCTGTGTTTCTCTAAGTCCTGTAAATGATGGTATTTTTTTATTATACCTTTGTTATGTCATTTAAATGAATTCTAGCTTATTTAAGTGGCCAAGTAAACTTCATTTCAACCAAAAAATGTTGTAACACGTAAACATAAAGTAAGTATACACCAAGATTTAAAGAAAAGTAAACATATTGATTTTTTTCATTAATAAATGAGAGAAACCCAAATAGTAGTTATTTGGTTATATAACCATCTCAGAAAAACTGAGTTTCTCATACTTTTTCAAATAGAATTAAGTATTAACTTTTTTCCCTGTCTTCCATACTGCCAATCTGCAACCTCTAGAAAAATTTCTTGTCATCATGCGTTCTTGAAATTAGCCCCCAAACAACCCAAATTTCTCCTGACTTGGAAGCCAACGCCCAGTAACAAAGTCATACATTTGAGTGACATTCTTCATACTTTAAATAGCAGCATCATGTTTAGGATCTTAATTTTATTTTATGACTTATCTTATAAGTAGTATTCACGGTGGTGGCAATGTCCTATTGTGGAATATACACTGTTTAAACATTGAGAATTTCCAGCTAAAAATTATAACTAGGAATTTTTGCATGGATTTCACAAACATGTATGTATAATAATTCTTTTTTATTTTATTTTTATTGTTGGGGTAATGAATAGAGGGGTTCTAGTTACATCCACCAGATAGTAGGTACATTATTTCTCACAAATTGATACCCCTTTTTGTGTTTTCGTCATCATGTCCCTCCCCCAACCTCCTACCAAACATCTTGTTTCCCTCCTTCCCTTTCCTATTTCAAATAAACAAATAAACAAATGTACAATATACCAGGTAAAAAAGTCAGATACAGTAACAATACGAGATTATCAAAACAGCAAAAAATAGAAAAGAGAAATAACATAGTACATTAAGAACAACAATCACACAAAATAAACCTCTTGTTTCCATATCCTGGAAATCCTTTCATTTAGTCTCATCCTACATGATCTTATGTACCTAGGTTTTGAGCAATTGTAATCCTCTGCTAGGAGAGTCTTGGATGTGTATGTATATACACTATTTCTTGATAAACAAAATGTGTTATACTATTTTGTGACCATAAAAGTCAAAATTTCCCTTGCATTCTTCCCAACTGACGTTCTTATTTTCATTCCATTAGTTAGTCTGGAATACTTCTTTGGGGTATAATATTTGACATCTCCCATGTTTCATCCCTATGGCATGGTCTTCAGAAAGCCTTAAGTTTTCAAATTTTCAGGGGTACTGTTCTATTATCTATGTGTTTCTTGTTTAATAGGAATAATAGTCCAGAATAACTTGGAAATATTGTAGAAGCTAGGCTTTCTTTTTTTTTTTCAGATTCACAATAGAAACCAAACCATAGTGCAAAAGAATCTCACCAAATCAATAGAACACAAACCTAGTCCAGACATGGATATAGGAGAATTTTCTAAAACAATTTTCTCCCTCCATTTTTGTTCACCATAAATTTTTCCAATATATAAGCCAGAGTAAAAATCACAAATCTTAGCCACTCTTTGTCTTTTCCTGTTTCTCTCCCACCACCTACCTATTCTCCCTCCCTTTGTCTCTCTTATTCCCCTTCCTGTTTCTTTCTTCCATCTCTTCCTCTTCCCTTGCCTAATGGCTGTACATTGAATGCAAATTTCTCTCTATGAGCCATTTCTACCTTCATCTCATTCAGCTCACCTACTCTCAATGGGCTCCAGCTTGCTCTTAACATCAGAACATGACACTTTTGTGCTTTGTCCTTGTCATAGAGCAGGATTTGCTTGTCTTTTCTGTCTGACTATGGCCTAAACCCAGAGACACTACTGCAGAAGACTTTTCTGATCAATCCATATAAAGAAGTTTTCTTTCTTTCTTTTACATTGCTTTGCTTTATTCATAAGTGTAATTCTTTGAGGATACAGAAAAACACTTAAAGATCAGCTTAAGTAAATTGAAGCATTTGTACAAAGGAATTCAGTGCATCCTCTAAATAGATGGTATATGTATACCAACCACTACAGAAAAAAATAAAAGTTGTGGCCCACTATGCAGCTCATATCAAAATAAGATATTTATTTATATTATATTCTGGTAAGGATATTTTTATATTGCCCATAAAGTATGTATAGTTATTCACTCATGTCCTGTCAATGGTTGGTTGCCTTTACACTGCACAGATACAAAGGTTATATTTTTTTATTAAAATTATTTACAGATTTTTTCAATTAGTGCTCACTTTTGTAGTGAACAAAAAATGAGGAACAGAAAAACTGTAACAGGAAAATCAAAGATATAATGCCGTAATAAGATGAGAAATGAGTAAGAAAAATGGATGTAAACTATAGCCAACTATACCAGCAATGAAAAGAAGAAGAAAAAACTGGATGTTCTCACAAAAAGTGATTAAGTTTTGGAGCTAGCAGGATTAAGAAAAGCTACTCACTCTGATACTGTAAAAATTCTTAATTCTGCTAAGTTATTTGTATAATTAAAAACATTTTTAATAAAATTATCCACAATCAAGTAGGCTTCATCCTGCAGCTGCACGGCTGGTTTAATATTCACAAATCAACTAATGTAATACATCATATCAACAGAGCTAAGGATAAGAATCATATGATAAATTTCTCTGGATGTGGAGAAGGCATTTGACAAAATACAACATACATTCGTGTTGAAAGCACTAGAGAAAATAGAAATAGGAGGTAAATTCCTTAAAATAACTTAAGCTGTATATGACAAATCTACTGGCTGTAGATTTGTCAAACTAAATGGAGAAAACTACAACCATTTACCTAACTAGACAGGGATGCCCCCTCTCTCCGCTTTTCTTCAATATAGTGCTGGATCCTTAGCCAGAGCAAGAAAAGAGAAGGACATCAAAGGGATCCACCATCCCTATTTGCAGATGGCATGATCTTATACCTGAATACCCCCAATAAACTCCACTCCCAAACTCCTAGAATGAACAAACCACTTTGGAAAAGTGGCAGGATACAAAATTAACCTGCAAAACTCAGTAGCCTTTCTGTATGGCAACAATATGCAAAAAGAAGGCAAAATCAAGAAAATGATCCCATTTGCAATAGCCTCCAAAAGAATAAAATATTTAGGAATTAACTTAACCAAAGATGTAAAGGAATTATTTAATGAAAACTATAAAAACCTAATGAAAGAAATTAAAGAGGAAACCAGGAAATTGAAAACCATCCCATGCTCATGGGTAGGGAGATCCAATATAGTGAAAATCCCAAAGATATTCCTTATTGAAATAAAGTGTGCAATCATATGTAACAAGGAAAGACGTAGAATAGCCAAAAAATTCTAGGCAAAAAGTAATGCAGGTGGTATCACAGTACCAGACTTCAAGCTCTACTATAATAATAAAAACAGCGTGGTTTGGGCACAAAAATAGACCAGAAAATCAATGGAACATAATAGAAGATCCAGAAATAAAACCATAACTTGTCAACTTATATTTGACAAAAGAGACAAAGATATACAGTGGAACAAACACAGTCTATTCAATTATTGGTGCTGGCAAAATGGGCAACCACATGCAGAAAACTAAAAATTGATCCCAGCCTATCACCATATACAAGCATTAACTCAAAAATGGATCGAAGACCTTAATATCACACCTGAAACTTTGGAACTGTTCCATAATAGAGTAGGAGAGACACTGGAATTCATAGGCACAGGCAAAAACTTCTTGAGCTGGGTCCCAGAGTCACAACAGATTGGAGAGAGACTTGACAAATGGAACTACCTAAAAATAAAAAGTTTCTGTACAGATGGAAGTTTAGCTAATAAAGTAGAAAGACAGCCCACCAACTGGGAAAAGATATTTACAAATAATGCATCTGACAAATGTTTAATATCCAGTATCTACAGGGAACTCAAGAAACTAACCCCCTGCCACTCAACCTAACAAACATTTCACTAAATGGGCAAGGGAACTAAAGAGATACTTACCAAAAGAAGAGATTAAATAGCAGAAAAGCATATGAGACAATGCTCATCACCCATGGTCATAAAGGAAATGCAAATAAAAAACAACCCTAAGATAACACCTTACACCAATTAGAATGGCCAGTATTCTGAACTTGGACAAAGACTAATGCTGGTGGTGTTGTGGAGAAAAAGGAACCCTACTACACTGCTGGTGGGAATGTAACTAGTTCAGCCACTCTGGAAAGCAGTGTGGAGGTTTCTTAAAGAACTGAAAATAGACCTTCCCTATGATCCTGCCATACTACTCTGGCATCTATCCTGAACATCATAACCCAGGATATGATAAGGACACCTGCTCAGCTATGTTCATCTCTGCACTATTCACAATAGCCAAGTGATGAAAATAATCCAGATGCCCTACTGCACATGAATGGATACAAAAAATGTGAGGTATATACATAGCCAACAGAAAAGACCAAAAAATGGCATTCGCTAAGAAGTGCATGAAGCTAGAGCGAATCATGTGGAGTGAGATAAATCAAAACCAAAGGAACAAAAGGCACATGGTGTCCTTAATATTTGGCTATTAGATCCAAACAGTACAAGAGCGATGACTCAATATTTGTGTACCCAATATTATGGACATGGTCTTGGAGATATAAACATAACTACATAGACATAAAAATCCATAATGGGCTATAAACTCTATAGACATAAGTTTTATAACATACATTGATATGTACCTATGACATATAAACTCTCAGCTTAATTTTAATTATATTCTAAAATATAAGTGCCAGTGATAGTCTATAGAGATTCCCTTTTTGAATATTTATTTGTTAAACATGTCATTTGATATATGATGTAAAAATCAATGTTAATAAAAAAATAGCCACTGATCACAATAGCTCAAAAGCTATGTACATATGGCCATATAAAATGAGGCTAAGTGAAATGAGCTCCAGAATATGTAAATAAGTGGTTTATCTTTATAATTGTTGTTCTTAATATACTATGTGAAATTATTTATTTTCCCCCTTATGTTTTTTTTTTGTTGGTTTTTTTTTTTTTTTTTTTTTTTTTGCCACTCTTGGCTTTGAGCTCAGGGCCTGAGCACTGTCCTTGGGCTTTCTCAAGGCTAGAGGCTAGAGCTCTACCACTTGATCTTCAGCACCACTTCAACTTTTTTTTTCTATATATGTGGTGCAGAGGAATGGAACCTGGGTCTTTATGCATTCTAGGCAAGCACTCTACCACTAGGCCGAATCCCGGACCCTCCCCTTATATTTTATCTCATGTTGATACTGTATCTGACTTTGGTACCTGGTATATTGTATATTCATTAATTTGTTTATTTGAAATAGAGAAGGGAAGGGGGAAAACAAGATTGGGAGAATTTGAGGAAAGTGGGAGAAAAACATGTGAAGGAGTAACGTTTTTCAAGAAGTGATTTATCCATACGACTACACTGTTTGTGGGAATGTAAACTTGTTCAACCACTATGGAAAGCAGTATGGCGGTTCCTCAAAAGACTAAACATAGAGCTCCCCTACGACCCAGCAATCCCATTCCTTGGCATTTATCCAAACATCCAGAAACAAGGATATACTAAAGCCACTAGCATGATGATGTTCATTGCAGCACTATTTACCATAGCAAAGATATGGAACCAACCCACATGCCCCTCAGATGATTGGATTAAGAAGATATAGTACTTATGCATAATGCAATTCTATGCTGCCATCAGAAAGAATGACATTGCCCCATTCCTAAGGACATGGAAAGACTTGGAAAAAGTCCTATTAAGTGAAATAAACCAGACCCAAAGGCTCAATGGTTTCCCTCATTTATAATACCTAATACACATTTAGGTCTCTCCTAGCAGAGGATTACAATAGTGCAAAACCTAGATACATAAGGTCATATAGGATGAGACTAAATGAAATAAACTCTAGGATCTTGAAGCAAGTGGTTTATCTTGTGGCTGTTGTTCTTAATGTACTATGTTATTCTCTTCTCCTTTGTTGCCCTTTGATTAATCTCACATTGTTACTTGGTGTATTGAATATAAGTTTATTTGTTTATTTGAAATAAGAAAGGAAGGAAAGGGGGGAAAACAAGATGATTGGGTGAGGGTGAGGGGAGGGAAATGGGGATAAAAACATAAGAAGGTGTTGCAATGTGTGAGAAATAATGCATCTACAATCCAGTGAATGCAACTCTAACCCCTCTATTAATTACCTCGATAATAATTTTTTTTTAAAAAGCAATGTGTCCACTATCTGATGAATGCAACTGTAACGCCTCTATATATCATCCTGACAATGAAATACAACAAAAACAATAGCCAGGGGCCGGGAGTTTGGCCTAGTGGTTAAAGTGCTTGCCTAGCATGCATGAAGACCCGGGTTTGATTCCTCGGTACCATATATATAGAAAAAAGCCGGAAGTGGTGCTGAGGCTCAAGTGGTAGAGCTCTAGCCTTGAGAAAGTCCAAGGACAGTGCTCAGGCCCTGAGCTCAAGCCCAGGACTGGCAAAAAAAAAAAAAAAAACAATAGCCACTGGATGCTTGGTGATGGCTGATGATTATAGTCCTAGCTACTTAGAATGCTGAGATAGGAAGATTTTGGTTTGAAGCCAGTCCCAGCAAGAAAGTCGATGAGACTTATTTCCAAATTGAGCTGCAGCTCAAGGTAGTAGAGCACTATCCTGGAGTGAAAAAGCAAAGGGATAGCATCCAGATCCTGAGTCAGACAAAAATAGCGATCTCAGTGAAGTTTTTGGTTTTTTTTGTTGTTGTTACTTTGTAAAGTTTGGTGCCTTATATAAGTATTGTAGGGCTAAGGATTTCAGTTAAAGTTAGAATAATAAAATGTTATTATTTGCATACTATCTATACACATATAAACATATTATGTACACCTACATATTAGCATAAAATAAGCTCAGCAAAACAAGTTTGTTGAAAAGTAAAGTCAGTTATGTACTCAAAGCTAGTGCTCTACCACTTTGAGCCACAGCTCCACTTCCCATTTGTGAAGTTGTTAATTGGAGATCAGAGTTTCATGGAGATTTTTCTGCCCAGGCTGGTTTAGAATGATGACTCCTAAGTAGCTAAGTATTACAGACTTGAGCCACCAGCACCTGGCTCATTTTCCTCTTAGGAACACCTAATGTGGAGAATGTTGAGGAAAGTGTTTATTGAGTTTAGTCATATACTAAGCATAATGGAGAGCAATATTACCAAGATATCCAGGCATAGTATTGCCCTCATATGTTAGCAAGAAAATCCCCAAACTTTGCCTCTGTGAAAATACACTGGAATTGTGTAAGTCATTCTAAACATAAGAAGCCTTGATATATGTAGGCTGCAGAATATACTACAAGGTGAAATGTGCTCAAAATAGTATTCTGCCTAATGTCATGTCTAAACATAAAAAAGACACAAATCATTTTGTTGTCTTCAATAAAGCTCCAAACTAGAGAAGCCATTGGATTAGGTATTGAAAAGTGAGTAAGACTACTTCAGGAAGACAATTCCATGTAATATGATTTGGCTGTGCCATATGATGCAAAGTGTCACATATCTTAGTAATTCAGTTTTTCTCTAAATTATTGGATGGCATCAGTCATTTTCCTGGCACACTGGTATTTCGGGTCTACCTCTAATTAGCACTCTATTAGCATTTGATTCTGTTCTTTACTTTTCATGAGTCTAGCACACTGATAACAATGGATTCGAAAGCTGTGAATATCCATGGTCCACTAGACAAATTGACACTTTTATTCACAAAGAGATTTCCCCATTTCCCATAGGACCAATCAACAGGCGAAAGTTTAAAATTAGCAGAAAGGATTATGATCAGCCAACATTGTGGTATGAAAATTTTCTTAAGATAAACTATATTTCTTAACTGGCATTTTCAACTTTGCTGAACTCAGTGACAGCAGGCAATGTTGTAATAAACCTTAATATGGTTTAAATTCTTATAGTTATGCTTATGTTGATTATATATAATATACATGAACTAAATATATATCTGAGGAATGTCCTTAGATCATATTATAATGTAAAATATTAGATGTGGAGGCTAGTTCATTAGGCTAAAACACAAGAAGATTGAGCTTTAATATTTAGAAGTGTAAGGTTCTGTAATACAGAAAGGAGCAATTGTATGTGGCATGGGAATACGAGTATGTGTGCCCATATATGTATAGGGTATTTGACTAAGAGACAGAAGGGAGAGAGAGACAGAAAATTAGCTATGAGTTTAGCTGTAAGTTTAAGTTTTCCTCAAGTTTGGATGTTTTTTTCTTTCTTTGAAGATAAAATGTTTACTTATGTTAAAAAAACACTATTTTTACTTATTCATTTATTTTTCAATGCTAGTCCTGAGCTTGAACTTAGGACCTGGTTCATTGTATGTAAGCCTCTTTTGTTCAATGCTAGTGTCACAGCTCCAATTCTAGATTTTGGGGTAGCTTTAGCAAGATAAAAGTATCAAAGACTTGAGCTGGGCAAGGCCCATGACCTACAAAAAAAGTTTCAAGAGTTTCAAAAATTTTCCTGCCTGGGCTTACTTCAAACTGTGATTCTCAGATCTCAGCCTCCTGAGTTGCTAGAATTATAGAAGTAGTCACTGACTGGGCTAATATTACATTTAGTGAGGTATCATCCACCACGTACCCAGACTGACATGTGATCTAAGTTGTGTTCAACTGATTCTTCCTAAATCAGCTTTCCAATCACTGGTATTAAAGAAGTGCACCATTATTCCTGTTTTGTTTTGTCTTGATTGCTCTACACAGTATAAGATACTGCCTTGATATATTCCAAGTTCTTGGAACAAAGTCACAGTTTTTTGTTTTTTGTTTTTTTTTTTTTGCCCGTCCTGGGCTTGAGCTCAGGGCCTGAGCACTGTCCTTGGATTTTCTCAAGGTTAGCACTCTACCACTTGAGCCTCAGCACCACTTCCAGCTTTTTTCTATGTATGTGGTACCGAGGAATTGAACCCGGTCTTTGTGCATGCTAGGCAAGCACTTTAACCACTAGGCCAAACTCCTGGCAAAGTCACAGTTTTTTTATACATTACATTAAGTTTTCAAAAAGTCTAGTGGTGTTTAATACATTGTTATATTATATAAAATTCTACTTTTGAATTCTTTGTTGAAGAATCTGCATATTGAAGGGATTAGGGTATGTTTTAACAAGTGATTCTGAAGAATACAGAAGTCTTTAAAGACTGCAAATTTTTCTAAGAAGATGACAGATATCACATCTTTTCACTTACTGTGAATGATATGTCTATCCCCTCTTATTCTGTACTGCATTCTGTTTTCGTATCACTTGTCCAGCTTCCTGTAAGAGAAACACATATCACATTTATTATTTATTGTTCATGTCTCTCAAATAAATGTCAATTCTCTAGAGGCATTATTGAATACTTAGCCTTACTTTTATTAATTGTTTGATTGCAATGATATGTTACCACCATAAATATCTTTGTCCCCATGCCTTCATTTGTTTATGAGTTTCTTTTTCTAAACTGAATTTCCTGAGACAAAATATGCTAGAATAAAGCCATTGAAATCTGTGGTTAAAGATGAACAAACAATTTTCTCATTGTATTATAGTAATTTATATTCTCAACAACACTGCTCTCGTCATTACATACTCAATAATGAGTGTTATTTTTTGAATTAAATTAACAAAATAGATTCTTTATGAAATACGTCTTCTTTTTAGCTTTCATAATTTTCTTATGAGCTTTTCCTTTGCTTTTTGTTTTTTTCTCATATTTTCTATTGTAATTAATAGGGCCACATTATATTCACCAGATACTAGGTGCAATACATCACATACATTGATACCCTTTCCCATGTCTTCGTCCCCATTTCCCTCCCCTGACACCACCAATTTTCTTGTTTTCCTAACTTCCCTATCCGACTTTAAATAACCAAATACGCATATATACACTATGTAGGATAACAAAGTGAGATAATGTAACAATATGAGATAACCAAGGGACAGCAAAAGAAATGAGAGATAACATAGTACATTAAGGACAACAATCACTCATTATATGGCTTTTGTTTCTATATCCTGGAGGCCCTTTCATTTAACGTCATTCCATATGGCCTTATGTATCTAGGTTTTGTTCTATTGTAAATCTCTGCTAGGAGAGCCCAAGGTTTCTACTGATTATGACAAATGAGGGAAACCATTGAGCCTTTGTTCCTTTGAGTATGGCTTACTTCACTTACTATGATTTTTTTTTAAGTTTTTCCATTTCCTTACAAATGAAGCAATGTCATTTTTTTCACACAGTAGTATAGCATTCCATTGTGTATAAATACCATATCTTTGTTGATCTACTCATCAACTAAGGGGCATTTGGGTTGGTTCCATATCTTTGGTATGGTAAATAGTGCTGCAATGAACATCATTGTGCTAGTGTCTTTAGTATGTCCTTGTTTCTGGATGATTGGGTAAATTCCAAGTACTGGAATTGCTGGGTCATAAGGGAGCTCTATGTTTCAGCTTTTGAGGAACTGCCAAACTGTTTTGCATAGTGGTTGAATGAGTTTGCACTCCCACCAACAGAGTTGTAGTGATCCCTCCTGGCCACATCTCCTCCAAAGTTTTGAATCAGCTCGAGCAGCTTAGAAATGGAGTATATAGGGTTCTCTAAATACAGAATCATGTCATCTGCAAAGAGGGAAAGTTTCACTTCCTCTTTCCCTATTTGGATCCCCCTTATGCTTGCTTTTTGTCTTATTCCTCTCTCTGGGAATTCTAATAGTATGTTAAAGAGGAGTGGAGAGAGTGGGCATCCTTGTCTCATTCCTGATTTTATAGGAAATGGCTTTAGCTTTTCGCCTTTATTATACTGAGGAATATTCCATGGATTCCTTGTTTCTCCAGAGCTTTTAGCATAAAGGGATACTGGATCTTGTCAAATGTCTACCTGTTTCTATTGAGACAATTATGTGATTTTTGTCCTTCCTCCTGCTGATGTGTTGAATTATATTAATTGATTTACGTATGTTGAACCAGCTTTATATCTCTATGATTCCTGTTTGTGTATAATTTTTTGATGAGTTTCTGAAGACGGTTGGCCAGTATTTTGTTGAGACATTTTGCACCAATATTCATCCAAGAAATGGGTCTGCAGTTCTATTTCTTTGATGAATCTCTGTCTGGTTTTGGGATGAGGGTTATAGTGGCTTCTAGAATGAGTTTGGAAAAGAGCCTTCGTTTTAAATTTTGTTGAAGAGCTTGAGGAGTATTGGTGTGAGCTCTGCTTTGAAGACCTTAAAGAATTCTGCTGTGAATCCATCTGGCCCGGGGCTTTTCTTGGATGGAAAGTCCCTTATTGCCATTTCTATTTCAGTGCTTGAAATGGTCTGCTTAGTTGAATTACGTGTTCTTGGTTCAGTGTGGGTATGTTAATATTGGCTAAAAATTCATCCATTTCTTCTAGATTCTCAAATTTGTTGGGATAAAGGTCTGAAAAATATTTCCTCATGATGCTCTGGATCTTGGTATTTGCTGTCGTGATATTGCCATTCTCATCTGTGATTTTGTTTATTTGGGTGTGCACCCTTCTTTTTTTGGTAAGATTTGCTAAGGGTCTGTCAATTTTGCTAATTTTTTCGAAGAACCAACTCCTTGTTTTGTTGATTCTTTCTATAGTTTTTATTTAGGACTCCAATTCATTTAATTTTGCTTTGATTTTTAATAATTTGCTTCCTTCTACTGGGTTTAGGGTTGCTTTGTTTCTCTTTATCCAAGAGCTTAAGCTGCAACATTAAATTGTTGGCTTGTGATTTTTCCAATTTGTTAATGTAGGCAATCAGAGCTATAAATTTTCCTCTGAGTATTGCCTATAGTGTGTCCCAAAGGAGGTGGTATTTTGTGTGCTCCTTTTTGTTAAATTTCATAAACTGTTGAATTTCTGTTCTGATCTCCTCAATGACCCATTGTTGATTCAACAATGTGATGTACAATCTCCATGAGTTACATTGTTTTTGTTGGTGGAGATTGGTGTACAGTTCCAACTTGATGCTCTTGTGGTCTGAGAGAATGCAGAGAATAATTTCAGTGTTTCTGAATCTGCACAGGTTTCCTTTATGCCCTAAATGTGGTCTACTTTGGAAAATGTTCCATATGCTGCTGAAAACAATGCATATTGTGATGCTGCTGGGTGAAATAATCTGTAGATGTCTGTTAGATCCTATTGGTCTATACACTTGTTCAATTCTGAGGTTTCTCTGTTAAGTCTTTGCCTGGTTGATCTGTCCATAAGTGGTAGTGGTGTGTTAAAATCACCAACAATCACTGTGTTTCATTCCATATGTAGTTTTAGTGAAAGTAGAGATTTCTTGATGAAGTTCGGTGGTCAGGGATTAGGTGTGTAGATATTTAGGATGGTTATGTCCTCCTGGAGGAGAGATCCCTTTATTAGTATATAATATCCTTCTTTGTCTTTTTTCATTAATTTTAGTTTGAAGTATATTTTTTCTGATATGTGGATGGCAACTCCAGCCTGTATATGGGGGCCATTACCTTGATAAAATTTATTCTAACCTCTCACGTTCAAAAAATATTTGTTTTTTGAGGGGCAACATGTGTCTCTTGAAGAGAGAAGAACGATGGATCTTACTTTTTGATCCAACTTGACATCTATGTTTAATTGGATAGTTAATCCATTGATATTGAGAGTTAGGATTAAAAATACTTACTAGTTCCTGCCATTTTTTAAAAGCTTTCATTAGGGAAAACTCCACTTCCAAACTCCTAGAATGAATAAACCACTTTAGCAAAGTGGCAGAATACAAAATCAACCTCCAAAACTCAGTAGCCTTTTTGTATGACAACAATATTAAATAAAAAGACAAAATCAAGAAAATGATCCCATGTGCAATAGCCTTGAAATGAATAAAATATGTAGAAATCAACTCAACTAAAGACAGAAAGGAATTATTTAATGAAAATTATAAAAGCCTAATGAAAGAAATTAAAGAGGATACGAGGAAATTGAAAAACATCCAATGCTCATGGGTAAGGAAAACCAATATAGTGAAAATTGCTACACTGCCAAAACACAAATCAATGCAATCCCCATCAAAATCCCAAAGACATTATTTACTGAAATAAAAGATACAATCCAAAGGTTCATATGGAACAAGAAAAGACCTAGAATATCCAAAACAATTCTAGGCAAAAAGAGCAGTGCTTGGAGTATTACAATACCAGACTTCAAACTCTACTACAGAGCCATAATAACAAAAACAGCATGGGCACAAAAATAGACCAAAGATCAATGGAACATAATAGAAGATCCAGAAATAGAACCACATACATATATTCAACTTGTATCTGACAAAGGAGGCAGATATACAGTGGAACAAACACAGTCTATTCAATTATTGGTGCTGGCAAAACTGGGCAGCCCCATGCAGAAAACTAAAATTGACCCTAGCATTTTGCCATGAACAAGCATTAACTAAAAATTGACCCTAGCCTTTCGCCATGCACAAGCATTAATTCAAAGTGGATCAAAGACCTCAATGTCAGACCGGAAACTGTAAAAACTGCTACATAATAAAGTAGGAGAGACACTGGAACTCATAGGCATAGGCAAAAGATTCCTGAACAGAATCCCAGGGTCACAACAGATTGGAGAGAGATTTGATAAATGGGACTACCTAAAAATAAAAAGGTTTTGCACAAATAAAGGTATAGCCACAAAAGTAGAAAGACAGCAAACCAAATGGGAAAAGATATTTACCAATAATACATCTTACTAATACTTAATATCCAGTATCTACAAGGAACTCAAGAAACTAGTCCCCCCCAAACCCAACAATCCATTCACTAAATGGGCAAGGGAACTAAAGAGAAGTTAAATAAGAGGTTAAAATGGCAAAAAAGCATATGAGAAAATGCTCATCATCCATGGTCATATAGGAAATGCAAATAAAAATAACTCTAAGATACCACCTTACTCCAACTAGAATGGCCAAGATTTTGAACTCAGTCAATGATAGACACTGGTGGGGTTGTGGAGAAAAAGGAACCCTACTACACTACTGGTGGGATTGTAAACTAATTCAGCCACTCTGGAAAGCAGTGCTGAGGTTTCTTAAAGAATTGAACATTGACCTTCCCTATGATCCCGCCTTACCACTTCTGGGCATCTACCTTGAACATCATAACCCAAGATATGGTAAGGACACCTGCTCAATTATCTTTATCTCCACACTATTCACAATAGCTAAGCGATGAAAACAATCCAGATGTCCACTGCAGATGAATGGGTACAGAAAAAGATGTCCTACTGCAGATGAACGGGTACAGAAAATGTGATAGATAGATAGATAGATAGATAGATAGATAGATAGATAGATAGATAGATATAATGGAATTCTATGTAGCCAGGAGACAAGAAAAATTATGGCATTTGCAGAGAAGTGGATGAATCTAGAGCGAATCAGACAAGCAAATCAGATAAGTTAAGACCAAAGGAGACCCAGACATGTGAAAGGGTATCAATATATGGGAATTAATGCACCATCTATCTGGTAAATATCATGTAACACTTCTATTAATTAAAATAAAAATATATGAAAAAAACAAAAGGAGTGTGGTATCCTTATTATGTGGCTATTAAATCCAAACTCTACAAGAGCAAGGACTCAATAGTTGCATACCCAATGCTATGGACATGGTACGGGAAATATAATCACAACTACATAGACAAAAAACTTATGACTCTATAGACATAATGTTTTATCACATAGATTAATATGTTTCTTTGATATACAAACTCTTAGCCTAATTTTGATTATGTTCTAAAAACTAAGTGCAGTGATTGTATATAGAGATTCCCTTCTTGAATACTTGTTTGTTAAACACATCATTTGAAATATGATGTAAACACCAATGCTAATAAATTCTTTAATAAAAACAGTTTTCATTAGGGCCTGTGACTTGACAGTTCTTGCGGTACTTAGCTGGTATGATTTTTAGGTGCCATTTTTTGTCAGTATCACATTTGTTTTGGTTTTCAATGTGTAGAATATCTTTGAGAATTTTTTGTAATGTTGGTTTAGTTGTTTCGTAATGTTGAAACTTTTCTTTGGAATGGAATGTTTTTATTGTTCCCTCAGTTATGAATGAGAGCTTAGCTGGGTACAGTATTCTTGGTTGGTTGTTATTTGTCTTAAGAACATGACATATATCCTTCCAAGCTCTTCTTGCTTGCACAGTCTCTGCTGAAAATCTGTGGTTATTCTGATTTGTTTTCCTTTGTAGGTGATTGTTCTCTTCTCCCGGGCTGCTTTTAGGATCCTTTCTTTGGTCTCTTTTGATCCTGTATGGATTATAATGTGGCAGTGGGATGTCCTTTTCTGGTCAGGTCTGTTTGGTGTTCTAAAAGCTTCTTGTATCTGGATGTGCCTGCCCTTCTGGATATTTGGGAAGTTCTCTGAGATGATTTCCTGAAGTATATTTCCAATACTATTGACCTCTTTCTCCAGGCCCTCCTCAATTTCAATTAGCCTTAAATGAGGCTTCCTGAATGTATTTTGGACCTCTTGAAGCATTCTCTCATATTTCCTAGATTTGGTTTGACTCATTTTCTGTTCTCTATAACAACTAAATTATCTTCAACCTCAGAAATTCTCTCTTCTGCATTGTCTAACCTGCTATCAATACTTTCTACTTTATTCTTCATCTCCCTCCCTACCAATTGCTCATTTTTGATGCCTTGTGTCTTTTGTTTTAGATCATGTATGGACTTCTTTAACTCCTTTATTTCAATTTGAGTGGTTAGCTCAGCAACTTTACTCTCATTGGATATTTGTTGGAGTTCTGTCAGCTTTTTTGTCTGTGGATTCTATGAATTCATCCATTTTCTTTCTAAATCATTTATTATGGCCTCCTTTATGGCTTTCTATTGTTCACGTATCACCTTGTTTACGGTTTTATCTCATTTAGATATGGCTTCTTCGCGCATCTCTTTCTGTATGTTTTCAAACTTTACATTAATCATGTTTACAATTGCTTTTGAATAGCATTTAGAGGACATTTCTCTAGTTTTGCCATTGATTGCTCCATTGCCTGTTTATATTGGGTGGGAGATGCTATTCCTTGATGTGCCATTTTTCTTGAGTTTCTTGTTCTGCCCATTTGAAAATGGGAGCACGATTAATACTGCACAAAATTACAATTTTTAAGATATAACCAACCTACTCCTTTTTGGCTGGCCGACAATAGATGCTCACAATTTTAGATTGGTATAATCACTCTCTCTCTCTCTCTCTCTCTCTCTCTCTCTCTCTTTGTGCACTTACAGACAAATATAATACCACCACCGATCAGTGTTTTATGACCAAAAAATTAAACCCTTCAATCCAATCTCTACTGTATGTAAGTCCCTCTGGACCTACAGTACAATTGAACACCCAGATATACAGTATTGCTCAACAACCATCAACTATAGATCCATGCACTATAAGTTGAAATATGAACAGAAGCCCAGAGATTGAAAAATAGTTTGAAATACAAGAGGGGAGGTAAGAAAAGAGTAATGTAGGGGTGTAAGACTAATATAGCAATGAAGAAAAGGGATAGCCTGAGGATAAGTGACCTAAGGTGATAGAAAGATAAAATAGTTGAGTACAAAATTTAGAAAAAATTAGATAAAACTTATGAAAATAAGAAGAGTAATAAGAAGAATATATAGAGAAAAGAGGAAGGTGTATATATATAGGAGAGTTCAATGACAAATATTTAAAAATTAAAAATAAACAAAAAAGATAAACAAGAAAAAAGGTGGGGGGAGATCCCACACAATTATGAGTTCTTAGACAAGAAATATTAGGGTTAAGAACCAACAGATTAAAAAAGGAGATGACTGTATGAATAAAAATATCATTTATATACAGTCTGTACCCACTGCTGTCACTATGGTTCTATGAATGACCACAATGAATGACAGAAGGAAAGTGGTGTGGAAATTTACCAAAAAGGAAAGAATCATAACATTAAAAAAAAAGTGGAGGTAAAATGACAAAAAATAAATAAAAACACATAAAATGCAAATGAAAAATGGTAGAAATAAAGGGAAAAAAGAAAAGGAAAGAAAAAAGGGTATTCTTCAGGATTTTTGGGGGGAGCGATGGGATAGGAAACTGTGTCTCTACTAAATTTTGGACCCAAACCCTTCAAAAAGTCCTTTTCTGTTGTGATTTGGCTTTGCGGTTTTTCTGATCAATTTGCTTGATTTGGCAGAAGAAAAAAAAAATGGTGGAGTCACTAGTGGTTTTGTTTACCAGGAGTGTGGCCCCGCCCAGGGGGAGGAACTTCTGCAGCTAAGCTGCTTCTAGGAAAACCTTTGCCCTTTTGAATGATGGCGTTGCCAGCACCATTTCTCAGACTCCAGTTGGCTTGCCCGGGTCTTTCCAGCAGTCAAGATGGGGCTGTTCTTGGCTGGTGGGGGAGGAAATTCCTTCCCAATGCCTTTCCAAGAGTAGATGTGGAAATGTCCACAGAGGTACTCACAAATCACTGGATTTTCTGGTCCTATGAAGCTGGCAGGTCCTTTCCATGGCCCGGTGATGCCTCTCAGCTCATGAGGGCTCTGTCTGGCTCTGTCTGGAGCCAGCAGGTCTGTGCTACCAAGAAGTGCTGTCTGCTCAGGTTCAACAGGGAGGCTTTGTCTCTGAGGCGGCTCCGAGTGGCTAGTGCCCTTCCACACTGTCTTATTGTGCTGGTTTTCTGCCTTTTTCCTCTCTCACTCAGATCTCTGTGTTGCTAAAGCTTATTTAGGCTCGATCAATGCTAGAATTGGTATCTTGGCGAAAGCACAGAAAGACTCACACTGAACCGCCACCATCTTCTGCCGATCTCCCGATCTTTTCCTTTGTGTCAATCATTTGTACCTCTGTTATGTTCAATCACCCATATGCTACATTTTTTGTTTATTTTTAATTATAATCAACATTGTCTGTATTCAGATAATTTCCCCATCGCTTTTCAATCCTATTTTCAGTCTTTAAATTAAAGGAATCTAAACAATTATAACTTTATTCTTTAGTTTATTAGAGAGGATATTTCTTTGGAAACCTTTAAATATTTGTAATATTTTTCCCATTTCCCAGTGCATGAATACCACCTCTGTCTCTGTCTGTCTGTCTGTCTGTCTGTCTGTCTGTCTCTCTCTCTCTCTCTCTCTCTCTCATTCTCTCTCTCTGTCGCTCTCTCTCTCTCTTTCTCTCCATATATATATCTGCAAATGAAATCTGGAAGAAAGGGTTTGAAGTATTTGTGGTAAAGGTTATTCGTGAGCAAAATCTAATGTCCCTACAAAAATGTGGCACAATGAAAATCAGGGGTAGCAAAGAAATAAACAGGCTTGATGCACAAATGAGTATGAGTTAGAAATGTCCTTCTATTGATAAACTGTCAGCATCAATTTTACTTTTAAAATTTCCTTTTCTTAGAATTTATTCTTTAGTACCAATTTTTAGTCAAGGAAAATGACATTGATTGTAGATAATTGAGACTGAACTTTGGGGGTGATTTTAAAGGTGACTTTAAATCTAGTATTTTCCTTGTTGGTATTTTAAAGGTCTGATGATAATGATCTTATATTTTGCAGCCAGGATAAGCTAAAAGAATATCCTATTACTTCAGAGACCTTGTCAGAGACAATTCATTCTTTTGGACTTTTTACAAATATATCTTTAGTTAAGATTGTCATATGGCTTCTTTTGCTTTATTATATTACATGTTCCAAAACCTTTACCCTAAAAGTGAACTTACACTAATACTATGCAGAAACCTCAAGGTTTTTTTTTTGCCATAAAGAAGCTACAATCCCCAGGGCTGAATGTGGCTTCTATTTTTCAATGTGCATCATCATCATGAAACAGTGTGAGGTGAGAATGAAAGATGTCCTTGCATCCAAAGAAGATTTAAGTAGGCAGAATGTAATTACCCAAGTTGGACTTAAGCCAATGTGAGAGGGATCACATCTTTATCAACATCCATCCTAATTGAAGAAAATTGAAACTAACAACAGCCACTTTCCCAAAATGTGAGTCACACACTGTTTTCGGGTGTCTTTTATATTGATAGAACCTACTAGGCAAAGAGCAGATTTTTATCTAAGTCAGCTATCTATTACCAGCAAAACTGCTGTTCTTCAAGGTATGAAAATGCAATCAAGTTGTTACTTAAAAGAATTCTAAAATGTTAGGAGACCTATAATTTCTCTTTTGATTTCCTGGCACCCTCTCAAGACAAAACTAAAACCTAACCTCTGTCCCCACCCCCACTCAAAAAATAGTCTTTTTAATACATGGTTTTTCCATTCAAATACAGCAACACAAGCACAAGAAGTTGGTATTATATACATTTTCAAAAAAAAAAACCTCACCGATCAGCTTATATGTATGAAAGTATTTATTTATTTACATCATTTTGTAGCAATTTTCAAGAAAGGCTGATGGTGTGGCTCCAGCAGTATTGTGACTACCTAGCAAGAAAACCATGATTTTAAACTTGAATACAATTATATACACACAAAGAAAAAGAGAAAGAAAATGTTTTTAAGAAAGGCATAAGTACAATTTCTTTTTAATTTTTGTGAGTTTTTCTTCAATTCATTAGTTTTATCTTTTTTAGGGTATTTCCAGGAAAAGTAGTTTTAATGCTAATCTCAGTGAAGAATAATGAATGCAAGGGGAGCATGGTGATGATATATACTTGTAATTCTAGTACTCAGGGACATGAGTACAGAGTCAAGATGCATAGAGAAACTTGTATCAAAGACAGGAGATGAGAGAGGAAAAGGGAGAGGAAGAGGGAGAGGGAGGGGAGAGCTTGAGAACAGGAAAATCTTGCAAATGTACTGAATATGTGAATTAAGAGCCTACACTTGCTGTTAGGTAGTTGTTTGTAAAATTGTAAAATGAAATTTTGGATAGACTGTCCTGTGGGATATATAGGCTGAGTGTGCAAGTAAGACAACCCAAAGAAACTAGGAAGATGAGAAACAATGTAATCACTGTGCAGTCTCCTCATGAAAAAGAGGTCGTTTTGAAACCTGTTATAATATGATTTGCAGGCTAGAGCTGAAGACATGTCAAGAAACAAACAACAAGGGTAAAAAAAGGAAGTGGCAAAGATGCATGGGTAACTTATTGGGAGTATTTGTGCTAGGTGGTTACACTGGGATAAGGGTTGGGCAATTTGTCTGGCATAAAGGAATCTATAAACCTCTCTCTTTTTTCCTTATTCTTCTTTCATTTTCCCTCACCCTTCTTTTTCTTCCATTCTCCCTCAAATCTAGCATTTCTTTGAGTTCTTTTCATCACTTTTCAAAGTTCATAAAGTTTGGGAATTCACTTGGTATTGCACATTTCATGAAGCTATACATGCATGGTCTGGGATTAGGATAGACATCAGTCAGAAATACTGCAATATTGTAAAAAGTGCTACTCCAGCAGAATTTCTAACCCAATTTAAACCTATCCATTCTTGATATCTTCTGAGAAATATTTAGTATCCTGGGATTTACAGCCCAATTTTCTGACCGAACAGGTTCAGATAATTTCTAAAACGCTTATGATAAGCAACTTTAAGAGTTGTGCCAAAGTATCTAACTTAAATATTCTTCTAAACCACAATACATTGCTCTTTTATTTCCTATGGGAAAATTTTATTTCATTTAAGAATATTCTTACTATATTTAAGTAGTTGTACAAAAGAGTTTCCATTCAACAAAACAATATATAAATATAGTACATAGTTTTTTTTAAGTATACCTTGTACTTTAAATTTTTTTATTGTTATTATAAAGGTGATGTACAGAGCGGTTAGTTATGTAAGTCAGGAAAAGCACATATCTTATTGAACATTGTCATCCCTTCCTTTATATTCTCTCAATTGTTTCTTCCCATCACCCCTAAAGTTCTACAGTTCATTTTCAATGTTGTGTCTAGTGTCACTGTTGCATTTGTTCACCCTTTGTCCCACAGTTTCTGTGCTTCTCCTTTAGTCTCACCAAAACAGATAAACTTACATACAAGATAAAAGGTACAGAAAATTGGGGCCGGGAATTTGGCCTAGTGGTAGAGTGCTTGCCTAGCATGCATGAAAACCCAGGTTCTATTCCTGGGTACCACATACATAGAAAAAAAAAACCAGAAGTGATGCTGTGGCTCAAGTGGTAGAGAGCTGGCCTTGAGGAAAGCTAAGGACAATTCTCAGGCCCTGAGTTCAAGCCCCAAGACTGGCAAAAAATAGCAGAATCTATATTACACAATAAACAATAAAAATAATTTTAAAAAGAGAAAAAAATATATATATAAAGGTACAGAAAATTTTTACAAAGGAGCAACAAAGGAGAAGGGAAATAAAGGAAAAAAAAACAAGAATCAAAACTAACATAAAAATCATTTTGTTTCCATTTCTTGGAGTTCGTTTCTGTAAACATCATTTAATATGATTATATGTTCATAGTTATTGAATTTTGTGATCCTCTAGACTCTGGTGTCTCTGTGTGAACATCTAAAGACCTGCACAATTATCATGTGCAAATGTATTTCTTTCGTATTTTGCCATCTAGTGATTTTACTTGCAGATTTATAAGCACATTCTAGTTAGCACAGATAAGAGGAACCATGCAACCTATGTTTTTTTGGATATGGTGAACACCTCTTAATTACTAGCAACTAGTGTTTGGTTAATTCTATGTAAACAAAGCCACTCAGAGTGCTTCTGTGATACATTCTCTCACTCTTGTAGTATAGCTTCACTAGCTTTATTATTAATTACATTTTATGCAAATATTACCAGTTTAAGCTTAGAGATATATGTATTATAAAAGAACACTTTGGATTACATTTGTGTAAATGAAAAATGTAAATGGCACTCATTATGTAATTTTTTAAAAATGTGTGCAGTATTACCTCTGTTTATCTGGCATTCCATCAATTCATCATCGACTACTAACTGTGTATGTAAAGCTCTCAGCCAAGAGTGGTTTGCGTAAGTTATAGTATCTGAATTTTTTAGGCCAGAAATAATTACTTGTTGTCCTAAAGTGAAATAAAATGTAGAAATGTTCAATTTTTCTTGAATACAAACAATTTTTTTTTTAAGTAGAGAAGCCTAGATGGGTGCAGTGGCTCATGCTGTGATTCTAGCTACAGAAGAGGCTGAGATCTGAGGATCAAGGTTCAAAGCCAGCCTGGGCACAAAAAGACCTGAGACTTATCTTCAATTAACCTCTAGAAAATAAGAAGTGAGGCTTGGCTGAAAGATATAGTGGTAGCCTTCAGCTTAAGAGCTCAGGGACATAGCCCAGGACCAAAAGTAGGTAGCCTTGATCTGAAGAGCTCAGGGACAGTGCCCAGGCCCAGTTCAAGCCTCATGACCCACCAAAAAAAAAAAAAAAGTAGAGAAACCTGATGTTTGGGATGCACTATACAGTTTCTAATTGGGGCAAAAGTAAATGAAGATCCATGACTATCCAGTGGTTGTAGCTTGGGCAACTAATTTGCATCTTTCAAATATAAAATAACTATCTAGAAATATATATTGTATGTTCTAACTGATTAACTAATATTTAAACCTGTTATAGGTAGAGTTCGAAAAAAGAAGCTCAATTTTTATCCTAACATTTTCTTCAGAAAAAAGGGTGAACAAATGTTCCAGAAATTTATTGACAAAACAGCTTGTCTCCTCAAGTTGCTAGGATGGTATAAATATTGTTTGACAATCATTACTCCATTCTATTTTTTTTTGCCAGTCCTGGGACTTGACCTTAGGGCCTGAGCACTGTACTTGGGCTTTCCTCAAGGCTAGTACTGTGCCACCTGAGCCACAGCATCACTTCTGGCTCTTTCTATGTAAGTGGTACCCAGGAAGCCAACCCAGAGCTTCATGCATGCCTGGCAAGCTCTCTACAACTAGGCCAATCTCCAGGCTCACTATTACATTCTAATAAAAATACATATATATGTACATACATATATACATGCGCACATACTTTTATTAGATCTGCAAGAGAGGTGAGGTATCAGAATATACTATAGCATGCAAAACTGGGAAGACAAGAGGGTAATTACAGAAATACCACAATTAATCAAAGAAGCTCCCAGATGCCACCACCACAGGATCCAGCAGCACTTGAGAAAATCTCAACTCTAGTTAAGAATGGCCATAAGTGCAGATTGGAATACTTGTGTCACATTTTAGATATTTAATTTTTTGCCATAAACAATAAAGGTAATAGAAAGTTCATTTTTTCAGTGTTTTCTCCATTGTTGCATCAACTCAACTCTTCACTATTTCTGTATCTTTATAACTTAGTCTTGGAGGTCTCCAGGATTTTATTTTTCCTCCACACATTCACCTCCATACACATTCTTTCCAGTGATATTTTTTCTTTATAACTCTTTTTCTTCTTGTCATCTTACCTATTTTGAGTTCTAAAAGATAAGCATTTCTACCTGTACTCTGGATTTCCCCAAGACATTTTTTTCTCAGTTCCACTCTGTTTCCAGTTTCCAAGCTGGAAACTGACATGGTATCCATAATACTTTTATTTTATTGTGTAGAGGACTTACTGTTACATTCATCAGGTTTTAGGTACATTACTTTTCACACACTGATACCCCTTCTGATGTTTTTCCCCATTTCCTTTCCCCCACTCTTTTTCAATACTCTTATTTTCCCCCCTTCCCTTCTCAATTTCAAATAAACGAGTAAACTATATACAATATACAAGGTAACAAAGTCAGATGCAGTAACAACATGAGATTAACCATAAGGGCAAAAAAGAGAAGAGAAATAGCATAGTACATGAAGAATAACAATCACACAAGATAAACCTCTTGCTTCCAGATCCTAGAGTTCATTTCATTTAGTCTCATCCTGTATTACCTTATATACCTAGATTCTGAGCTATCATAATCCTCTGCTAGGAGAGTCCTAGGTGTGTACTAGTTATTACAAATGAGGGAAACCACTGAGCCTATGTTCCTTTGGTCTGACTTAATATGATTTTTTCCAAGTTTTTCCATTTCCTTCAAATGGGGGCAATGCCATTCTTTCTTATGGCAGCATAGAATTCCATTGTGCATAAGTACTACATCTTCTTGATCCAATCATCTACTGGGGGACAACTGGGTTGGTTCCATATCTTAGCCATGGTAAATAATACTGCAGTGAAGATCATTGTACTAGTGGCTTTAGTATGCCTTGGTTTCTGAACATTTGGACAAATGCCAAGGAGTGGGATTGCTAGGTCATAGAGAAGCTCTATGTTTACTCTTTTGAGGAATTGCCATACTGATTTCCATAATGTTTGAATGAGTTTTCATTCCCACTAACAGTGTAGTGGCAACCCCTCCAGGCCACAACCAGCATCTGTTGTTATTAGATTTCTTCATAATGACCTTTCTAACTGGAGTGAGGTGGAATCTCAAAGTTGTTTTGATTTGCATTTCTTTTATAGCCAGAGGCATCAAGCATCTCTTCATGATTTTATGAAAGACAAGATTATATTATGGAAGACAAGAGAGGGTTAAGAGTAATGTAGGGAAGAAAATGAATATTGTGAAGACAACTGTAACCTAAAGTGATAAAAAGGGAAAATAAATGAATGAATAGTTTTTTAAAAGTTAAATGTGAAAAAATAAGAATAAAAAGAATATATAAAAAGGAAAGAGAAAATATATATGTAAAGAGACGAGCACTTAAAGAAAAATACTAAGGTTAAAAACCAAAATATTAAAAAGCAGGGGACTTAGTCAATAAAAATATAATTTAAGTGTGTACACAATGAAAGAGGATGTCTACTAATTGTTGTTACTATGTTTCTAGGAATGAGCAAATTCAAGAAAAAAAGGAAAAAAGGAGGGATAAATATGGCAAAAAGGAACAAATACAAATAAAAATGAAAAATGTAGTAGAGTTTTAAAAATTATGATTAGAAGAAAGTATTCTTCAGTTTTTTGGGAGAGAAACATGTCTCCGCAGAATTCCAGATCCAGTCTCTTTATTAAGTTTCTTATCTCCTGTGATGACTCTTTTTCCTTTGGCTTAGTTTATTTTTCCAATCAGTTTGCTTAGTGAGTAGAAAAAGTTCTGCCTTACAGACTTGGGGTCTTTGTGATTGCCCACCCAGGTTAATTTACTGACAGGGCGATGAGTTTTATGTATTCTGCAGGAGAAAGTTGGCTGTTTTCCACAGCTTGAATGTGAATGTATTTCTATTCTATCTGGACTCCATGGCAAGCTTCTCAATTCACTCAGAAGTAGCCATGAACCACTATTTTTTATGTGAGTTCAGCTGAGAGTTACCTTGGGCGGGGGGGGATAACTTTGGCTTTGTTTACCAGGGGAGGAAGGCCACCCTGCCTCCAGGACAGGGAACTGATCACCTGGCTAAGTTGACACTGGTCAGATCCCTTTTCCCTTTTGAGAAATGGCTCTGCAAACACAACTTCTCAGGCTCCACTTATCTGCTAGTTGGTCAGGCATGATATTTCTCCATCAGCTCTAGGCTGATGGGGAAGGGGCTACCTTCCCAATTCTATTTTTTGGAAAGGAGTGAGAATGTCTTTACTGAGATACTCACACTTCCCCTTGGTTGGATGAAGATTTCTGCTCATAGTCAGATAAATAAGGCTGAGCGCTCAGGATCTAGTGCCTTTGTCTCAGGGAGTGAAGGCCACTGATGCCACCACCGCACTGCCACCTACAGGGCAGTTCAAAACTGTCTTCTTAAACAGGCTGCTTGACTTTTTCCTCTCTGACTGGGATCTCTGGGCTACTAAACCTTACTTGGTGTCGTTCTTTAGCTATAAATTTTTCGCTACAATGCTAAAACTGGTATCTCGATGAGAGCTCAGAAAGACTTGTCCTGAACGTCCACCATCTTCCTAGAATACCCATCCATACTACTTTCCAAGAGTCCATCAAGTCTTGGATTCCTCTTCCCCAGGTCCTCTGAGTCTTGCGTTTGGCCTTTGTTCTTCCTAGCCACAGATATTAGAGCCTTGGAGGTATCAGTTAATGTGGCCAACTTGTCCCCTTTTCGTGTTTGTGTGCTGGACCTGGGGCTTGAACTCAAGAGACTAGATCTTGTCACTGACTTCTTTTGAGCAAGGCTAGTATTCCACCATTTTGAGCCATAGCTCCAGTTTCAGGTCTTTGGTTAGTTAATTTGAAATGAGATATCATGGTTATTCCCTCCTGGGCTGGCTTCAAACCGCAGCACTGAGTTCATAGTCTCTTGAGTAGCTAGGATAATGTGTGTGAGCCACCAGGGCCCTTCTCAGTCTTTATGCTCCTTATATTTGCTTTCTTTCAACAACTTAATGCCAGATCAATTAGGTATTGTAAGAACAATATAGTTAAAAGTTGGAGCTCCATTCTCCTCTGCATTATACTATTCTTAGAACTCTTGTTAGTTTGTTTCCTAGAACATTTGTTGATTTCCTAGAAGTTGTTGTTTTCCTAGAACTTTTGTTGGCTTGTTTAATTATTTTTTGTGATATTTTATTTTTGGTACATGTAACCACTAAATGCTAGAACTGAGAATGGAACATAAACTGCAAAACCTCATCTCTTCTGTGGCTGACTTCTTGATATGGCAATGATGTTCAGCTTCAAAGAAATCTGACTGAAGCATGTTAATTTCTTGAATCTATCAAACCTATAGTGGATATTTAATCCACATATATGAGAATATTATAATTCATGTAGCAAAATTCAAACAAAATAAAGAGTAAATTATTATAAATATCTAGTTCCCTGCCATATTCATGGTTATTTGTTCTCCTGGGGAGATGGAAAATGTATTGCTGGCTGGCAGTGACCCTAGTTCCAAATATTAGATGAAAAGATGTACAAACATCTTATTTTAGGCCTTATTCTGATTATCCAGCTTCCTTTCCCAGGATTGTTTTGATTTACTGAAAGACAGTTTTTCTAGGAAAATGTTTTTCACATAATAACTAGCCTCACAAATTGGAAAGTTAAGATATGGAAAAGCGCAGATACACATTCACACACACACACACACACACACACACACATACAAACAAAAGATTTCCATAGTCATCTCCTCTAATACTTAATAGAATATTTAGCTTTTCTATTATATATCCATCTCAGTCTCCTGGGAGAAAGTACTGCTGTTCACAGTACAAGTTTTCGTGATTTGACTTATCTGTCATTTTTCTTCCATATTTATCAAACAGTGTTTCATAGCTTTCTACTCCAGAGTAAAATGCTCTAGTCCCATATCTATATTTTATGAAATCTTTGGGAGCATATTTAAACCATTTCCCCATTTTTAAATTTACAAAAATGTACTGTTAAGAAATTTAAAATAACAGAGCCAACAATAATATTTTTCAGGATCATTTAAAATTATTCTTAAGAAACATATTACTGTAAGGATATCACTACTAATTCAACAAGATTTTAGTTGCCATCAATGAGCAATCTTACCTGGATTTGTGGCTTCATCCTCAGAATGCACTTCTGAGGAGAGTAGTGTTTATTTAATTTGTTTTATGGGTGGGAAATTGAGACAGAGAGCCATTAAATATTGTTTCCAAGATCACAGAGACAGTAAAGGCTAGTTTCAAAAATTTTATTGGGCTGGGAGTTTGGCCTAGTGGTAGCTTGCTTGCGTAGCATGCAGGAAGACCCAGGTTCTATTCCTTGGTACCAAATACATAGAAAGAAAAAAGCCAGAAGTGGTGCTGTGGCTCAAGTGGCAGAGTTCTAGCCTTGAGAAAGCCCAAGGACAGTGCTCAGGCCCTGAGCTCAAGGCACAGGACTGGCAAAAAAAAAAAAGTTTCATCATGGTCTTGCTGAAAAATCTGTAATCTAAATAACTGAGTTCTTATAAATTATAGGGACTATAATTTAGCAATATATTAAATGTAGTTCAACATAATGAAATTGAAATCAATGTGCTATGTCATATTTTCTTCTATTACAATATTTCTGAAAATTTAAAGAGAGAAGCATGAGAAGGTTTAAGTGATAGTAAAATTCTATGTACTTTGCAATTATTATAAATTAAAGCAATTCAATGAGAGTTCTGAGGATAAAATAAAGATTCCTTTTGAAATCTAATTTCTATGTAGATATTATATGAACCATTGGCTTTATAAATTAATAACTATAATTCTACTTTTATATTACTTAAAATTTGAAAATATGTATTGAATTAGTTTTATAGGAAATTGAGAAAAAAAGAGTGAACCTGTATATGTATATGTGTGTTTGATCGAGTAAGAGAGAGAGAGAGAGAGAGAGAGAGAGAGAGAGAGAGAGAGAGAGAGAGAGAGAGAGTGTGTCTTGGGGCTTGAACTCAGGGGCACAGGTGCTGTCTTCCTGAGATTCTTTTGCCTGAGATTCTTTTGTTCTACCACTCGAGCTCCATTTGTGATTTCTTTTTCAGTTAGTGGAGGTTAGAGTCTCCAAGACTTTTCTGCCCAGACTGCCTTTGAATGGCCATCCTGAATCTCAGCCTCCTGAGTAGCTAAGATTACAGATGTGAGCTACTAACCCCTGGCTTTATATAACCCTTCACAGCAGAAGCTTGCATCTTACTGAGTGCCCAACTTCCTTACAATACTTCTACTAGTGGTATTTCCTTCTAGTTTTATAGACAAAGAAATCGATTAAAAAAACATTTTTCTTAGGTTTTCTAAGAGCAAGAAATCCAATATGTGGTAAGATCACCTTAATGTAAGTGTACCCAATTCTCTATGTAACTAAGTGCTAAACCTATGGAGATCTAGAGGAACTATACTAATGGATGAAATGAAAGAAGTCATGGGATAGGAGAGATCTTTGAAAGCCATTAGAGTTTGAATTCACTTTGAATGAATGCAAAGTACTGAAGGCTTTCTCATTTGACTCACAATAGTATCTATCTTAAATGTTATCAGTGTTATTGTACTATTTTAAGTTTACCCGTTAGGATAATGGTTGAAATATGAGGCCACTCAGGGGCTCTTGCAAGAATTGATGCAGAGAATATATTATAAATCTTATATTGAAGACCTGCATACCCAAGAGGATTGTTAATGGATAGGATGAATCATCACTTTATCATACTATATAAAACATTATGTATCTATTTTGCCAACTCCCTCACTGTGCATGAAGATGTTATGGTTCTGGCCCAATCCATATTTTAGAAGGAGTATGGGGAAAATGAATTTTAGGAAAGAATTTCTCACAGCATAGAGACCAGTCTCTTGAAATGATCTGGTGGCAGATTATGAGAGTTTGAACTGGGAAAAGTGGTTAAGGAGATGGAAGTTAATGTGCAGACTGAGGACAAGAACTATACAGCATTGTGTAAATATGCATAAGAAAGAAGACTGTTCGTAAAGTTCTGACTTAAATCTTGACCAATGACCCATTCAAAGATGAAGAACTATAGAAGAAATGGTTAGAGTGAGGAAGATAAAAGAGTAAAAGGTGAAGTCAGTTTTTTTTCTTTCTTTTTAGAAATTGAGCTGGCCCTCAAGAAAAAAACCACTTCCATAAATATGACTTTAGATGAGATGTCTAGGAAGGACTTGAGACTCAGTCTCATTAGCAGTAGTTTGTTTGTTTTTTTTTTTAAAGCCACAAGAAGAGCCAAACTTGTTTAACTAAGGCTTTGAAAGGGGGGAAAACAAAGGAATAAGGACAGAACCAATTTCAACTGTGGACAAAGACTAAAGAATAGTGAACAATTGCAGCTGTGAATGGTTTGGGGTAAGATAATGAAAGTAGAGAGAAGCTGTGGGAAAGTGTGGTGAGCAGTATCAATTTTTTTATAAAAATATAGTAAATCAAGGATAGAAATGAATCTAGTTTACTAAGTAACATAGAATCATGTTCACTGCTAATTTTAAAAATAAGGAGGCGAAGTATTATAATTTTCCTTCATAAAGTTAATTTTATTAAGGTTATATACAGAGGAGCTAGAGTTACACAGTAAGGTAATGAGTACATTTCTTGTCGAATATTGTTTCACACTCCCTAGTTTTTCTCCCACTTTCCCTCTCCTCCCACACCCTCTAAGATGTAAAGTTCATTTCCAACATCCTGTCTTGTGAATATCCTTGTTGCATTGGTTCGTCATTTGTCTCACTATATTGTTTTTCCCCTTCCCTTCCCAATTCAGACAAATGTATAAACAAGACACAGGGTAATGAAATCAAATATAGTGACAACAGGATAAACCAATGGAGACAAATTTAGAGAGAAAAAAGAAATAACTTCACATAGTGCATTAAAAACAACAATAACAAAGAAAAATCTCTTGTTTTCATATTTTGGAGTTAATTTCCCTTGGCCTCATCTCATATGCTCATATGTACATAGCTATTGAGCTATTTCTCCTGCTGACTGGGCCAATACACAAGTATCTCCTATAGCCAGCTACTTGAGTTTTGAACTGTTTTTGTTTTGTTTTTCCATTTCTCATGTACTAATATATGGCATATCTGGCAATGGAGATTTTATGGTCTGTCTGAATCACAACAAGAAATCATTGACTCCATGTGATGTGCTATTCGTCTTAAAATATCTCCTCCAGTAATTTTAATCTTTACAGAAAAAATTTTTAACGAACATACAGTATCTTGAATTGCATTTCTAATTTCCGGCCTAATCATATATGACTCATTTTATTTTTAGTGTCACTAAGAATTACTCTCTTTGGTTGCTAATCACTATCAAGTCACAAAGTGTCAGCTATTTGTGACTTTCATGATCTATTTTGATCACTCTACAACTTACATCCATGGAATGTCACATTCCACAGTGTGCTATGTTGGATGACAATATCATTTTACACTGAATTCCAAATTCTTTACACTCCATCACTAATATATCTGGATGTGAATACCCTAATTTGTGAGCTACATAACTCCTTTGTTTTCTTGCAATAGATGTCATATTAAACTGTCCCTTATCCCCCCAAAGACAGTGTTCCTTCCTTATAAAGCACACCATTATACCCATTTGCAATGTAGAGCTTTTGTATTCTCGCTCAGAGCTCTATTCATGTCCTCTCTTATAAAGGCTTCTTTGTAACATGCACGTTAGAAGAACTCCCTAAATCTCAGTTTCTCTGAAAGAATTACAGAGAGAAGAAGAGGGAAATGTTAACATACACATTTGATGCAAATATAAGTACTAAATTGATCAACTCAGAATGTTGAAGCATTTACAATAACAGGAACAACATGAGGACATTTTCTGCCTGTTTTCATCTTGCTCTGACTAAAGTGCCTCTCTTTGCTTGACTTAAAATTATTTAGCTACTGATTATACTTTCACTTTACTACACTTTCACCTTTGACCTCATGTTTTCAATGCAAGAAACTTATGCATATGCAGAGGCCAAAAATTTACATAAGGCACTTTGTATGAAACTAAACAGTTGTATCAAATACAAGGAGTGAGTTTTTTGGGTGGGGGGGATTTCAGAGTGAAGTTTTTTTTAACCTATCTACATACCATTTCAATATTAAATTTGGTTTTGGAAACAAAACCATTTCTGTGTTGTTTGATTTCTATTAGCTAGTGATTCTTGGATAGGAATGCAGAAGGAATGAATAAAGGAAGGAAAGAAAAAAGGAAGGAAGAAAGAATAAGGAAGGAAGGGAGGGAAGGGGGGAGGGAGGGAGAGGAAGAAAGGAAGGAAGGAAAGAAGGAAGGAAGGAAGGAAGGAAGGAAGGAAGGAAGGAAGGGATGGAGGGTGGGAGAGGGGAAGGAATAAAGGAAGGAAGGGAGAGAGAGAGAGAGAGAGAGAGATCATAGAAAAGTCAGACCAGAGACTGTATTAAGCTGTGGTAAATGGCATTCACCTTTTATAGCCTCTATGTTTTATAATGAAGATACTTCATTGAAACAATGATGCATACTCTAAGGGCTCCCTGGAGAGCAGTGAATCCTGTTTGGAGAGATTCATGAATATGTGCATTAGCAAATCCAACGGGAACTTGCCTAAAAAAAAAGCGAACCACAAGAGAAGCCGATCAGGTTCTGATTATGTATATAATCAGAAGGTTATCATATTATCTGTCTTTCCACAGGGACAGGTGGGGGGGGGGTTGAAGTAGAAAGGGGCAGGGGAGGACAAATGTGTGCTTTTCTACCACCTTAGATGAGAAATGCCAAAGGAAATAAATGTCTCCCTCTGCAATATTTATCATTTGAAACTCAATACAGAGATTTTTTGTACAGAACAGAAATGAAACAAAATAAACAAATGCTCCATGTTTAAATAGATTTTTGTTACTTTGTGCATATGGGGAATCATAGAACAAATCTTTAAAATACATATTGAAAATGCAAATTTCCACAATAATTTGAACTAAAAAAATTCATTGAATGAAAATAAAGTTTTCTAGAGATTGTACAAATAAGGGAAATATGAAGGGAAAGTTAACAAAAAAATTCACAAAACTATGCCTTAAAGATGAACAAGGGACACATGGTAGATCTCAAAGTACTCGTTTATTTAAAGTACAAAGAATTCCATGGAAAATATTTCTAACCGGCAGTTGGTGCCCAGATTTCAAGAAAAATGTCAGACTACCACTAAAATAGTTACAAAGATAAAAGCCACCTATGTGTATTTGCAGTCTTAGTGCCCCAAAACTTCAAATAAAACTAAAGACATATAAAAGGAAGAAACTCCCCAAAACTTGATTGCACATAGAAATAACAGAAAACTGTACTTACCCAAAGCTTGAAACTTGTTAAATTACATTCACATTATATAAATTTTTAATTATCTTTAAATGTTTGTACAAAAGGGTTTCCATTAATCGAATCAGTTTATAAGTACAGCATATTTTGACTGATATTCCTTCTATCATGCTCCCCAAATTATTCTTTTATTGCTTGCCAAATTGAAACACTATTCACCTATGCTGAGAATTGCTACAGGAATTGTGAAGTTTTCTTTTTTTTTCTTTTTCAATGGTGCTGAAGAAAGAATGTATGCAATGTTTTCTAGATTATAATTCCCATTGTTAAATTCTGTGCTCTGAGTTCAACTCTTATCAATATTAGGAACGAAAAAAGTGTCTCCCCCAAAGGCAAACTGTAATAATGATTTAAAAACAGGTACTTACTGCTTGCCTAATATTTCCATTTTAGGGATTTGGTAATGAATTTCCAGAAATTCATTTCAGAATTTCAGTTCATCATTTCTGGTCATCATCATCACAGAGAAAATATTTTTTAAGCTTGTTCATCATGTTCTCATACTTCTGGATTCAAAATCTTCCTGGACATAGAAGCTCTCCTGTTCTGAGTGCTCTTCACCAATTCCTGTATACAGAATAGGACCAAAGGAATCGTGTAGCTTTAGGAGGGTATCAAGTTGTCTCACACATAAATTATTCCTAACTGTGCACCCATAGCTGTTTTCATGGTTCAGAAAAAAATACTTCACTAAGCTCCAAGGAAGAAAACATTTGATTTAGCAATAGCTCACATGATACAGTTTTAAAACAAGAAAGAAAGAAAAAGGTCTCTGTGTAGTTTTGAACTGGTCCTGGTGGCCTGATTCAGTATTTTGCCCATTTTCTTAGCTTTGTGTGCTACACACACACACACACACACACACACACACACACACACAATAAAATTGTACAAACACTTAGCACTACTTTTTTCATAACCAGTAATGGGACTTTCACAGTGCAAGGCAAAAAAAATTAGTTGTAAGGTGAATAGGTTTGAAGAAAAGCTTGTAAGCTGTCCTCATCCATTTTGGCCCTGCCTTCTACCCCTTGGTGACATCTTTTAATTCTACCTACTGGAAGTTGTGAAAAAAATATGCTTTGTATGTTCAGTATCCAATATGATCATGAATACTGAGTGACAAGACAAATTTCATATAGAAAAATGGCTTAAAAAGGGAGATTTTTATTTACTGATTTTTTGTATGTATGCCTATGAACTTATGTTTCTCTCTACTTAGTCAAATTATCTCCTTATTTACATATACAGCACTGAAAATGTGACTTTGAACTCTTTTTTATGCAAATACATCATCTCTGGGTTTTAGAAGATTTATCTTGTACAAAGACAAGATAGTTTCTGCTAGCAACATCACTATGTTTAGTGAAAATAGAGCCAGTTAGTAGTATGTAATATATGTGTGTGTGCATATACAGGTAGGTGAACTGGCAATGAAAGAGTGAAAGGTCAAAGGATAAATTCCAGTTGCTGTGACATAATTTTATGAGCTGAATCACACCCAGGTTTTAGCCTGAAAAGGGAAGAGGATCTTAGAAAGGGTAGTGACCTGAATAGTTAGATCAGAAAAATCTTCAAATAGTGCTCTTCCAAATTAGCAGTTAATTGTTCCCCACTCTGACATATTCTTCCATTTGAATTTTATTGTCCCAGGACTTAAAAAGATCATTTACTATCACATAAATTCTAGTAATGTTTTGAGTTGCAAAATATGAACTATCTGAGAGAATTCCCCTTCCTTTCATACCTCTGGGATGTTTCTGCTTGTTGGAGGGGGTAGATTGAAGCAGCCTTGAAAATCAGAAAGGAGGAGGAGACTACGTGGGAGTTAGTTCCCAGCACAAGGCTGACAAAGCACTGCTGCCTCAGGAAATAAAATGCTAACCAGGGCCCAGAGCGAGGAGAAAAAAGGCTGGCATGGTGCATACCTCTGTGTGTGTTGGGGGGGGGGGGGTGGTATGTGTGTACGCGGGTGCGCGCCCGCGTGTGCATGCGCAGGAGTCTAGCATTGCTAGAAACCTTAACCACTCTACCCTAGCCTGCCCTCTCTGCCCCTATGCTTAGGCAAACCTGGGGATCTTGGGAATCTTGAGCTGCTCCTTAGGAATGGAGGTGCTGTTAGGAAAAGAAAGGGCAAAGAGAGAGAAGGGCGAGGTGGGAGGAAAGGTGGGGAGAGAAAGAGACAGAAGGAGAGAAGGAAGGAAAAAGGGTTGAGGGAGAAAGGGAGAGAGAAAAGGGTGAGAAAGAAGCAGAGTAAGAAGGGAAATGCAGAGTGAGAAACATGAAAGGAAGGAAGGAAAGAATGAGGGAATGAGGGAGAGAGGAAGGGAGGGAAGGAAGGAAAGTAAGAAAGAAAGGGAGAAAAAGAAAGAAAGAAAGAAAAAAGAGAGAAAGAAAGAAAGAAAGAAAGAAAGAAAGAAAGAAAGAAAGAAAGAAAAAGAAAGTTACTGCAACAAATAAAAAAATGTGGAAGAAGAAACGTCATAAGGGTATAAGGGTCAGGGGCAACAGTGAAAGCAGAAGCAGCTGTCCTGTCCTGCACTGGCCAACATCATCCCAATGAGACCTCCAGCGTGGCCACTGCAGTGACAGCCCCAGTACAACAGCTGTGGGCAGCTTCTCCTGGAGCCCTGCCTGCATGGAGGTCAGATGCAAAGTCCTTATCACTCCCATCTTCTGAGCAAGCAAATTCTTCTCATTCCTTTGCTCTGGCTTCCCCTTGTCAGCTGACCAGATTCTCCCTTTCCTGCTTTGGGGGTTTGGCATACCCTCCCTTTTTCCACTTGGATTCAAGCAACTCTAGGTTTGTCTTAGGGAAGCAACTTCTAGACTAGGCCTCTTCCTATCCATCTCCATGCTACAGAAATGTTCAAGGCCTAAACAGTACCCTAATTTTCAGAGTTGATGGGGACAAACTCAGATATAACTTGAGATGGTGACCAGTTTCAAGGCAGGAGAAAGAAGATGAACAAATTAGGCAATTTCAGTATTATCAGAGACAGCATTATGACCCTTTTTGTTGTAGAAGGAACATAAATGTAGCTACAGATTGAATGAAGTTATAGGCCATAAAAGGGCAAGAGAGAAAAGGGAAGAGATAATAGGCAGTGTCCATTTGAGCCTGTTATACTCACTGTTTCAAATCTATTCCCACAGTGTTAGTGGCAAATACATAGTTTACTGGCAATAATAAATGCAGGAAGGAGGGAGGATAAGTGGGACTGAGGCCTGCACAGCCTTTAGCATTCTGACAATTGCTGTTTATTTGCTTTTCACTTATGAAAATTACACAGGGCAAGGTTATATGTGAGACAAACGTCTTTGCATTATCTTTTGCTCATATTTTTGGAAGCTAGGGTGACAGAGAGCATTCAACTTTATTTTCCTTATTTAGATAAACAAAAATGTCCATCAGCTCTTTAAAAATAAGTATGAATTTTTGTCTATTAAATACTTGTACAAAAAGTAATGGCACATTTTTGGGGGCATTTATGGGTATAATCTTTTCCTTTATTAATCATAGCTTCAAAAGTGAGAAATTCTGCCCCCAAATGTATAATAATTCGAACCTATGAACTTCAGCTCTGCAGTGCAATTGCGTGTTTCTTCATATTTTGTGCTCTTAAGCATTGATGGGTTTAGACACTGTAGTTTGTTGCAAGAAAATTAAAGAGATTTATTTTGGTTCTTTCATTCATTTATTTTTATTCTTTTGATTAAGAAATTACACAAAGGGATGACAAGTCCATAAGTCAGGCAATGAGTGTAATGTTTCTAGAACAATGTCACATCTTAATTGCTCTCCCATTTCATTTTTTTAAAGGTATAGATTCTATATAGTCAAATTTGCTGATTTCTCTATAGTTGGCCACAATTATACACTTTTCACTTTACAAAGCAATATTATCTTGTCAGAATGAAAAATAAATCAAACTTTAAGTATTAAATTTGCACACATATGATAAACTGATTTCAGCTAAGTATTAAAGTAAGCTCCTCTTTATTTAACATATGCAAGAAACCAATTTTAATTCCAAAGAGATAAAAATAAAGACTATAAAATTAGTATCTATTTTGAAATTTTATAATTATTGTATTTAATCCCTTTGTTTACCTAAAATAGAGTGGACTGTGTATGCATTAGATTATATTTGTCACATAATGGTCAAGTTGTTAATTTAAACTAAAAATGTTTAACATTCAGTTGTAAATTGTTTCACTTAATTTTCAGCAGAATTTTGAAATATTTCACTAAAGTTTTAAAGAATTTTTCTAGAAATAAGTGAAAATTGAAAAAATAATTAAAAATTGGATCATTTTAATATTGAAATATTTCCTATAATGTAAATTGTAGGGAAGTTAATGAAGTAGTTGTGATTATATGAGAACTTACTTTATTCAGGATGTTCTTTAAATAACTTTCAAAAAAAGGATAGTGTAAATGTTTACTAATGTAGATAAATAGAATTTTTGTGTCTGTGAATTCACTGAGTAGAATAATATTACATCTGAGTGATTACATTTTTTCTACACTTTTATTCTTTTGTGTGTGGGTGTTTATTTTGAGGTTACCATTAATACATTTACCAAGTTTTATTCTTTATGGAGTGTTTACATAAGTAAAACATCAGATATTTATTCATTCATGGATTGATTATAATTTGTTATCTTACTATTTTGCTTTTCTAGACACTGAATAATTTTGATATGACAGTCTTTTTATAAAATAATTTAAAATGAGAATCTGACATACATAACAGAAATTTACCTTTTCAACATGCAATATGCACGTTTTAAAATGAAGACTAAAATAGTATGTTATTTCTTTATAATCAAACAAAAGCCCACTGAATGAAGATTCAGTTGCTTCTTGTCTAAATTCAAAGTGCCCTCTACTGTCAAAAATGTGTACTACTCAGAAGGAGAAAAATAACAAGTCTGAAATAAAAATTTTGACAGTGAGAGACAGATAGAACAAAACTACAATAGATAATGGCATCCTCACTCAGCCCTGGGGCTATTCAGTTTGGAATGTTCCATTGGTGCACAGTCATGCTTCCCTTCCAAGTTAAAAGTTACATTAAATTATTAAACTGTACAACTGTTGCCAAACTTCTTTTTTGTTGGGTTTCCTATTAAAACTGAAACTTTACTTACTATATGATTTACAGTAATGATCTGAACACTGCATGGAATGATTTCTAAACTACACATACATTGGGTATTCTACTCTTGAGGAATATTATTTAGAGGATGTCTCTAAATGTATGACGTTTCTACATTAGAGCATTCTCCTTTCCACTGTGAAAGAAAGTATCACTACTGTAACAAAACTAAAACTGTGATTCATTGTGGGAAAGAAATTTAAAAACCTGTACCTAAAATAAAATAATAATTTGAAATATTACTATATGCTTTGTATTACTATATATTTAAGCATTACAATTATAATGCTATTATGAACTGTGTGTTTTGGTTGAACCCCCAGTTAAATTTGTGACTTAATGAAAACTTTGTTCTAAAAACATTCACTCTCTTATACCATATTCATAAATAAAGATATATTTATAGTTTTATATTTTTCATCCCAAACCAGCCTCAAACTCACTATCTGACATTTCACACCTTCCATCTGAGGTATGCCTCCAGAATAAGTTGTATTTTCAGTGTACCACAAAGCAAGGAAACCTGAGTTTTCTAATACAGATGGGAGATTTTTGAAGTTTTTCTATATTTTATTAAAAATAATAGATGACATGGATATATGTTAAAAAGTGAGTTCTTATTAAGTTGAAAACCTTTACAATAAAAAGTTTAGATGCATGGATCAAGCAAATGTGGTATGTATACACAATGGAAATTTGCTCATCCATCAGCAAGAAGGATATAATAGTATTGGAAATGGAAATGGAAAAACTTGGAAAAATTATACTAAGCGAAGGAAGTCTGACACAGAGGAACAAAGGTTGCATGTTTCCCCACATTTGTGGTAGCTAGAATGGTCCTACAAATCAACAAGTAAACACTGTAGGTGATTTCTATACACGTGTATACAAATATAGTGATTGAAATATGGTGGACTCTATGGATATCTCAAATAGTATAATTCCTTGGAAATACAATGTCAAAGACCCCCAACCTCATAAACAGCAGGAAATGCTTACCTGTGTTTGAAAGGGTGAAAGGGGGAAGAGGGGAAGAATGCATCATCTGAACTACAAAATTAAAGAAAGTAAGGGAAAAAGGAGGTGGGATAAATATTGAGAAGTGTGAGATTGATCAAGATACATTGTATTTATAAATTGCTTTATTAGATGGCAACTCCTTTGTACAACTATTTAAAGATAATGTAAAAAAGTATGAGAGGTAATGACATGACAGTATGAGAAAGCCTCTAATCTGCCAAGTATCCAACATAAATGAGAGGCCGTGGTTAAATAGCCTCATGAAACGCATGCCCTGTATTTTCAGGAAACACAAATAGAAATTTGGATAATTGGGAGAGGATTTTTGGGTTCATGTCAGGGCAACAGATTTTATGTAAAGTAAATGCAGAGCAGGTTTTCTGTTTGATCAACTGTTCCTGACTAAAGGACTGGGTGTTTGGGGAAGGCAGCAAAGGGTTGGGGGTGGGGATTAGCTGGCTCTTCTGTTTCCTATACTGGCTCTCCCTCTGATTCTTCAGCTCTTGTGGTTGGCTTCAAAGTATCTGGCATTCAACATATTTGTTAACTCATTTCTCCTGAAAGAAAAAAATGAGCCTGGGCTATCTTGCCAAAGTACTGCTTTCTTAATAAGTACTTTGCCAATCTTTGGACTTTTTTTTTCAAGGCTAGAGCTCTATCACTTGAGCCACACCACCACTTTTGTTTTTTCTATTTATGTGGTACCAAGGAATCAAACCCAGATCTTTGTGCATGCTAGGCAAGCACTCTTAGCATTAGGCCAAACTTTGGGCCGTGTATTTTTTTTCTTGATTTAATACTCAGTTATACTCTGCTCTATGGAAAGAACAACATTTGTAATACTAATTATAAATTCCATCAAAATGTATTCACATTAAAAATAAATATCTAGTGCTACATCATATTAGATGTCATTGCATGCATTGTGTTTATAATTTCTTTGCTTTTCAGAATCAGTTGTTATTCTAAAAATTTCTGGTTAATCCAATCTTTTTAATAATAGACATTTCTGGGGGGTAACACATATTTTCTTAATTATGAATCAACGTAGCAAAACTTTGAATCGTAGAGCCTGGTTTCCTCTAGCCAATGATGTTTTAAGGTGGCACGTAGGACTTTTTCTTTTGGGAATATAAATTTCCGGTTAGATGCCACAGAGATAGAAACAAGCATGGAATTTCCAGAATGGTTTGATTTTTTTTTACTTTTTTGGAGCCTGGATAGTGTTTCTTTTCTATAAAATGCTTGTCATATTTCTGTGGGATTAAGAAACTTTCTTTCTTTTTTTTTATTTTTTATTTTTTGTCTGTCTTGGAAACTTGAACTCGGCCTGGGCGCTATCCCTGAGCTCTTCAGCTCAAGGCTACCGTCTACCCCTTGTGCAATAGCGCCACTTCAGGTTTTCTAGTTGTTAATTGGAGATAAGATTCTCACGGACATTAATGCCCTGGCTGTCTTTGAACCATGATCCTCAAATCTCAGCCTCCTGAGTAGCTAGAATTATAGTTGTGAGCCACTGCGACTGACCAAGAAACTTCATTTGTGCTTAAGCTAGGTGCTATTCCTTTTATTTGCAGCCAAACAAGTCAAATTGACCTAAAGTGTATCTTGACCTAAAGTGTATAAATCTTGTAGATTTATAGACTCAATACTCAGGAAGCTAATTTTCATTTCAGAGTGTGAAGTTTGATTGGGTGCTGTTCTTAGCCAAATACAGAGTATGCTTCTGTCAGAGAATGAAGTACAGTCCTATACCTCTGGATTTCAAAAACATTGTACTGAAGCATGGTATAATTACTCAAATTCTTGTGTTTTGCTGGGTTATTTATATAGCTTTATTTGCATAATTACCTTCTTTATATTTGCAATGCAATACAGAAAACAGCTATTTGGATTCAAGACTAAAATAATGCACATAATGCAGATTGAATAATTTTAGTAAGTGAAATAAAGTATTTTCTGTATATGAAGACATAAACGATAGAGTTCAGTACAAGGGATATGTTTCAAAAAGTGAAATTCAGTGTTTTTAAAATAGAGTAACTATGTTTAGATATTGTATGTTTAAATATTTGAACAAATAACAATTGTCTACTTAAAACTTTAGAGTATGTATATTGAAATTGGTCTCCTTTCTTAGGAGAATTGTTTCAAATAGAAGAAAAGCATTGAATGGCCAAAAAGAAAAAAAAAAAACCTGCCTTTCTTTAAAACATCAACAGTAACAAAGCATGACACAAGCATTTAATAAAGGGATTATTGTGGACTTCCTTCATTCCTGGGAACCAACAGCAAAATCTCAAGGGACAGATCATTAAATCTTTTTTCTCAATGTTAACTTGGAGAACAGCTCAGGAGACATCTCTGAGACTGCAAGGCATTTATTAGAAGCATGTTTAGAAATATCTGACTGGTTTTCAAAAACCACTCCTGCAGAAAGCAACAGTATAGTTAGCAAGTGTTTCTGGAAATCATGTAGAACTGAACAGATTCAATTCATTAAAAATATTATAAATTATAAATGGTAAAGGCTGAAAAAGCGTAAGTTGTAGGGGAAATATAAATTAAATCTGAGAGGTATAATGCGACCCTCAGAGATCACTTGGTATATATTATATTTTATTTTGTGCATCCTGAGATATGGTAATCTACTGCAGTATTATTTCATATCTATCCTACTTAACAGGGGAAAAACAAAAGACAAAAGCAAAATGAATGCGAAAAGTGTCTTTCTTTTTCAGCTGTGAACATTATTTTACTTTTTGTAAGTCTAGGCCTGGGCACTGTGCCTGAACCCTTCAACTCAAGGTCATTGTCCTGTCTATTGTCCTTGAGCTCTTAAGTTCAAGGCTACTACCCTATCCCTTGAGCCACAAAGTCACTTCCAGTTTTCTGGTAATTAGTTGGAGATAAGAGTCCCACGGACTTTAGTGCCAGCTGGCTTTGAACTTCAATGCTCAGAACTCAGCCTCCTGAGTAGCTGGGATAACAGGCATGAGCCACCATGCAGGGCTTAACTTTAACCAGACTTATGACTCTTTTATTAGCTACTTCAGAACTACTAAAACCATGATTTTCCCCTCTCTTTGGCCAGGTAATTTACATTTATTCCAATGTTTCCAGATAATAAGTTATTTTTAATATATAGGTTATGATTTAGTATTTTCATATTCAGTTTTATTTCTTCTAAAAACGTCCACTCATAATCAACATGAACTTCCTTCTCATTGGTGATTTGTTTGACTTTGTGTGTGTTTGTGTGTGTGTGTGTGTGTGTGTGTGTGTGTGTGATTTGTTTGAGGTTTATTGATCATTTGAGATAACCCACATATTAGAAGATCAAAATAGATTTACAGCCCAGATTTTGAAACTCACAGCCTGTTACTCACTGGCTCACTTACTCATTTATTTTTTTCAGCAAGTATTTGTGATATGTCTTTTTAATATTTGATAGTCTTCTAGGTAATGGCCATAATAATTTTCTACTAAGTATTGCCTTTCTTTGCCCAGGGAAGTTCAACCTGAGTAGTTGGCTTCTTTATGCCACTGCCTTAAAAGAACAGTTGAGGTTGCATGTCAGATAACTGGATCTACAAACTATGATGGCTCACCTTAAAATTTTATTAACATTAGGATAATGGATAAGGTATGCACATCCAGTAGAGACTATTTGTCAGATGTTGAGATTGATCTTTTCCCTACCTAGTGATATGTGGTATAATAATCTCTCTTGGTACTTGTGGCAACAATTTTGAGGGCAACCAATCAAAGTGATGTAATATAGTGTGTTGAGAAGCTTTAATATTGCATAGCTGGGCATTCCAAACATAATTTTTACTTCTGATATTCTTAATTTATGGAGACCTATACCTATGATAAGTGGAGGGGTATGTACTTGCTTGTGACTAGTTTCCAAGGGATACCTTTTTGCTTAAAAAATCTTATTCCCAACTAAACTTGAAGCTTGAAATGACTTCATATATCTGTAGTTAACTTTGGGCCAACTCTTACATATCTAGACTCAGTTCTGAGAAGTCTGTAAGTTTATCCACAATCACAGCTTTTTTTCTTTACTACCCCTGAAACATACACTAGACTAATCTTATCTTGCCTAGGAAAGGAATTCTCAAACCAGAACCACAGCCAGACTCTATGTAAGCTATGTAGTTCTGAAGACCAGAAACTTTTAGCTTTGTATATATTAACTATTTTCTTTATATCTTCTCTTCTATACTTTCCTATTTTAGTCTAGATTTTCTTCTAGTAACTTGTCACCTTTTTATTTCTTTCATTTCTTTTTTCCCCTGAAATCCTTCCATCTTTGGACTGCTACTATTTATTTGTTCATTTATATATGGCCTTGGAAAAGTCACTTAGTCTCAAAAACTCTGGTTTTCTTATCTAGAAGAGTAGAGATCATTTTATTTAAAAAAACTTAAGTGGTCTAGCACTGGTGGCTCAGGTATGTAATCTTAGCTTTTCAGAAGGCTAAGATTGAGGATTGCAGTTCAAAGCCATCCTGGGCAAGGAAAACCTTAAGACTTTAATTACTATGTAATCACACACACACACACACACACACACACACACACACACACACACACACACACACACAAGAGCTCCCCTATGACCCAACAACCCCACTCTTTGGCATTTACCCAAAAAACAAGGTGCACTAAAGCTACTAGCACAATGATGTTCATTGCAGCATTATTTACCATAGCTAAGATGCCCCTCAGTCGATGAATGGATCAAGAAGATGTGGTACTTATACAAAATTGAATTCTATGCTGGTGTCAGAAAGAATGACATTACCCCTATTCATAGGAAATGGAAAGTCTTAGAAAAAACCATATTAAGTGAACTAAGCCAGACACAAAGGAGAACAGGCTCCATGGCATCCCTCATTTGTAATAGCTTGTACACATCTAGATTCTCTTATCAGAGGATCACAATAGCTTAAAAGCTATGAGATTAACTAATTGAAGTCTAGGTTATGGAAACTAGAGGTTTACCTTTATGATTGTTGTTCTTAATGTACTATGTGACATTTCTTTTCTCTTTTTTTTCACTTATGGTTAATTACATGGTTACTGTATCTGACTGTGTTACCTGGTATACTGTATATTCATTTATTTGTTTATTTGAAATAGGGAAGGGAAGAAGGAAACAAAATGACTGGGATGTGGAGGGAGGGAGGGAAATGGGGACAAAAACATGAGAAGGGGTATCAAGGTTTGAGAAGTAATGTTCCCATTACCTGACTAATGTAACGGTAACCCCTCTATACATTATCCTGGCAATAAAATACAATACAATAAACAAAACAAAAGAAAATGCTTTATTAGAAAAAAAAGCCAAAAGTGGAGCTGTGGCTCAAGTGGTAGAGGGGGTGCCTTAGAAATTAAAGCTCAGCTACTGTTCCCAGGCTCAGAGTTCAACACTCAGGACTGGCACACATATCACACACACGTGCGCGTGCAAATGCACGTGCACACACACACACACATTAAACTGTAGTGATTATTTAAAAGTAATTATTCCTTTTTAAATATTAATGTGATTGACAAATGTCTTTTGACTATTGTGAAAAAATGTACAAATTTTAGGCTTATTTGAGGTTGCTACAAGGCAGTCAGGAGTTTAAGTAGAAAACATCCTTTTTTTATTCTATTATTATTTTATACCTAATTTCTTATATGTTCATATTACATTTATATTATTAAGTTGGGATTTGTTTATTTTTATTATTATTGTAAGGGTAGTATTCCGAGGTGTTATAGGTAAATAAGTCAGGTAATGAGTATATTCCTTATTGAACAATGTCACTTCTCTTGTTTTCTCATGGTTTTCCCTCCTGACTATCCTCCTATAATATAGTTCATGTTCAAAATTTGTGTCTATGAGTATGATTGCTGCATTTGTTCACTTTTGTCCCACCATATCTGTGTTCCCCTGTATCCTCCCCCAAACATATAAACTTACCTACAAGACAGAAGGTACAGAAATTTTTCTTTCGTTCTTACATTACTTAATATATGTTTTTCAACGTCTTTCCATTTCCTTATATCTAGTATATTGGTCAGTGTGTGTATGTGTGTGTGTGTGTGTGTGTGTGTGTGTGTGTGTGCTTGTGTGTATGTGTGTGTTGGGATGCATTTTTTGACTCCCTACCTTGGCTATGGTAAACAATGGTAGCTTTAGTTTGAAAATTTGTTGTGTGTGTGGTCTATTGGATAAATTCCCAATGGTAGAATTCATAGGTTATAGGGAAGCTTTAAGAAACCTTCATATTGTTAAATTTCATAAACTGCTGGATTTCTGTTCTGATCTCTTCGATGACCAAGACATGAGAAAGGGTATCAATGTATGTGAATTAACGCACCTCCTATCTGGCAAATATAATGTAACCCTCATATTAATTACAATAAAAATATATGAAAAAAACCTTCATATTACTTTCCAGATTGGTTTAACAAGTTAAATTTTCACGTTTTAGACCACATTCCTACCAGCATCTATTATTGTTATTTCTTGATAATGGCCATTCTCAATTGGATGAGGTGGAATCTCAGTATTGTTTTGACTTACCAAGTAAGAAGATAGCTCTTTGTTTTTCTATCTTCACCTTTTAAATCAGAGGACCCTAGGCCAGGATAGTTCTAATTAATAGGCACCTTCCAGGAGCTCTTACCCCTTGTTCTATTTTTTTGTATGTTCTTTTTATTTTAGTTTAGTTTGGTTTAGTTTATTGCCAGTCCTGCTGCTTGAACTAAAAACCTGAGCTGTATCTCTGGGTCAGTTTGTGCTCAAGGCTTGTGCTTTGCAACTTGGGCGACAGCACGACATCCAGGTTTTTCTGAGCAGTTTATTAGAGATAAAAGTCTCATGGACATTTTTGCCCCAGCTGGCTTTGAACACATGCAGACATAAATAAATGTGTAACAAATCTAATGACCGCTATTTTAACAGCTATGAGCAGGAAAAGACTTTCTTACAAGACATTCTTAAATTAAGATGCAAATTACTAAAGTATAAAATATTAAAGCAGTCTTAGTTTTGAGACAGTTTTTATATTACTCTCCTGTAATAAAATCATGAAAATATTGCATTCAAAATTACTGAAGTGGGGGAATTAGTGACAACAATCATTTCTGAATCTATTCTTGTTTCCTCAGACACTATTAAAGGTGAAAATCTGATTGACTAACTTGGCAGTAAGATTATTTGTGGACAGTTTGAAAGACATTTTCATGTAATCTACACAAGAAATGCATGGCAAGGAAGATATTTTTCTTTTTAATTTTGGTAGAAAATTTCTTTTTGGAAACTAATATTAGAGAAAGAAACAAAAAAATTTGTAGATTATCCAAAAAGCCTGTTTTTCTCTGAGGAAACCCACTCTCCCCCAACAAAACCTCTAATTTTCCAAATACACAATGTTTTGCAAAACTAGAACTACAGTTAATTTTTAAATTAAATTATACAATAAAGGATGTATATAGAATCTAAAGGTTGTCACATAGGAACCACTTCATTTAAAAATTTCAGTTAGGTTTGATATTCCATTTTATCTATTTCCTAATGTAAGCTTCATTCAAAATTCATATTTTCCCTGGAGAAAAGTGAAAATACCAGCATTTATTTTCAAGAATAAAGCAAAAAGGACAAAGAAAGGAAAGAGAGAAGAATAAAGGAGGGAGAAAGGGAAAAAAGAAAAGGTAAGGAAAGAATTTTTTTTTAAAAGAAGAAATGTGGGCCGGGAGTTTGGCCTAGTGGTAGAGTGCTTGCCTAGCATGCAAGAAGACCCAGGTTCAATTCCTTGGTATCACATACATAGAAAAAAGCCGGAAATGGTGCTGAGGCTCAAGTGGTAGAGCTCTAGCCTTGAGAAAGTCTAAGGACAGTGCTCAGGCCCTGAGCTCAAGCCCAGGACTGGCAAAAAAAAAAAAAAGAAGAAATGTCATTGTAGATTTCTCTGTAGTATACTATTGAATTTTCACAATTTTCTATTGCTGAAATTGTGGTTCTTTAAATCAGTTTTAAGGGGATATAGCAATTACTTGAAAGCAACTGATGTTCACTGCATTGACCTAGATACATAAGAGAAAAGGTTTCCAGGCAAAGGCCTCATATCTAAAATATACCTACAGCTAAAAAATTGAATCTCTCCCAAACAAATCTTCAAAGAAACAACCATCTCATCGAAAGGTGGGCTAAAGACTTAAAAAGAGAATTCTCTGAAATATGAATGACCTATAGACACATGAAGAAATACTGACATCTCTGGCCATAAAAGAAATGCAAATCAAAACAACTCTGAGATTCCACTTAGAATGGCCATGATCAAGAAATCTAATAACAAAAAAAGCAGGCAGGAATGTGGCCAGGAGGGATCACTACTACACAGTTGGTGTGAGTGTAAACTGGTTCAGCCACTCTGGAAAGCAGTATGGAGATTCCTCAAAAGACTAAATATAGATCTCCCCTATGATCCAGCAATTCCACTCCTTAGCATTTACCCAAACGTCTAGAAACAAGGATATACTAAAACCACTAGCACAACGATGTTCATTGCAGTGCTATTTATCATAGCAAAGATATGGAACCAACTCAGATGCCCCGCAGTAGATGACTATATCAAGAATATGTGGTTTTTATACACAGTGGAATTCTATGCTGCCATTAGAAAGGATGACATCGCCCTATTGGTAAGGAAATGGAAAGACTTATCATATTAAATGAAGAAAGCCACAATCAAAGGAACATAGGCTCAATGGTTTCCCTCATTTGCAATAATTGGTACACACCTAGGACTCTCCTAGCAGAAGAATACATAAGGCCATATAGGATGAGGCTAAATGAAAGGATCTCCAGGATATGGAAAACAGAGTTTTATCTTGTGTGATTTTTTGTTCTTAATGTACTACTGTTATTTATCTTTTCTTTTGTTGTCCTTCAATTAATCTCATATTGTTACAGTATCTGACTTTATTTCCTGGCATATTGTATGTATGTTTGTTTGTTTATTTGAAATAGGAAAGGAAAGGGGTAAAACAAGATGAGTGGGAAGGATTGGGGGGAGGAAAATGGGGCCAAAAACACAGTAGGAGTATCAATGTGTGAGAAGTAATGCACCTACTATCTGGCAAATATGAATGCAACCACTTTACTCATTACAATAAAATGAGAAAAAAGTTTCTCTATAATATTCTCATGAAGATTATTACCTAACTGATAAGAATAGAGACAAACCAGAGGAAATATACACATGATTAATAATAATTTATAAAAACCTTGTAGTCAGGTTTCAGTATAGTTAGAAGTCATTATATACTATCAAAACCAAGAAAAGAGATAAACTATTAACTATCTACTTTCAATTGACCTGTGTGGACAATTCCTAGAGAAGAGAGCAAATGTCCTTGTTGTGCTGCTCTGTCTGGTCTTGAACTCATGAGATTAAATGATCTTCCTGTACCAGCCTCCCAAGGAGTGGCATGTCAATTAGAATAGCACTTTTATGCAGGATTGCCGTTGACCTAATGCTATTTTATATTATGAATTCTGTTGCATAGGAGACACTTAATTGTCTAGATGTTACTTTCCACATAAAATTAGAGCATAGGGAAGACTTTTCTAGTATCTAGAGATGTTCATAAAACAGCATTGGCAGAAAGTGGTGAATTCTTCATCATTGCAGATATGGAGGTGGGAGTGAAAAAGCACTGTAGAGAATGTTACAAAGGTACTTTAAACCTTTGATCATAGTTGGAATGGATGATCTCTGATATCCTTTCAACATTTTTGACTCTGGAAGTCTATGATAGTCTATGACATACCACAGAACTCAAATAAAGGGATTTTCAGTGTAGAGCAGAGTAGTCTGGAAATTTGTAGTTAGATGTGAAACAGTAGCTATGTGTTCAATCCTAGGTCAGTCTCAGGTGGGCAGAAGAGTAGAGTAAGATCATTATAGCAACTGAGGAAGAAAGGAAAGACAGAAAACAATAAAGCAAAAGAGAATTCGGTATCTTTGAGGACAATAAAGATTTTGGAATGACTGGAATATAGGATATATATTGAGCATCAGGAGGACAAGAAAGCAGGTACAACTAATGCTAGGTACTTGGCAAGTAGGATTTTTTTAAGGTTTTTTTTGGCCAGTCCTGGGCTTGAACTCAGGGTCTGAACACTGTCCTTGGACTTTCTCAAGGTTAGAGCTCTACCACTTGAGCCTTAGCACCACTTCTGGTTTTTTTTCTATGTATGTGGTACCAAGGACTCAAGCCCAGGTCTTCGTGAATTCTAGGCAAGCACTCTACCACTAGGCCAAACTCCTGGCCCAGCAAGTAGGATTTTTACAATCTTTTTCAGATATATAGGACTTTTATATTTATGTTAGGGTTTATGTTAGGGTTGTTGGTACAGGTATTTCATGAGATAAAGCCAGATTTTTTGACAGTCCTGGGACTTAAATTCAAGGCCTGGAGACTGTCTGTTAGCTTGTTTTGCTCAAAGCTATCACTCTATTACTTGAGCCACAGTACCACTTTTGGCGTTTTATGTTTGTGTGGTACTTAGGAATCGAACCCAGGGCTTCATACAAGGTAGGCAAACACTCTACCACCTTCACAGCTATAACCAACATTTTTAAAATAGGAGAATAGGGAGAAAAGAATATGTAGGGAATTAGGGCATCAGTTAATGAGGAACTAAATTGTGGAAGGTTCCGATGAGAACAGAGGTCTTCATACACATAATCATTTTAAACTCATTTGTTCATAATAACTTACCCAAAGCAATGCTATTATTTCTCTTTTAATCTCCAAGGAAATGATGTGAAGGTAAACTTCAATTGCACTGTAGCACTCAAGGACATCTTTAGAGCAAATGTGAGGAATGGATTGACTATGGAAGTATTGGTTCACATGGTTATGATAGCTAACAAATGAAATCTACAGTGCAGACCCACCCACAGTCTGGATACTCAAGCAGTAATACTATAAATTGAAATTCCAAATTTCTCATGGAAACATGTTGGAAATAGAGTTCTTATTTTCACTCTCTAGAAATAGTTCATTTTTCTTAAAAATAATATGTTTTTAGCAGAACAACCATGGCTCACACCTGGAGTCCTAGCTACTCAAGAGGCTGGATCTGAGGATCATGGTTTGAAGTGAGCCAGGGCAGGAAAGTCTGTAAGACTCTTGTCTCCAATAAACTACTCAGAAAAAACTGGAGCGGGTGCTGCGGCTCAAGTGGTAAAACACTAGCCTTGAGCATAAAAAGTTTCAGGGAGAGAGTCCAGGTCCAGAGTTCAAGCCCCAGTAACAGCAAAACAAAACAAACAACAACAAACTATAAAAACATTTGTTTTTGTTTTTAAGATCTTCAATTGGTTTGATGACACCCCACTTTATGTCCACATCGTAGAAGTTAGCTTTACAGATAATCTATTTTATACAAAAGCAAAATATTCTCACATCAACCTATAGACTGATATTTTACCAAAAAATTAGTTACCATAGCCTAGTCAAGCCAAGACCATTGTATGTAATATTGCCTGCAAGAAATGAAATTAGTTACTGCTTTGGTACTGATGGGCAATTGCAGTTGTACAAACCCACACATGCATCATTTAATTACTTATTTGCAGAAGCCATAGAGATGACAAGATTACTGTGTCAGTCAAGCCTCCTTAGCTATCCAACATTCTAGTTCATTAAGAATGACTTCTGATAGCTGAACTAATTGACATAACCAGAAGAAACCCAATAAAAACGATATTTTAGCTTACAAGTTTTTACACAATAAAATAACAGGAACATACTGTGTCCCCCTTCCTATAAAGGGAAAATCTAGTCTCTTTCATTTTATTTATATATATATATTATTCTCAATGGCATAAAGATAAGGCAAAAGACATATCGAGTATCCCACCCCATGACCACCTGAAAGACAAATTAGCACTGTATCTTCTGATTTTTTTCTTCCTAAATTGAATTTAGAGTATACCTGTACACACAAATGTGTGCATACATTGCTTCCTCTAGAGTTTTAGAGCTTCTTAGGCTTATTTTTATTACTAAATGAATATATGTAACAAATCATTATAATTGATGACTGAAATTATAGAATGGTTTTCCTTGACTATTCAAGAGAAATGTTTTATAAAATGATTATATTCCAGTCATTTTGTTTGAAAAATGGAGAAGAAAGGGGAGGAATTAGTTGAGGAAATAAACAAGGACTCAATATTTGCATACCCAATGCTATGGACATGGTATTGGAAATATAAACGTAACTACACAGACATAAAAACCTAGGACTTGGTCCAGGAGTTTGGCCTAGTGGTAGAGTGCTTGCCTAGCATGCATGAAGACCCGGGTTTGATACCTCGGTACCACATACATAGAAAAAAGTTGAAAGTGGTGCTGAGGCTCAAGTGGTAGAGTGCTAGCCATGAGAAAGTCCAAGGACAGTGCTCAGACCCTGAGCCCAAGCCCAGGACTGGCAAAAAAAACCACAACCTAGGACTCTACAGACAAAGTGTTTTATTTCAAAAATTAATATGTATCTATGATACACAAACCCTTAGCCTAATTTTGTTTATGTTCTAAAAACTAAGTGCCAGTGATTGTATATAGAAATTTCTTTCTTGAACACTTGTCTGTTAAACATATCATTTGAAATATGATGTAAAAATCAATGTTAATAAATTCTTTAAATAAAAAAAATATTCCAGCTGGAGCACTTGAAAGAAAAATTTTACTGCCCATGATAGGGACCGATGATTTCTCTTTAAATCTGGTCTGGATGATTTCCACAAGAAAAAATACCAGAAAAAGAACAAAAGTGATAGAATTCAATTTAGTGACCTCTGGGCAAAACAAACAATATAATTTTAAAGTAAAATGAGCTAATACCGAATAAAATTTGATATCACCTAATAAGATTCACATCTGTGAAGGAAGCATTCAATTTGTGATAATACTAAGGGAAAATGTTCAACTGGGAAGAATGTACAAAAAGAAAATTTTGGTAATGGGATGACCTAGACTGAAGCCCAATAAACAAGTTACAAAAGCAATATTGCTGACAGAGCAGGAAAGCAAACAAGATGTGGGCTGCTTAGAAAACAACAAATCCTGTCAATCAGTTTTACTTTCTCAGAAATTCATTCACTAGTCTTGGTAGTAAAATGGTATTGGTGAGGACTGAAAAATCAAGATGCGTTATTTTTCCACATCAAACAGTAAAAGACAGAATTCACTTTATAATAGCTTTCCAAAATCAGCAAAATAAAATTAATCAGACTATTTACCTGTACCACTGAGAGTACATAAGAATTAATGAGTTAATCATTGTGAAATATTAAAACACTCTGGAATAGCTGAATGAAAAATGAAAATAATTATTTATGACTTTGCTACAATGTCTCAGTAGTAATAATTATTTTTAGTATAGATAAATAGTTTAGTTAGTTCTATAATTTATCTAGAAAAATAAAGTTATTGAATAATTTGTCATCAGAAAAAGTTTGACGAACAAAATTACCTACATAAAATAATGCTAAAAATATCACACCATCGATACTCTTCGGATATATCATCATTTTTCAATTATTAACCTTATAAATTCCCTATCTACAATGCAGATGTTATACTTAAATAGGGACCAGATAGATCAGTGCATGTTCTTAGCATGGATGGTTTTTGTGGAAATTTGTTATTTGATTTATTTAAATTGAGATGAAAACATTTTGAACTAATTTGATTTTTTTATTTTATATATTTTTATTAAAGAATTTATTGACATTGTTTTTTATATCATATTTCAAATGATGACTAATTTGTTTTTAAAAGAATGGATAAAATAAAATGAAATATTTAACTTACAGGAACCATGCTTAGTATTTGGTGAGTTGAACACAATCGAGAAAGACAAGCTAAGCCTTGACAAATAGAAGAGAAGCAGAGGTATGAACATCCACAGAATTCATGAGTTTCAGAACCCAGAGAGGTCATAAAGGATACCATTTTTCTGTCAAGACTACTCAAAAAATTACTAATCTCCTGAGATTCTAGCTAGCCTAATGTGGAAAACTAATAAAACAAACCAAGACAAAAACCAAACAACAACAACAAGAAAAACAGGTAAAACTAACTAGATTTCTCTAATATGGAAAAGAAATTTGAGTTATATGAATTTCACATTTGCAATTTCTATCCCTCTATTTGTGGTATTCTCCTTATGAGACATTGTTAAGTTTTCAAAAATGTACTAACTATATACCTTTATGGTATTCATACTGTTTGTTTCCTCATTTGAGAAACAACCTTCAATACCTCTGTGATGTTAGTTCTCTGGCAGGCTTTGTACTAATGTTGTAAAGCACATGATGATATTTTCTGGAAAGAAGAGGCATAGGCCTCCTTTGGCATGAGCAATACTAAAAAGAGCCCAGCAGTTGTTGACACACTCCTAATCTCATTTTACCTTCTTGTTGTACGTACCTCCTTTCTCTCTGTTCAGCTTGTCCACCATCTTTCTCCTCTCTTGTTTTATTTAATTTTTTATTGATTTCTTTAGCAAGCCTCACTTTATCAGTGTCAGGTCTCTTGTTGGTATGGAAGGGTACAGATAACATAAGACCAGTAAGACCATTTCGGAATATGATGTTGTACAGAGCCAATGTCTTAGACATCCACTATACAATATTATTTGCATTTTCCAAGACTGCATAGGTACAATTAAGTTTAGTAGGTACTGTTCTTGTATACTTACACATTCAATAAACACCTGAATTACAGTGAATGTCAAATCAGGCAGTTTATGGATCATCACGTTGAAACTGAGAATGTGGTATAAAAATATTATACAATAAGGATTACTTTGAAATCCTTATGTCTACTGACTATACTGCCTTAATTCTGTGCATCATTTCATATTTTGAATTTCAACCAAGTTCTGTATACTCTATAAATTCTCATAGGTTTGCGTATAAGGGTAACTACCTGCTCCTCCAGGATTTATTCCTCTTAAATCAGTCCAAAATAATTGTGACACACTTCGATTCTTTTATACCTCTTATACAAATAAATGTGTTTCCTCCAAAGTTCTCTTGTTCTCAAACAGCAATTTGTGTGTTATGGGATCTAAAAGAGTTCTAATTATTATTTTCAGAGAAGGTCATTGGTTTTTATTTGCATCTGTAAGGAATCATTTAGTTGATTTTCTCAACACTAATCTATCCTAGAAATCTCCCTTTTCAGATAAAAAATTTTGGACCTTTAAAGTAATATATTTTTTCATAAGTCAGTTCATTTTTTGTCTATCTATCAACTTTTCAAAAATCATGGGCCCTAGATTAAGTGTGGCCATTCCAGATAATTATGTGTGATGTATGACATGAATTAGGGCAAAATTTGGGTGGTGTGAGACACTATCTTAATCAGTATTGCTTGCAAAATAACCATAGGAGTGCTTATTGATATGTCAGTGTAAAGAATTCCAGGAAGAAGATGATTCTGATGTCATCAAAGGCAGCAGTTACATTTAAGGCAGCACAGAAAAATGGAAAAGAGAAGTATTTAGACTAAAACAAACCTCCTTTCATGCCCTAGTTCTTCTCCTAAAGAATGGCATATATCTATGGAATGTGTATATATATATGTATATATGGCATATCTAAATGCCATATGTGTGTATATATTCATATATATGTATTTATAAATACCTGTGTATATATACATGCCATTATATATACATATATAATATGTATATACATATATTATATTGTTTGGAATGTTGTGAGTGCTATTTGGATTTATTATTAATAAAACTAGAAAAATCCTTCATTCAACACCAACAAAAAAAAACAAAAAGGGCAAGTTACTAATCGTTATTTCAGAAATATTTCAGTATGTTCAGTACCTTTTATGTTGATGTTCTCTATAAATTCTTAACAGATAATGATGAAAATGTATGCTTTGATCTAGATAGATTAATTTCAAATTCTAGCTCAATTTTTTTATTAAAGAATTTATTAACATTGATTTTTACATCATATTTTAAATGACAAGTTTAACAATCAAGTGTTCAAGGGGGGAATCTCTATTTACAATCACTGGGACTTAGTATTTAGAACTTAATCAAAATTAGGCTAAGGGTTTGTATGTCATAGAAACATATCAATTTATGAAATAAAACATTATCAGCTCAGGCCAGGAGTTTGGCCTAGTGGTAGAATGCTTGCCTAGCATGCATGAAGACCCAGGTTCGATTCCTCGGTACCACATACATAGAAAAAAGCTGGAAGTGGTGCTGAGGCTCAAGTGGTAGAGCTCTAGCCTTGAGAAAGTCCAAGGACAGTGCTCAGGCCCTGAGCTCAAGCCCAGGACTGGCAAAAAAAATTATCAGCTCAATTTTTAATAGTATATCCTTGGAAAAGTCATCTGACTCCCTAAACTATGTTTCTCAAATAAAAAATTAGAATAATTTATCAAAGTGACAAATAATGCCTAGTGATAAAGTCTTTGAAGCTTGAAACACAAGACAATTGTTTAAGGGTGGTATCTACTAATACCAAGATACATACTTGTTGGTTTATTTGAAATAGGTAAGGGAAGGGGGAAAACAAGATGACTGACAGGGAAAGGGGAAAGAAGAGGGACAAAAACATGAGAAGTGGTATCAAGTTTTGAGAAATAATACCCACAACCTGACTAATATAACTGTAACTTCTCTATACATTATCCCAACAATAAAATACAATAAAAATTCGAATGCCACATAACAAGAGTAAAATTTTCAAGAAAAGTAATTATATTATGTTGAGGTATAGTATAGATTCATTAGGTAGTAATCGTTTTATAACCAATTATTCAATCTTAAAATGAGACATAACAACACTTTCCGTTCTCTTGATCATCATTTCTTCTAATTATGGCTTACACTTAACTAGAAACTTAGCTGGTATAGCTCTGTGACTTGTCTTTTCATCCTGGTATCTAATCTTCCATAATTGATGTTTATGTTCCTTTTGAATTTGACTCTTCAACACTAATAAAAAGATTTCATGTGAGTCTTATTTAGTATACAATTATCTATTTTCTTTATAAGAATAATCTCTAAAGTATGAGAGACTTCTAGTAATATCAGAAAATATTATTGCCACTTTAGGATGGTGTGTTCAAGAACAAGTTTTGTTACTATAGACATACAGAATGAATTCAAGTTGATATCAATCTAAAAGTTATTTATAGAATTAAGAATAAATAACATTATATAACTAGCAATGTTTAGTTCCTTGCGCATAGTAAGTATGAGTTAATTTTAACAACTGTAGTAACATAATTTTAATAATTGTGGTGATGCTGATGATAATGATGATGCAATCAGTATCTGAGAGAGTTTTGAAATAGGAAGAATAGTTGATTTGGTATACTTAAGGCTTTAAAAAATCTTAAATAAATGAGACCATATTCTGGTATTCCTATGTAAAATGGAAATCCAAAACAAATATTCTGCCCTGGAAGACACATATTTTAACATCCAGTCATTTTGATGCAAAATAATTAAAAAGCAAGTTTCATAAAATGCATAAACATATAAAGGAACAATCTATCTGAAATGTAGCAATACAACACTCATACAGTTGAAGCAGCACAAAGTACGATGTAAATCATTTTACTTAGTCAGATTAAAGGTGCTATTATTCATGGTTATGTAATACTATATATAATTTCTGTGTTAAACTTGACATTATAAATCCTTTAGTCTGCGTATTTAAAAGCCATTCCATGGCTCATTTTTCAAACAGATTCCCGTTAACACATTTACTGCTAATGAACCACTAACGTGTTCTCTCTTTCTTAGATAAACGCTGTTGACCAACATTATTATTTGCTCCTCATATAATTATTTTTTTGGCTTTTTAATTTAATTGCTTCAATAAAAAATACACCAATAATGCATTTTTAATTACACTTCCCAGGTGACCTATGTAAAAAGAGGTTTTATAATGAAGCCACAATAATTAGCCTGTCACAGTCCAGTTCGGGGCTATTGTCTAGTTGTCCTTTCCTTGGCTTGTTGTGGCATGACTAGAATTCTAAAGACCTTGTGTATTATCTCCCATAATACTTAGGAAGGTATTAAAAATGTGTGCAGTACTGGCAGAAGCCAGCTTTCTAATTATTGTCAGCTATTTCTAGTGTGACGTGGCGAATTCCCTTGAGAACACAAACAACAGCCCACTCCAGGGTTTGTAATAGGCCCTAGAGCCTAAGTAGTTGTAGACAGAGCTGTTTCCCTCTGGATAGATAATTGGTTTACATAGTAGCTCAACATCTGAACCAGATCCATTTTTTTCTATTGTGATTCCACTGTTTACTCTAATATACATAAACTATTTTGCTATATTAAATTGTGTATGACTCAATTTCTAATAGCTGAGTAAATTTGCATGTCCTGCCTCACCTGGAATACTAATGACTATTATGCATCTCCATTTTTCATGCATGAAATACTAAATATTTGGTTTGTTAAGTATACATGCTTACTATAAATAATGTGTGCTGGCAACTCGTTAAGCATGGATATACTTTCTTTTCTTTTAATGAAAGAAAGAAACATGGCTTTCAGCTAAAGAGAAAGAGGCAATTGATTTTCAAGGTATTTAAGATGGCTGTCTTAATTAAAGCACTGTAATCAATCATTGAGAAATGCTAATATTCACATGTTACAATTAATAGTAAGATGATAGGAGTTTAGATTCTCCAAGTTATGCAGATACTTTCTGTAAACAAGTATGGTCTACAGAAATTTCAGTATTAGGTTTGCTAACTGATAAAGTGTTATTACTGAGAATTTATTGTACCACATCCTGTCCTAATAATTTTTCAATTTAAATATTACCAACTCTTCAAATTGTCACCCAGTTTTCCAATTTCCAACATGAATGAAGGCAGAAAGTATTACCACACATGAAGATGTCCTATTGAGACAAATGTGGAAATACATTATACTGTTTTGAACTCCCTTTCTCAGCCCTCATTGTTTTCCTTCCCATTAAATAATATAATTGCAAATACTTTTGGCCCTTGTCCTAAGCTAGTTTGGGTGGGCTTGTATCATGCCTTTTTGTTGTTATTGTTGTTCCACTTCATTTTTTTTTTCTGAGCCACGTTCTCCCTTTGTGGCCTTGGCTAGCCTGTAGCTCACGGTCCTCCTACCTCTGCCTCCTGAGTGCTGGGACTGCAGGTCGCAGCACTGGATACTATTCAGTAAGATATTTTCACTTGTCATGTGTATTTCTATCTCTGCTTTGAACAAGGATCTGTAGATAATTTTATGGGCTCAAATGATAGGATTATCTGTCCAATTTATATTTAATGCCACATAGATTGTTACAGAGATTATATACATTTGACATTTTGATTTTTTAATGCTCACAGAAACAATTATCTTCAATGAATCATAATATAAAGTGAAAGCTAAAATGTGTATTATATCAAAACAAATTAATTGGTTTTTCTATGTTTTGACATCAGGTCTAATAGAAAGTAATAATCTTGCTTAGTGGTAAGTGGGACAAAGTGCTATGTGACTTAAAGCAGCTTCTTAACCCCCCAGAGATTCAACTCTGTCATCTGTAAATAACATCAACTTCATTAAAGGATAACAACTGGTTATTTAAGATATATCCTCTATATACTACGAGGTTAGAACTCAATAAATAGTACTTCCAGTTGTTCCTTAGTATTTTCAATGTCTATTTTTTATATGTTTAACACCAAAATATTATGCTGGACTTATAACTATTGTTTCATTTTGTTCTTTGAATAATAACCTTTCAAATACTTTATATTCTATGCATTTCCATATAAAAATCTTTACTGCAATGACATCCTAAATCCAATAGCACAAGGATGTTCATTGCAGCACTATTTACCATAGCAAAGATATGGAACCAACCCAGATGTCCCTCAGTTGATGAGTGGATCAACAAAATGTGGTATTTATTCACAATGGAATTCTATGCTACTGTCAGAAAGAATGACATCGCCCCATTACTAAGGAAATGGAAAGGCTTGGAAAAAATCATATTAAGTGAAGTAAGCCAGACCCAAAGGAACATAGGCTCAATGGTTTCCCTCATTTGTCATAATCAGTAGAAACCTTGGGCTTTCCCAGAAGAGATTTACAATAGAACAAAACTGAGATACATAAGGCATGTAGTATGATGCTAAATTTTAGGACCTCCAGGATGTAGAAACAAAAGCCATATAATGAGTGATTGTTGTCCTTAATGTACTATGTTATCTCTCATCTCTTTTGCTATCCTTTGTTTATCTCATATTGTTACAGTATTTCTGCTTGTTATCTGATATATTGTATATGTGCTTGCTTGGTTATTTGAAATTGGATAGGGAAGGGGGAAAACAACATGAACAGCGGTGTTGGGTGGGGGCAAGGGGGGAATGAGAAAGGGTATCAATGTATGTGAAGTAATGCACCTTCTGTCTACTGAATATAATATAACCCTTCTATTAATTACAATAAAATATATGAATATATTTTTACTGCATTTTGAATGTTAAATACCTCTAGTGTGTTTTTAAAAACTCAGTTCACATGGGAATTGAACCTCATGGGATCAAGCAGAAGATAAACATGGAGAAATTGGCAGAAACAAAGATAAGAATATTTTTCTTTAATCTATCTATCTATCTATCTATCTATCTATCTATCTCTCCTATCCCTTTCTCTCTCTCCCTTTCCCTCCGCCTCTCTCTTTCTGAATATGTATACATACATATATATGTATATATACACACACAACTTACAAGACAAGCAAAACAGAGTTAAAAATGTCATGTAAGTGGTCAAATACTGCCTTTTGACATTTTAATAAATTGTTGCTTAGGTAGAAATATCAAGCTATTACTAATGGCTATTAACGCGTACATGCTTCATGTAATTTTATAGTACCTTATTTTAATATCTGTAATTTTAATGAATTGCAATTTAGGAAAGAAACAATTTTCATTTACTTTATATAACATAATTATGGATCAAATTAACCCCACAGTAGTCTTAATTACATTTAGTTTCATTTGACTGATCAAGCAATTAACATGCCACTGTATTTTGGAAGTCAAATCCAAATTGTTATGGACTTTCTTCTCAAAATCATGTTCTTGTTCATCTCAAGTGTAGCCACCTTGTAAAATTATTGCTTAGAAGTGTTCCCCTCCTTTTTTCTTTTTAGGTTTACTGTATACTTACTATGTAGCTGCTCAAGAATAGGTATAATGAGGAAGTACTGCACCTGGGGTCCTCTTATATGCTACTGCGTACTAATCTCTCCTCCATGCCACCCTTTATCTGCTATGTTTAGATTGGTTTCCATGCATTTCTCTTTTAATTGGAACTAATTTTAGGTTTGCCATTACTTGTGATTAAACAGCCTCTTTATCACACGTATATTTTCTTCCATTAATGTATTGTTACCTTTACAATTTTCTTTAGAAGAGAATGATTTGTCAGTAAGAGAGAATATTTTTACTCCATTAGCTGTTATATTTGCAAGGAACATAATTTTTAACAGCAATAAAAAATATTGAGTTTAGTAATGATAGCATTCAGGACCATGTGAGTATGACTGCAACTAATCCTTTTCAACTAATTGAAAATGAAAATGGCCTTTTGCAATATGTGTGTATTGTGAATAATCCTAATTAGGATAATGCAAGGTTATTTTAGCACAGTTCAGAGATAGGGTTCAGTCTCGGAAAAACAGCTTGGCTGAAGTATAGCCCATTTAGAATTACCATCGAATCCAGGAGAAACCATGAGCTTCAAGTCATGAACACACAGAGAGAAGTCCTTCAGAAAATACCATCTTCTTTTGTTTCAAAAACCAGCACAAAAACTGAACAGGGCCCCCCACTGTAATAGTTTTAATGTTTTTCAGTAGGAATAAAGAATACCAAAAACCCAAATAATGCACATGCTGGAATAAATCATCCATAGAAAGGTTATACGAGGTTTTGAGAAAATTCTGTTCAGGTGTATTATTAACTTGTATTCTAAAGGCTTTTTTATTCTTATTTTTTTAAAAAGTCTTCTATGCGATGTTTTGGGTTTTCCTCTTCAGTCCAAATAAAGACCATTATTCTTTTTTTTCTTGTGGTATTTCATGTGGTGAATGGATTTGTCAAATTGTATCCATCACATTTGATTTTTACATTATATTATCTCAATAAATAATGAAGGAGTGGTATTTTCGCTAGCTCTTTCTGAAAGACACAGGATTCATTGTTATCCAGTACTACCATGTAAATAGTAGTAATATTTGACAAGTGACAATGTCAGATAAGATAGACAAAAAGGTTATTTGAATGGCAAACAACCCCAGAAAACTAATAATGGATGACAATTTAAACATGTATGCTCTTCTGACTTATTTTATTTCATTTATTTGAAAGTAAAGCTCTGTGTCAAATTTATTAGAGACTTACTACTTTGAAAGAAATTATAGTTAGGCTTTGAGTGTTTAAAGTTATTTACAACAGAAATTTCAATTGTTTCTGTTTATTTGTGAAACAGACATCCTAATAGGTACTTTAACAATAACTAAGATGGTTGGGTATGCACATTAATCATTTCAAATCAACTGAAACAGTAGCAATGTAAAGTGTTCAAGAAGTTTAATCTGTCACATGAAACAGAAATAGATAAAAAAGGGGTGGGTGCTAGTGGCTCAGACTCAGAAAGCTCAGATGGTCTAAGGATCAAAATTCAAAGCCAATTCAGAAAAGAAAGTCCATGAGTCTCTTATATGCAATTAAACACCACAAAGCCTTGTTCTTGTACTTATTCACAATTATATGTGCATATATATTGTAAAAAAACAATCTAGAAATTCCCCTTTGTCTCAGTAATCCTCAGGAAATGCTGTCACGAGCACCCTGTGCTTGATTTAGTTGTTCTTTTTATTCCTTTCATCAAGGAAAAACATGGCCACAAGGAACTGTGGGATAACTTGTGTAATAAGAAATAATATTAATAATAAGTTCAGCAAAATAGGACATCAGGATGTGGATTCTCAAAAGAGATGGGGTGGGGTGAAGGGGAAATGGAATGGACAAATGTAGAGAAGTGGGGGAGAATGCAGTTAAGAATCCAATGAATACCCTATAAAATTAAGAAGAATGAGGGAATGGGTGAGTAGGGGAGGTGTGTGTGAAAGTGTGACATTGATCAAGACATAATTATAAACAGATTTATTATATGACATCTCCTTTGTACAACTACTTAATTATACTTTCTGAAAGCAAAAAAAAAAGAAATCATAAGGTTTGAGTGTGTATTGTATGATTTGGCTGTCTGTGGGTACTACAAGTGATGAAGAATTTTTGATGGCCTAGCTACTGTCAATGAATAGGTATAATTCATTGGGTTGTGTATCTGATTATTATTTTGAAGAAAGACGAATGAAAACAAGTCAAGAGAGGGTTCTTTACTGCTGAAACACCACACTCAAATAAAGCTGTACTTGATAGATGCAGCATGTATTCATATTAGTAAAATCAGGTGTTGGTCACTCGTGTGTTTGTGTGTGTGTGTGTGTGTGTGTGTGTGTGTGTGTGTGTGTGTGAATTTATGCCCTTATGCTTGCCAGGCAGGCACTTTATTACTTGAGCCACACCTTCAGCCCATGTTCATCATGTTCATATCTCGATTCCACCATTTCTAGCTCTGGCATTTTGGTTATATCACGTATACTTTCAGAGTCTCAATTACATCAGCTGGAGACTAAGGTTGCTGATAAAAGCATCAATCTTACAGTGTTGTAATAAAAATTAAATGAGTCAGAGAAGATGTTCGTAAAACAATACCCAGACTCCCTAAGTCCTAAAAATGTGTGTTAATTATTTTCACTTGTGAATCACACAAATAAGGCTCAATATCTTTTAAAATTATATTGATATTATATTAGTAATCAGTAAATATAAAAAGCTACAACCAGTTTAGGACGTGGACACAGTCACCTAAAAGGAGTCATTCTATAAACTTTTCAGGCTAGCTGATGCTTGCATCTAGTGTTTTGACCACACTGAAAAGCAATGTGTCAGCCTGCACATAGGTTTTGAAAGAAGTTAGAATTTGGTTTGAAATACAGACGATCCAGGGCCTCTGTGTCTAGAACAGTGCCCAGATTACCCTTTCATGAATGTAATGGTTGAATATGTTCAAAGGGAAAAGAATTGAGCTAGATCTGTATCATTGGGTGTAATCCAGGCTTGGACTTCTACCTTCCATCTATTAGACATGGATAAAGGTGGAACATCTAACATCATTCATGATCTTTAACACTTTCTTTCAGGTCCTTTCTGAATATCAAGAATCCATTACACATGAAAATAGCATGTATTAATTATTTCTTGTACTAACATGAACAATTGAAGAGCTTATTTAGTAAAAGTAGCAATGAAAACAGGCCACATCTTTTTTTTTTAAGTTGTATGCTACCAAACTGTTACAATAAAATGGTAAGGCTTAATCAGGTTTTGAAAGATGAACTGCTTTTGGGAATTTTATTTTATTTTTTCAACTTATTTTTTGCCAGTCCTGAGCCTTGAACTCAGGGTTTGGGCACTGTCCTTGGGCTCTTGGGCTTTCTCAAAGCTAGAGCTTTACCACTTGAGCCTCAGCACCACTTCTGACATTTTTTCTATGTATGTGGTACCGAGGAATCAAACCTGGATCTTTGTGCATGCTAGGCAAGCACTCTACCACTAGGCTAAACTCCCAAGGCAGGATGGAATTTTAAACCGTGATTCTTCAATGAGACATTTTATTGGAGACTTAGGACCAAGAAGGCCTAAACTCCTTCAAATAGATAATTAGGATGTTTATAAGGTTAAACTAAAATATTGTTTGTTTGAGATGGGTTAATAGTTCCATTCTCTTATGCTTCAGGTCTTTGAATGAAGCGAAATACTGTTCTACAGTGAAACTGATATGATATGGACTACTGCCTCCATTAATAGGGGGAAATGGTCATAGAAAAAAGAAAAGTATGAGGGACAGGAGATTTTGCCAGACTGAACTGTGCTCTGTACCAATGTTCACACTGAACATTTATATATTTGAAATATCAATTATAAATGTTCATGAGATCATTTGGATGACAAGAGATTAAACTACATGAGTTATATGCTGTGGTATAAAATCTTTTGTCCATGAATTGAACACAATCAGCTCAAGTATGCGATTTACAGAAGTAAATTAAGTTCTTCAAGACTCTTAATGCATTTTTAAAGGTTTCTCCATTATAAGGGGAGCATGTATGAGCATTTCTCCATTAATGTTGTTTAGTAGAAGTGCTGTGACTATCTCCTGAAAATTATGAAATTCCTCTGTCTTAGTTAAGGCTGCAGCATTCAAATTTCATAAGTTGGGTGACTCAAACAGAAATAATATTTCTCACAGTTGTGAAAGCTGAGAGATTGAGATTGAGGGAGAAGCATGTACCCTATCAGAGTGAAAGTCATTTCCTAGTTTTTTTTTTTAATCTAACATCTACCATGTATTCTTCTTGTGAAGAATAATCTAATGCCTGACCATTCTGATGGAAAATAGCAATGAGTTCTCAAAGACTTCACCTCTTAATACTATCACGTTGCTGGTTAGAATATCAGCATAGGGGTTTAGTAAAGACAAACTTTTAACCCACAGGACCACTGAAGTATTTTTCAGAAAGCAACAACCAGTACTCCATTTGATACTACCTTAAGGATCTCTAGAAGAAATATATGTTCTTCATATAGGAAGATCATTATAAGCTTGGAATCATTATATCCTCAGAATCGGAGACTTTTAGAGTTGGAAGTTGAAAGTCAGGTATTTTATCTAACAAATCAATGTCCCATTTTCCTACAACATGCAACAAATTGATCATCATTATATGTCCAAATATCTAGAGTGACAAAACTATTTGGATATTTTCCAAGCCCATATGATTCTAAGGGCAGTGTTAGAAATGTTGTCCAATCCCCGTCCCCAACACCCCCCCAAAAAATCCCTTGAGTAAGATGCCTGAGGCTCATGCCTGTAATTCTAGCTACCCAAGAGATTGAGATCTGTGGATTGTTGTTTGAAGATAGCTTCATCAGGAATATCCACAAGACTTTCCTTTCCAATTATTCACCCAGAAGCAGGAAATTGAATTGGAACTCAAGTGGTAGAGTGCTAACCTTCAGCACAAAAGCTCAGGGACAAGTGGCCAGGCCCTGCGTTCAAACCCCAGAGAGCATGCGCGCAAATGAACACACACACACACACACACACACACACACACACACACACACTTATCTCTTGAGAAGTTATTGAGAAAAAAGCTGCTTATAGTTTTCATCATTTAGTAGTTTCCCAATTCATTTGAACACAGAACCCATTTTTCAAGCAATACCAGATACAATTTCTTTGAACCAGTTGTCCCTTAGAATTGCAAGTTGAGAAATGCAGCATATGAATTTATTGAGAAATCAGATCACAGGAAAAGGGTGAAAGAAATAATTTTGGGATAAGGTTTTACTAGATGGAGACATAATGAGAAACAAAGTCAATCCAATCAGTTCAGCATAGTCTATGTTTTCCACAAAGCCTAGTTGTTTCCTATCCATCCATTTGTTTCAATCAGTGCATAAGCACTGCCCTCTCAGATAAGACTACAAGTCAGAGCACACTTATAAGAGGTCCTTAGATCCTTAAAATATCATAAATAAGACCACAACCATTCTTTTTTAAAAAAGGCTCTGGATTAGAATTAGTCGCAAGGAGTATTAAAAACATTCATCTTCTTTCATTATATTTTAGAGACATATGGTTATACCGCATGGCATTCCTTGCCAGACCCTTCCCCTTATGAGAGAAAGAGAAAGAGAGAGAGAGAGAGAGAGAGAGAGAGAGAGAGAGAGAGAGAGAGAGAGAGAGAGAGAGAGAGATGGAGGGGGAGAGGAATCATTTATTGATTTAGTCTCAAATAAAATTTACCAAATTCATTTGAATGGCAAACTAGAGGAGCAATGTAAAATTTTAGTAAGCTACACCAAGAAGAAAAAACAATCCTATAATTTAAGCTATATTTTATAGGTAGATGCTTGCAGCTGATATTTCCTTGTTATGATTTGGTGATATTTGCAACAAAGGTTTAACACTTTTGACCTGTGTTTTATTACTTATCAGTAATTTTATAGCTAACAACCAAACTGAAGGAAAATCAGAGAATGGACACAATTACAGTAGAATTTACAGAGCATACAGTTCATCTGCCTCTGACAAGCCAATATAAAATCCCTCCATTGCTTGAAAGGGTCACCCTCAAATCAGGGCTCTCTAGATTGTGTGATTAGATAATATTTTAAAAATTAAGAGGAAATGTTACTATAATAACGTCATGGTTTCACTGATTAAAAATCAGGTTTTCTTTTTAATCCTCATCTTTTTAAATCATTAACCAATTCTCTTCATGATGATAATTATTGTATTTCTAAATTGAGAAAACTGGTAAAAAATTAAAATCTCTTTTGCTAGCAGTCAGTAAATGTTTTGTTTTTGCTTTTTTTTAAATCCAGCAATCCTGGAATCAGAGTAAAATTATCTCTCAAAATGTTGATATGAGAAGATGGAATTGACTGAGGTGTTGTACAACAATAATTGATGCAGTACAGTGCTATTATGTATATATGTATAATTCTCTCAAATATATTGAAATACAGACACACCTACATGCATAGCTATATGCATAGATTTCCAGATGGTACTTGTAAATTTGTTGGAAGAAAATAATAAATGTAGTGTGTATTTTTCTTTTTCATGTTTAACAGTTACAAAATTAGGGTAATGAGTATATTTCTTTTCAAATACTGTTACCCCATCCCTCATTTTCTCCCATTGACCACTTCCCTTTCCCCTCCCCTAAGTTATAAATTTCATTTCCAATATAGTATATAATGAGTATCATTGTTGCAAGAAATAGAAATTCACAAAAGTTGAATTTATTTAAAATACTAAGAAAAGCTAATTAAAGTACCTCTACATTTTTATCAGTTTGGGTATTAATGTGCGTATACTGAGTCAAATCTGGTATACTGATGGATGTTCAACAAGTTATGTGGTACGTTAGTAATTTTAGATTAGGGAATAGTTATACAAATATTCCTATAGGTAAATATATTTTTAGAACTACTCCTCCTCTAACTCTTGCCCAAGTTTTTTTCAGACAGACCTCCATGGTAATTAAAGTTGTCTTAGAGGAACAAAATGCTGCTTTTGTATCCTTATCCTGTCCCTTATTAGTGGTATGAAACCCAATCCTAGTTATCATATCTAATCGAGTGTAAGAGTCCTTCTCTTTGCAATTTGGTTTTGTTCATATTAGATCCCAGAATGTTTTTCCTTCATAGACATGTAGTCAAATTTCTATCACTTCTTTCTGTCTTTCTCTTCCTTGAACTTCCTACTCTTACATTTCAATTTTACCAACCCCATCTTGTTTTGATATTCAATTCTTTACTACGAACAGCTTACTTAGTATTACCAGGCTTCCAGCTCTTTGTTGAGTCATAATTTGCTATATTAAAGGAAAATATGCCACAATAGTAGTATACAAAATTGATTTGCCAAGATTAATTAATACAAAATAAGTGTGGGAAGAGAAGCATGGTTACAGGGTTCTCACACTTTCTCCTTTCAGTAACAGAAATGTTACTGCCAGGCAGTGAGATGATTCCTTGTGGCATTTAATAATCCAACTATTTATTTTACTGTAGGCCCTGGCTTGAGAATCACATGGAGTTGCATCCAGGCTACTGTGGCCTGCTTACCATCATTCTCCAGCCTTCCTTCTGCCCTACCATGCTCTCATCCTGAGGCTGGGAGTGAGCCAGGGGAGGAGCTAAGAATTCAGTGGCAAAAGATGAAGAAATTATGAGGATTCTGACATTTAAAATTTCTTTTTGCTTTATGTTATAATTTTTAAATGTCAAGGAAAAATTGGAATGGCTATTAAGTCTGAGATCTTAGCAGAGGGTCAGGTCAATTTTACTTTACTAAAATCAGTTTGTTTATTTCTAGCAAGTAAGTGTTGCATTGCAATATGACAATTTCTTTTCTTCATCTGTAACTGCATTATTGTTGCAAGACAAAGGACTACAATTTCAAAGACAGAGCAATAAAAGCAAAAGCGGATTTGCTTTATTGGCAGTTGAGTTTTTTGTCTATTAGTGCAATAAAACAGGAAAGTGGCTAACGTGTTTGGTGTGTTTCACATCCGAATAGTTTTATTATTGAGAGAGTCTTATCAATACAGCATAAATGCACACTTTCAGAGATCTTGGGGTCATCATTAAAGAAATATTGATACTTAGATTTTCTATAGTAATCAATTAAGCTATAACATAGTGTTCCTAGAGGGGGAAATCAGTGAAATACTTTTTTTAATTACCACCAATAAAAGGCAATATATTTCTGAAACTTACAATAAATACCAAGATATTTAGTTAATAATTGGCCAGTAGTGATAGTTGGGAACATTGAAGATGTACAAACTATATATGTACATTCCTACATTATTTTGTTCATTCCTATGTTAATTTGTACATACACAATGAATTCAGAATTATTTGTTTTTACTTAAAGTCTGGGTTCTAGGGCCACAAAATAGTTGACTTATTAAATATAAGAATAAATGAATCTGAGAAGGGGTAGCATAGAAACAGTGGGACAAAGGTTGAACTAATTCAGCAGTGATATTTACTAGACAATGTGTTGGAATGAATTTTACAATATGGGAGGAGGAAGAAAACAAAACATGGGAGAAAATAAGAGAAAGGGTAACATTCAAAAGAAATATATATACTCAATACTAATTCATGTAACTGTAACCCCTGTGCTATGTAAATCACCTTTACAACATAATTTTTAGAACAATAAATGAGTAAGTGCTTTCAGTTGCATCATTTAAGAGCTAACTACCAAAATGAGACACACTCACACTCACACACACACACACACACACACACACACACACACACACACAGTTTGATAATTTTACCTTAAGAAGAGCCTGTAATTTTGAAGTCAAGAGTGATTGCATAGATATTTTTTACTATCAGCCCATCTCTTATATATTAATAGATCTAAGCTCAAGGAAACAACACTGAAAGCAACATAAGCAGAATGAGTACATGGAGTGAAAGTCTCCTGAAATGAAAAAAAGATACAGATTATGTGTATACAATGTCTCTATTAATTTTGTAAAAACTATACTTTGGAACTGTTGGGGTATAGTTGAGAGAACCTCACATTGATCATTGCATACCCTCAGAATGTAGTTTAGTATTATACTATGAAAGCTCAATTCATTCTTCCTGTGACACAACTCAACCAATGACATGCCACTTGTCAACAAGCCAAAAATACTATACACTATGGAATATTATTATTTAGCTTTGTGGGCAATATTTATCCCTGAGTCTGTGTGTGTGTGTGTGTGTGTGTGTGTGTGTGTGTGTGTGTGTGTGTGTGTACTAATTTGGGGGCTAGTCTTGGGGCTAGGTTGTAGCCAGAGCTAACACTAGAAGATTATTTTCCTAAGTTTTGTATACACATCCTCAAAATATGGCATTTTGGGGAGCATTCACCAATTACTTATTGAATAAAAGGTCAATTAAATTAACCATATATGGAAACTGGAACCATATGATCATTTCCCAAAAAGTAGCTGAGCCAGGCATGTGTGAATATCACTATTGATACAACTGTAATACTATCCTGCTTGACTGCCCCCAAATGTTTATAACCATTTTCATTTTCATATTTGTATTAATAATTCAGTTAAATGTTAACATAATTCATGAAGTTAAAGAAGGAAATATAACAAAATATCTGTAAATTTTCTGGGATTGTGGCCAGACTATCTCAATACCATCATTTTCTTGTAGTAAAATGTAATTACTTATGCTATTCTTTTGTCTGTAACTTAGAATCTTTGTATTCAAGTCATATCATTATATATTTAGTAAGTTACCCCAGCCTTGTTATTAGAAGGTGAAAATGAATCACAAAATTTCATATTGTTAGAACACTTTTTGTGTCTGTATTCTATGTGCTTTTATTGATGACCCATTTAATTAAAATGGAAAATGTTACTTATAAAGCTTAGTTGCAAGGAGAGCAAAGAGCAAAATCTATAGTTCCCATGATGGTAACTGCTCTCTAACATGGGATGAAATGATACATTGATAAATATAAAATGTAATTGTTTTTTCACTGATATTATTTGCTACTGGTAAGAACGTATGAAAGAAACACAAAGTCTCTTTAATAAAATGAAGAAAATTGACTTAAAAAATGATGGGATGTGGGCTGGGAGTTTGGCCTGGTGGTAGAGTGCTTGCCTAGCATGCACTAAAACCCAGGTTCGATTCCTCTGTACCTCATACAAAGAAAAAAGCCAGAAGTGGTGACTCAAGTGGTGGAGCTCTAACCTTGAGAAAGAACAAGGACAGTGCTCAGTCCCTGAGTTTAAGGCCCAGGACTGGCAAAAAAAATGTATGGGATGTTATAGTTAGAATTTAAGAAGTTAAAATCTTCAAATTTGATTTTCACATTCCTTTATAAAAATGAATAAAATCTTTCTGAATATCTTCACCATTGCTTATCCCATAAGGAAAACTATGGAAAGTAAAAATTGTTTTTAATGGCTTGATCTGTTCATGAATGGACCTAGCATAGATTTAAAAACTAAGAAAAAAGCAGCAGCTGCAATATGGAATGATTTTTAGATATTGAGTATTCCTTGGTGGCAGGAAAAGAGAAATGACCTGTTCTGGGACATTTTCAAGTTCAGTAACATTTTGAAATTAGTGTAATGACACTACTTAAAATTTAATATTGCTTATTTTTGTTGTTATTGTTATATGACTCATACTTCATCTTTCTTTGGTAATGAATCTTAACCCAGATTCTGGGTCAGAATTTCCTTTGTTCTATGTTAAACACAATTGGGTGCTTCCACTTATGACATTTTGGCTCCAATAAATTTTTGTAATTTTGCTCATAAAGTGAGTATTTCCTGGGAGAAAAGGACTCCTCCTCCTCCTCTTCCTCCTCTCTTTCTTCTTTTCCCTTTTCTCTCATTTCTGCTCTTCTTCCTCCTCCTCCTCCTCCTCTTTCTCTTCTTCTCCTTCCTTTCCTCCTCCTCCTTTCTTTCCCTCTTCATCTTCTTTCCCCCTCCCCCCTCCTCCTCCTTCTTCTTCTTTTCTACTTTTTGTGTCTCCAAGGTCCTTATCATTTTTCTTGAACATTTGTTAGGATTCAAACAGAAAACTGTCACATTCAAAGTCTACACTGCATTCAATTCATGTAGTTACCTAGAAATTCCCAAGAGGAAGGCCTGATTTCAAGTTGGATATTCCTACAGTGCATGTGAAGTCAAAGAATTGAGAAGTACAACTGAAGAGTGAGTCAAATTCTAACTTTTTCATGCAAATGATTCATTCTTATAAGTCACAACCAAAGTACTGGGTGAAAGCTTGCACAGAAATTCTATAGTCTACTATTAAGTGCGTTACTTTATTCATAGAGCCTTTCCAATCCATGATAAATACAGGTGATTTGATTCACAGAAACTGCGTGTCTTGGTACTTGAATAAGGATTAAGTATTCCAGACCCTTGGCCCATCCTTCTTTCCCCCCTCCCCCTCCGCCCCTTTGCCCATGGCTTGGGATCACAGGAACTTTTTACAAAGCAAGAAGTTCTATTGCCTCACATTCCATTCCTGTCTTCTGCTATTGGCACCATACTTAGCTGCCTTTTTTTTTTACATCTGTGTTCTTTTAAATTTTGTGTGTCTGATCAATTCTTCTCTTGATTTTGTACATACAAACCACTTATTACTTCCTTAATAGCCCAGCTTCTCTTCTTTAGGCCTCAGCTAAAAGGTGATGACTCTCATTACTTCCCTGAGTCTACAAATTAACCACACCAATCTTGTTGGGCTTAAATTCCTTTTTTCCCCCTCTTCTTCTTCTTGTATATACCATCATTAAAACAGTTTCAGTTATTCACTTGGCATTGGTGGTTTCTGCCTGTAATCCTAGCTACTCAGAAGGCTGAGATCTGAGGATGCAGTTCAAAAGTAGTCCAGACAGGAAAGTCCATAACTCTGACTTCTTATTAAGCAACAGTAAAAGCCAGAAGTAGAACTGTGACTCGAGCACAAAAGTTCAAGAACAATGCCGAGGCTCTGTTTTCAAGCCCTAGGACCAGCACACACATAGCCAAAGAATTTTACTTATTCAAATAAAAATGACTTGTTCATATATCTCATCTAGTATTTTTATTCTTGACAGAAGCAGTGTTTTCCTACCTTAATTGGTGACAGATTAGAATAAAACTCCATAAATTTAATTATTGGCTTAATACATAATATGGAAAAGAAAGCCACAGGCTCCCTTTTCTTTTTAGCTTTCCTTTAGGCAAAGAACCCCCATTATATTTGCTACTTATCCAATAATGAATGGGACATTAATACAAGATAAAATTCATTGTCAAAATTATATACTGCTGTGTACATGAAAAGGATGCACCCTCCTCTCAAGACAATTTCACAAGACATCCGTTCCATATGACAACTGAAGAAACAAACTTATTGAAGAGTTTCAGAATTTTTAACCAACAGGAAAAAACACAACTCTTATATTCTTCAAGGAAATGCAAATGAGTTCCTGGCACATTATTTTGCTTCAGTGTTTCTTGATCACTCTAAATGACCATTTGAAAAAAAGGTCAACAGACGGATGTTTTCCTATTTTTGGCTTGGAGGACTTTCGTAAGTGAAATAGACTTAAGACATTTTTCATTAAATTATTACAAAAGGAGTGTGTAGACTACTTAAAATTAGGGTTTTAGAATTCATATCCAGGTAATTCTGAATCCATGTTCTTTTTTTAAAGTTAAAGCTTGAAAATGAATATAAAATAACATAGTCACAGTGAAACAGTAAGAACATTCATAAAAAGTATTTCATTGCAGGAGTATATACGAAAATTGTATTTATAACTGATACCTTGAGATACATTAAAAATCATTTCATACCAATTAATTGTATAGTATTTTTCCATTGTACATGAACATATTTTCCATCATTTTTAGAAGATATGAGTCTTTCTGTACAAAACGTGTCCTTTAAAATTCAGAGTAAAAGTTCTGCTTAAAAAGCTTGTAGAAGGGAGGGTAATGGGTACCAAGACATGTGAAAGGGTATCAATGTATGTGAATTAATGCACCTTCTATCTGGCAAATATCATGTAACCCTTTTACTAATTACAATAAAAAAATAAAATTAAATTAAAAAAAAAGCTTGTAGAAGTCTATCTTTGTTACTCATACATAATTTGCATAGAATTAAAAAATAAGAACCCAGAGTAATCATGGTCTCACTAGGAAAATATTATCAAATTTATCTCATTTTGCTTCACAATGAACAGAGATGAGGTACATAACCTTATACCCATATATTTTCCTCTAATTAATAATTAATTTAGGAAAATATTTAGATTTGTGGTAATAGCACATAACTCATATTTCTGTATTGTCATTATCCTTTGCAAAGTTCCAAATACGTATCACAGCAGGAATATATGGATGCTACTTTTTACATCTTCATCTATTATATGTCATTTAAAAAAATTCATATTGATCAAAAAAACCTTAATTGGTACTATTAATTTGTGATTGAGATTATAATCATGGTTATTGTATACCTGTGTAAGAGTGTGCCTGGGAATTTCTGAAATGTGACTCAAAATGGAAGAAAAGAGTATTTGTCTTTCTTATAAATGTCAAAAGAATCTGTATAGGTGCTTTATAATATAACATACAGCTAACATTTGTATATAATAATGAAATATCTCAAATTAACTTTCTACCTTATTATTTCATTTTCATTTGTATATGTGTTGATTCCTTAAGTACAGATATGTATATATATATATACATATATAATATAAATGTAGAGAAAATCAGCATCATTTTCATTATTGTTTCTGGGTTTCATTACATATTTAAAAGGATTTTGTAAGCAGTAAAAGAGTGGAATCATTTTAATGCTCATCTATCTTTTCTTGATATGGGATTAAGCTAGTTCTTAGGTAGAAATCTGTATGGGTTACTTTTAGTATACTATATGTAATAGTATATCATGATATAATAAGCAAAAGTATGATATATTCACACAAGTATACAAGAATTGAACATGAAAAAAAGCCCATACTACTGCTTTTCAAACATAGAAAACATTATATCTAAGAGTCTTTGATGTTACTACTAGTTGAAATGTTGAATGGTCTTAATATTTGTATCCTTCTTGAAACTGTTATGTTGAAATCTTTACTCCAATTAACAGTATTAGGGAGCAGAGTCTTTTGGAAGTAGTCAAGGCTTGAAAGTGAGGTTTCTGTGGATAGCTACAGTACAATGGAAAGATATCAGTTTCCTTTACCACTCAGCTAAAAAGTGGTGCTCTATGCATCTAATGGTTTACCTTAATACTATACCAAATTTGATTGCACAAAGCTCTTGGTTTGCTTGGGGTCCAGAATTGTGGGAAATCAATTTGGTTTTATAAGCAACTCATTTATAATACCAAGTGCAATATATTTTGTTATATTCCAGTATAGATATACCTTCTGATTTTATGATGCTGTGCTTGGTATTATTGCTGCCTGCATAAACCTTCACAGATTTTCCTCACAAGTTAGGTCTGACTTCATATAAGTCTTGTGGAAATTCCTTTTTTGATACTTCTTTCCACAAATTTCTTTTCTCCCTTTTTATGAGAATATGAAAACATAAAAGACATAGTATGCTTTTGTTATTAATAGGAATTTTTTAGCATCATAGATTTTTTTGACAGAATGGCAACTGAGAGTTTTGCCATCGTTTTTGTAAATAGCTGCAAAACAACATACCATCAGCTATTACTTAGTAGCTCTTCCTTTGTAAAAGAGTTGCTTTTCTCTAAGTTGCCCTATCAGTTCTGGTCATTCTATTGAATTTTGTCTCATAATTTCCCCACATTGATGTTCCTCTTACCTCTATTTGCTCTCATGATTATTTTACGTGAATCATAGACACAGTGACTGTGGGGAAAATGACAGGTCATTGTATTCAGGCCTTTGTACCCAGTGCAAGTTATTGCCAGACACTTATATTATTCCCTGTAGGAATATATTTAATCTCTTTCTGAATGTCTTATTGATGTTTCCTTCATGACCTCTTTGGGTAGCCATTCCATTGTTAAATTGCTCTTGCCTTTAGGACACTTCCTCTTATAAGTAATTTAAACATGCCCTTCTTACGTCTTGTAAAACATTGTAAGACAATCATGAATGATTTTTCACTCTAGCATCTATTATTTTGTCTTCTCTGGTAAAATACCACATGTCATGGGAGATACGTTTTCCATTCAAATTGTAGACCATCCAGAAGAAGTTCAACAGATTAAGGCCATTTCCTCATCTAGAAAAGGAATGTCTGAATGTTTTCTAAAACTCTTTAAGATATCAGATTCTCGATGTCAGGATACACGCATATTGTTGAAGAACTTATTAGTTAATGTCTTTTCTAGTGTGTAATCTTGTAAAGCTCTTAAGACTTATGTGCTTAAATCCATAATTCTTTTAATGTTCAACCATCTACATTTATTGAATATTTATTATTTTACATATTATTGGAACTATAGATTTGAGAAGATTCTTCTCATTATATACTCTAGTATTATAACAATCAAATGAATCACATACATGTATGATATATAAAACTTATTTAATTAGAAAATAAATGGACCTTTATTAATGTACTGAACTAATGGGGCCATATTCTGTGCTCAAGGCTGACATTCTACTCTTGAGCTACTCCTCCATTTCCAGCTTTTGCTGATTAACTGGAAATAAGTTGAGGGGTTGGGCGAAGGAAAGTGTGAGAAAAACATGGGAAGAGGTAACAATGTTCAAGAAGTAATGTACCCATTATCTTAGAAATGTGACTGTAATGCCTGTATATATCACTATGATAGTAAAACATGAATGAATAAAAATAGATTGTGGCAGGTAACCTAAAAAAGAGTATCTCTGATTTATTAGGCTATGCTGGCTTCAAAGAGAAATCTTGGGATACCTAAGAGATTCTAGAGAAAGAGACAAAAAAATGATGTGATGGTTCTAAAGGATGAAACATGAAACAAAGACTCATTGACTAGAATGACTCTGCTGAGTACACAAGTGCTTCATTACACAATGTATAAAGATCACTCTTTAAGTACCTTCCAGTATACTCTCTTATGTGGTACAGGATAACCATGGCATTTCTTTGTTTAAAATCATTTGTTTTGGTAGCTTTCTTTCTGACAATGAAAACAGACTAGGAGGCACAAACATTACATTCCTCTGGAAGTTCGAGATCAGAGTACAAGTACAGCCAAATTCTGATGAGGATACTCTTCTTGGCAAAGAGAGTCACCTTCTCACCATGGATTCATGTACCTTTGTTTCATGACCCTTTTCTGCCTTGGCAATCCATACTTGAACCACACATACTATTTCCCCAATACCTACCATGTTATCTCTGGACTTTTTAGCTATATCCCAGTCCTAAATTAGGTCTCTCTTCTTACTGCTTTCTATGTAAATTGGTATCAAACTGTCTAGTAATACTCTGTTCATTTGATTGTCTCCACATTAGATTATAAACTGAGGATCTGAATACTGTACATCATCCTCACCACCATCATCAATCTACTCTTTCTTTCTAATTCCCAGTACTTAATACTGAAGAGATAGAGATGCAAAAGAGTTCTTGTTACTGGAAAATATATTTTAATACCCTTATAACCATATTAATTGATAAATATCCCTACTGATATTGCTGCATTGTTTACATATAAACTGTAGAATCACCTATGATTAATAAGTATGCTGATAATCTGCTGTCTTTTAGGCAAGACTATAGAGTATCAAATAGGAGGCAGATAACAAGCTGCTAATTGCTTGTGCAGAGCAAATTTAGAGGGTTGGAAGTGAGAAAGGTATGAGAAGTTGACGCTTTTCCTAATAGAGTAAAATACTAGAGAAAGTAAAACAGCAACAACTCAAAATAATGTCCCCATCATAAAGTATCTAGATGTAGTATAATATTACTTCCCATTGTCCTGATCATTCACCACCTATTCCATTATGATATACCCGTGACTTCCCCCTCTCTGGTAGATACAATCAGAAATTATCCTCATTTGCTCTATGCACGGCCATACAGAGAAGAGAAAACTTTTGTTGTCTTCAATTCAAATCCCATTTAAATTAAATGCCTGACACAATGGTCCAGTGAATAACTTGGAATGCAATTTCACGTGCATGGGTTCAAAGAGAAAATGCTCCTACTGGCCACAAATAGAGTATTGGTCAAGCTCTGCATTTGCCAGATGTGCCAGAGTCCATGACGTCTTGTTTTTAGTATCTTGTCAATTGGGTAAGCAGATAGATGCTCCAGTAGAGAGTCATCACTTTTCATTTTTCACTTATTTTTCAATATTGGATTCGTGGTTCTAGGGGATGGGAGTTGAAGGAATGTTTGAACAATGCAATCTCTCTTAGTGTACACACACCTACATCCACTTCCTGTAACCCATGACCAAAACAGGATATTTGCTTTGTGGTATTCTCTTGTTTATGTGGTTTGGGCTAATAGCACAATGTAAGAATAATGATTTCACACATTCCTTTCTTATTCTCTGGATATCATTTCAAATTTCCATCTATACTATTGGTTTACAGAAACTATTAACCTACTCTAACAACATTTTGAAGTTCTTCATATAAATGTTCAGGTATATGATATTATTTTTGCAAATAATCAATTTTTGTATATTTTCAGCAATGTTAGAAAGATGAAGGTGCTTTGGTAATTTGCAGCAATTTACCTAACTGGCCAAGTTTAATTAGAAAAAATTTTCCTTGGAGCTGGGAGTTTGGCCTAATGGTAGAGTGCTTCCCTAGCATGCATGAAGACCCGGGTTCGATTCCTCGGTACCACATACATAGAAAAAAGCTGAAAGTGGCGCTGAGGCTAAAGTAGTAGAGCTCTAGCTTTGAGAAAGTCCAAGGACTGCTCAGGCCCTGACCTCAAGCCCAGGATTGGCCAAAACATAAATAAATAAATAAATAAATAAGAACTAATTTTCCTTAATTATTGATGGTGTTTTCATAAATCAATTATTTCCATAATTGATAGACAACTGTGGGTAATGAGAGATAAAAGACAGAAGTTGGACAATTTATTTGCAAATGACTTTTTTTATTTTACCTGAAAATATATCTGTGGATTCTTGCTTTAACTAACATGTTTCTGTGTTTTTGAACTGATGACCTGCTTTGTGCTTCTCAGAGAGTTGCAAAAATATCCTTCAGAATTAAAAAAAAAATCAAATAGGTGAAGTTGTGAAATCGTTAATGCAGATGATTCCAGCATTTTAAAAAGTAAAGAAATGAATACAATGATTCAGACATAAAACTTACCTTAAGAGGGCTCTTTCTGCTAAAAAATGTTTTTGCTATACGGGGTCGTTTGGTTATTTGAAATTGGATAGGGAAGGGGGGAAATCAAGATGAGTGGGGGAAGGAGGAGGGAAATGGGGAGCATGACATGAGAAAGGGTATCAATGTTTGTGAAGTAATGCACTGTCTACCTGGTGAATATAATGTAACCCTTCTATTAATTACAATAAAAATATATGGAAAAAAAGATACCATTCCAAGTCAAAAAAACAAAAAACCAAAAACAAAACTTACCTTAAGAGGGAGAATAGGTTGAAGGCAAAACCAATTCATCAGAGAACAAAGACAGGAGGATAATTGATTCAGAAGAAAAAACTTGTCCCTGAAGTACAAAAAAAGCAGGTTGATAAAAGTTGTGGAATTATGTCCTCATAATTAAGGAGGCTGGTTTGACCTCAAGTCAAGTCCGTTGTGAGAGTTAAGAGATGGAAGAAAAGGAAGGCATTGATAACTTGGAAAGGAACTAAAATATTTTCAGGTCGAAGGACATTCCAGTCTAGGATTGAACCTATGAGAAATTAATGCAACTTTAGAGATACAAACCAAAATTAATAACTCTCAATGAACTTAATGGAAAAGAATAATATATATTCTCCAGATGACTGAATTTACTCACATTTCTCTTGTGATTGAATTAAAATATACTTTTTCCAAAATAAATGAAATCAATGATAATTTTCCACCTGGCTCCATAACAGTCTCTAGTTATTGATCGAGTACTTACCCATATCTGATAGGATGCCTCCAGAGAACACACTGCTATGTGAAATGGTGAGAAGTTAAGCTCTTGAGCACCAGAGCCAAGAGTGGAATGATTTTCCTGTGTAATTTTGAGAATATTTCTTTTTTGAGCCGTATCTAGAACTTTTTTTTAAATTTCTAAAAGCAAGGAGATTAAAATATCAATACTGTGGATTAAGAAGTTTCTGAAACAGAAACAGAAATGAAAGCATATAAAACATAAAGGTAATTCATAAATTTTTTTGTCAGTCATGGGACTTGAGCTCAGGTCCTGAGTGTCATCACTGAACTCTTCAGCTTAAGGCTACAGCTCTACCACTTGAGCCACAATACCACTTCTGGTTTTCTGGTGATTAATTAAAGATAAGAGTCTCAAGGGCTTTTGTGCCCCCAAAATAACAGGACAGAATCATTGGCTTTTAAGTGATTCAGGAGAAGAATACAGGATAGAATTTCACCTAGCATATTTTCTTGGCATATCTTTATGAATATTTTTTTTGTTTTGCCAGTCGTGGGCCTTCAACTCAGGACCTGAGCATTGTCCTTGGACTTTCCTCAAGGCTAGAGCTCTACCACTTGAGCCACGGCACCACTTCCAGGTTTTTTTTCTGTGTTTGTGGTACCAAGGAATCAAACCCAGGTCTTCATGCGTGCTAGGCAAGCACTCTACCACTCGGCCAAACTCCCAGTCTAATCTTTATAAATATTTTGTTAAGCAAATTGTGCTTTTTGTGAGAGCCATTTAAAACCAAACTAAATGCTGATGTGCAATCAGGATATATAGAGAGTGCCTTTGATCTTTGGGACAAATTCTATACAATGATATTGGTACCTTGTTCATATATCCTTAATTTCTTCTTTCAACTTCCAACACATGTCTTTATTAATCTCTTTATCTTGTGACCTAAGATGTCATAAAAACCCTCAGTGATTAGCCCTCCAAAATGGCTCAAATATTATATTTCAGTATTCTTTGGGGATAACAGGTATATATTCTACGTAGGCTCCACATTCCCTAGCAAGATTGACTCTAGTCATCCACTGTATAAATGGCTGAAAAGTGAACATCTTTTGGCTGCATTCCCTTCCTTAAAACATTACGTTCCAGTCCTATGAATGGTATTTTTTTTTCCTATAGAATCAATGATTGCTCTGGAATTCTTATCTGTTTCTGTGGGAACACCTTCCCTGAGATTTCTACTTATTTCTTGGGTTTTAAATGCCATAAACTCTACAAACTAATCAGCAGAGTGATTTAGCTATTTCTTCTGTCAAAAGAAACATTTACCTTTATTAGTTTTGTGAATTCAAAAGGTTTATTGAAAGCATGTGAGGCAGTCACTCTTTAAAACCTACCACAATTCTCCTTTTCCTTTTGTACTTTGCAATCTCTCTTTTCTTATAAATAATAAGAATAAAGTGATTATTCTTCAAGATTTATATACAATTAAATAAATTCCTTTTTCTCCATCATTCTCAACTCTTTTCTTTGTTATCTCAGAAAAATTTGGAGGGAAAGAAATTTTCCATAAAGGACTAAATGTGGTCCTTCACATCTATAATCCCAGATACTAGAAAAGAGAGATTTAAAAAAAGATACCAGGTTGATATAGTCCTGCTCCAATGACCAATGTCCTGTCTGAAAAGGGGGAAAAATTTCAAAGCAAAATGAGCTGGAAACCTGATTCAAATGTAAGAACACTTACTCTATGTGTATATTAAAACTCCAAGCACTGTAACACAAAGGCACAAAAAGAAAGGGAGTAAAGCAAAGAGAAAAAGAAAAGAAAAAGGAAAGGAAAAGCAAAAGGGAAGACAAAGGAAAGAAAAAGGGAAGAAAAAGGAAAGAGATGAAAGAGATGGAAAGGGAAGGAAGGAGAAGAGATCCTTTAAAAGGAAAGTTACAATTATGAAGAGTAAGTCCACTGAATTTAACCAGGGATGAAATTAAATTTTATGTGGTTTAGGCATTTTACAATTTGAGGTATATGTTTCTATTACAATAACAATAATAATACAAAAAGGAAGTCTGGACAATCCAAATCCTTAAAGCATAACTTTGTTGAGCATAAATCTGACATAATACCTGGCAGCCTTACAGAACGAACAAGCCAAGAATATACCAAGTCATTATATAATTCTTATAAACCAAGAAGAATTTGGAATGCTATCTCCAAAGCACTGTTACAAGTAGTTTACAAAGGCTGATTCATGTTATCACTAATTTGCAAATGATGAAACTTCAGGAAAGAGACTAAATAACTCAAGGGCTTGCATCTAGGAAATGGACAGTGTTACTGTGACTAAAAATTCATTACACATTGACTATGCAGTAGAGTTTCTTCTTGAATGCTAAGTAACTTACTATCAATGAGAGAGGCTTAGGCCAAAGATAAATATATCACAGGCAACAAAATAGCTGTTTGCTGTCTTGCACTAACATTACTTTTGTAAGCAATCAAATCAACAGAGGACTCAGTTGGTCTTCCCTGTCTCATTGTCTCACAGGTGTTGTTTAAGGACTATTCACCACATTAGGAATTCAGGAGCTGCTTCTCTCCAAAATAAATTAAATGTGTTTTCATGTCCTATATTGTATTCCCCTATAGTAACACAGGACAATTAACTGTACAGTGAAATAACATACAATTATTTTTCAATAATGAGGTCTAAAAGTGGTCTCTAGGACAATTCAAAATCTTGGTTAGGAAGTCAGTAGGTTGTAAATCTTTCTTGTACTGTAATAAATACCCTATGAGGTATTGCTCCAATTTACAACTGGTCAATAACCCAATTCTCATTTGCAAACCAAACATGCATACATATCATCCTATTTTTGTCAAATGAACTAAGATTGTGATTCAAGATGTTTCTTTAAAGAAACAAAATGCCACTTCAAAATGACAAATACTTTTGTTCAGTGTTATGCAATTGTAAACTTAAAAGTGTGGGTAAAACTCTCTAGCACCTACTGGGTGAGGGTAAGTAAAAGGCATAGTCTGACAGTGAATCCTTCCCCTTGTGGGAATTAACTATATATTTTCCCTTTTAAAGGTCAAAAATGTTGCATCAGTTATAATATTAAAACTTTTTCCGGAGGCGGGAGATGGCTTGGTGGTAGAGTGCTTGCTAGCATGCAAAAAGACTATGTACCAAATACATAGAAAAGCTGGAAATGGTGCTGTGTCTGAAGTGGCAAGGTGCTAGCCTTGAGGGAAAAGCTCAAGAACAGTAGGTAGGCTCTGTGTTCAACCCCCAGGACTGGCAAAACAAACAAACAAACGAAAAACATTTTCTGCTTGTATCTCAAGACAGTTTTAGTTTATTTCAGTTCATTGTCACCAAGAGTCCTAATTAAGTGATAGAGTTTATTTTATTACAAAAACTTTCATTAGTGTGTCCCATTTCAGTAATCAAAAAGCTGTTGTGATACTTTTAGATGCTCTGAGTAAAAGCAGGGATAGTCAGATTCATCTGTAAATGTGGGTGATGTCAGTGTAATATGCCCAAGATTTGCAACTTCTAAAGCAAATACATTTCTCAAAGAGTACTTTACCACATAATTTTATTGTTTTTTTAAGGATGAGGTCATTTTATTTTTAGTTTCTTCGATTTGTTAATATATTCTTGTCTTTTTCCCTATTCATAGAAACTTTTGATAATGAATCCTTGCCTTATTAGAGCTTCAGGCTTTTTAAAAGTTCAATTTCACTGTGAAGTCAAGGTCTTAAAATTCCTTATGGGTAAATGATTTGTGCTCTGTTTTTCATCTCATTTAGTAGATTAGTTATGGCCTTAACAAAACGTTCATTTGATATTTTATGTGTTTTGTGTGCATACATGTATTTCAGTATGTATGCAATAGTAACTCTTTAAAATGCATTACCATGCTGAAAGCAAATGACAATTAAACATCATTAAATAAAAGCAATCCCATTAGTTAATCTCATAAAATCCCCTCATTTATGCGGTTTTAGAGGGGTCTAAGGTCATTTGATTCCTTTAAAAATATTGCCTGTTTTGTTATCTACTTGCTTATCTTATATTTACTATTAATGAAAAATATATGATTTAAGCAGAAATACAGATAATGTTCTTAAAAACTGAAATAATTTTTCCCAGCAGATGAAGGCATATTTGTCACAAAATAAGAAATATGTATATAAATTCCTTTCAAATAGTTATCCTCACACCATACCACTTTATACATATAGTGCCTAATAATTTTGCTCTTACCTAATATTGGTAAGATAAACTAGGAAAAACCAAATTTGTGATAGTTGACTGCAATGTTTTTATACTAAGCTAAGTTTTTAGTACCTCATATAGAAATTATCTCCAAAGATATTTTTCTGTTTTTAAAGAAATGGAAAAATTGCGCTAAATGAAGTAAGCCATCACAAAAACACAAGAAATGCATGTTTTCCCTCATGTACAGAAGCTAGCATTAGCATACATATTGAAGTATATAAATTTGTAAGTAAATACATTGGCTGGTATGCAAGTGTATATAAATGTATTAAATTCAAGAGAGATTCAAAGTAGTCTATTTCCTTAGAAAGGTAAAATCAAAGTTCAGCACAATAAAACACCAGGAAGCAGGTACTTGAAAGGGGTGGGGTAACATCAAAGGGAAAGAGGTAAATGAGGGAGGAAGTATATAGTCAAGTATCCAAGTTATAGCCCACAAAGTGAGTGAGGGAAAAAGAAAGGGGGAGAATATTGAAAGGGGTGACATTCATCAAGATGTATTATATTCATAAACTGACTTGTTAAATGGCAACTCCTTTGTACAGCTACTTGTGGATAATAATAAAAGCAATAAAAGGAGACAAGTGTTTATATATGTATATATATAGTATAACACACTTGTCACATATATATATATATATAGTGGTTCATTTATATCATCATTGATTTTTTTATTTTGTGTAATGCATCATAAATTAAAAGCATATAAAATGTATGAACCTAATTTGTTCATCTTTACCTAAAGCTTTACAAGTATATTTATCCTGGATGGTATTTTTTTTATAACATGAACAGTCAAAACATTTATTTAAAGTTTAGAACCCTAGCCTGACTTATTCTGAAATAAGTTGAACAATCATTGTGACATAAAGAAAACATATCAAAGCTCAAACAAAGCAAAGAGAACACAAAGGTTCACTATACACCTTTGCCTCTTTTCTGTAGTTTTGAGGATTTCCCAAAGATAAAAGAATAATCAGAGTAAACTACCAGATATTGTTGAGAAGTACTAAGGGTACTAAGATGACAATTATCAGGGCCAGGAGTTTGGCCTAGTGGTAGAGTGCTTGCCTAGCATATGCGAAGACCCAGATTCAATTCCTCGGTACCACATACATAGAAAAAAGCCGAAAGTTGTTCTGTGGCTCAAGTGGTAGATAGCTAGCTTTGAGAAAGCCTAAGGACAGTGCTTAGGATCTGAGTTCAATCCAGGACTGGCCAATGCAAAACAACAACAAAAGAAAAAAAAGGAAAGGAAAGGAAAGAAAGAAAGAAAGAAAGAAAGAAAGAAAGAAAGAAAGAAAGAAAGAAAGAAAGATAGAAAGAAAAAAGAAGGAAAAAAAGAAAGAAAAAGAAAAAATAATTACCAAAATTCAGGATTATGTCTCTAGAAGGGTGGGCTTATGAGGAGGAAGAGACTTGTAGCGGAAACTTCTGATACTGAAAGCATCTGCCTGCTGTGTGTGTGTGTGTGTGTGTGTGCTTGCACTCGTGCATTCGTGTAAGTGCCTGGTGCATGTCAATACACAAATGAATATACATATATTCATATTCTGTGTTCTTGATTTTTCTGGGTGGATATTTCACAAGAGGCCAAAGGTAAAACACTGTAAAGAAGCATACAGAGATATGTTCCAAGAACAATTGCTAGACATTTGCTAAATATTATCAAAAAATTTTTTTGCCTTGTAACAAATAAGTGACCATAAGGGAAAGATTTTGTTATAAAAGGCACATGATTTGAGACTGATTTATCAAAAAGCACTTATCATGATTAATGTAAAGACAAGCCATCAAGTACCATTTTATTTTTTTTATTAAAGAATTTATTAATATTGATTTTTATATCATATTTCAAATGATGTGTTTAACAAACAATTATTCAAGAAAGGAATCTCTATATATAATCACTGGCACTTAAATTTTAGAACATAATTAAATTTAGGCTGAGGATTTTTATGTATGTCATAGATACATATTAATCTATAAAATAAAATGTCATGTCTATAGAGTCATAAATTTTTATGTCTATGTAGTTGTGTTTATATTTCCAATACCATGTCCATAGCATTGGTTACACAAATATCAAGTCCTCGATTTTGTACTATTTGGATCTAATAGCCACATGTTAAGGGTACCATGTGCCTTTTCTTTTGGTTGACTTGTATCATTCAACATGATTCACTGTAGATTCATCCACTTCCTTGTGAATGCCATTATTGTATCTTGTTTGTTGGCTATGTAGAATTCATTATATATATACATACATATATATATATATATATATCACATTTTCTGTATCCATTCATCTGCAGTAGGGCATCTGAATTGTTTCCATTGCCTGGCTATTGTGAATAGTGCAGAGATGAACATAGCTGAACAGGTGTCCTTATCATAAAGTATTATTTTATAAAACAGTTTGATATAAACAATTCTGAATTGTTTGGTTTGATATTAGATAGTACATAATTCTAAGTAATATGTGTTTCGGCCATCAGTCTACTCTTTGCTGTAAGAAAAACCTGGACAAAAGTTTCCTAATTGTTTAAACATTATACACACAATTTAAGTCTTGAATATTTCTATAGTTTTATTTCAATTTCCTCATTAGGACTTCACAATAATTTTGTTGCAACCCTCAAAAATGCTAATGGGCTGGAATTCCGCACTCTGGAATTGACTTGGCAGCTACTTCACTGCACTGTGGGATGAGCATTTGCATCATGTAAGTCTCCAGAAAAATCTTGAGTCTTCATCATTTTCTTCATTTCTTTTACAGCTTCTCCTATAAGAACTGTGATCATTTTCACCATTTTCTGTCCTTTCTGATTCTTTATTAAACAGAATAACAATGTCTTCTTCCTTTCCACATTTTGTGCCAACTTCTAATTCACAAGCATATGGTCTACAAATTATGTGGTAAGAATCCTTCATCATATTTTGTCAACATTCAGCACTGGTTATGACATGTCTCTGTTGTACAATTTTTGATTTGAATTGTTCATGAAGGTCACTCAAAGTATTGGGATAATAGTTTGTATTTGCTGTATTTAACACACCATTCAAGAACTTCTTTACAGGGTTGACATACTCCATCATGAAGTTTTGATCAGAACGCTATTGTTAAACTTGTCATTTTTTAAGCTGAACATATTCTGGTGCTTCTGCGGCCTGGAACAAGTCACGTTGCCTTTCTGGGAACTCATCGCCGAACCCAAGATCCCCAGGAGGAGCAAGCCGCAGCCAGGTTTCCCAGGCCGGCAGACACCTTCACCAACCTGCTCAAGATGCTCCTGTATGGAATTTTTTAATGTTCACGATTTTCCAATTTCATATTTATAAAAAGAGACTCTGTATTTTAATGAATCCTGATTTTTACTTGCATTTTGAGGTCACTCATTTTTTTAATTTAGGTAATAGCCTAATTTTAGGGATATACCTTTGAGTCACTTGTGCTGATACACACTATCTGGATTATTTAAGCATTTAACACAAATTTATTTGCCTTGGCTGTTACTGTACTGTAAATACTATTGTAATTCTCTATATGTATATTTATACCTAGAAACACATTTCTTCACTTTGTTAGATCTTTAATTGAATAGTTTATATACTATCAGTAATTGAAATTGCTGAGTTTAAGATTATTTGTCTATTCATATTTATTAGATAAAGAAAGTTTTGAAAAGTTACATTATTCAATAATTTTATCCATATATCAGAGTTTCATTATTCTAAATCACAATGAACATTTAGTTTTCATATTTTGTTTCCAAATCAACTGGTGAGTGGGCCTGACACAACACATCATTTTGGGTCCACTTATGCTTGATAGTCATACAAGTTGAATACATTCTAAACAGATAGATAGATAGGCAGACAGAGAGATAGATACTAATTTTTAAGATCGCCATTGGGATGCATTGGCATTTTCTTTCTTTTGAGATATTTGTTTTTCATTTAGATTTGTAGGAATTATATATTTTCAGTTTGAATCACTTATCTGTTTAAAGTTTTTCAAGTATTGTTTTTCAGTTCTGAATATAGTTTTAATTTTTAAGGTCAAAACCATTTTGTTCTATGTTTTATGCTTTTATACCTCATTAAAAGTATTGCATAATTAGTTTCCACTTAAACACAAAACTTTCATTTTAGGTAATGTACATCCTTAGTGTTTCTACACTGTATTTTTTTGGTATATGTATGGTTTAAATAGAATTATTTTTTTGTTTTTATTTATTGATGTCAGGTTAACCAATTAAAATTACATTACTTATTTCCTGCATATCTGCATATCTAGTTCTGCTATGTCTCCATGGAGACATGGATCTCCAAAGTTCTTTCTGTAGTTGATCATTTCTGTTGCTCTGGCATACTTTCTATTATGGTTTTATAGATGTTAAGCATGTTCTTGATTTTTTTGGCATATTCTAGGAAATTTTTTCAACTTGTCCTTGGTATAAGCATATTGGATAGACTTTATCTTTATTCTTCTATGTCTACCATGGACCTGATTCATGAGCTTTCTTAAAAAAAAACACCTCATTTTATTTTGGTTGAGAATTTGATTCTGTATGTGAATCCACACATATCAATGCTAGATTTTTTTTATGTCTCTCTTATCTTTCATTAATATTTCATACTCTCCTACATAATGTTTTTGCATGTATTTTAGGTTTATTTCTGGGGTCCTTTATTTGTTTTTAAATTGGGATAATGTATAGAGGAGTTGCACTTACATTTATCAGGTAGTAGGTGTATTACTTCTCAAACATTGGTACCCCTTATATTTTTGGTCCTGTTTCCCTCATCCCCTCCCAGTGCTTTGGAAAATTGAACTTAATATTACCATTCTGTAACTCATTTCATTAGAAATATTTTAATTCTATATTTTATATTGCACTGTTAATATTTTAATGTAAAATGTCTTTCTTGAGTTCAGTAAACAATTCAAATAGACACATTCAAATTTGTCTAAAATATTTCATGATCTTTTTTCAAGAAATCATGCAATCCTCCATTGTTAGCAGTTTATCTTATTTTAGTTGTTGTTGTAATACTAAGTTAGGGCATATCATTCTGAAGTAAGAAGCAACTTCAAGACAATAGCAATGTAAATAAACAAATGAAAATGTAAGATGATGATCAATATTAGTGTTCCAAATAAGATAAAAATGGAAAACACATCTAAAAGAAAGATCTATCTACCTATCTATGCATCATGTATCTGTCTCCCTGCTTATATATCTATTTTTATATGTAGCCACAACTGAATTAATACTATTTTTGCTTTGAGATATTTTTCCACTTATTGGAAAGTTGTATGTTAACCCCCTTTTTCCCTTTCCTTTCCTTTATTTTATTTAATTATTGGAATCATGTATAAAGGGGGTAACAGTTACATTTATCAGATAGTAGGTGCATTAATTCTCAAACAAACTCTGGGTCAATTCAGGATCAAACTCAGAGTCAAGTCAGGATCAAACTAGGTTGATCTCAAAGCTATAATGCTTCTGGCTGTGACTTTCAAGAGTTTGGATTACACCTATGTATCACCACGTTAGGGTTAGAAATGTTAACATCTATGTGTTTAGCAGAAAAAATTGTAAGCAAATGAAATCTTCACTATTTTCCAAAATAATGTTAAGGCTTAAAATATTTTAACTCATCATCTATGACCCAATATACTATTGTTGGCCCTGTTTCAAATGAACCCAGGGTCTTATAAATGTTTTATAATACTCCATCACATGTTCCATGACTCTGACCCTCTTGACTTTATTTTGCTTCTGAGATAATTGTTTTTACTAAAACACATTTTGCCTAGATTCATCTCAAATTATGATTCTCCTGCACAACAGCTAAGATTCCTGCTGTGTAACACCATGCCCAGCCCTTACATTGTTCTTTAAGTCAAAGAAGGATTTTTTTTCTTTTGGGGTCCTTTCTTTTTTTGTCAATGTTTAATAAAAATAATTAAACTTCAATTTGTTCTATAGAACATCACAGAAAGTAATTTAATAAATTACAAATGACTTTTAAGACATTTGCTCAACTTCAGAAAGTAAATTTAGACTACACAAAACACAACTGGTATTCTGGAAGAACTTGAGGAAATATTTTAACCTAAAATTTGCTTTGGTTCTAATTTTCCCTGTTCTCTTTACACAGTGACACATATGAACATCATCTGTTTGCAAATGGAGGAAAAAAAGGCAGTATTGTGATGATTTTTCTCATGGTTTATTGCTCTCGTAATCATATAATAGCTCAAATATCATTTTCTTTCCAACAGATGTTTTAAGAGTTTATAATAGGGTTTTATTTTATAGCTTACAAATAATTTGTGTTCTAATAGTTAAACTGTAATTGATGAAAATTTTCCTCAGATGCTGAGAGATATTCCAGGTATCTGAGAACACTTGAGGGATTAGTCCAAGAAAAGGGAAAATAGAACACATTTGTATGAAATTCATGTTTAAGAATTTTAAACTATATTAAGTTTTTGTCCACAAAAATATAGGGCACTTGAAGCATAGACCATATTTATAAACAGAAATATTGTACTGGAACCATGTAAGCTTGTTTCAAAATTATAATGTGTTTTGTCTTTGAAGTGATTACTTTACCACGTCTTTCTGCAGTTCCTTTATGCAGTTAATAAATACAGCTACCTGATAAGGGCTGTTAAAATTCTTAAATGAGTTTAAGAATTGAAATGGTTATTTACAAAGAATATGTAGTAATTAAATTTTATTATTATTTTGTATTTTTTCCTCAAAAAGTAGGAAGAAACTAGATGCAGTTTTCTTGCTAAGAAACTACACAGGCAGGGTTATTAAATTTGAAAAGTTGAAATTCTGAAAAAATATACATAGATTAAACTTTTAGACTAAGTACTCACAGATTAAATTAAAGATGAGATGATCTTATTAATTAAAGCTACATTAAAAGTGTCAATTAGGACCCTTTAATTCTTACCCTGTTTCTCTTCAGAGTCAAATATTGATTTTTCTTATTTTGACCTTAAGCTTATGGTGTAACATTTGTCAAATCTCTTAATAAAGATAACCAAGAGTCTGTTCAAAACATTTTTTCCTTAGAAACCATCCCTGGAGATTCTGATTCAATAGATCTATGTTGAGTTTTATCTTAAAGTTTTGCAGGGATATATTGGGAATACAAATACATGACATCATCCCAAAAAAACAGATACATGTTTCCAATTCCTATTTAAACTGGAGACCAAAAAGATTTCAAAGAAGTCATTGGGCCTCATTGTATTTAGTTTTATTCTAAAATGGTGATAGGCACACTGTTCCTTTTACATCATCCAGATAAGAAAGGATGGTTAAAATGCTTCTGACTTTTGGAGGCACAATAAAAATTATAAGCTAAGAAGAATGATTGTCTGGGGTTGGAGCATGGCCTAGTGATAGAGTGCTTACCTAGCATACTCAAAACCCTGGGTTCAATTCCTCAGTACCACATACACAAAAAAAGCTGAAAGTGGTGCTATGGCTCAAGTGGTAGAGTTCTAACCTTGAGAAAGCCCAAGGACAGTGCCCAGGCCCTGAGTTCAAGCCCCAGGATTGGGAAAAAAGAAAAATGATAGTCAAAATTATAGATAAAACCTTTGTTTTTAAATGTTTTCATTTTAATTTTATTCCCCTAATCAATATCATTTCTTGGAGCTCCTTGTAAAACAGCACAATTTTCTCTTTTATGTATTCCATCATATTGTCCCAAACCTTCTTCTATTGTCCCATTAGATGCATTATGCATTAGAAGTAAACAGCACTAGTAACCTCACTGAGAATCAATGTGCTGTAAGGAAAGGGTATCAATAAAAAAGAACAGTTGGATCAGCTCAGAACCCCATGGTGTAGGGTAGCTGTCTCTAGTGGGCGTAGACATGCTTTTCTGACTTTACTTTCTCAGGACAGATTTTTGGAGAGACAAGTTAATTTCACTAGGTTTCTGAAATTCATAAAGCAGATATATAACATACATAGTAGAGTGAGATGTTAGCATAAAATCACTGTTTCTGTTCATTCTATAATATAAACCATGTTTCTGTGTATTATATATTTCTGAATACAATAAAGTTCTTACACATTTAAAGTTTCATAGTGGCTTTCCTATTTAATTGAAAAGAATAAATGCTGAGGCATAAGATACATATACATTAAATGGATCATTCTAAAGTATGTCCTCAAATCAGCAGAAAAATTGCATTTGAGATGTATTCAGCCTGTTTACTAATATTTAATTGGAAATGGTTAAATATGGTATTGTCCCAAACTGTCCGGCTAATATGATCCTGCTTTAGCATCTCTGCTTTCCTGCCAACACTTCATCAGAATATATATTGTTATCAATTCTGATAATTTAATAACTCACATGGTTCATTTGTGTTTTACATTGTGAGTATTGAGGATGGAGAATTAGACTTTTAACAATGAGATTTCAGTGCATAATAGAGAATATGCCAGGTATTTAGTTTTAGTATCTTCATTTCTATTCACATCTCAATGTACTGTGTGGTGTTTTTTCCCCTTAATTTAATTTTAGTACCATTATTGAATCTTCTGTTTAATTTTTTATAGCTAGCTATAATTAAGCTTTTATCTGAAAAGTCATTTTAAAACCATAGCATCGTTGTCATGAAATTGTTGGTAATATGTGATTACATTATGTTGTCTTTTGCCAGGACTGTCTTGTAAATGAAGCATTATCCTCAGAGATTTTCTTGGCTGAAAATGTAAGTAATTAAAAATGTAAACAAATATTATCTTTTACATATGCTGCAATAATAAATACTTCAGTATAATGCAAGTTAATGTCTCTTTGGGGACTTGGTGTAATCCTGCTACAACATGTTTTATAAATGGACAAATAAATGAGTAAGCACTTAATATCTTCTGTACTCTGGCACACAGATGCCTTTGGCTCATATTTGTTCTCTACTTGGAGAACATTACACATTTCTTAACTGACATTATCAATAATATTTTAGCACTATGCGTTGCTTTATAAAAATACATACTATAGGGAGACTGAAAATAGGATTACTCATCAAAAATTTCCAAAGAGCATCCAAAATAAATGATAGCACGGGGAAATGGGAATTCTTCACCTATAACTAGTATGGTTGAAATTAATCATTTTAAAATATCATATGCAAAAACAATTTTGTAATGTATAAAAATAGCTTAAAATGAATGTGCTATTTATCTACTACTTTATGTCTTAGAGAAATTAACCTGCAATCATTGCTATATACACAATAAAATGAACACAGGATTTCTATCATTATATGATAATGATAAATACAAAATATCGTAAACAACACAGATGAACACATGTTAAGATTAGAAAATTAGAATAGGGTCAATATGTAACAAAGAAGAAAAGTTTAGAAAGAAAGATACAGTTAAAATTGCTACAGTGTAAAGAATTCACATTATATAAACATCAGCAACTAAAATGCTAATCAAAGCTTCCCTATGATTATTTACATATGTTTAACGAAACTCTTGATGAAAATAACAGCGAGATGATTGAGTAGGCGATACCAGCCTTCTTCACCCCACAATACATTAATTATATAGATATTTGATATTGTAAATATTCTCAGGAGGGTACAAATGTTCAATTAAGAGCCTGCAACCATATAGTGGAACAAAAGGCACAGAAGACTGACTTAACCCAAACAACTAAAAGTAGCTAGCAACAAAGAAAGATGAGTGTTTTCATCATCAGCCACAAGGAGGGTACCACCTGTGATCACCAGTGCCTTGCTCTGCAAAGGAACCTCAGAGCTTTTGCTGCAACTTTCCTGATGCTGCAACATCCTTGGACTTGTTGATTCTTTCACAGAATATGTTCCTTAAAGTGCAATTGTACCAAGTTTGCTGTCATGATCTACAAAAGACAACATTAGCTTTCATCAACATCAGGTCACTGCTGTGCCTAAACATTCAAGATTTTGCCTCTATTGCACCCTAAACCTGGAATGCTACTTAATTTCACACAATTGCAAGCCCCTGGAGCTGTGGTCAGTACACACACACACACACACACACACACACACACACACACACACACACGCATGCACAAACACACACACACTTCAGACTTAGTTCTACTGTCACTGCATGTGGCCTTGAGCTTATAATCAATGTAGCCACCACATTTTATTCCAGAAATGGGATCAGCCTATATGTGTTTATGCTCCAGAATATGGCTATACATTTGCCATATATCAGACACTAGTAGCAGACACCATAGCCACTATTGAATCAAGTACATATGTATTCTAGACACTTGGACTGTGATGGCTTGCACTTGTGCACTCTTGCAACTTCAGCTCTGCCACAACGATATCTTCCAAAGCCTGGATTTAGGCTGCTTTTTGTTTGCCTGCACTCTCAAAACATACCTCATTTGTTCCATAAGCTTTCATTTGCACCTCATTCCAAAACTGAAATGAGCTTATATGTATTATGGTCACTAGCACTACTCTTACACTTGATCCTGAATCCAGGCTATGGAAGTACTTGTATGTGAACTTGCATTTGAAGCCCTGGATCAATGGCTGCTGCATAGGGATGAGATATCAAGCACCAGTGCCACAACTGTGGAGAGAATAACCGTGAGTATGATCAAGTGTCAAAAGGGATTCTTTAGCCATAATTTCTTTATGGAATGAAAAATAGAATAGGAGAGTCCCAATAGTCTCTCACCAAATATCCAGCAATCCCTTTTTCTAGTAAATACCTGAACCTGGGCACTAAAGACTCCTTCAGTCTTCGTTCTCAGCTCAGGATGACCTTCATGAAAATCATTCTACTCCCTCAGAATCAAAACATCACATCTCAGTCATTTGGTATGACACCATCACTCTAAATTAAAAGTCTTTTTGTTCTATGGAGCCTGTTGATAAAATCTAGAAGTGACTTTTCCATCAATGACAAGAAGATATATATGGCTATAATACTAGACAAACAACAAAGTATGGCATTATAAGAACAGTAAATATTATTAATATAATAGCAAATGCAATAACTAACTCTGAAGGAATGCATATCTAGTAATTATGAGAAAAATTGTATAGAAATATGAATGTGGCTCAAGTGGTAGAGAGATAGCCATGAACTGAAGTGATCAGGAACAGCGTCCTGGCCAGAGGTCAAAACCCACAACAGACAATCAATCAATCAATCAAGCAAGCAAGCAAGCAAGCAAAAAAGAAAGAAAGAAAGAAAGAAAGAAAGAAAGAAAGAAAGAAAGAAAGAAGGAAGGAAGGAAGGAAGGAAGGAAGGAAGGAAAGAAAGAAAGAAAGAAAGAAAGAAAGAAAGAAAGAAAGAGAGAAAAAAAGAAAGAAAGAAAAAGAAAATTGTTCTGAATAATTGTTTTAAGGAAGCCAAAATAGCCAAACAAGAACACAGGGAGTCAACCCAAGAAATCAGAAACAGAAAACTAATACAAACAAAATTTATAAGGTCAACCAAAAGATAGAAATCATAAAATAGAAACAGAATCTCAAATGAAGTCTGTACCAGCAGAACAACTAATCATGTTGCAGTCTGAATGAATGAATGCAAAAAGATAATTTGATGCTCGACATGTCTGACCATAAAAGAAATGCAAATCAAAACAACTCTGAGATTCCACCTCACTCCAGTTAGAATGGCCATGATCAAGAAATACAACAACAGACGCTTACAGAGATGTGGTCAGGAGGGATCACTACTACACTGTTGGTGGGAGTGTAAACTTGTTCAAACACTATGGAAAGCAATATGACAGTTCCTCAAAAGACTAATCATAGATTTACCCGATGACCCAGCAATTCCACTACTGGGCATTTACCCATTGCTCCAGAAACAAGGACATACTAAATCCACTACCACAACGATGTTCATTGCAGCACTATTTACCTTAGCAAAGATATGGAATTAACCCAGATGCCCCTTAGTTGATGATTGGATCAACAAGATGTGGTACTTATACACAATTGAATTCCATGCTGCCATAAGAAAGTAGGACATTGCACCATTTGTAAGGAAATGGAAAGGCTTGGAAAAAATCATATTAAGTGAATTAAGCTCCAAAACCAAAGGAACATAGGCTCAATAGTATCCCTCATCTGTAATAATTAGTACACATCTAGAACTCTCCTAGCAGAGTATTACAATAGCTCAAACCCTACAAACATAAAGCCTTATAGGATGAAGCCAAATTAATGGACCTCCAGGACATGGAAACAAGAGCTTAATTATAAGTGACTGCTTTTCTTTATGTATTATGTTTTTCTCTCTTCTCTAGTGTTGCCCTTTGGGTAATCTCATATTGTTACAGTATCCCACTTTGTTACCTGGTATATTATATAGATGTTTACTAGTTTATTTGAAATAGGAGGGGAAAAATGAAGGTAGGGGATGGGGGGGAAATGGGGAGAAAAACATAAGAAGGGATATGAATATGACAGAAGTGATGCACCCTCTATCTGGCGAATATAACTGTAACTCCTCTATAATATAAAAATAAAATAAAATTAGACTAAAAAAGCAGAGATAATTTGAAACTAGCAGCGAGGAAGGAAAAAAAAACAAAAATACTATTTTTAGAAGAATCTTTTTTTAATCCAGACAAGTGGACCAAGAGGTGTATGATGAGAATTCTGAAAAGAACATGTGACAAGAAAATGATTTGAAGACACAATTGCTGAAAATTATTGCTCAAAATTTCTCAAAGTAGTAAAGTGCTACCCTTGATGTGAAAAATTCAGAGACAGTGCACGAGCCCCATGGCTGACAAAAAAATCAAATAACAATAATAACAAACCCCAAAAACTGTCTTCTGAAATTAAGGGGGAGGAAAACCACACAAACAAAAGACACAATGGAAATTTCTCTAGGAATTTCATGACCCAAAGGCCAATAAAGATTGTCCACATTGTTGTCTCATTCCTGCAGATAGGTACTACATAAAATAGTACCAAAGAGATGCCACTGGAAAGTGACAAAAATAACTTAAGTCTCCTTTTTCTCCATAACCCCACCAGCAGCTGTCATCGACTGAGTTCAAAATCTTGGCCATTTTTGTTGGGGTAAGGTGGTATCTAAGGGTTGTTTTTATTTGCAGTTCCTTTATGACCATGGGTGATGAACATTTTCTCATAAGCTTTTCTGTTATTTTAATCTCTTCTTCTGATAAGTCTCTCTTTAGTTCCCTTGCTCATTTGTTGGGTTTGGGGGATTAGTTTCTTGAGTTCCCTGTAGATACTGGATATTAAGCATTTGTCAGATGTATTACTGGTAAATATCTTTTCCCAGTTGGTTGGCTGTCTCTACTTTTGTGACTATGCTTTTATTTGTGCAGAAACGTTTCATTTTTAGGTAGTCTCATTTATCAGTTTCTCTCCAATCTGTTGTGACCCTGGGATTCTGTTCAGGAATCTTTTGGCTGTCCTATGAGTTTGAGTGACTCTCCTACTCTATCATGTAGCAGTTTCAGTTTCCGTTCTGACATTGAGGTCTTTGATCCACTTTGAGTTAATGCTTGTGCGTGGCGAAAGGATAAGGTCAATATTTAGTTGTCTGCATGTGACTGCCCAGTTTCGCCAGCACCAATAATTGAATAGACTGTCTTTGTTCCACTTGTATTTGTCAAATACAAGTTGACTGTAGGTATGTGGTTCTCTTTCAGGGTCTTCTATTCTGTTCTACACTGCTGGTGGGATTGTGAACTAGTTCAATCACTCTGGAAAGCAGTGTGGAGGTTTCTTAAAGAACTGAAAATTGACTTCTGGGCATCTACTCTGAACATCATAACCCAAGATATGATAAGGACACCTGCTCAGCTATGTTTATCTCTGCACTATTCACAATAGCCAGGCAATGGAAACAATCCAGATGCCCTACTGCCGATGAATGGATACAGAAAATGTGTATATATATATATATACACACACACACACACACACACACACACACACACACACACACAATGGAATTCTACATAGCCAACAGACAAGATAAAATAATGGCATTCGCAGGGAATTGGATAAATCTAGAGCGAATCATGTTCAGGGAGACAAGTCAAGACCAAAGGAACAAAAGGCACATGATATCCTTAATATGTGGCTATTAGATCCAAACAGTACAAGAGAGAAGACTCAATATTTACATACCCAATGCTATGGACATGGTATTGGAAATATAAACATAACTACATAAACATAAAAACCTAGGACTCTATAGACATAATGTTTTATTTCATAAATTAATATATATCTATGATGTATAACCCCTTAGCATAATTTTTATTATGTTCTAAAAACCAAGTGCCAGTGATTGTATATAGAGACTCTCTTCTTGAACACTCATTTGTTAAACATGTCATTTGAAATATGATGTAAAAATCAATGTTAATAAATGCTTTAATAAAAAAGAAAATAATAATTTAAGGCTTATATCCACCCAAAAAAGTTAGTTGTGAAGGAATTTTATCCAGTAGAAGAAATAAAACTAAAAACATTTTACTATAATGCTCTTGCACCCACTATTAATATGGAAAGCAAATTTATTATAGCCTAAAATTCCAGGCTTTCAATGAAGCTCCAAAACATATTCTCGTTCTCTTTCCCCTTATATTTGAGTGGGTATTACAGCATGTGTTTTATGCATTAATGCAAGTTTATTATGAAACTAGGCTCACACTTATGTGTTGGAATACCTTGGCATCCTCTCATCAAGATGAATTACAATCTAAATCAAAAACAAATAATTCCAACTGGCATAACCTAATAGTGCTGCCTTATGGCTTGTTAACATAGCCCAATAACATACAAGATTTAAATAAGGTCCAGCAACTTATGAAATGATTTACAAAATTAAAAGTTACTGATTAGTCATAAAGCCATAAACATGCCAATGTGAATATAGAAATATTATAGTATTAGTTGCTACTATGACTGAGATGATAATGATTTTAAGTCAGGGAGCAAAATAAAATAATTCTCCCAAGTAAGAGTTATGAACATGTTTGAAGTCAATAAAGAAAACTGGGAAGTTTCATCAAAATCAGAAAAGCATCAGAACCTAAATAGAAGACTCAAATGGAAACTAATGTAAATTTTAGAAATTAAGAATACAACAGTTAAAACAAAGACTCAGTAAATGAGCTAAGGGTCAAAATTCAATGACTATTAGAAGGATCACTATACTTAGCCACAGAAACAGTAGAAAACTGCTCAACCCCAACAAGAAGAAAATTGACTGAAAAAGAATACATGGCAAAACACTGGACGATGGAACACAGTTCTAACATTTTTTCATAAAAAGTTCCAAAAATAGGTGAAAATGAGAGTAGATAAATGTTTTAAGTGGTAGCAGCTGAAAAATGACATGGGAAACATGTACTTTAATTTCAAGAACCAAGCAAGCCACAGACAGGATAAGCTCAATAAAATACACACCAAGACATATCTTCAACAATCCCCAGAAATAAAGACAAAGACAAATCTTGAAATAAGACAGAGTGAAAGCATGTGATTCATTCTTACATGGAAATAAATAATTATCAGGTCAACAGAATTATAAATTTTTCCAGTCTAAAAAAATTAACTCTCAAACTTTAGCCATTTCCTATAGAAAGGAGTGAAAGTAGTCTTACATAATGAAATTTCTTATCCTAAATGAATAGTAATTTCTCTAAATAGAATGGAAATGATAAATTGATAAATGATAGAATAGTAAAAATAGAAAACAGAATAAAGTGAAAAGATTTCTATTCTATAATGAATGAAGGATCTGGAAAAATTATACTAAAGAGAGTCAGTCATAGAGAGAGAAAAGTTACATGTTTTCTTTGATATTTGAAAGCTGTAATCAGTTTATAAATATATAAATAATTACTTCAGGTAGTATGTAAATATATACAAATGCATTAACTAAAATGTAGTAGATTGAGGGAGAACTCAAACTGAATGCTGTATTTCTCAGAAAAGTGAAATCAAAGGTTAACAAAATGTACAGGAAGCCAATACTTGAAAGGGGTGGGTAAGGTTGAGGAGAAGAGTGGTAGATGAATTAGTAGAAGCCAGGAGAATGCAGGCAAAGTTTCAAGGCATAATCCGCAATATTAAGGAAAGTGAGGAAAAGAATGAGTTGGGAGAGATGGGTAAAACTGTTTAAAGGGGTGTGATTGAGAAAGAAACATTTTGCTTTGTTGAGTGGCGACTCTTTTGTACAACTTCTTAAGGATAATAAAAATAAATAATAAAGGAAATTAACCATGTGCATTTGAAATGTAATGTACACTTACTTTAAACTAAAGGGGAAAAATAAAAGATGTAGCACACAAACCAAAGTATTTAATAGCACCTGTAACTCCAAGTATTACACTAAATTTTAGAGCAAGAAAATTATCTGGTACAGACAGAGTTTCATTTAAACAAATGTTTGATTCATTAACATAGTATTAATAAATGTCAGTACACCAAATAAAGCATTTTCACTATGTTTGAAGTAAAAATGACCAAACTTAAGGGAGAAATAGCCAAGTTCAAAATTATAGTTGGGTATTTAATATTCTTCCCTTAATGAATAGAATATAAGAAATCAGTTCAAGGAGAGCACCAACTTGATGATGGATTATTTTTAATTTTGGCATCAAAGTAACACTAATTTTGTAAAGTGAATTAGATAGGGTCTTCTTTCATTTCTTCTCAACATATTGTGCAAAATTTCTAACCATCCTACCTAAATTTATGTGTAATTTCTTCTTCAAAATCATTAATACTTTGATATTTCTTTTCATTGATTTGTAAATTATGAATTCATTTTAATAGTTGTAGGGGTAGTCAAAATCCTATTTCTTATTAAGTTGTAATAGTTTTCCTTTTTTCCAGGATTTTCTGTCTTTATGTGTACCTAATTTCTCATAATGTTCACTTACATGAAATCCTATCAGGTTATTCTCTGTTTATTCTAAATATAAGTGATTTTCATCTCCACTATCCTCTTATCATCTTTGCTAAAGGATTATCAAATTAATCAATCTTTTCAAAGAACATATTTTGTTTTATTGATTTTTTTTCACTTGATTTTCTTTGCAGATTTCTAGTTTTTATTATGGTTTCCCTTTCTATGGTTTCTTAGGGTGAAGTCTGAACTGTAAATTTCCTTTTCTAATATAAACAACCTAAATTTAGTTATCTGTGCTACTTAATTTTCATTTCATCATTTTTGATATGTTTTCAATTTTACTTATTAAAATGTAATATTTGATATCCCCTGAGAATTTCTGTTTGACCCATGGATAAATTAAAAATATCTAGATACTTTTGTGCTTAGATATTTTCCTGATATTAGGTTAGAAATTGTTTATGTATTTCTTTATCCACCAGTGTTATATTGTTTTGAGTACAGTAGCTATACATCAATGCACATACCCTGTTAAAAATGGTATAGTGTGCATTCATCTTCACATTGATTCATGAGAGATAATTTGAAGCTGATGAGAGAAGTAAAAATTTAAATAAATAGAGACTAATTTCAGGTTTGTTTCTGTTGAAGATGAAAAACTATGCAAAAATCCCCAAATCAATTATTCATGAAAATTCTGTCAAAAACTATTAATCAATGGGAACTTTATAATACGGATAAAGGGCACATAAAACCTCATACAGACAATGCAAATTAGTTAAATATAAAAATAAAATATTCATCCTGTATGACTGTAGAAAAGGCAAGAACATTTGCATTTTTTGGCACTTCTAGTCAGCATCATACTGGAGGATATGACTAGCTGCACTAAGTTGAGAAAATAGATATAAAAAATTAAGTGCATAAAGGTTTGGAAACTATATATTTATTATCTTTAAATCTTATACAAAGGGATTACCATTCAATAAGCCAGTTTGTAAATACAATTCATCCTAATCAATGTCATGTCTCTCATCATTCATCACAACAGGGTTTTGTGAATGCCTTTACTGCGTACTGATTTGTAATCTTTTTGGATTAATGTCCCACAGTTTTATGACTATATTGTAGGGTAATTACATGATTAGCTTTTAAAGAATCCCCAAACTGCTTTCCATTGGTTATATTCTCACCAAGTGTATTAGGATTCCCATTCCCTTACATGCAAATCCATTCCAACATCAATTGCTATTTATATTCTTGGTGGTGGCCATTCTAAGTAGAATAAGGTGGGATCTCAGTGTTGTTTTGATTTTCATTTCTTTTATGGCCAGGGATGTTGAACGTTTATTCCTGTGTCTATTAACCATGTTTTATTTCTGGGAAATCTCTTTTAATTAGGTTGTCAATTCGTTGAAGATTTAGTTTCTTGAATTATTTGTAAATTTTGGATATTAGACAATTGTCTGACACATATATAGAAAAGTTATTCTGTTCTATAAAGAATCTATCTTTTTAGTTTGATACCTATATCCTTTACGATGCAAAAATGGATCGGTTTGATGTAATCCTATTTGTCATTTCTCTCTTTTAATTTGCAAGTGTACATATATCTGTGTACACAGTATACACATTCTATCTATCTATCTATCTATCTATCTATCTATCTATCCATCTATCTATCATCTACCTATCATAGCAATGAAAGCTATGAATATGAAGAAAGCACTTTTGTTCACAGTAGCAGCAATAGAAAAAAATTAGAATTGAATTTAATAACAGAAACCCAACACTTATATACAAGAAACTTCAGACAGAAATTTGTGTTTCAGACAGAAATTTGAGAGACCTGTAGAAATCAGGGATGACCCATATTTATAAATATAAAGTAATATTGTTTTCCAGATAATCATTTCTGAATTCACTGTAATAACCACTGTCTATCAACAAATTCTTTAGATTCTCAAATTTTTCCCAAAATATGAATACAAAGTCACTCTACATGCATATTTTAGAAAGAAACCTAGGGGCTGGGAGCATAGCCTAGTTATAGAGTGCTATCTTCACATGCACAAATCCCTGGTTTTGATTCCTCGGTACCACATACGTAGAAAACACTGGAAGTGTGGCTCAAGTGGCAGAGTGCTAGTCTTGAGTATAAAGTATCCAAGGACAGTGCACAGGCCCTGAGTTCAAGCCCCACAACTGGCAAAAAAAATACTAATAGAAAGCAAGAGATAGGGGTATGGCTCAAGAGGCAGAGACTCCAAGTTGAATTCCCAGTACCACAAACCAAAAGCAACAAAAATCCAATGAGTGCATGTGTGAAAAGATAAATGAAATCCATTTTTACAAATAGTATGTGCTAATATAAATGTAAAAATATACATAAATGCATGTTGAACATGTCAGAAAGAATCCTCTTTTGTGCAATAATTTTATGTTAATAAAATATTTTTAAATAAAAAAGCAAAACAAATCAAAAGGAGCACATCATTATATTCTCTAAAAGGAGCTAGATGCACATGTCTGTCTATTACATGTTTCCAATCTTTGAATTATCTAGAAAAGGCATATCTATATACAGAGAGAATTCACATTTGGTTTTCTAGAAGAGTCTGTTAAATGTCACTATGAACTTTACCCATTGACAGAAACATTCTTAATAATTCAATGATATTCACAGTAAAAAATTAGTGGAAAATATAAATTTTGTTTTTTTAATTTAATGGCCACAACCTATTGATTCTATCATTTTCAGAAATATAATTAATTAACATTAACTATGTTTTCCCTGCTGCTCCTGCAGCTCTTTGAACAGATGAACACACAGATGCAAAGCTATCTTTATAAGGAAACTGTTTCTCATACACCTGTGCACAAGTATGTAAACATGCAATTTATTCATTTTGTTTTTTACATACTTGAGGGGTAAGAAAATGTGATAATAGAACATTTTCCTTCCATATTCTAAAATTCTCAGTTAGAAAAATACCTTACCAATGCTGCAATTTTAGATGAGGGAGATTGAGACAGTATAAAGAAGAGCAAATGCTGAAAGTTAAAAAAGTTTGAATGTCTTACCTATTCCTAGATCATAATGGCTCAATAGCTATGTGCCAATGACTATCTAAAATGATACTTATTGAAATGAACTCCAAGAAATGAAAAAAAGATGCTTTTTAATGTATTGTTTGTGATTCTTTTTTTCTTCCCCTCCCCCACCCCCTTTGGTTTATTTCCTTTTATCACTGTTTTTGATTTCTGTACCCTTTGTTTTGAACATAAGTTTATCTGATTTGGGGAGGGGAAGGACAATCACAGAAATGGTGATGTAAGGGATAGCAATTACATAGTGATACTCACAAGACACTGTGTTGGAAATGACACAAGTTGGGTGGGAGGAGGATTAGGAGGAGAAAAAGTGGGAGAAAATGAGGGATGATGTAAAACTGAAAAAAAGTACTCATTTCCTTACTTACGTAACTATAACCTGTCTCTGTACATCACATTTACAACAAAATTTAAATTTAAAAAATTCTTATTTTCTGATCTTTCATATCCACCTCTATTTTTTTCTCTTAGAGTTACGACACATCATCACAGAAAAGATTCTTTTAATGCACCTATTATCAGATAAACTCATCAAACACAAGTGGCCATTGCCCTCCTAGAGAATATATTTTAAAAACAGTATATAGATATAAATTGTTTCCAAATACATATAATTTAAACAAATACATATATGATTTTCATGTTGAATTTATTTTTGAAATTCCTGTTTTCAATTTTCATGGAATGAGTGACTATTAAATAGGAAAGGGAAAACAAGATGAGTGGTAGGGGGTAGAAGGGGGAGAGTGGGAGAAAAACATGAGAATGATTGAGAAGTTATGTACTCACTACCTAAGTAATGTAACTGTAAACTCTCTATATATTACCCTGACAATAAATTTTTTATCTCTATTTATTATCATTTTATTTTACTATATACATTATACCAGGTACCAAAGTCAGATCTTATCCACAATAAGCTGCCAAAAAAGTCACAAGTGGAGTTGTGGCTCAAATAGTAGAACACTAGGCTTGAGCAAAAGAAGGTTAGAGACAGTGCCTAGGCCCTGAGTTTAAGCTTCAGGACTGGCAAAAAAAAATTAAGGAAACCACCAGGTTTTCAGATATATAAAGATGAGACCAAATGGATGCTTGACTTGGTGCCTTGGGGGATTTGCCAAGAGAGTCAGGGTGGGGAATACTATTCAGAGCAACATCTTTAGAGACTCATATGCTAAATGTTTTCTAGCCTGGTTTCAGCTCATACCTGATTTCTTTGTTCTGATCTATTTTCAAACAATATAGTTCATTCTATGCATTCGATGTCTTCAATGTCCTATCAGTAAATTTATTTTCCGATTTTTTTAAAAAAAGAGTGGACATTAACACAAAATGTGAAGTTTTTTACATCATATTCATCTTGATCCTCTCTCTCTCTCTCTCTCTCTCTCTCTCTCTCTCTCTCTCTCTCTCTCTCTCTCTCTCTCTCTCTCTCTCTCTCTCTCTCTCTCTCTCTCTCCCCTCTCAATTGCTAGTCCTGGGCCTTGAGATCAGGGCCTGAGCACTATCCTTGGGCTTTCTCAAGTCTAGAGCTCTACCACATGATCCACAGCAACACTTCTGGCTTTTTGCTATGTATGAGGTACTGAGGAATTGAACCTAGGACTTCATGCATGCTAGGCAAGCACTCTACTATGCCAAACTCCCAGCCTCATGATTTTCTTTTTAAGCTCCATGAAAGAATTTCTTGGTGAGTATAGAGAACAAATATTACTAAAAAGGTACTACCTAGAGAATTTAATTTTAATTTTCCTTTTATTTGTTGGATAGTTTTGTCAATTTTAATGTTATTTTTAGTGTTAAAGAAAGCCAATCAGATTTATCAGCTCTTGCCAAATTCTTAAGTGGTTATAGAAATGGTGCAAATCTTGTTTTGTTGAAATATAGATATCACTTGTCAAGGTCTGAATCATGCAAAGGAACAGGGGCAAAGGAAATTGTCAGAGGACAGAAGAAGAAGAGAATATTTTGTCATCACTCCTGGTAAAGTAAGAAATGGCAAACACTGTTATTAAGTCAAGTATTGTCTTAGGGCAAGTTGTATTTTAATAGGTTTAAGTGCTTTAGGAATGAAAGGAATATATACTAAACATTTAGAAAACTTATATCTCATTCGTTCTCCATTTCTACAGGAGAAACCAGTTGGTGTGGTACAGAAATTGCCTGGCACTGGTGGCTCACTCCTGTAATCCTAGTACACAGGAGGCTGAGATCTGAACATCATGGTTCAAAGCCAGATCTGGCAGAAAAGTCTGTAAGACTCTTTTCTCCACTTAACCCACAGAAAACTGGAAGTAGTGCTCTGGCTTAAAGTGATAGAACACTGGCCTTGAACGGAAGAGCTCAGGGACAGTGCCACACCCAGAGTTCAAGCCCCACAACCAACCCCTTCCCCACAAAACAGGGTTTCAGAAATCTCCCTTGGCATCCATGATTTCAAAATCTAAAGAAGAGAAAGCAAGGAAATATAAATCAGGAATTATAGATTAATTAATCCTCAATATCTAAGTGAGAGGGAATGCATTCAAGTGGAATTCAGTCAGCTATGCAATGCCATTGATGATTAAAGGGACCAAAACACAATAATAAAATTGCCTCATATTTGTACAAGGAAAGCTTTTCAATCCTTATTAATTCAGAATTGCTGTATTGGGATCAGACCACATATCAGATATGAGTCCTTCTATACTCTATTTTTCCTTCCTTTCTGCTCCGTGGATGATAAGGGATGCCAAATCAATAGCTGTGTAGAAGTAGATATAACGTTCCCAGAGACATTGGAAACAGGGAATAGAAGCAACAATTCATTTTTTCTGTCTCAGTTTAGATTGTATTTATACCACCTGCTATGCCTGTGGGAATGGAATCTCTACTAGCGTCTTTAGACACAAACTTTCTCTTAGTGACTTTCCTTTTTTCTGTGTGATAGGATTTTTTTTTCTTTGAGAGAAGTAGCCTATGGCACTTGGCTGAAGAGATGAGACTTCAATGAGATATAGGAGACAAAGAGTGACAAATTAAAATGACAAGTCTGTCTTATAAGATTGTGATCTAGTGAAATGAAGTATTTCTGGCCCAGTCAATGTAGACAGCATTATGCTATGTGGTAATAGATTGCAAGACCTGGACAGCCTATATATGTCTTTGAGATAACTGAATTTGTCACTATCAACACTCTTCCAAATTGTGTATTTCTTGGCTTTTGAGATGAGTAGGGACAAAGGCAAGTACTTAGGGACAGTTTATTATTTTTTTCTTCTTAAAGCTGTTTTCTATAAGGAAGCTTGATAATATACTAGTTATTGGATAAAAAATTAAGAGAAGCCTTGAAATAGATAATGAACAGTTCCTGAAAAGATTGTGAACTTTTGCACTGTGTCTTATTGAATGCCTTGTTGCATCTGTTTCCTCATAACTGAAGTAGTTGTACACCCTCTCTTGAATTTCAGTCTCACCTGGGAGAAATCTTCACCAGATATTACCACTGTAACTCTAAAAATATGTTTTGCACTGTGTAAAATTTATATACGTCCTTTAAAATTCAGTATAAATGCAATTGTGAATTGCCAGGCAAAAGTTTAATTTGTTCATTCTTGATTTAAACATTTGGTTTCAAATGGTCAAGGAAAAGAGGAGGAAATTTGAGTCATCTCTAACACTTCCCATACACTTCAGGTAGTTTCGTAAGTCAACAAGTACTATAATTACTTCTTCACATTATTTCTTCTAAATGTTTTCCCTGTCTCTGCTATTTCCTGCTGTATAGCAGGCCCAAATCACTGTCTGATGTAAGAAAAATAATTTATTCAGGGTTTATAATCATGCAACTAACTTTTGGAATAATGACTTTTTCCTTTCACTTAAATTCCCTCATGTTAACTCTGGCCAGGTGCATTAATATGCTAAGAAATTAAAGCTAAATGTAGTGAATTAGATTTGTTTTGAAATTGAATAGGATTAAGAATAATAAGTTTAAGATTAATAATCTTAAGAACAATCTTGAGAATAAGATTTCACGAGGATTCAAACCATGAAAAGTTGCTACTGCTCTAAGGTATGATTGCCCTTTATGTGATAGTCTTAAGTGTATTTCTTCCTGTAGAACTGTTCAGAGTTCATTTTGCTTTTTTATTTCTTGTTAGTTGTGGTAATGAATATGCAAAGCAGAGGATGGCATGCTGCTTTTAGAGTTGTGTGATGGTAGTGGTGATGGCAAGATTATTATATTTATATATTCAATATCACATTTAATTTTCCCAGTTATACTAGTTTTTTTCATACACAGCATGAAAAATATTTTGGATGATTTCTGTTTTCCAAAATCAAATACTAGAATCTAGACAATACATTAAAACATTGCATGAATCAAGTGTGCCAAACTTGAAAGTTTCTATAACTCCCATAAATGGAACTCTTTCATGCTCACCCATCAAAGTAGTTTTGGATAGCCCTTTGGATACAAACAGACTTGAAAAGGAAGCATAATTCAAAAAACAAAGAAAATGTTAAAGCTGAATTATTCTTAGGATAAAAGACTCTATTTGAGGAAATAGATTCAAAATAAGAAGAAAAACTAATTACCTCTTATAATACCCAGTCTAATTCCATTTAAAAGATATATATTAGTTTGCTGTTTATTTTCCCCTATAGTATGGTAAATTAAAAGTAAGCAAATAGTGAATCATAATATAGCACAAAGGAATTTTCTTTTTCAAGAAAAAAATTCAAGATCCAAATGTGGATTACTTTACACAGACATGCAAGTAAAAATAAATTTAACCTATCTTTGGTAAACTTAGGGCTTCTAAATTACGTATTAGCCACTATATAACTTTTTCTTCACATCAAATTGGAGAAAAAGAATGAATGACCTCAGCATCAAAGATAATACTGTATGAATGAGCTCCGTGATGGTCATCTTAGCTAGATTGGGTTTAAGGAGGGTAAACAGTCGCAGTAAAGTGAATTAATTAGATTGGAATAAGTGTGAAAGCATTTCTGTTGATGAACTTGTGCACAATAACTTGTTCAAGAAGTGCTGGTCTATAATTGCGCAAAGTCAGAGAGTAAAAGGAGGAAAAGCAGAGAGTCCATTATGTTTATGTTAACAGTCTAACTAAGCTAATTAACTGCTATTTGAATATTCACACCTCAATTTTATTATCTTTCTGCCCCAAACCTCTGAGCGTCAAAAGGAACAAACAAACAAAATTAAAGCATTTGCAGGAAAATAGTACCAAATATATAGCAAAATAACCTGCTTTGAAAGTTCTCTACTCTTATTTTCTTCACAAGTGTTTACACAGATTAACATTAATTTTTCATAATAATTCTCTCTACACAAACTAATAAGATATGTATATATAAATAATAAAAATTTTACAGCTATCAAATTTTAAAAATTATAATGTGTGAATGAACCTTTGACTTTAGTAGTGAGATGACAGACTGCTGAGAACATTCACAAATTGAAACTTTTAAAATCCACTTATCCATATGTTTTTCACAACACATTTTAAATTTCTAAAAATCTCTTGAGTTTCTATCTTCGTTGGGGTACATTAAAATGAATTTAAATCAGTATCAATTTGTCCACACACTTTCACTGACTGGTATCTGGTTATGTATAGGGCTAAGAAGAAAATAAAAATGCATATAAAAGAAACATTTTTTTAATTATATTTTATTGTCCAAGTGAAGAAGAGGGGTTAAATTTACAACATTTGTCAGGTAGTAGTTACCTTACTTGGTACTTCTTTATGTGTGTGTGTGTGTGTGTGTGTGTGTGTGTGTGTGTGTGTGTGTGTAACATGGGACTTGAACTTGGCCTGGGCGCTGTCCCTGAGCTCTTCAGCTCAAGGCTACCTCTCCTACCCTCAAGCCAATCCCCTCTTCACATTTTCTAGAAGTTATAAGAGTATCATGTTCTTTAGTGGCGTGGCTAGGCTGGCTTTGAACAGTGATCCTCAAATATCAGCCCCCTGAGTAGCTGGGATTACGGGGTCACCCATCGTGCTCAGTAGTACATCACTTCTTGAATATTAATAATCTTTCCCATGTTATGCTTATTGAAATAGGAAAGTGACCATCAACCATAAAAACTAAAATAACAAAATGTTAAACTATGAGATATAAATATATAAAAAGATGCTTTTAGTCTTACACTAATGGTTGTTTAAGATAGCCTATTAAGATTTTATCTTTGTATGGTTGGAATTCTTTAGAATTCTTCAGTATTTGATTCTTTTTATTTTACATTAGTGTTTATATAATACTCCATAATCAGGTTTTTTACATTGGTATTGTTATAATTGCTCATTACCTATGCATTCCTATTAGTAATGACACTGTAATGCATTGAAATAACTCCCCAAACTTCAAAATTGATATTTCATATTGAAAATTTTAAAAAGGTACCATCTTGGCAATGGCAATTTGGAAATTTGAAAAGCATATCCTCTAATATATCTTGATCTTCAAATAACCTGTCTTCTAAGTTGTAATCAGCCAGTTCTTATTGGAGGTAACGTTATTTTCACAGCTTATGATGTTATTTTCTACTAAAAGATATTCTGATGTTGCCTTACATTAGTTTTAATGATATGCATTTTTATTGTTTCAGTTTTGGTAATGCAATTTTGCTTAATTGCCTTTATAAGAAAGGAAGTCTTTAATATAGTAATATTTTATATCTTAATGAGTACATTTACATTAAATTATATACTAGTCATATCATGTGCAAGGTATTATAAAATCATAAGTGTACATTCTTTCTTTGAAGTACTTTACCCTGAAGTACTTTATGGACTTGCAAATAAAAAACCTACCAAGGGGTAGTTCTCATACATTGATTAATAAAATGTATCAACTTTTGTTGAGTTTCCATCCATGAATTATGAAAACATTGAATCCAGAATTAGTACTCAATTAAAACGAAAAGAGAATGTCAAACCATGGAATATATTAGACATGAATCAGTTTTTAGTCCCTGTAGCAATCAAAAACTGAGATCTCTGAGAATAATCAGACTCTAATTACTTGTATTGCTTGCTCTCTTTCATGCTCATTGGTGTTCAAGTTGTCTGGCTAATCTTGCCAATTGAGTTTTGACTGTAGCATGGCATTGACACTCAGCAGGACACATTTCCTTATATGTCTATGACTGTTTGTGCAATTGATAATAACATACAGCAAATAATCCAAGGTTGTACATTCACTTCTTTGTGGTATTCAAGGGTGATGATGACTTCCTCTTATGTTATTTGTTAGAAGAGAGGCCCGTGTGATGAAATTTGGAAGGATGAAAGAAAAGCTTTTGCTCACAGAGTGTCCTCATTTTCCTTCCTTCCTTGGAGGAGGGTGGTGATGAGATTCTTTGTGTTTTCGGAAGAGAAAGACTTAATGATTATCCTTTCTCACTGCTCTGGTACTAAAAGAGCAAATCATTGTCAATGTTATGAATTCATATACTTTATGCTTTTTATTTAATTAGTAACTGGATTTTAAAAATATCATTATTAACACAAAATTTCTCTAGGAATCATGAGTACTGTACATCTAAGAAATTCTCACATATTTTGGAAGAAGCTGTAAGGGCTAAGAAGAAAATGGTGTTCTTACTCATGTATGAAGACATGTTAAGAAACTACGCCTGGTAGCAGCCTCTTATCCCCCTCAATCTTGAAGTCACAATCCTAGGTAACACTATATTTTAGAAATATTTATTTTTAAAGTGTGAATAGGAAAATGACCAAAAAGAGAAAGGAAAATATTTCTTTGAGTTTAGGATTACAGACTTCTACATTATATTTTACTTTTTTACCAAATGAATTATTTGCCTACAAATATTTGATCCTCAATTGTTATCACACTGGGAATCACTCTTTGATCAATGCTAGAATTGAAGTATCTATGTGCCAAAACTTGGACAAGAAAAAGACACAAACCATAATAAGTAAAATAAAGCAGAAAGAAATTACAAACAGCCTGAAAGTAAGAACAAAATCTATGACTCAAGTAAAAACTCAAGCAATGTCAACCAGTTATATTAATCTTGAAACTTTCATGCATGTGTTAAAGACACTAATATGAGTAAAGAGTAAAAAAGTTCATTCACCTCCCCCTAATTAAGTTGGATTTCTCTATTTTTTAAAAAAAAGGAAATAAATAAGAACAAATTATAATATGTTAACCATTGCTACTAATAAAGAAAAAAACATTAGTTGGAGAATCAATATTGTATGTTTACTAATACACTGGCTACATATGACATATTTTATATACATATCTCCACCGTATGACTGCACAATTCTACATTTGAACCTGTACATACTGAATCCAAACAAATTTTTTGCTTAAGTTCATAAGGGAATATGAACATGTATAATTCTACTTATATCATTAGGGAAGAAAGCAGTGGAAGAATACATCACAAGGGAGGCATGTGAATCAATATATGGATGCACATGGTACAATACACTGCCTCAACAATAATAAAATTAGCAGTACAAAGAGAAAGAAATGGAAATGAGGATTTTTTTAATGTACTGTGTGAAACTATTTCTTTTTTCTTTTGTTTATTTTCCTTTGGTTCATTCCCTGCTGTCACTGCCTGTCATATATATGTGTGTGTGTGTGTGTGTGTGTGTGTGTGTGTGTGTGTGTGTGTGTGTGTGTGTGTGATTTGGGGAAGAAAAGGGGAATAACAAAATGGTGAAACAAAAGACAGGATGAGCCAATGCAACAGCAGTACTCATAAGAGAGCTTGTTGGAAATAAACTTTACAACTTGGGAGTACAGCTTTTGTATGCCAAAGGACATGGCTAGTAAAATAATTAGGAAGCCTACAGAATGGGAGAAGATATTCACCAATCATACAACGGACAAAGGCCTCATATCTAAAATATATCAACAGCTCAAAAAATTGAATCACTCCAAAACTAATCTCCAAAGAAACAACCATCCCATTAAAAGATGGGCCAAAGAGAGACTTCTCTGAAGAAGAAATAAAAATGGCCTATATACACATGAAGAAATGGTCAACAACTCTGGTCATAAAAGAAATGCAAATCAAAACTGGAGTGAGATTCCACCTCACTCCAGTTAGAATGGCCAGGATCAGAAAAACGAATAACAACAGATGCTGGAGGGGATGTGGCCAGGAGGGATCACTACTACACTGTTGGTGGGAGTGCAAACTCGTTCAACCACTATGGAAAGCAGTGTGGCAGTGCCTCAAAAGGCTAAACATAGAACTCCCCTATGACCCAGCAATTCCACTACTTGGCATTTATCCACCAGAAACAAGGGCATACTAAACCCACTAGCACAACAATGTTCATTGCAGCACTATTTACCATAGCAATGATATGGACCCAACCCAGATGTCCCTCAGTTGATGAGTGGTTCAACAAGATATGGTATTTGTACACAATGGAATTTTATGCTGCTGTCAGAAAGAATGATATTGCCCCATTTTTTAGGAAATGGAAAGACTTAGAAAAAATCATATTAAGTGAACTAAGCTAGACTCAAAGGAACATAGGCTCAATGGTTTCCCTCATTTGTCATAATCAGTAGAAACCTTGGGCTCTCCTAGCAGAGATTTGCAATAGACCAAAACTTAGATACATAAGGCCATATAGTATGAAGCTAAATGAAAGGACCTCTAGAATATAGAAACAAAAGCCATTTAATGAGTGATTGTTGTCCTTAATGTACTATGTTATCTCTCATTTCTTCTGCTGTCCCTTGGTTATCTCATATTGTTACAGTATCTCACTTTGTTATCTGATATATTGGATATATTTGTATTTGGTTATTTGAAATTGGATAGGGAAGGGGGGAAAACAAGATGAGGGGGGTGGGGCGGAGGGAAATAGGGACCAAGACATGAGAAAGGGTATCAATATATGTGAATTAATGCACCTCCTATCTGGCAAATATAATGTAACCTTTCTATTAATTACAATAAAAACTGCCAGGAAAAAAAAGAGGAGTGGAGGGAGGTAAGTTGTAGGAGGGGAAAGTGGGAGAAAACAAGGGAGGGAATAACACTGACAGGAAAGGTGCTCATTACCTTATGTATCTCCTCTGTACCTCGGCTTTACAATAAAATAAACCATTATTTTTAGACCTGAGTGAAAATAAGAACAAACACACAAAAAACTGTAAAAACAAAATCCAAGCATGTAACAGGATACCATATATGTACAAAATTCCCCTTATAACCAAAATAATCTTCTATGTGGTTGGGTAGTATTAGAATTTGAAGTCAGAATTGCTTGGTTACCAGGCAAGTGTTACATCCCTTTAAAACAGTTTACCTTTGAAATAGAGTCACATTTCCTGCCCAGGTGGATGGTGATTATTTATCTGGAATGACAGGTATGGGGCACCACACCCAGCTCCTTTTATTGAGATTAAAGTTTCTTGGGTTTTTCTACTTGGGCTGAAATGGAACTACAATCCTCTTCATCCACTATACAAAGTGACTAAGAATTATAGTCCCTGTCTCATAATATAAAAAATCAATCAGTAAATGGATTGTTCCATTATCAAACAAGATTATTTTCATATTTGAGTGTATGCCTGTTGGAAAGAAGAAATTAAAGAAAGTTAGGGAAAATTGATCAACCAAAGCTATATAAAATGGAGTAAGACATGAAGAGACCGAAGATGATAAAGTGTCAGGAAATGAGATATTTACTGTTCGTTGCATCGGAGTTTGTAAAGGAGAATGTAAATAAAGGAAGAAAACAAAAGAAAATAAAATGTGGAAGAAATACAAAGAAGGGCTGTACAAGAAACATGCTAATCCTCTTCTGAGAAAATGTTAAAGGGTGTCACATGAGAAAAGATTTTAAGGCAAAAGGGGAGATAATTCTCCCAGGTGAACTCCCTGGCACCTGTGTATTCAGAGTAGGAGGATCATTTAAATGTATTTATGCTTTCAGCAAAGACACTGCTGGTTCTCTTTTATTACATGCTCCTAAGACACATTCTTTCTTGGTAATGAGAACTTCGGTTTGTATTAATTCAGGAGCTGTTTTTTTTTTCTGATAAAACTATTTGTTTGATGGCATACTGATGTGGTGAACATATTTGGTGAACTATTAGAATCTTAAAAGAGTACTTTTGGTGTATTGAGCTTGATTAGAAAAAGTACAACTGATTGCCCTACAGCTAAACTCCTTATTAATCTGTACCATGCAATTTCTAGTTTGAAATTCATAGGCATTAGAAAATTAATCCTTCACAAAGAGAGGATAATTCAGGTGGTGAACTTAGTAGAAGAAAGGCCTTTTGAGTATTTGCTTTGGACATATTATACCCAGTAGACCTGAATGAAGAGCACTCTGAACCATTTCCTGCAAAAAAAAAAAATCTTTTCTACAAGTGAAGTTCAGACACTGGATTTCATCAGCTCAGAGTGAATGAATAAATCTTACATTTACATAGCTCTTTGCATTTCAGAGTCCTAAAGTGCTTTACATCTTACATGTGATGTTAAGTGGGCAGAAGTACAAAATCTCAGGGGCTAGGAGAAAAGTAACCTTGATCCTAGGAGCCATACCAGACCCGACTCATTCTTCCCTTGTTACAGAAATGAGTGTTGACAGGACAAGCTTTCATAGAGAAGTCAATAGCTACATCACAAGCATAAGATTATAGACAAAATTCCTTTCAGCCAGTTATATGGAAACCTGAAGTTGAGTTCTGCTCTTGGCAACATTAGCTTGGTTCTCAGGGGATTATTATGAGATAAATATCAGGTGTAAAATTGACTTTTATATCCGAGTACATAAAATAAAATCTGGAGGAAAAGCAGTAAAGGATTAAACTCAATTCAAATAGTATTATTATTACATAGCTTTTACTAAGTAAAAGAAACAAAAATAAATTTGGAGTTTCTCAAAAAACTATTGTGTGTTTGTGTGAAACATTTTCACAAGTGATTTTTTCTTAATATTTTTTAGAATTTATTAACATTGATTTTTACATCATATTTCAAATGATGTATTTAACAAACAAGTATTCAAGAAGGGAATCTCTATACACAATCACTGGCACTTAGATTTTAGGACATGATTAAAATTAGGCTGAAGGTCTGTGTGTCATAGATACATATTAATCTATGTAATAAAACATATTTATAGAGTCATAACATTTTATGTCTATATAGTTGTGTTTATATTTCCAATACAATCTCCATAGCATTGGATATGCAAATATTGAGTCCTCGCTCTTGTAATGTTGGGATCTAAGAGCCACATATTAAAATGGACACCATGTGTCTTTTGTTCCTTTGCTCTTGACTTGTCTCACTCAACATGATTGCTCTAGATTCATCCACTTCCCGGCCAATGCCATTATTTTGTCTGTTGGCTATGTAGAAATTCATTGTGTGTGTGTGTGTGTGTGTGTGTGTGTGTGTGTGTGTGTGTGTGTATGTGTATGTAAGTATATCACATTTTTTTTATCCATTCATCTGCAGTAGGACATCTGGATTGTTCCCATCCCCTGGCTATTGTGAATAGTGCAGAGATGAACATAACTGAGCAGGTGTCCTTATCATATCCTGGGTTACCATCTTTAGGATAGATGCCCAGGAGTGGTATGGCGAGATTGTAGGGAAGGTCAATTTTCAGTTCTTTAAGAACCTCCCCTCTGCTTTCCAGAGTGGCTGAACTTCCTTACAATCCCACCAGCAGTGCAGTAGCGTTCCTTTTTCTCCATAACCCTGCCAGCATCTGTCATTGTCTGAGTTCAAAATCTTGGCCATTTATTTGGGTAAGGTGATATCTTAGGGTTGTTTTATTTGCATTTTCTTTATGACCATGGATGATGAGCATTTTCTCACATGCTTTTCTGGCATTTTTAACCTCTTCTTTTAACCTCACTTTAGTTCCCTTGTCCATTTAGTGATTGGTTTGTTGGGTTTGGAGGAATTAGTTTCTTGATTTCCCTGTAGATACTGGATATTAAGCATTTGTCTGATGTATTATTGGTAAATATTTTTCCCAGTTGGTTGGCTGTCTTTCTACTTTAGTGGCTATGCCTTTATCTGTGCAGAAACTTTTTTTTTAGGTAGTCCCATTTATTGAGTTTCTCTCCAATCTGTTGTGACCCTGGGATTCTGTTCAGGAAGTTTTTGCCTGTGCCTATGAGTTCCAGTGTCTCTCCAACTCTATCATGTAGCAATTTCAAGGTTTCTGGTCTGACATTGAAGTTTTCCTTAATATTTTTCAATGTAAATAGTACCATGCATAATTTGAAACACAATGTTAATATCTAGATATTTATTATATAATGTATTAAATAAATGCGTTACCTATACTCTTAAACTTTCAGAATATATAACAGAACAGACATATACTTTATAATTCACATATATAATCATACATGCACACATCAAAGGCACTTCTGTGTAGACAGAAAACATCTATATAAATAAAACTTGAATTAAACAAACATATGCATTTTTACCTTTTCAAAATGCTCAGTTTCTATAGAAAAGTAATGTTTCTCTGGGGCAAATGCTTAAAGTGAAGTTTTGCTTATTTTATTTAGCCTTTTCCATGGTTGTAAAAATTCAGCAAAAAAAAAAAAGGTAACAGAGATTTACAATAGAGCAAAACCTAGATACCTAAGGCCATATAGTATGAAGCTAAATGAAAGGACCTCTAGGATATAGGAACAAAAGCCATATGAGGGATTGTTGTCCTTAATGTACTATGTTATCTCTCATCTCTTTTGCTGTCCCTTGGTTATGTCATATTGTTACAGTATCTCACTTTGTTATCTGATATATTGGATATATGTGTATTTGGTTATTTGAAATTGGACAGGGAACGGGGGAAAACAAGATGAGGGGTGGGGGTGGAGGGAAGGGAAATGGGGACCAAAACATGAGAAAGGGTATCGATGTATGTGAATTAATGCACCTCCTATCTGGCAAATATTATGTAACCCTTCTATTAACTGCAATAAAAATATATGAAAAAAAGGTAACACATGTATTTTCAAGTCTCCCTTGTCTATGATAAAATTTTACATTTTGAGTAAAGTGAATCATAAAAGCTTGAAATTGATGATTACATTGTTTATGAAGCTTGAGGCAAAATCAAAAGCATCCCCTTAGCTAGGAAGAGTGACAATTTATACCTGTGTATCCTTTCTGTGGCTGTTATAAGAAAAATAATAGGAACTTCTAATCACTAAATCTTAATAAGAAACTGTAGTGACGATTGTGTGTCAGTGGAAGTACAAACTAATAATTTGAAAAGTTAGGCATTTGATTGACATTAAAAATATAACATTAAGTTGTATCTCTATATTGACTCTTTATTTATTAATAGTTTTTTGACAGTATGTAACCTCCAGTCTTCAGTTGAGTTTATATTTGTTCACCGTATTTGCTGATAGGATGAATAGTGCTGAATCATTTCTGTTAATGATCTGATAGTCAAGAATGACAAGCATACATTTCTGCCAATCTCTTGTCTAATACTTGATTTTCTACTTTTTTATTTTATCATAGAGATGTGGTCTATTTATGAATAAGGATCCTAAGGAAAGATAAATTTTGGAAAAACCAGCTTATTTAGAATGTTGCAAAGTTACTTAACTGTACTCAGTTCTGACCAGATTTATATAACCTTACAATCATAGACAGTGTTCTATGCTGCTCGGTTTGTAAACACCTTTAAATAATGAGGTGGATGAGAGGGATGGAGAATAGAGATATTATAGCATCTTGATTGACAGCCACTCAGCATCATTATCTTTCATTCCTGATTGTTAAAATGCAGAAATTATCAGTTTAGTTAGCACATACAGAGGAACAAAAGAAATGATTTAAATTTCGATTACCACCCATTATCTGGGACTCCATTAAGAAGGTGGTGGCCAGCTAGGCTTCGTTTGTCATCCAGATGCAGCAGAGATGTGAGGCCAGGACAATTGGGGTTAAAGCAGGCATGGAACAGATACAGCTGGGGATCGTTAAGAGTGATCAAGGGCCAGCAAGGAGGAAAAGTCAGCTGAAAATGAGGCAGAGAGCTCTTCCAGGCATAGCAGCAGAGGAATGTGCATTCAGGAAAATAACCTAGCCTTTTCCACTGAACTTTGTTGGCTTAATTAGATTTTGTTTAAAATTCCAGAGCTGGAGTTGCTTGGTCATCTTTGATGCAAAAATTGGTAGGGGAAAACTGTTGCTAATTTTCAAAAGTAATCATATTGGAGCATAGAAGAAATGTTAAAAATCATTTTTATGGTTAAAAATAAGGATGCATGAGATAAGAGTACCAAAGTTGATAAAACATAACCACCTTTGAACAATTAATAAGTTCATGGCCCATTTTAGAGTGAGACTTTGTGTCTTTATCTACTTTTTAATACATTGGTGTCTTCCAGTCTGCCTTTTCTACTACCTCATACCACTTTCTGGAGGACTTTCCAATTAAATTATTTGCACTCAAATAAATTTTTAAAGTCATTTTGTTGAAATTTACTCAAGACATACAATTTTATTTATTGATTGATTGATTTTTGTAGATTGTGAGTCTTGAACTCTGGGCCTCGGTGCTGTCCCTGAGCTTTTCAGCTCAAGGCTTCCGCTCTACCACTTAAACCACAGCACCACTTCGGGTTTTCTGGTGGTTAATTGGAGAGAAGAGTCTCACAGGCTTTGAACCTTGAAACTCAGATCTAATCCTCCTGAGTAGCTAGGATTTCAGGTGTGAACCACCAGTACCCGGCAGGACATACAATTTTAAATAATTATTTGAATGAATTCTTACCTCACAATGATGTTTTGAGGCACATATTTAATCACAAATGTAGAACATGTCTTAATAGAAGAGTGATGCAAGTAGAAGTTATTAAGTTTTTCCAAGGAAACGTGAGTTTGTAATGAATCCAATTAAATTTTTGTACCAATTTTACCTGATAGATTTATCTAAACACAGAAGAAATTGTGAAAGAAGGAAATATGACTCTACTGCTTATTTAGACAAAGGAAATATTTTGAGAACTAAAACCATGTGATCATCACGTACACAAACACACACAAACACACATGGACAGATGAACACATATACACGCACGCATTTCCATACCTGGTGTTTATGAAGAAAAGAGGAATGACCTAGAAGTGAACAGAGGGAGACAAATAAAGTGGGAAACAAGGTTGAGGAAAACCAGGTTCTCAACAATACTGACAACTGGCTGCAAATGATATTCTTAGCCAGGTGTGGTGGCTCACACCTGTAACCCTAGCTACACAGGAGGCTGAGATCTGAGAATCAAATCGTGGTACAAAGCCAGCTTGGGCACTAAAGTCAATGAGACTCTTATTACCAGTTAATCACTAGAAAATGGGAAGTGGTGCTGTAGCTGAAGGGGTAGGGTGGACCCTTAAGCTGAAGTTCTCATGGACAGTGCCCAGGCCCAGAGTTCAAGCCCCATGATCTACCAAAAAAAAAGATATTCTTAAGAAGGCAAATTCTGTGCTCCTTGAATTCATAAGCACTGGGTGGTATGCAAACAGTTACAATGATTTAGCTAAAGTATAATAGACCTCATGGAGAGCTCAGCTAGGTCAATACTTTAGAAAAATTAAGTCAAAATTCAACAAAATAAGTATCAGGAAATGGGTAGTTGTGAAATGGGATGTTGAGTATGAGGGGGAAGGAATAGACAAATGGAGGAGAAAATGGGGTATAATCCAGTCAAGAGCTCATTGCATATGCCACAGAATTTAAAACAATAAAGATTGGGTTGAAGGGGGGGTTGAAGATGTTGAAGGGATAACAGATCAAGACGCATTGTATATATAAACTGCTTTGTCAAATGGCAAATTCATTCAATGTTTAACCTAAAAATTAAGAAAAGTGAGGAAAATTTGGGTTGGGAGGAGTAGATGAGAATGTTGAAAGGGAAGACACTGCCCAATCAATAAGTGATCAATAGTTTAATCAATATTCAATCATTAATTTAATTATGACATTAATTTAAACATAGAAAATTTAAGATAAAAGAACAATGTTAGAACGAAAGAACTAAGACAGCTTGGAAAACATTTTGTAGAAAATTAAAGAAGAGTTTGAATTAGATGATTTTTTATTAAAGGAGACTCAGAGACAGTCTACTCTTTCCTTTCCATACAATCAATGAAAAACAATCACTAGGAAGGAATCATCACTAAAGATAAAGTTTTACAAAACAATGTCAATTGCAATATATGGCAGCTAATCACAATATTAGACCTCCTTGGTGTTAGGTTAACTTTTCGATGCCTCTTACCCAAAGGAAGAGGACTTCTCGACTAGGGACCTGGGTAGTTCCTTGAAGAGAACGAAGTCAAGCATTTTCATTAAAAATCCAGTAGTAGAATGCTAATCCTGATTATAAGTTTAAGAAATTCTAAAAATAGCAGTGTAATGGAAATTGACCAACTATAAGTCTCAAAATTCAATTTCAAACATTGATGTATGCTTATAGATATTTACCATTCAGAAGCTCTTTAATCCATGGCCTACAATTTAACCAAACTTCATTTGTTTTGCTAATATGACTACTGTAACTCTCAGTATTTGTATACATCAATATTTATTATTATGCCTTTAAAGTGTTTTTTATTTTAAAAATGGATTACTGGATTATATGAAACTTCTTAAAATCTAAAAAAATTGGTTAGGTTAAAATTAGTTCCTTTCTTAATAGGTGCATTATCTCTATGAAAAAAAGATTGAGAAAAATTGCAACAAAGGGGTGTGTCTAAAATATCCACTAACATTCAAATCCCCATGACTCTTAAATTCAACCTATAATATAAAATATTGTTTTATAGTATAGCAAATGTTACATAATATATAGTATATGTAGTTTATACATATTATAGTATAGCATATAACAAATGAGTGTATAAATTACTTTGAGAAGAAAAATGTCACTTATTGTAGATAAGTTTAAAAAATGCTTCATAGGACTTGGCTGTACTGATGAATTTGAAATTAATATAGGTGGCTAAAAGCTGAGGATGGCAAAACCTATATAAAAATAAATACACATGGGGCTGGGAGTTTGGCCTAGTGGTTAAAGTGCTTGCCTAGCATGCACAAAGACCCGGGTTCGATTCCTTGGTATGACATACATACAAAAAAAACCCAGAAGTGGTGCTGAGGCTCAAGTGGTAGAGCTCTAGCCTTGAGAAAGTCCAAGGACAGCGCTCAGGCCCTGAGCTCAAGCCCAGAACTGGCAAATAAATAAATAAATAAACACACACACTCATATTTTACATATCTAAATAACTATTAAAACCACCTTTCAAGCTGGTCAGTCGTTCACGTCCAGCTATTCAAAAAGCTGACATCTGAAAATTGTTATTCAAAGCCAGCCCAGATTGGAATATCCATTAAACTTTACTTCCAATTAATCACAAAATAAAATGTAAGTGCAGCTATGGCTCAATTGGTACAGTGCTTCAAGCAAAGAAGCTCTGGGTCAACACCCAGATGCTGAGTTCAAGCCCTAGGATCTGAAAAACAAACAGAAAATCACCCTTCTAAAAGAGTAATTCCAAAATGCAACTGATGAACAGAAAATTTAGCTTGGTAAATAATGGGCTGTCAAAGAAATATCCAGTTATTTTTATTAAATCCTTGACTTTTACGTGAAAAATAGTGTCATGTTATATTACTAATCAACCCATAGTACGTCATCTTTAAAAAAAATTGCATTTCAAACATAGATTTACACACTTTTTACACTGGAAGAGCTAACATTATGCATTTCAATTTACGTAATGATTTGAGCATGTTCACAATTATCATTGCATTATTTTGTTAACATTTGCACATGTGTTAAATAACATGTACAACACACCTATATAAATCCATTAAATAGATAAATGTTTTTATTATTCTTTACTGTTTATTTTTCATCTTCAGGGATTCCTTACATTGGCAATACCTTTCAAATGGTAATTTACAGCTTAATTAAGCCTTGGAGTTATAAATTTTGAGACAACATATTAAGAGAGAAGTTATTGCTTTGGGTGGTACAATATTGCTAATGAATGTTTTTCTCTGCGACATCACTGCTGGCATAAAATTCGAAATCTACCCAAAAGAAACTGTCTTTCATTTCACTATTCAGGGATCATAAGTCAACTTTTTATGTACTCTCAGCTTCTTAGGAATAAAATTTGAAACCATTGATGGTTGAGTAAATTTCACAGCTTGTAGAAAAGACACATATCATTGTAATGTGTGAAATTTTAATCAAAAATGTTATGAAGGAGGAAGGTAAACTGACTGGTATAATTAATGTGTTCTGACACAGAGATTTAGCTGGTGCATTTGTGGTCTATGCCACACCATGTTAACTGTTCCATTGCTTAGGGCCTGTCAGAGTGTGAGGAATTCCTGTGTTACAGTTTTAGTGCTTGACACATTTTCCTAGCACATCAGTTTTGTCTTGATTTGAAATGTAAAGTAATTTTTTCTTGGCTTTTCTATTAATATTTAGTTAGATGTCATGACTACCTGCAGATAAGGTACATGCCTTCTTTTTAAAAGAAGAATCATTTAGAATTATGGTTAATAAGCACCACATTTAAAACGAATCATTTTATGTGCTGTCAGTCTCCTTCAGACTATTCGATATCTCAATGGTGAGTAACATTAACTGAGAAAAGGAGGAAATGAAGAAGATGCTTCTAGAAGCACATCATTAAATATTTTCTTATTGTGTTATTCAGACTTAAGAATTAAATATTGCTTGTTTAGTCCATAAACAAAACATTTCTCCATTTAGAAAGCAAGCTCTGGTTTTTAAAGGACATTGGCTATGCACTTATAATTTGAAAGTAATATCAAATTTATGAACAATTTTGTAGCATGGTGTGAAGCTGTTTTCTAAATGAACTTTCCTACTACACACCCGTTTCAGTAGAGTGGCTTTGTATTTCAAAGAAATTCTCCTGGAAATTACAGCACAGTGGAGCCCTGGCTGTGCTGTGTCAATCTGCTTGTAGAGATCTAGTGTGAACTCTCCTAGCACTGCCAGTGTTCTTGTGCAGTAGACAAAAGACATACCTGAAAGGGGAAGACAGATATGCCACTTAAATTAAATAGGAAATGAATTGGCCAGCAAGTTGGCATGTCTGCTGAGACAAATCATGGACAACATGTCTCTCAACAACAAAACTTATTTGTTTTCCCTTTCCAACAGATTCATCACTGCCCAGGCAAAACAGGCAAAATACATTAGTGTCATGGTAAACTGATAAAGAGAAGTGCCTCAATCTAGCATCCTCAATGGCGAAAGTCTTAGGGCAGTATTGATCTGTGTTATATAAATCTTGTTTTCTGTCTGCAGAAGTGAATCAGGAATGACCTGTAAGGTTAACAAACATTGTAATGTCTTTCAGCTGGGGCAGATGCCTGTGAGCTCCACACATTGTATCTGGTCAAGTTCCATCTTGTCATTTTACCGCCAAGAAGCTTAACTAATTGCTAGCAGTCATAAGTGTTTGACGGAAGGAGAGAATTCCTACAGTTTTTCACCCCCTCTCTCCATTCCTTCTTTCTTTCTTTTTCTTTTTCCCCCTTAAGTCTTAACAAGCACTCAAAGCCAAGTAGCGGAAAACAATCAACACTGAATTAGTCAGCAGGAGTCTTCACTTAGTTGAAAGTTTATGTAATTGGCATGTCATGTTCTTACATAGCCAAGAACAGACCTGATTAAGCTGATGCACTTTGTTTCAGTAAACTTTGACAACAAAAACACTCCCATCCTTTTGAGTTCTCTGTCAGCCTATGTGTGCAACATGACTGCCTTGTGTTCATAAGGAACCGATGGATAAATGTGTGCCCTGGGAACTGATGAAATAAAAATTCTCTTCAAGCTAAGGCTTGACAAAGTCAATGTGTTGTGGAGAATGGAAGAGAATACTGATAGTCAAAGATAATCATCAATAACTAGATAATTCATTAGGAAGACAACAGTTAATCATAAAACCCTCCTTTACAACACTCATGAATGACAAAACCAGTCCCTTATTATGCATTGTTCATTTGACTGATACACTTTTTCTACGTATAGTGCCCTATGATTTTATTATAAGAAAATTATCTTTGCTGCATTAAATAATATTTACAATAGAATTTCTTTTTTAGACATTAATCAACCATCAACTTTGGTCTTTGGACTCTTTATGTTATTGTGCAAGGTTATATATGATGAATTTGACCCTTATTTGCAAAAGTCAGCTTTTATGCTGAAAAAAGAAAGCTAGTCTTCAAAAACACTGTAAAGCTTATGGTATTTTGTTTGTATTTGTTCATACTCATGTCCCCTTGTCACAACCCTACACCAAACTGTAGATTTGAACTTAGATTGTTAAAGTTAAAAGAGAGCACTTGCTGAGACACGAGTCCACGCATATATTACGTCATAGTTGGCAGTATAAAAGGCAAGATTCAGAGACCTGATGGAGTTTCTCTTTCTTCTCTCCTTTTGTCATAGAAAGGTCAAGCTAGTTTTCAACATTTTTTATGTATGTCATTCTCGATATAGCAACAGAATCTCTTATGGAAAACAATGTAAGTAAATGTCTTCACAATGCTACTAGTCACCTGATCAAAAGCCAATGTTGAAAAACACTTCTAATGACTGTCTCTTATGCATCAGTGCACCTACTAATGAGCTGCCAGAAAAGGCTTTGTAAAGCTTTGCTAAGATAGAGCAGGAATGTGAGAAGCCTGAGATAAAACTTCCCTGCTGTGATCCCTGCCTTTCTACTAACAGGGAGCCTAGACTTGGAGCTGCTAATGAGCATGCTAGAGAGAGTGTCCAAACCAATGCAGGCTGGAGACAATTCACCTGTCTGCTCTCAGATCCAGGGTATGATGTATGACAGTAAGACACCCGGTAGTAGCTTTTCTTTAAATAATTTAAGTATTTATTGATTTTTCTTCCATATCCCCATATTTTTATTTAGCCCTGTATTTTATTTTCTTTTGGTGGTTTCTAGTCCCAGCAGAGAAAAAAAAAAGGGATTAAAAACTATGTTTTCTATCATCTTACTCTGCTGCCTACAAATACACAAGAAATTAATGTCATTATGTCATATTATAGCAATGCGGAATACCTAATTAATTCTTCTCTAGGGAAGCAAAATATGTGATTTTCAGAGTGAATATTTACAAAATGAGGTAGTTGAAATGAAAAGCTTTCTAAGTGCTAAAATGAGGCTTTTTCGAATTAAAAGAATTATAAATGCAGCATATATTTTAACTCTTAAAACAATATAAATGGCATAAATTAAAGACTTGACTCCCCCTAGCAATGCCCTGTTCAACATCTTTATCCACAGGCAAATCCCAGCAGGATCTTTAGAGAGAACGCTTACTTAGCTTGGTTTGTAAAAATTCCGGGTCTATAAATGAAATAGTTAACTCCAGGATACCTTTTAAGTTCAATGCTAAGCTTCTCACATTACACATTTTGATGCTATGCTTCTTTTTAGTTTTCCTAGAGGCGATTTTCCTAGTTAATTTTTTTTTTACTCAAGCAAAATTATAGAATACAAACTGTGTAATTTTCCCAATTTGCAATGTCACAGCTATCCTAGAAAGGGAACCAGCCTCTCCCTTCATTAATTACAATCCTGACTATCTTTCCACCTCCCAGGAGGCAGCCGGTGAGGTTCAGATGGGCTAGTGCTATCTGTTCCTTCCAGTTGCCAATGTTCCTATTTTCCACAGCTCACCCTTGCTTTTTCTCCGGTTGATACAACATGCCATGGGAAATCGCTGCCTCCGTAGCAACTGGGGAGATAAGAATGCCGTATGCCTCGGCAACCCCTTTTATCCAAGGATCTCCAAAGAGCTTTATAAAAATCTATTTTTTTAATCCTCTGGATACCCCTGTGAGATAGGTATTAGCCTGACTTCACAGCTAGCAAAGCTAAAATCAGGGAGCATCTACCTGTTTCTCCTCCTCTGAACCTTTCATAGCACTGAATGTGGTGCCAGGAGGGAGCTTGAATTCTGTACCCAGTCCTGAGGTTTCGAGAGGTGGTTGAAATACATGTTTTCTGCCTGGATATCTATGAGACCAGAAGAAACTGAGCTACATGAATACAATTTTAAAGTACAGGCTAGAAAAAAGTATAAATAATACATAATCAACTACATTGTAATATGCTTGATTTAGGACTTGTCCGCAAGATAACTTTGCATTCTTAAAGTTAGCAATCCAAAGTACTGTATTTTTAAGTAAATGTTTGAGAAAAAATTAATAAAAACAAGTAAGTAAATGTTTTTGAGCAAATGTGCTTTTTATCAGGATTTTTACACAGAATGTAAAAATCATCTTTGTGCTCTCAAAAAACAACATTCTAAAAAAAAGAAAGTAAACTAGCATACATAAAAGATTTACATTCTATGAATATATTTTAAAATATATTCTTGAGGGATAAAGTATCTTCAGTTATAATACTGTTTATGAAATCCTGTGATTGCTATCTACATCAAAGAGTGAAATAAAATTTTAATTGACATGATAATTTCTCTTTAAAATGATCTTGAAATGCAAGTACATTGATGCCTTTTGTGCATACTTTGATCCAGTTGATGTAATATTGAGTTTGTGCTACAATACATGAATACTTTTGTCATATTATTTTGTTTAAAAATGAAATTCAATTCTTTTTATCCTCTCTGGTGTTTCGATCAGGGCCTTCAAGTGCTAATCAAGTGTTTCAGCCGCTGAGGAATATCTACACAACTAATGCTCTATTTGTAATTTTAGTTACTTGTCAAAGTACTTATAAGGTTTCATTTAAAACCTCTTATTTAAGATACATCATCACTTGCCACTCAGTGGCTAAATATTTTAGAGTGTACATTTTTTTGGCTTTGTGAATAAAGTTTCATTGAAATCCTTCCATGCCCACATGTGTTTGTATTTTGTATATAATGACATTCACATGGTACTGACAAATTTGCATAGTTCTGACAAACCCTAGAAGATTGAGATATTTGCATCTAACCCTTTACTTATTTTTCCTGAGACTCTTATCTCCACTAAACCTCTAGAAAACAGGAAGTGGGGCTTGGCACTGTTGCTCAAATGGTAGAGTGGTAGCTTTGAGCACAGAGGCTAGGGGAAGTGACCAGCTGCTCAGTTCAAATCCCAAGATGGCAAAAAATAAACAAAAAGAAAGGAATGAAGAGAGAGAGAGAGAGAGAGAGAGAGAGAGAGAGAGAGAGACAGAGAGAGAGAGACAGAGAGAGAGAGAGGGAGAGAGGGAGGAGGGAGGGAGGGAGGGAGGAAGGAAGGAAGGAAAGGAAGGAAGGAAGGAAGGAAGGAAAGAGTTTTCTCAAAGCAAGCAAGCAAGCCAGAAAGAGAAAAGAATAATCTTATAAGTACTTGATTAGAATACAAATAAGCAGATGAATGAAGTAAAGAGGATAACATAAGTGGAATTCAGTAAAAGATACAGAAATCCTGGGACAACATTTAAGTAATATTTTGTAAAGATTATTGAGAAAGCTCAACAAGGCAAACAAAAAAACTCATGGGAAAGTTTTTCTGGTAAAGTGGATGAAACTGAAGATAGAATGTAAGAACTCAAAGATGATATAGACCTATTAAGACAGTTATATAAAGGATTAAGAAAAATATATAAGGAAATATTGGTGGAACAATCAAACCCTCAGGAACATTATTAGGAGACCAAACAACAATAACAATAAACCCCAAATGAAAAAACTCTGTAATAAAGTAATAAAGGAAATAAAGTAATAGGAGAAAATTTCTCAAATCTTGGGAAAGCAGCAGCTATTAGGATACAAGAGGAACCAGGTGTCAGTAGCTCACACCTGTAATCCTAACTACTCAGAAGGCTGAGATCTGAGGATAACAGTTCAAATCCAGTCCATTCTTGAGAATCTTATTTCCAATTAACACCCAGAAAACTGGAAGTGGTGCTGTGGGCTCAAGTGATAGCCTTGAGCTGAAGAACACAGACAGTACCCAGGCTCAGAGTTCAAGCCCCACAAGTGACACACACAAAAAAGATACAAGAGGCCTTTAAGACACATAACAGATTCAAACAGAAAATAATCATCCTAAGTAAGACCTAGTGAAGTAAAAATATTAAATTTGCAAAACAGGAAAACTATCCTAAAAGCTAGATGGTAATAATCACATAAATAATAACCTCATTACAATAACAGCAGATTTCTTACGAGAAACCTTAAAAGCCAAAGAGGATATACAATCATGTATTTAAAGTATACTGAAACTAAGGAACTGCCAACTTAGATTAATTGATCCAGTGAAGGCACCATTCATAGCTAAGGGAAAAATAATAATCTTCCATGCCATACAACAAAAAGTAAAACCAAAGAAATTTATGACTACTAAACCAGAACTGTGAATGGTACTACTTACTATACAGACAGGAGGAAGATAAATGGAAGAACAAACATAGAAGAGAAAATAAATTCCAGCATATGAGCCGATAAACAAATAAAGACTGAAAAAGAACCAAGCACGATGACAAAAAAGTGCATTTTTTCCCCCGCAAGATGCTGAAAGCAAACAACTGTGTGAAGCCACCTCTGTGAATTACATTGTGAAATTGAATTCTTTGCTCAGCATGGCTCTTCTGGAATACAGAGCACTGGCCCTGTTCCCTGTGGATCTCTGTTAAGGCATGATTTCCTTCTGAATACTGTAGTAAAATGGATTTCATTGCAAGGTCTGATATTTTTTCATGTTCTAGTAAAGTGACTTTTCTACTCTGGTCATCAATATTCTAGTAGACGTGTTAGAATGAGGAGAAGTTCAGATAAAGAATATGACTATGGCACTTTTGATTTTGGACTAAGAATTTTTAATGTTATAGAGACTCAACCGTTAAACATGGTAGTAGATAATGGTAAATTTTTTTAGCCCAATATCTTTGTGTGTAGAGCCAGATAAAGAGGTAATTTTTTTAGCAGTTCTTTCCAGATCTTTGCATTCACTTTGGAAGCTAGAAACTGCACATAGTAAAAATATTTGTCCATTAAAATTGAACAAATAATGTAAGACAGATTGGATGGTTTTTTGTTTGTTTTCCTTTTTTTTTTTTTTTTTTTTTTTTTTTTGCCAGTCCTGGGCTTAAGTTCAGGGCCTGAGCACTGTCCTGGGATTTTTCTCAAGGCTAGAGCTCTACCACTTGAGCCTTAGCACCACTTCCGGCTTTTTCTAAGTATGTGGTACCAAGGAATCGAACCTGGGTCTTCATGCATGCTAGGCAAGCAGTCTACCACTAGGCCAAACTCCTGGCCCCTCCTTTTCTGTTTTTAATCTTGGGTAGCATATGTTGCATTGCTTATATTACATGTATCTTATACATGTAATAGTTTCATCATATTCTCTTTTATTGTTCATTTTAATCAATTCTTCTTTCCTTCCTCTTTTCCTTTCATTCTTATTTTCCCTGTTTAAAAAATTATACTTTCATTAATTTTAATCAAGAAGAGATAATTTAGTATGGAATTCTACACTTAAAATTATTTTCTCTAGGGCTGGGAGTTTGGCCTAGTGGTAGAGTGCTTGTCTAGCATGCAGAAAGGCCCCGGTTCGATTCCTCGGTACCACATACATACAAAAAGGGCAGAGTGGTGCTGAGGCTCAAGTGGTAGATAGAGCTCTAGCCTTGAGAAAGTCCAAGGACAGTGCTCAGGCCCTGAGCTCAAGCCCAGGACTGGCAAAAAAAAATATTTTCACTATATATAGAAACCTTGGGAAATACTCTTGTATTAATCTTTTAAATTTATTTGTTTCCTTTATATTTTCCTCTTCCCTGTCTTTTGAATGGCTTTGGCTATGTCTACTCTAATGGAACAAAAAACTATGAAGACAAACATTCTTACTTATTACCTTGAAAGATCCATGAAGATATTGTGTGACACACTACAGCTACTCATTGTCTTTGACTAAGGAATAAATTATCCTAGAAAAAAAATCGCCATGAATTAGGCCAATGGGTCTCTATTTTTAATTCCACTGGTCAATCTTTGATATTTTCTGCTACATTAGTGCAGCGATTCAGTAAATTCCAGTCCTTCTGTTAGTTCTTTTGTTAATATTATTTTAACAATTAAGTCAGTTTCAGCAGCTATTTATTATATCATGTGCTTTTCACAAACAAATGTTTTCAAATTGGTGCAGAATCATCACAATTGTCAACAATTCTTTTGCAGTTCTCTTAATATCACCTTCTCTTCTTTTGATCTGCCGACTTTCTTTAATGTATGTTTATCTATTTATTAATCGTAGACTCTTCCTTATATACTATTGATCTTCTGTGGATCTCAATGTTCAAAACATTTTATTTTTCTTGTTTTTTTATCAGAAATAAGATTTTGCTCTGGAATGCATATTCTTCCCACCTCAGCCTTGCAAGTTAGTACATAGTTTTAACATATACTACAGTATATGTTGGTTCCTGGCTATGAGATTTATTATTGACCCTGTTTTCAGAGTTCCTGGAACATTTTTGGTTTTTTTTTTTTTTTTTTTTTTTTTTTTTTTTTTGCCAGTCCTGGGCTTGAGCTCAGGGCCTGAGCACTGTCCTTGGATTTTTCTCAAGGCTAGAGCTCTACCACTTGAGTCTCAGCATCACTTCCGGCTTTTTTCTATGTATGTGGCACCAAGGAATCGAACCCGGGTCTTCCTGCATGCTAGGTAAGCATTCTACCATTGGGACAAACTCCCGGCCTGAACATTTCCATTTTATAAAATTGTAATTATTAGAGAAGTGCATTATTTCACACACATAGATACTCCTTCTCATGATTTTGTCCCCATTTCTCTCCTCCAACCCCCTCCCCTCATCTTTTCCCCCCTTCCCTTTCCTATTTCAGATAAACAAATAAATGTGTATACAATATACCAGATAACAAGGTCAGATACTGAAACAATATGAGATTAACCAAAGGGCAACAAAAGAGATGAGAAATGACATAGTACATTAAGAACAACAATCACACATTATAAAGCTGTTTCCATAACCTGGAGATCCTTTCATTTAGCCTCATCCTATATGAATGACCTTATGTACTCTAGGTTTTTAGCTATTGTAATCCTCTACTAGTAGAGTTCAAATTTTGTAATAATTACTACAAATGAAGGAAACCATTTAGCCTACATTCCTTTAGGTCTGGCTTACTTCACTTATTATGATTTTTTTCAAGTCTTTCCTTTTCCTTACAAATAGGACCATGTTCTTTCTGATGGCAGCATAGAATTCCATTGTGTGTAAGTACCACATCTTCTTGATCCAATCATCTACTGAGAGGCATCTGGGTTGGTGGAACATTTCTTCTATTAATAAATATCTATAGTTTGAATGTAACTATGACAGATGACCATTGCCATATCTGTCCATTACCAGTAATGGAGTAGACACTCTGTAATTGTGCAAACTATGTATTTGTTTTGTTAAAACAATTTAATTATATCAATGCCACTCACCTCTTCTTATTGTGATGAAATCTATCTTCTGAAAAGTGTGTAAGCCAACAATTCACACAAGATGTACAAAATGGTTTGCCATAGTCATTCATAGAATTTCTAATTTTTGAATTTGTTTTTGCATCTTTAAGAGTCTGGTCAAATACACTGCTCTGTGGTTCACATGTGGTTTCTCAAGAATCTATGTATCTATTTTTAGTGGATGGAATTTATTTTGGTGAATGATATTACATCCAATAGTATGTTGTATAGATTCTAGCTTCAAAATGGTTTTATGACTGTACGATTCAAATATGATAAAAATTTAATAATAATATATTTAAGTATAAACTAATAAATAAAATATAGTGAAACAAGGGCACAATTCAGATATATTTTCTTTTTAACTTTAATTTCAATTTTTTAAGAAGTTATACAAAGGGGCCAGAGTTTGGCCTAGTGGTAGAGTGCTTGTCTAGCAGGCATGAAGACCCAGGCTCGATTCCTCAGTACCACATACATAGAAAAAGCTGGAAGTGGTACTATGGCTCAAGTGGTAGAGCTCTGAGAAAGTAGTAGCCTTGAGAAAGTCCAAGGACTGTGATCCCGTCCTGAGTTCAGGCCCTAAGACAGAAAAAAAGAAAAGAAGTTGTACAAAGAGTTGGCATTTAACAAAGTAGTTTATAAATACAATATGTTTGGATCAAATCCACCCCTATCAACATTCTCCCCATTCCTTCCCTATCCAACGCTTTCCTCATTCCTCTTAATTTTGTAGGACACACATTGATTCATTTCTGTGTTCCCACTTCTCCTCTTCATTTGTCCATCCCTTTTCCCTTGACCTCATCCATTCTCTTTCAAGTACATGGAGGGTTAAAATTTGTGTGAAAACTTGGATTAGTGCTTAAAGTTTACATTTGAAAAGGATTAAACTAAATTTACTTATGAATATAAGGCTTTCTTAACATGATTCTTTAACCTTGGCAAAAATTTAATTGGCTTTCAATATATTATTATCTAACATATTATGTGCCAAAGATGATTAATAAAAGTTGAAATCAACTACTAATTTCATTAAGTTAAGTAAAATAGGAAGTAAGTGGCATGAAAGGTGAAAAAGAAATGCCTCCTTCGTGTTCTCATTTTAACTCATAAATAATGCAATTAAGGCCTTGTCTTCAATGTTTATTGAGACCATGCTCTCTCATTGAGAATGTTCAGACTTTGCTGTCCTTGGGCTTAAGTGTTTCATTTCATTAATATCATTTTGGCATGAGTATTAACATATAAATATTTTCCAGAATTCAGTCTCTAAGATGGGATTGTGAAACAGTTGGTGTGTTCCTTAAAGTAAATCCCTCCAAATTAATTTAAATTGGCACTGGACTAAACACTGAAAATTTGCTTAAAGACCATAAGAAAAAGGTAATTATAAATGGCAGAGCATCCAACTTATGGGAGCCCTTTGGTATGGTTCTTGGTGTTCATCCAAGTTTTCTCTAACAACTTTATTAATTATCTGCAAGAAGAAATAAACACCATGTTAATTAAATTTGCAGCTGATAATAATTGGAAAGTGTTGCCAACTAAATTGCAAAAAAAGAGGAAAGAATGTAAGAGATAAAAAGAAGAAATAAACGAAATGGTGAAAAGTAAAGGTGAGTGGGGTTCACTTTTGGTTCCTTGAGGACCACATTCATTTTTTATTGTATTTTAATGTCAGGGTAATGTATAGAGGGGTTATAGTTACAGTTATATTCATCAGGTGGTGGGTACATTACTTTTTGAACATTGCTACCCAGAATATAGAAACAAGAGCCATATAATGTGTGCTTGTTGTTCTTAATATACTAGGTTATTTCTCATCTCTTTTGTTGTCCTTTGGTTATCTCATATTGTTACAGTATCTTACCTTGTTATCTGATATATCTGATTTATTTGTTTATTTGAAATAGGAAAGGGAAGGGGGGAAACAAGATGAGGGGAGGGAGGAGAAGGAAAAGGGACAAAGTATGAGAAGGGGTAGCAATATTTGTGAAGTAATGCACCTTTTAACTGGTGAATATAATGCAACCCTTCTATTAATCACAATAAAAATATATTTTAAAAAAAGGATCCAAGGGGCTGGGAGTTTGGCCTAGTGGTAGAGTGCCTGCCTAGCATGCACAAAGACCTGGGTTCGATTTCTCAGTACCACATACATAGAAAAAAGCCGGGACTGGTGCTGAGGCTCAAGTGGTAGAGCTCTGGCCTTGAGAAAGCCCAAGGACAGTGCTCAGGCACTGAGCCTATGCCCAGGAAACTTTCCCGCTTTGCAGATGACATGATTCTGTATTTAAAGAACCCTATAGGCTCCACTGTCAAGTTGCTTGAGCTGATTCGAAACTTTGGCAAGGTAGCAGGATATAAAATTAACCCTCAAAAATCAACAGCCTTCCTGTATACCAACAATGAGAGGAGCAAAATAGCAATCAGGAAAGCAACTCCTTTTGCAATAGCCTCAAAGAAAATAAAGTACCTAGGAATTAACTAAGAATGTAAAGGACCTCTTTGATGAAAACTTCAAAATCCTGGAAAAGGAAATTAAACAGACTGGAGGAAATAGAAAACCTCCCATGCTCCTGGATTGGAAGAATTAACATCGTGAAAATGGCAATCCTGCCAAGAACTATCTACAAATTTAATGCAATACCCATCAATATCCCAATGTCATTCTTTAAGAAAATAGAAGAAGCAATCAAAAATTTCATATGGAATAATGAAGACCCTGTATAGCAAAAGCAATTCTTATCAGAAGTGTAGGAGCAATTTCAATATCAAACTTTAGACTCTATTATAGAGCTATATAATTAAAACAGCTTGTTACTGGCACAAGAGCAGGCCTGAGGACCAATGGAATAGAACTGAAGACCCAGAAATCAACACACAGACCCATGACCACCTAATCTTTGATAAGGGAGAAAAAAAATAGAAGAAAGACAGCCTCTTCAACAAATGGTGCTGGCAGAATTGGTTAAGCACCTGCAGAAAGCTAAAGTTGGATCATTCTATGTCACCCTACACCAGGATTAATGGGTCAAAGACCTCGAGGTAAAGCAGAAACGCTAAAAATTTTTACAAGAAGGAGTAGGAGATATACTAGGCCTCCTTGGCACAGGTGGAAACTTTCCTAATAAAGACCCAGAAACACAACAAATTAAAGATAGCTTAGACAAGTGGAACTGCATTAAATTGCAGAGCTTCTGTATGGCAAAGGATATAGCTACCAAGTTAAATAGAAAGCCTACGGAGTGGGAGAAGATCTTCACTAACCATACAACCAACAAAGTCCTGGTATCTAAAATGTATCTACAGCTAAAAATTTTGAATCTCTCCAAAATGAATCTTGAAAGATACAGGAAATTTTTATAGGTACATTTTTATAGCAGCCTGAAACGTGTATCATTTACTCCCGTGTTTCATTCTGTTTGCCTCTGTTCATTATATGATCATGTCCTTAAGGTAAAATAAATATGTTACATATCTTTGTAGGCTTTCAAATCAAGAGTCTTTCCTGATATCCAATATATATTCATGAAAAGTTAACTGAATAAATGATATTTTTGAAACCTGTCTATTTTACTTACTTGTTCTTCAAAACTAAGCATACTAGAGCATCCTTTACTCTCCAGGTTCAAAATTTAAACACAGAGAAAATATCAGTCTTTTCATACAGTATTGGGTAAATCTGCATGTGAGGGTAAAATGTCATTCTTTCCATACAGTATTGGGTAAATTTGCCTGGTCCATAAAACTAGTTTGTTTCCTTCTTTTCTCTCTTTATTTCTCCTGAAATTCAGGAGAATTGGAATCCCAACAAATTCAACCTAGATATTTTCTAAAACAAATTGGATAAGGAAAGATTATTACATATATTCTATATGTGATTATATAATAAATAGTATAATGTACAAAATGCAATGCACAAAATGCATAATATATAAACTATAATATATAAAATGTTATGTTTAATGTACTATATTTTACTATAGAAAATACAAACTATACACAGTATATGATACCATATATAAAAACTGTACTAAAAGAATAGATGCCTCTAAGAAAACTGGGCTTAGATTAGATAGCAATCCTCTCTATATTTTAACATGAAGTTTTATCTTGAAACTTTTAGATTTTATCTCAATTCCATGTATAACTTGAAATTCATTGTAAGTGCATGTTAAATGACTTACCTTGACTTTTCATAATGATAATATGTGAAAGGATCTTATGATTTATGTATTTGGGAATTTTAAGACAATTATTACTTAGAAGACTGTGTGACCACTCCATAAAAATACATATCACCATAAAATAACTGCATATGAAGTATTTAATCCTGAACTTCTAAAGATGAAAAGTGAAAGCAGTTACAATAATCATTATTTTCAATTTTATGTAGTTAAGTGGTTTTACACAAAAAAATTAGCCTTACAAATGACATAGTTATAATGTGTTAATGGTACCATAACGTGTTATTACTTTATGCAACATAATTTCATGGATATTATGTGTGGCATTTTAGGAACTCATACACTTATAGTTATTAGAAGTTACTCATTTTTTTCAGACCATATTCTTCTTAACTCTATTACTTTCTATAATACTTGAGTGGTTTCTCTACTTTTTGATAAGAGATCTTCCTGTGAATTGTGTAGCCTATTTTCTAACTTCTTAGCTTAATGCCTCCCAATTCCTTCATTATCATCTTTTTTCTTTATTTTTTTCAATTGAATACATAGGACATTGTTTTAAAGGAATTCCAAAATCAAGAACCAGTCCTGATCCAACTATCTACTTTATAAGGAAAGGGTTTTAGTAATGAAAGCTGGTTGGAGGGGAAAAATGGGGACAAAAACTATGAGAAGGGTTATCAATGTGTGAAAAGTAATACACTTACTATCTGGCAAATGTAACTGTAACCCCTCTATACATTACCCCAACAATAAAAAATTAAAAAAATTATGTCACCAGAAAAAAAAACCGTACAAACTGACCTTGTTTAAAAAATGAGAACCCAAAATAAGACTTCTTGTTTAAGTTCAAACTGACCTGACCATGTAGAGGCTAAACATTACTTAACCAAACAATTTCCAAAAACAAGGCCCAATGACAAGGCCCAATAACAAGGCCATGTGGAGACATCCAATCCGTAGAAACACATATGTAACTGTACAATTTGTAACCAATCAGCCTTTAGCAGCTGCTTAACTGTGGTAAAATTGTTTGCTGTTTTGTCCTATAAAAGTTAGCCTGTGAGGCCAGGAGGGGTCACTCTTTCTCTTCATAGAGAGGGCTATGATCAGTCAGTGTAATTCTCCATATTTGGCATGAAATAAAGCTTTGCTTAACTTTCAAAACAATACAATCATTTAAATCTTCTCCTCCTTTTTCTCTTTCTCCTTTTTCTCCTTCTTCTCCTCCTTCTCCTCCTCCTCTTTCTCCCCCTCCTCCTCCTTCTTTTTTCTTCTTTCTCCCTCCTCCTCCTCCTCCTCCTCCTCCTCCTCCTCCTCCTCCTCCTCCTCCTCCTCCTCCTCCTCCTCCTCCTCCTCCTTCTTCTCTTACTTCTGACAAAACGGGGAAATCTAGCTCATAGGAGAAATCTATGACCCTTCTGAAATAAGATTTTGGAACATCATTTTTGCTTTCTGTTGTTTGGATACAGGACTGGTGGAGAATAGATTTTAGATAGTGTCAAAGAGAGAGAAAATGAGAGACAAAAATATGCTCCTCTTAACTTTACTTCATTGCCAGTTGCTGGACAAGCAAGATGATTTCCATGAAATTTAAATGAGGTGTTTAAATTGGTTCCTTGTATAAATTACTCTACATGGATATTCTCCAATTTGACATACATGCTGATTTCCAGATCGGTCTTGCTGCTACATGGAGGGTAGACTATGTAAAATGAGTAAAAATTCAGAATGAAAAAAAGTTTAGGTTGGACCAATGGGCAGGTTAGACTTCTCTTCATCTCCCAAAGCTTATATTATTTTTAAAATTAGATGCACTGAAGTCTAACATTAATAAGAAATTAAGTTTGAGCTCTTTATTATAGAATAAGTACTTATAGGCATTCCTGGAAATCACAGTGCTCCATTTGAGGAAAAGAAAAAGACTAGTTAGCTAGAAGCCAAGGACAAATTGGACTTAGGAAATTAGAGATACATTTTCATAATTCTCTTGGACCCCAAGAAAGGAGAAATGAAATACTTTATGTTCACAATACAAATAGGAAGAGTGACAATGCTAAAGAGAAATGTGGGTTCACAGACTGTCACCTCCCCACTTCAGATTCCTGCTACTCAAAATTTGTGAAGCCCATTTTTCTTCTCTCTGCATTCTATCGGTTAACTTACAATCAATTTATTAGCTCTATATCTAAACCTTCAATTTATTTAGAAATGTCTACCATAGAGTCAATTTTAAAGGAAGGATTTGAGATTTTCTTAATAAGCACTTGCTCTCTAAGTCATAATTTGTCATTAACACCATAGTACTGATTATGGAAGCATTTTTTGAGGTTTATGGAAGCATTTTTAATTATTCTGTTTATCATTTTAGAAAAACACAATCCATTTCCCTAGTGAAAAACAGAAAACAAACGACAAAATTACACTGACTCTCTTAAAAACCAAGAACATTCTGATTTTTAATTTATTTTAAAGTGCTATCTAAAAATATACACGTGAATGGAGAAACAGTCAGTGTTCAGAACATCTGTACATTACATGTTAAAGTCAGATTTAAAATGTCTACTCAGGCATTTCATTTATCTGTGTGTGTGTGTGTGTGTGAGAGAGAGAGGGAGAGAGAGAGAGAGAGAGAGAGAGAGAGAGAGAGAGAGAGAGAGAGAGAGAGAGAGAGAGAGAGAGAGAAAGAGAGAGAGAGAGAGAGAGAGAGGGAGGGAGAATTTGAACTTGGTGCCTGTGCCCTTTCCCTGAATTACTTTCCTCAAGGCTAGAAATCTACCCACTTTTTGACCAGTCTCTCATAGATTTTCCTGTCCTGGCTGGTATTGAACTGTGATCAGCCACCTGAATTAGATAGAATTACAAGGAAAAGCCAACAACACCATCTCCACTTATTATTTCTTTATGGTGATAACTTGCAAAATCCTTCTACCTTTTAGATATATGTGGTATTTATTGTTATCTATAGTCAGATATTGTGCAGCAATAGACCGCAGCTTCCAGCCCTTATCTAATTGCTCCTTAGTATACAGTCATCAACATCATCTTCCACAAGCCACTCCAACCCATGTTAACCACTGTATTGTCCTCAATTTCTATAAAATCAAATGTTTCAGATCTCATATTTGAATGAGATAATGAATGTGATACTTGTCTTTCTGCTTTTGGCTTATTGTGCTTAATGCAATGATCTATGGTTCTATTCATGATACTGTAAATGACAGGATGTCATTTGTTTATGGATAAATAGTATTTCATTGTGCAGAGTTACCACATTTTCTTTATCTTCAGATTAGTTGAAAGATAAGGGAGATTGTTTCCATTCCTTGACTATTCCAAACAGTGTTGAAATAATTATGGAAATGCAGGTGTATCGTCAACATATGGAGAACCCTTTGTACTCTTTTCTATAATGGCTGCACTAATTTGCATTAATTCATGCCCATAATGAGCATACCTCTCTCTCCATCCTCACCACTCTTGTTATCAGTAGTCTGTTTACAGAAACTATTCAAATAGAAGGAGGATATTTTTCACTATGATTTTATGATAATGAATAGGGAGAATTTTCTTCATTTTTCAGTTTATTTTGCATCTTATATATATTGCAAAAGTTTAAATCACATTTTTCTTTAGAGTTCAGGTTCTGGAGTTCCTTAAATGTTTTGAATATTAAGTCTTTGTCAGATGTACATAGTACAAATATTTTCACTCATTCCAAAGGCTCTCTTCACTCTCACTACTGTTTCCTTTGCTGTGCAGTAGCATAATCCTATTTGCCTATTTTTCCCCTTTTGCTTCCTGTGCTTCTAGGGTTTCATCCAAAACCTTTGTCCTTTAAAAAATACTAAAGCATTCTCCATGACTTTCCTTCTAATAGTTTCATAGCTTACATTTAATAGTTAAATCCATTTTATGTTGACCTACTTTCATACCTTTGCATATGAATCATCTGATTTTCCCTCATTATTTTCCAAAAGAGTGTCCTTTTTCCAGTACATATTCATAATAGCTTTGTCAAAAATTATTTGGTTACAGATATATGTTTATCGCTAGGCTTCTACTCTGTTTAATTGGTCCATGAGTCTGTTTCATGGCAGTACCATACTTTTTGGATTATGAAAACTGTCGAATATGTTTTATATCAGGTAGAATGATGCCTGTCTTCCATATTATTCTTTTTGCTGAAGATAGCTTTGGGTTGTTTGTATTTGTGAGTGTTTTTGTGTGTGTATGCATTCATATACTAGAACACATTTCTTTTTTAAACAATACCACTGATGCTTTGAAAGAGGTTTCTCTGAATCTTGAGAATCAATTTGAATAATATAGAAATCTTAGAACATGGATTCTTCCAATCCAGGGATTAGGATGTTTTCAATGTTTGTAATTCATAAACATTCTAGAATATACATCCTCAAACTATACATTAAAGATTTTAAATTTGCACTCAAAACCTTTAAAAATCCATACAAACATCAGATGAAACATTTTTATATTTTTCACATTAACTTTTATTCACCAAAGAATGACAAAACTATGATGCATATATTAAGATGATTACAAATGTTGTTTGGTAATGTGTAATCATGAATGAAATTTCAGGTTTATTTAACTGCTAGAGAAGCCAGGTAGATTACAAGAATTTCAAAGGTATTTATTATGAATTGTTTTTCCTCAATATTAATGTGTTTAAATCCTAACTCCAAGTAATAAATCGTGTAACAATATTTTGATATAATCTTAAAAAGAGATCTAAATTAAAATGAGATCATTGTGGTAGAATTTAAGTCAACATAAATATTATCTGCATGATGACATGTACAAAAACAAGAACACGATAAGTAGGTAAAACAACAATATTTGTAAGAAATTGATTCTGTATACTTCTTGTTTGATTTCTATCTTAGATAACTTAGTTAAAACAAATATCTACTAGCTACTTATCTAATGGCATATTTTATGGCAGCTCTGGTAAGCTAATAAATAAGTACCACAGCTATTTGAAACAGTTAAATCCTTTCTGCAATTAGAGTAACTACATTCCTTAAATAGTAACTGTGACAGCAAATTAACTTGTCTGATTAACTTCAAGTAATTTATTAAGTTCACCACTTCAATAAAAATGTAATTATTATACTAACCATATGAAGTGAATGTTTTTGTTTGTGAATGACTAGATTCTGGACATTTAAGACCATGTCAAGAAATTTAGAAAAGACATGCAAAAATAACCACCTTCGGCTTAAGAGATAACAACAAAGTGAATTTGTTAATTTTTCATTCCCTCCATTTTTTAAAAGTCCTGGGCTTGAACTCAGGGCCTAGGCACTGTCCTTGGACATTTTTGGCTCAAGGCTAGCACTCTGCCACTTGAGCCACAGCACCACTTCCAGCTTTCTCTCAGTATGTGTTACCAAAGAATTAAACCCAGGGCTTCACACATTCTACGGGAGCACTCTACCACTAGGCTACATTCCTGGTCCTCCCTCTTTCATTCTTAAAACCCAAGGTGCAGTCTTAGATGCTCTCCAGGACAACAATAGGTTATGTAAATGTTGAATTCTTATGGAACAATATTTCACTGAAATGATATCTAGGACCTATCCCTTCTCTAATGAAGTCAGAAGGCTCTCTTCTGGATAACCCATCAACCTGTCAACTGCACTGACACTTCTATAAAATGCATGTTCTCCATGTTCTCTGTTGTGTACTCCTCTAGCTGTTAGTCTTACTTCATTTCATGGTCTTCTTATTCATTCAGTCATTCAAGGAGAACCTTAAAATATCCTCTCCCTCCTCTCCCCATATATGAGGTATCATCAAGTTTGGTGCTTTTCAAATGTGTATAAATTCTCAAAAATCTCCTCATAATTTACTGTTTATTTTAGGTCTTAATTATCCCTTGATTATATTAGTGTGTTCTAATTACCATAGGCTCCAAACTACAGCCTTGATTATAATCTATACTAGAAAATGCCTACTTATTTTGATTCTAGTTTGACTTCACCTTCTACACTGATTCAATTGTTACATGTCTAAAATTTAAACACAGATATGTTACTTTATCACACAGTATTTTATGACTGCTAACAAGGTGCAACATAACTCAGAGTACTAACTCTTCTCTTCTCCTGTCAAGTTTCCCATTGATGAATCATTCTACATTTTATGTTTTTATTATAAGAAAACTAATTTAGGGCTGGGAGTTTGGCCTAGTGGTAGAGTGCTTGCCTAGCATGCACAAAGACCTGGGTTCAATTCCTTGATACCACATACTTAGAAAAAGCCAGAAGTGGTTCTGAGGCTCCAGTGATAGAGTTCTAGCCTTGGATTAAAATCCAAGAACAGTCCTCAGGCCCTGAGCTTAAGCCCAGAACTGGCAAAAAAAAAAAAAAGAAAAGAAAACTAATTTGGATAATCAAATATACCTCTGGGTATAGATAACAAAAGGGAAATTCTTAGTAATTGTCCAACTAAGGAATGTTTGGCTATTTTAGGTTATAATATTTATCAATATTTATCAAACAAAATGTGGGCCTTCAGCAAAAAGTGCTAAAGCCACAAGACTGGCAAAAAAATCTTTCCTTAATTAAAAATTTACCCTATGCATTTCTATCAAAAAAGAATTTTAAGAGAATATTTTATAGAGAAATGACCTAATCAAACTTGAATTCAATGAAGACATGAAGTATCAAATTCAGCTAATAAAATAAAGGATTTTCCTCTCCTATGGCACTAAGTTTTCTTAAGTATTACCTCATGAATAGTTTCTACAGAATAACAGGTATTTTTGAAACTATTAATATTTGAAAAATCACTAAAGAATTCTATGCAAGTAAAATGTGGCAGGGCTGGGAATACATCTCAGTGACATAGTTTTTTTCCCAGGATGTATCAGGCATTGTGTTCAGTGTTAAGACATGGAAAGCATAAAGAAACAAAACAAACAGTAACATGCTTAGAATTCTCTGCAGAATATTAGCCACACATAAATGTATTGATCAGAAATTCCAGGCTTCCATATCCCATAACTGAATTCATGAGATTCTGAAAGGAAAGTATCTAATGACTGTAAGAATGCCTGAATATAAATGTCCAGCATACTAGGCAAAGTACAATCATCAAATAAAGGAAAAGAACTAGTTTGATTTTAACACATATTTTTAAAGTGTAGAAGAGCCAAGTGATGTGGAAATTATCAGTGTCCAGTAGTGTACTGGAGATATGGGTCCCTTACAAATTAACTCACAAATGTTTTCTCAAATGGATCTTCCAAACCCCTCTTTCATCTTATCATCTGAGCCTGGTGACTGAAATTTCTTCATTGCTTTTTCCACACCTTCCTAAGAAAGCTTTTCCTTCTTAATGGGTTTTATGGATAAGTGGAAGTTTTCAGTCTTTGAGATTGTTGATATAACAGCTTTCATGAGTATTAAAGTTCAAGGAAAATAATCCTTTATAAAAATGTACATTAAGTTCTTTCTAATGATTCATGAGAAATAGCCTTCTTTACCAATTACTAAGTATTAAAAAGTTACCAATTATTAAAGGTTTTACTGACAAGGTCATTTACAAAAGAATCATTCAATCTGACCAGAAAAAAAAGAAAAACCTTGCTGAGAATACAGCTAAAAACAATTCTTCAACTAAATTCTCAGAAAGTTAATGTTTTCTTTATTTATATTTAGATAAGGCGCAGTGAGAACGCTTCATCCTTGAACTGAGAAGCTGCCTCTGAGCTCTTTACTGAGAAAAAGAAGAAAGTTTGATTGCAGTGGCAGGTTTGAACAATTTGGATGTGCAGAGTATTGATTTCTTTCTTGTATTTATTCTATTTTTTTTGTTAGGAAACGTTAAATATCTGGAGAGAAATGGCAAAAGTGAACATTTTAAAAACAGTTTGACATGACTGAAATCCTTCCTATTTGTCAAGGTGTTTCCTCACTAGATGGAATTGTTCTGTTTTCACATTTTTGTTCCCAATAGATGTCATATCCTTGAAATGTGGCAGATTCATGTCTCTGAAGAAGCAGTTTTTCAGTTTAACAGCATCTAAATGTCAGGTGGGACCTGGAGAGCCATGATAGGCTGACATAACCATATGCTTTGTGCTCCCATTTTACTAATCAAGCAGTTGGTAAATACAAGGGAGAGCCTGTAAGGCATAGGTCAGCACATGGATCAAACACAGATCTTGGCCATTCTTTAGTCATCTCTCAAAAGGTACCACAGTTCTCAAGTTGGTTTCTCTGGCCACTGTAGAGACATATGAATTCCAATTCATAATTAGACCAGTCACTAGGCCTGGGGAATCTTTCTTTGTGTGTCAAACACCCATGTCACCTGTGGAGTATGGAAAGTGGTCACCCTCCCAAGTTCTTTCAGAAAGAACCAAGGAAGCACACAAGTCTCTGTTATGATCTCTGGAAGGATTTTTGCCTTTATAATTCATTCACAACTGTTTTGACTTCCTTAAAAGATCTTTATCCTAGAGAACAATGCTGCTTGTTTTGGAAATTTTTTGTGTTCTTCATACCTGTGGAGTACAAATTATGTGAAAACTATAGAGTTACTTCACAGAGTCATGTAATCAACTATTTTTAAAATGTCACTATTTGGCATCCTTTACATACTTTACTGATGTGTAATGTGACCAAATATAATGAGAGTAATAATTTTTTGGGTTATGAAAAACTATCTCAGTATGTTTCACATGGAAACTATTTCAAATAAGCTATTTTGAGCCCAAAATAGTTATCAAAGACTCAATTAGGTTTTTTAAAACATTTTTCAAAAGTTAGCATACAATAGTGTTATAAGGAAGTAATGTGATAATCCATGAAAAAACTCTCAGGACTTGAAGGGATATTTTGTATTCTTTTTTTTATAAGCTTACATGAAGCCTTGAAATATGGCATCAAATTTCACATTTAAAAGCACACTCTAAAAAATATTCAAACAAAACTTCCACCATTGAAATATGTAAAACCAAAATATCACACTGAGGAGGGATGGTGCAATTAAAATCAGAATTAATCAGGTTTGTATTGACTTTTACTTTGTATTAGCTTTGAACGTTGATTTCATTCATGTTGGTGATTGTGGTTGGTGGTCTAATGTAAATCTTTACCTTGATGTCAAGGATCAAATAATTCACAGTCTTTAGAGACAGGGAGTGTGAAATGTACCAACAAAACAGGGACATGTTGCTAACTCAATTGGAAGAAAAGTATTCCTCTTGCATACCATTGTCAGTCATGTGATTGATCATGAGCATCCTCCACAGACATGTTACCAGTCATGGTACAAATTGAGCTGGAGAAGTTGCTCAATTATCATGAATCCAACACCACAGCTACCTTTTCAAGATGTCCTCTTGCTCACTTGGTGACTTTCCTGTTTTATTGATTCTGAATACTCAAGTTTCACAAGAATATATATGACCAAATGTTCTTTCTTTTGCCTTTATGGCTTACCATAGCACAAATTGCTGCTGATGTGAACATTCATATTGGCATACATGGAAGAATGACCTTACTTTATAGTGCTATTATGAAAGCATAGTTTAAACCAGCCTTTCAATTTTTGTGTGACAGAGAAGGGGCTAATCTTATGGGTCTTGACCTCTCTTGAGCATTCAAACTATTGATGACAGAGCACAAGGCTCTTTATATTCTCTGTTGTCATTTTCTTAGCCTTAGATTGTTCCTAAACCATTTAAGTGCATGTACCTTATTGGCATCCTGTGCTGGATGCTAATGTTTCTTCTCAGGCTCACCATCTCTGGTCTAGGCTGTAAGTGTTGAGGAAAGAAATGAGCTTCCTTTAGTCCCTGGCTGGGATTTCTATATTACTAAAGGTATTAGGCTTCATGTCTTTTTAAGAATACCTAATTTGTGGGGGCTGTGGACTAGTGGTAGAGTGCTTGCCTAGAATGCACAAAGATGGGGGTTCAATTCATCGTACCACATACATAAAAAAAAAGCTGGAAGTGGTGCTGTGGCTCAAGTGGTAGAGCACTAGCCTGAGCATTAGCTCAGGCCCTGAGTTCAAGGCCCAGGACTGGAACAAAAAAAAAAAGAATACGTAACTTATGTATAATTTCAAGCAACACTATGGAAGTCCAATTTTGTGGCTCTAGGTTCTTCACTAAACTGGAATCTTTTGAGTACTATTGCAACATATATCTCAAATAAGATTTACAACATTTTTTGTTGTTTTGTTTTTGCTGAAGCTTCATCGATGCTCTCAATAAATACCTTTATTCTTCTTTTAATTTATTTTCATTACCTTATTACAAGTATCAGTGGATATATTTATAAATTCCACATACAAATATACAAATGAAAGTTATAAACTTGTGAGAAAGGTACAAAATTTAGTACAAAAGATCACATAAACAAGATTAGAGATACCCTAACCTATCATGTTTTCCTTGGAGATTCCTTGGTCTAAAGTTCCTATCACTCCTTAATTCTCTCCACTCCCTGGTGTCCCTTATGCAAGTGATGTCACCACTCTTACCACTACAATTGGCCACAAAATAGGTGCTGGCTACAATGGCACCCATATAGATTCTGACCAGTAGAGTGTATGTTGTCCTGGCGAGAGCCTTTTTACCCACTGGGCTGTCTAAAAATGAGACTGCCAGGCCCAATCAGATTTTCATTTCTTTTGTGAGGTCTGAATGAATCATTCAAAGGAAGGCTGACGACAATAGGAAGGGGGAAAAGTTGCTGAGAGATTCACAGAAAGGAGTCAATAAGCAGAAAGTCTGGGGTTACATAATTCAGGCAACAAAAATGCCTCCATAGAGAGGAGAATAATGAGGCTCCATTTGCAAATGACAGAAGATGTTCTAGATGCACAGAGTGACAATGTCTGGGTTGGCTTCAAGTAGAATGCTCTGTGGAGAGGGAAGGCTGACTTGTGCTGAGGGACACATTGGCTCCTTACAAGTGTTTGTACCCTAGATGATCATGCATTTCTTGATGATTCCTGGCTGTGTGATTCTAGTTGTATTATGGAAATTATTTAATTTCCATAAGCCAGTGCAGACATCTGTCTAATTCTCCCTAAGTTTCTCATTAAATCTTTCAAGAAGCCACAGCTACTGTATATGGCTTAATGGGAAAGAAGAATTAAGCAAGTATAGCACTTCCAGTGATTTTGTGAAGGAATAAAAATGAGGATTACTAGCAAATTTAATGCACTAATATTCATGATAGAGAAAAGTTAGATGCTTCATTAAATGTGATAATAAAAGAGCAATCATAAGAAAAAATTTTAAGCTCTTTTCTGGTTTTAGTTTTGGAGTAACTTCTTTAAAATGGGAATTGTGATGAAATTAATATTTTGATTGTTTAAGATGCATATTGATATATTAAGAGATATACTTTAAACTCAGAATGAGAAAATACATTTTTTTAATTTAACCAGAGTCGTAAGTGAAGTACATTTCACTAAATAACATTTGGTGTGATGTAAAGATTATAAAACTTCAATTCACCTAAATAATTGTAAATATGTTACATCATATATCTTATATCTTTTAAAGATAGCTAGCCTTGAGATTTTCTGTTGGTGTGAGCTATTCTCAACTTAAAAATTCTTATTGTTTACAATGTTTTTAAGAATAAAACATTGTAATGCACCGACCTCCTAACAAATGTAACTGTACCCCCTCTATACATTACCCCCAAAATAATCATGCCAAAAGAATAAAACAGTACATTGGTTAATAAAAGTTTATTCATCTTTGCATCTTTCTACACAGTCTGGTTTGTACTACAAGATTTCTTTGGGGATTTATCAATGAAATTTAGAAAATTTTCTCATACATTTCTCACTTAGGAAATTCAAAAAGCAATAAAAATAAAGTCTGAAATATAGTTATCTGAACTCCACTGAAAATGTGATAAGTGAAAAAATTTAAGTAGGCTTGAAATAAATATATGCTTTGATCCTGCATAGGGTTATAGTTGGACTTATATAATACTTGCCATATATGTACTGTACATTCAAAGATGCCGAGTCTGACATATAAAAAAGAACATTGAAATTTTAAGTATTTTGAATTTGGGTATTCAAGATTTGAAAATTTCTGTGAAAAATAGAAAAGAAACAAATATTTTATTTATAGATGGAAATTTTGGTTTAATCTGAGGATTTTTGGAAATGCAAAAATAAAAACCCATTCCCTATATATTAGCTTCTCTTTAATAATTCTATAAAATTAACTGAATTGTATATATTTGATGGGATGAGTTTACACTCTGAAAAAGCAACTATATATAGAATTGCATAATGAGGGCTGGGAGTTTGGCCTAGTGGTTAAAGTGCTTGCCTAGCATGCACGAAAACCTGGGTTCGAATCCTTGGTACCACATATATACAAAAAGGCTGGAAGTGGTGCTGAGGCTCAAGTGGTAGAGCTCTAGCATTGAGAAAGTCCAAGGACAGTGCTCAGGCCCTGAGCTCAAGCCCAGGACTGGTAAAAAAAAAAAAAAAGAATTGCATAGTGAATAGAGACAAGTATACTAAAATTGTTAACTACTGACTTACTACATGCAGATTTGACTAGTATTGAAAAGCATGTGTAAGAATTTACCACTTATAATTATAGCATTTGAGGATATTAGTCATATATCATTTGGTCAGATACTTTCTCAAAGTTTTTATGCAATATATGCTTTTGTACAATTAAGATTCTGGTAATTTTTCCACTATTTCCTTGTGATCTTATATCAGTGAAATGGTGCCACTATAACTGAGTCTCAGTACTTAATAATGAAGAAACATTGACTCATGATTCTGCTGAACTGTGTGGAGTTTCCTTTCGGCAGACCTTACATTTGGTGCCTTAATCTGTCGTTTTACATCCTAAGTGGACAGGCCCTCATCAGGTCCTGCTGACCACTCCCACTGCAGTTTAGCTCAATGGACAGCCACAGTGGTTTCTTCTGTCAAGAATGAAAAAGGCTTCTGCTCTTGCCCCTTCTATGACTCCAAGGTGTCTTGCATCCTTTGAGAAGATGGCATCCCTGCCTCTTGAGACTTCTTTTGAATTTCATCCAAGGACACATATGCGTGTTCACTACCATGGAATTCTTACTGCTCCTTCTGGACAGATAGAATCCCCGCCTTCTACTCTCAATGTTGACACCTCTTGTCAGCAGGAAGTAGCCAGAAAGATTAGGTGCCCCTTTACAACTATGAGAAGGTTGGAATGTTAGGTCCGCCTGGAAGAAATGACTTCTTCCCTTGGCTCTCTCCCCCTGCACCCTGGAAATACCCGTCCAGCACCTGTAACCCTGGCAACTGTCATGCCTGGGGGCAGTGGGAGGTCCCCACTGAGGTATTTCCCCATCCTCTAAGGTCACATCCACTTCCACTGTGTCTATTCCCCTCCCCCTATATAATCTCTCACTTCCCACCCTAAGCTCTCTTGCTCGCCTGACTCCATCTTGGGCAGCAGGAGTCTTCTCTTTCCTTACACAATAAACCCTCTTCTGCTAAACTGCATGGAGTTTACTTTCAGCAGACCTTACAATGATAAATTCTGGTAAGGCCAAGATCCAGGGACCTATTCCTGTACTTCATTGTGGGGAGCCAGAGTGGAATCAAACTGTACCTTGACTTGCATCAGACAATGGCTTTATTGTCTTATTGTTTTCTGGCCTTATTCTATGTAAATGACCTGAGATTTACCATATGAATGTAACACCTGGAGGTTCCCTGGGCCTGAAGGAGGGAAGAAGCGGGAGTGAAAAATAAACGCTGCAGTCTTTACCTGGACTGCGGACATCCCGGACCCGGTGTGTCTGTCTCTCTTCTATTTCTTCCTAGTCCTTGCCCCCTATTTCAGGAACCCCAATCTGCGAACCCTGGTTTGCTGCCGGTTGGCCCCGGCACTTCATGACTGGTATGACCCAATCACAATGTTGATTGAATGGTTCCACCTCACAACATTATCACACTGGACATCAAGGTTCTAAAATATGAGCTTCAAGGTATTTATCAAAATCTTAGAAGATACTGTCTTATAAATAGAGCAATACTGGGTACTTTTCATACTTCTCAACCAAATTGAGATCATTACAAGATATTGAATATTTCTCCTACATTGATTAATTTAGAATAATTTTACTCTAAATAACCCTACATCAGTTTTATCAAAAGTACTGAAGTTTTTTTGAATTTTTCTTTAGGATAGATCACAATATTAGAATTTATGAATCAAGTCTAACTTTTAAAAATTTATAGCACATATTTCAAATGTAAGAAGCATCAATTATCTATGTCCTAAAATTCCCTATGTCCACTGGGATTTCTTCATTTTATTATAAGCATATTAAATTCATAAATTGCAGGATTTGCACAAATGAGGGCTGAACCTCCCCTCTGTGACGTTGTACTGGATATAAGATAGCATTTTCAAGCGTTTCAACCTAGTAAGCAGGTTTTATTGCTCTTTTATTCATAGTGAGCTATTAGAGATGTAGAAAAATATAAGTGATCTAATGTCAAGCTCTAACACAGAAGAAATTGTGGATGTCATCTTTTCAGCATACTAAAATCAAAGTTTTCCACATCTTCAACAAAATCAAAGAATGTAGTCTAGCTTAACTCTGAGTAGACAGGATTTGAACATGAGATTTAGTCAAGTCTATTTGCTCCTTCTCAGTGTAGTCTGAGGGAGAAAATTCCCCAAATATTTGGGAAATATGGTTATGAAGAACAGATGATAAGCCTGGAGTGTAACCTAGAGGTTGATGATAATCATACGCTATTGATGTCACCTGGTTTATCTAGCCAGTTCTTACTCTACATAAAAATTTGAGTGTTAGGGGAGATTGCCAGAAGATGGTGGTGGTTCAGTGTGAGTCTTTCTGAGCTCTAGCCAAGATACCAGTCCTAGGATCATAAGGGAAATTCATACCCAAAGATCCATCCTAAGTGAGCTTTGGCACCACAGAGATCTCAGTCAGAGAAGAAAACGGCAGAAAACCGGTGCAAGAAGACACCATGGAGTGGCGCTAGCCACTCAAAGCCCCTGTGGAGACAAAGCCTCCCTCCACCAATGGAGCAGACAGCACTTCTCGGCAGTGCAGATCTGCAGGCTACAGACAGAGCCAGACAGAGCCTACCCAAGCCATCACCCAGCTGTGGCATGGACATGCCAGCTTCACAGAACCAGAAAATTCAGAAATTTGTGAGTGAACTCTTTTGAGATGTTTCCATTTCTGCTCATTGAATGGCATAGCGAAAGAATCCCTGCCCCAACCAGCCAAGAGCAGCATCATCTTGACTACTGGCAAAGACCCTGCCAAACCAACTGCAGCCTGAGAAGTGGTGCTGGCAGCACCATCAGTCAAAAGGGCAAAGGTTTTCCCAGAGGCAGCTTAGCCAAATGTCTGACCCAGAGGCAGTTTAGCCAAATGTCCGACCCTGGCGCTGGCAGAAGTTCCTCCCCTTGGGCAGGGCCGTATTCCTGGAAAACAAAGCCGCTCACAGCTTCCTGTTTTTGTTTTCTTTTTCTTTTTCCTCTGCTCAATCAAGAAAACTGATCAGAAAAACTACAAAGGCAAATCGCAAGAGAAAAAGGTTTTTTGAAGTGTTTGGATCCCGAGTTTAGTGGAGACACAAGTTTCCTGTCCCATTCCCCCCACTTAAAAAAACTGAAAAATACCTCTCCTTTTTTCTTTTTTTCTACCTTTTTTTAATTTGCATTTTTATATGTTTTATTTTTTTTTTACTTTTTGCCATTTTACCTCCACTTTTTTTAATGTTATGATTCTTTCCTTTTTTTCCGCCCCTGATTATCTTCTGTCATTGTGTTTGTTCCTAGAAACATAATGACAGCACTGGGTACAGACTGGATATTTTTATTGATACAGTCAACTTCTTAATAATCTGTGGGTTATTAGCCCTACTGTTCCTTGCCTAAGAACTCATAATTGTGTGGGATCTTACTCCACCTTTTTCTTCTTTTTCTTTTTTGTTTGTTTATTTTTACTTTTTAAAAATTTTTTACTTTTGAACTCTCATATACATACCTTCCTCTTTTTTCAATATATTGTTCCTATTACTTCAACTTTTAGAATGCATGGATCTTCAGTTGATGATGGTTGAGCAATATTGTATATCTAGGTATTCAATTGTACTGTAGGTCCAGAGGGACTTAAATACAATTGAGATTGGATTGAGGGGTTTATTTGGTCATAAAATGGTGACTGGTGATGGTATCAGATTAGTCTGAAAGTGCACAAAAAGAGAGGGGGGGAGGGAGGGAGAAGGAGGGAGAGAGAGAGAGAGAGAGAGCGATTATACCAATCTAAAATTGTGAACATCTACTGTCTGGCCAACTAAAGAGCTCTAGGTTGGTTATATTTTAAAAATTATAATTTTGTTCAGTATTAATCTTGTTCCCATTTTCAAATGGTCAGAACAAGAAACTCAAGAAAAATGTCAAATCAAGGAATAGCATCTACCACCCAATATAAACAGGCAATACAGCAGTCAATGGCAAAACTAAGAGAGTTCTATAAATGCTACACAAATGCAATTCATAAACATGATTACTGAAAAGTTTCAAAACATACAGGAAGAGATATGTGAGGAAGCCATATCTAAATGAGATGAAACCATAAACAAGGTGATATGTGAATGAGAGGAAGCCATAAAGGAGGTCATAAAAAAGGATTTACAAAGAAAACTGGGTGAATTCAGAGAATCAACAAATGAAAAGCTGACCGAACTCCAACAAATGTCCAATGAGAGTGAAGCTGCTGAGCTAACCATGCAAATGGAAATCAAGGAGTTAAAGAAGTCCATCCAAACAAGATCTAAAACAAGAGATGCAAAGCATCAAAAATGAGCAATTGGTAGGAAGGAAGATGAAGAATAAAGTAGAAAGTATTGATAGCAGGTTAGACAATGCAGAAAAAAGAATCTCCAGGGTTATAGAGAAAGAATAGAAAATAAGTCAAACCAAATGAAGGAAATATGTGAGAACACTTCAGGAGGTCCAAGATACAATTAAGAAACCTAATTAAAGGCTAAATGGTATTGAAGAAGGCCTGGAGAAAGAGGTCAATGGTATTGGCAATACACTTCAGGGAATCATCTCAGAGAACTTCCCAAATATCCAGAAGGGAAGGCCCATCCAGATACAAGAAGTTTTTAGAACCCCAAACAGACCTGACCAGAAAAGGACATCCCACCTCCACATTATGATCCATAAAGGGTTAATAGAGACCAAAGAAAGGATCCTAAAAGCAGCCAGGGAGAAGAGAACAATAACCTACAAAGGAAAAACCACAGATTTCTCAACAGAGACCATGCAAGCAAGAAGAGATTGCCCTTAAGACAAATAACTACCAACCAAGAATACTGTACCCAGCTAAGCTATAATTCATAATTGAGGGAGCAATAAAAACCTTTCACTCCAAGGAAAAGTTGCAACATTGTGTACAAACCAAACCAGCATTAAAGAAAATTCTCAAAGATATTCTATACATTGTAAAGCAACACTGACAAAGAAAGGACACCTAAAAATCATACCAGCTAAGTACCGAAAGAACTGTCAAGCTACAGGCCCTAAGGAAAGCTTTTAAAAATAGCATGAACTAGTAAGTAAATATTTTTCAAACCTAAGTCTCAAAACCAATGGACTTAACTCTTCTTTTAAATGGCATACACTGTCTAGTTGGATCAAAAAGCAAAATCCATCATTCCGCTGCCTTAAGGAGACACATCTTGCCCCAGAAAATAAATATTTTTTGAAAGTGAGAGCTTGGAATAAAGTTTATCAAACTAATGTCCCTCATAATCAGGCTGGAGTGGCCATCCTCATATAAAATAGATTTTAAACTAAAATTAGTGAGAAAAGACAAAGAAGGTTATTACATACTAATAAAGTGATCTTGCCTCCAGGAGGACATAACCATCCTAAATATCTACACACCTAATCCCAGAGCACCGAAGTTCACCAAGCAAACTTTACTTTCACTAAAATCACACATACATCGAAACATAGTGATTGTTGGTGAGTTTAACACACCACTCTCTCCTATGGACAGATCAACCAGGCAAAAACTCAACAGAGAAACCACAGAATTGAACAAGTGTATAGAACAACTGGATCTATCAGACATCTGGAGATTATTTCAAACAGCAACATTACAATATATGTTTTTTTCAGGAGCACATGGAACATTTTCCAAAATAACCCACATTATAGGGCATAAAGCAAACCTGTGCAGATTCAGAAACACTGAAATTATTCCCTCCATTCTCTCAGAACACAAGGGCATCATGTTGGATTTGTACACCAATTTCCACCAATGGAAACTCTGTAACTCATGGAGCTTGAACTACATATTGTTGCACCACCAATGGGTCATTGAGGAGATCAGAACAGAAATTCAACAGTTTATGAAATTTAACAAAAAGAAGCACACAAAATACCTGCTCCCTTGGGACACATCAAAGGCCGTACTCAGAGGAAAATTTATATATCTGAGTACTTACATTAAAAAATTGTAAAAATCCCAAACCAACAATTTAATGTTGCACCTTAAGCTCTTGGATAAAGAGAAATAAATCAACACTAATCTCAGTGGAAGGAAGCAAATTATTAAAATCAAAACAGAACTAAATGAATTGGAGTCCAAAGAAACTATAAAAAGTATCAACAAAACAAGGAGTTGGTTCTTTGAAAAAACTTACAAAATTGACAGACCCTTAACAAATCTAATTTAAAAAAAGAAGAGAGCACACCCAAATAATGGTAATATCACGACGATCCAAAGCATCATGAGGGACTACTTTTCAAACCTTTATGCCAACAAAGCTGAGAATCTAGAAGAAATGGATGAATTTCTACCCAATATTAACATACCCACAATGAACCAAGAAGACCTAAGCCAACTAAACAGATCTATTTCAAGCACTGAAATAAAAATGGCAATAAGAGACCTTCCATCCAAGAAAAGCCTAGGGCCAGATGGATTCACAGCTGAATTCTATAAGGTCTTCAAAGCAGAGTTCACACCAATACTCCTCAAGCACTTCAATGATATTGAAAATGAAGGCTCTTTGCCAAACTCATTCTACGAAGCCACTATAACTCTCATCCCCAAACAAGCCAGAGATACATCAAAGAAAGAGAACTATAGACCAATTTCTTTGATGAATATTGATGCAAAACTTTTCAACAAAAGACTGGCCAACCATCTTCAGCAATTCATCAAAAAAATTATACACTATGATCAAACAGGATTCATCAAAGGGATGCAAGCTGGTTCAACATATGCAAATCAATTATTATAATTCAAAACATCAACAGGAGCAAGGAGAAAAATCACATGATTGTCTCAATAGATGTAGAAAAGGCATTTGACAAGATCCAACACACCTTTATGCTAAAAGCTCTGGAGAAACTAGGAATCTATGGAGCATTCCTCAGTATAATAAAGCCTATGTATGACAAATCCACATCTAGCATTATACCTACTGGTGAAAAGCTAAAACCATTTGTTCTAAAATCAGGAACAAAACAAAGATGTCCACTTTCTCCATTCCTCTTTAACATAGTATTAGAATTCTGACCTAGAGCAATAAGGCAGGAAGCAAGCATAAAGGGGATCCAAATAGGGAAAGAAGAAGTGAAAATTTCCCTTTGTAGAAGACATGATTCTGTATTTACAGAACCCTATAGATTCCACTCCCAAGCTGCTTGAGCTGATTCAAAATTTTGGCAAAGTAGCACAGTATAAAATTAACACTCAAAAATCAACTGCCTTCCTAAATGCCAACAATGAGAGGAATGAGGCAACAGTCAGAAAAGCAATAGCCTCAAAGAAAATAAAGTACCTAAGAATTAATTAATTAAGAATGAAAAGGACCTTTTTTAAATGAAAACTGTAAAACCCTGAAAAAGGAAATTAAAGCAGAACTGAGGAAATGGAAAAACCTCTCATGCTCTTGGATTGGAAGAATTAACATTGCCAAGGGACATCTACAAATTAATTGCAACACTCATCAATATCCCAATGTCATTCTTAAAAGAAATAGAAGAGGCAATCTAAAATTTCATATCAAATAATAAAAGACCCCATACAGCAAAAACAATTTTTAGCAGAAAGAACAGAGTAGGAGGAATTTCAATAGCAAACTTTAGACTCTATTACAGAGATATAGTGACCAAAACAGCTTGGTACTGGCACAAGAACAGGCATGAAGACCAATGGAATAGAACTGAGGACACAGATATTAAACCACAGACGTATGGCCACCTAATCTTTGACAAGGGAGCCAAAAAATTAGAATGGAAGAAAGACAGCCTCTTCAACGAGTAGTTCTGGCAGAACTGGTTAAGCACCTGCAGAAAACTAAAGTTGGATCCTTTTTTGTCACCTTGCACTAGAATTAACTCCAAATGGATCAAAGACCTTGAGGTAAAAGCCGACACACTGAAAACTTTACAAGAAGGATTAGGAGATACACTAGGCCTCCTTGGCACAGGTTGAAACTTTCTCAATAAGGACCAAGAATCACAACAAATCAGAGAAATGCTGAATAAGTGGGACTGCATTAAACTGCAGAGCTTCTGTATGGAAAAGACATAGCTACCAAATTAACTAGAAAGCTTAGAGTAGGAGAAGATCTTTACCAACCATACAGTGGACAAAGGCCTCATATCTAAAATATATCAACAGCTCAAAAAATTGAATCAATCGAAAACTAATCTCCAAAAAACATACATCCCATTAAAAGATGGGCCAAAGACTTAAACAGAGTCTTCTCTGAAGAAGAAATAAGAATGGCCTATAGACACATGAAAAAATGCTTGACATCTCTGGCCATAAACAAATGCAAATCACAACAACTGTAAGATTCCACCTCACTCCATTTAGAATGGCTATGATCAAGAAATCTAATAACAACAGCTGCTGGATGGGATATGGCCAGGAGGAATCACTACTACACTGTTAGTGGGAGTGTAAACTGGTTCAACTACTATGGAAAGCAGTATGGCAGTTCCTCAAAAGACTAACATAGAGCTCCTCTATGATCCAGCAATTCCACTACTAGGCATTTACCCAATTGTCCAGAAACAAGGACATACTAAATCCACTAGCACAGCGATGTTCATTGCAGCACTAGTAAAGATATGGAACCAACCCAGATTCCCCTCAGTTGATGAGTGGATCAACAAGATGTGAGATATACACACACACACACACACACACACACACACACACACACACACACAATGTCAGAAAGAATGACATTGCCCCATTTGTAAGGAAATGGAAAGACTTAGAAAAAATCATATTAAGTGAAGTAAGCCAGACTCAAAGGAACATAGGCTAATGGTTTCCCTCATTTGTCATAGTAGAAACCTTGGGCTATCCTAGCAGAGATTTACAATAGAACAGAACCAAGATACATATAGGATGACACTAAATGAAAGGACTTCCAGGATATAGAAACAAAAGCCATATAATGAGTGATTTTTGTCCTTACTCTATTATGTTATCTCTCATCTCTTTTGCTGTCCCTTGTTTATCTCATATTGTTACAGTATTTCACCTTGTTATCTGATATAGTGTATATATGCGTATTTGGTTATTTGAAATCGGATAGGGAAGGGGGGAAAACAAGATGAGGGGTGGGGGTGGGGGGAGGGAATTGGGGATCAAGACATGAGAAAGGGTGTCATATGTGAAGTAATGTACCCTCTATCTGGTGAATATAATATAACCCTTCTATTAATTACAATAAAAATATATGGAAAAATGTGAGGGTATGATCTAAGCTATTGTATTTTCTTTTAATGACCTAATGCTTTTTTCAATATTATTGTCATCTTAATTATATAATTCTATGTTTTAAATCTTTTACTGGAAATGTAACCTATTTTTATCTGTTTCCCAAGTATTAATGTCTGCTTAATTTTTGTAATAAGATTTACCAAAATCTTCAAGTATTCCTTTGGGATATTTGTTGGATTTTTGTTCAATACATGCATTAGTTTCTAAATAAAATTTTACTATTATCTTTTCATAAATAGTATGCCCTACAAATCCTGAAATTTCTAAGTTTCCTGAGGTATAATACATAATGGACTTGAGCTTGTTGCCATAGAAAATAAAGTGGCTGAAGATAGGAAGTCTGGCTTGTAGGTCTTGCTCTTGATATCCTACTTTGGTGTACATGGGAAAATTAATTTTCTGCTGTAAGGCTCCATTTCCTTATTTGAATAATAAAGAGATAAGGCCTTACAATGGTCAATGAATTCCATTCCAAATTGTGAATTCAATGAACATCTGTTATTAAAAATAATTTTGTATGCCCACAGGCTACTTAGCAATAATATTTTAGCTTAACAACCACTCTTCCTCCCAGTTTAGCTTTCTTTCCTAGGTAAAGATATATTCCATAGATATGAATGGAAATTATCATTCTCTTAAAAATATGATGCCACATAAATAGATTACCTAATTATAAGTGGAATTGTAGCCTACATTACACAAGTAAAAGTGGAATTCCAGATTCATTTAATTTGGTTTCTAGTAAAATAACCCCACTGTTTCTATGATACCTTACTTATACAGAATTTCAATGTACAGAAATTAGTCCTTCTGGAAAGAATGCATAAATAACAAAAAAAAGAAAAATAAGGTTGTACAAAATACATAGCTAGTAATATGCTTTAAAATAATTTTAAAAAACAGATTTAATGTAAAACAGTTAAAATGAAATGCAATATTTGAAAAACTTTTACTACGTTTATTATACCAATATAAAACATCAAAATAATCATTTTAAACCACTGTAGATTATATAAGGAAGATGTAGCAATTACTGTAATTAAAAACCCTACATTCCTTGTGTCTTATTACAACAGCATTTTTAAGCTCTCATCTTACCATTTAATGTTGATTGGAAGAGATGGAAAATAGAGAGGCAGGGCACTGCTCTTTGGTGCTATACAGAAGCTCTGGGCTCTTACTTCTTGTGTCTTCAATATCTCCTAAGCTGCCAAGATAGTTAATTTGCTAAATAAAAGAAAAAGGAAACAAGGCAAAGAGACTGAGGCTGAGAAATCCCTTTTTAATTTCCCTTGGCCTCATTTATGTACAACAGTTATACATAACTACAATAGAAGTCGGTAAACACCAAATACTAGGGTACAAAAAAAAAGGAAACCAGATAGTAGCAACATTACCACACTGCCATAAACCATTCATTTGAACCTACAAAATATGTGATTCATTCCAAGTGTCTAGGACAGACATAATCCAGTCTTTGCCTCCAGTGTTAGGCTTAGAACTGATGAAGAGTATGACTCATTGATTCAGTCTTTTCAATGCTTAATACCTGTGAACTTGTAAGGGAAGTTCTGCATCTTCAGATACCCAGTAGAAAATATTCTGAGGTTCATATACCTTGCCAGTTAATTCCACATTATGATTAGGTTATGATGCTGTTCTCCAAAGCAAACTCTTTTGCTTAGGTCCTTTGACTGTCTTTTGGAAATTTACTCTCTGTCAGTTTTTCTCCATGAATATACCTAGGTGGGTGTTGGGGATCTAGTTCCTCTTGGATACTCTGCAGTTTGTGCAGACTGCTTGTATTGGAGTTAGTTTTGGCACTGAAACTTTGTTCAGACTTAGCTTAAATAATTACAGACACTTTATAGCCTGTGTTCATGGTTTTCTTGAGAGTATTTACAAACACATAGGTACTCGGTTTCAGCAACCATATTCCCTCTAGACAATTCCTAGATTTCTTTAATGTGATCTGTTGACTTTGCAGAGGATATTTGCTTAAAAATCCTCTTCATTTCCATATGAATGATACAATTTCATTCTTTCTGATGGAAGTATAAAATTCTATGTGTGTGGATATGTATATATGTTTATTTATGAATATATAATTTTCTTTCTTGATCCATTCTTACTTCTGAGGGGTATGTGGGTTGATTCTAAAGCTTGATTGCAATGAACATTGTTGTGTGGTTAATTTATGGTGGCCTACTTTGTGGCATATGGGATAAATGCCCAGGAGTGGAATTGCTGGGTCATGGGTAAGCTCTGTGTATAGTCCATTGAGGAACCTCCATACTGCTTTCCAGAGTGACTGAATAAGGTTACATTCCCCACCAACATTGTAGTAGTGTTCCCTGCTGTGGTTAATTTTCCCCATAGTGTCCATTTTAACTAGAATGAGGTAGAATGTTAATGTTGTTTTGATTTGCATTTCTTTTGTGGCCAAAGATTTTGAACATTTCTTCACACGTCTAGTGTCCATTCTTACGTCTTGGAACAAAATTATATTAAGGGATGTAAGCCAGACCCAAGGAATCATAGGTTACATGTTTTCCTCATTTGTTGTAACTAGAATGCCCCAATATATCTGCAATAAATACACTGGATAGTAAAAGAAAAAATATATGAACATTATAAATTATACAGAATGTTATTTCTCTTCTCTTTTTTGCCCTTATGGTTAATCTCATATTGTTACTATATATTATTTTGTTACCTGGTATATTGTATATGCATTCACTTGTTTATTTGGAATAGGGAAGGGAAGAGGGGAAAGCAAGATGATTGGGAGGGGGTGGGGGGGACACCGGGACAAAAACATGAGAGGTGATATCAATGTGTGAGAAGTAATGATGGACGTAACTGCAACACCTCTATACATTAGCCAGACAATAAGAAATAAATAAAAATAGACAAAAATCACATAGCTATGTGCATATGAGCATATAACATGATGTTTCTTGAAATGACCTCCAAGAAATTGAAATGAAGTTTATTGTTACTTCAATTTTTCCCTCCTTTGTCACTGTCTTTGATTTATTTACCTTTGTCTTATATATGTTTGTTTTAGTGAAGATAAGGGGAAGCACAAACATAGAGGACAAATGCAGTAATGGTACTTACCAGACACTATACTAAAAATGAACTGTACAACTTGTGCAGGAGTATGATCAAGAAGCAATAACTGCTAGAAAACAAGGAAAAAGTATCACTCTTCAAAAAGAAATATATTCATTACCTGATTTAAGTAACTGGAACCAATCTGTATATCACCTTTACAATAGCTAAAAGGAGGAGAATAATAATAATAATAATAATAATAATAGAAGAAGAAGAAGAACAACAACAACAACAACATCAACAACAACAGCAACAACTCTAATACCATTTAGACCTAATTTTAAAGCCATGCCTAAACCTTGTCATGGAGAACCTTTGGATTCTAATTTTCTACCTATCCCAAATCTCCACTCTTTTCCATGTCATTTTGCAGTTTCTCCAGGGGGAATCAGAGCGTATTTCTTTACCCTTGTTTTGAAGTTAAACCATGTGACTTACTTTGGCCACTAGAGTGGATGTGATTTTAGCAAAGGTTTGACTTGTCCTTTAGAAGTTGTGTCCCTTTGTCTTCTGTCATCTGCATGAGAAGAGACTGTCCCTAGTTCTGCCACTGTAGCAACACCCTGCAGAGGATGCAATTGGGGCAGAGTTTGACTCAATTTCATGACAGATCTGAAGCTTTCCAAGCCCATTTCAGAATTATCCAGTTTCAGCCAACTGTATGATCTATGGAAAAAAAGTAATTGATGTCTGTTTTAGGCCACTGAATTTTGCCTGCTTTCCTAGACAGGGAAGGTAAACTGAAATATCCTTTAGCAGTTTTTTGTTTTGTTTTAAAGCATTACTTGCTAAAAGCAGGAGATAGTATATGTTACTAGATGATTTCATTTCCAAATAGGTGACCCTTGTTTATGTAAGAAACTACCTTACACCATTGCTTAAGTTCGTAATACTCAAGTATATTTATCTCCAGTGTAAGTAGAATTAACGTGTTATTAGAGAATTAAACTTTGTTTATATTTTTGTTATGGTTTTCTAGAGGATATTTTGAGCATTGGCAACAAGCCACATTGGGACATTAAGTAATCACCACACTAATACATTTCAATATTCATCTGGCAACAGCTACAATTATAGCTACACTTTCATTCTCTGTCTGCAATTACCTAGACAGTGATAAGGAGATTTTCATGATTGTCATTAAGGGTTTAATTATGACAGAGTTAGATATAAGAACAGTTGTTAACAGATATCTATCCTCCCTTGAGGGTAGATTGGGCTGGCTAAGGAGAGGGCCTAGAATGATAGCCAAAACATTGGCAGGCAGCTGCCAGTAACTTGCATGAGAGTGGACTCAGGATTCATTGCTAATAGTCTCTGCAGCTTCATATTGTGTGAGTCACTAAATTCTTCAGTACATTCAGCCTGTTGCTGGACTCCAGGTAGACAATAGCCTATTTCCCTAATGCAGTCCTTTTGTTTGAAGAATCTGGCTACTTAACCTTGTAACAAAGGGTGGAATAGAAGAACATTCTTAGCTTTTAGAAATAATAGACAAAGTAAAAAATTTACATAGTTTGCAAAATAACTAGAAAACTGAGCATCACTAATTTGTGGGTTTTATTTATTGAGTTTGTCAATTTAATAGCCCATTTCCAACTGTAGCCTCTGATTGAATGTTTAGTGATATTGCTATAAACCACAACAAAGAGAAATTGAATCTAAGCATGTCAAGAGGAAAGTACCACTGGTTGGGTTTGTTCTTTGGTGGACATTTTTGCTTAGTTACTATTTTAAGAAAGGCCTTGCTTCTCTTGTGTCTTTTTCCTGATGGTCCACGACTTCCAACCTCCTATCCCTTCTATGAAGCTGGTACTGTAAGTGTGAACCACCACTCTTGGCTTATTTCTTCAGAGAGTGTTGGGAACTTTATACCTGGGCTCATCTCAAAACACATTCTTTCTGATCTCCACCAGTCCAGTAGCAGGGATTCTCAAGCCAATGTGCTGGTCCCAGCAGCCATGTAAATGTTATGCAAATAGGCACTTATAACGTGCGATAAATGGTGCAATGACAGAATCCTATATTGGCTCTGCTAACTGTCTGTATAAAATAATTTATTTAAACGTGAAGGTAAAGCTTCCCAGGAAATCTTTTTAGATGACAAAGATGTGACTGAACTAATAACTAAGAAATAGATGTTGAAGGTGCATAAAAGCCATTTAAGTAAAATTGTTACATAGAATGTGAGAAGACTACATACTCCTGACTGTAGCCATCATTTCCTGCATGATGTTCTTTCCATTTGAATCAGTAATTAATTTTTAAAAGGAAACAAGATTCAGATATTCACCTTTTTCATTGATAGTGACATCAAATACATTTGTGCAGATAAGTATGAATTACATAGTTTATTGTCTATAAAATATATGTATTGTCTTACCCTTTGTTCAGCTATTGTCTTTAGTTGCTGTCCTCTTCATTTGAATAGCAGAGATTAATTACAAAGCTCACTCTACTACATTTTGATCTAATTTTTCATTCTGTTGAGTATTGTTCAGGATTATAAACCTCAGCGTTACATGCCATTATTCCCCGGGCTTTCTACTTTCAAGCATATTTATGTTGTTTGAACTTGCACAATAAATGTCTATTTCTATTTATGTTAGTTTGTGTTTCATAATTTAAAACTTTTTTCTTATAATCCTGTGTGTGTGTGGCATATATGTGTGTTCAACAATAGTTATAGTCTTAGGTTGTTATAAAACTTGTTCAGCTTTAGAAATTGTATCATGAAATAATTCACCCAGTTGAATATATTAAAATGCACTTACAACATATAATATATAATAGCATATATTATATATTTGTCTGTGGGTGCTGGTCCTGGGGCTTGGGCCTGGGTGCTGTTGCTGTGCTTTTGTACTCACAGCTGGCTCTATGTCACTTGAGCTACACCTCCACTTCCAGCTTTTTGGTGATTAACTGAAAATAAGAATCTCAGGAATTTTATTGGATTGGAGCTGCAATCTTCGGATTTCAGTGTCCTAAGTAACTATGATTATAGGTGTGAGCCACTGGTTCCCTACCAATTATGCATTTTAAATGGTGAAAAGTTACAGTAACAGTTATAATATTCTAAATAGTACAAAAATAGTTCTTCAAACTATAACATGCCTTGTGAATAATAGACTGTCATTAAATATATTTTGACTATCTAACCTATCATATGTGTGCCACAAAATGTGGCCATGTGTTCTAAGAAGTTGCATGTAGTTTTAACTTTTTTTCTTGTCTTTTTTTTTTTGGTACTGGGGATTGAACCCAGGATGTTGCACTTGCTAGGCAAGTGAGATATATCCCAGACCTTGCATTTAGTCTTATTCAATGAGATAAACCTTAGAAGAACTTAAAGAAATTAATATGTGAGATTGATGATGCTGGGATTTAAGGGCTGGTGACTTCACAAGTGTTAATAAATGGTCTTACAACTGAGAGGAACTACCAGAATATTTTAAATCATACAGAGTAACTTTCCCTGTACAGACAGAATAGAAAAACAGAAGCTCAGTATGTACATGTGCCTCAGTGTGTGTACATATTTGCACCTGTGTGTAAACACCTGTGCCTGAGAGTATATGCATGCAGGATCTTGAAGGTAAGAGAGGGTTGAATTAAATATCAATATAAGAATTTAGCTTTAAAGTAATAGGATGTACATGATAGATGCTATCTATCTATCTATCTATCTATCTATCTATCTATCTATCTATTTATTTATTGGTAGTGGTGCTTGAGTTCTGGGCCTCGCTGTCTCTGAACTCTTCAGCTCAAGGTTACTGCCCTATCTCTGGGTCTACTCATTGCTCCTGAGCTCTTCAGCTCAAGGCTACCATCCTAAACCTTGAGCCATAGCACTACTTCCCACTTTTTAAAGGTTAATTTGGAAATAAGACTCTCACCATCTTTAGTGCCCACATTTTGAAATGCAATCCTCAGCTCTCAGTTTCTTGCATAGCAAGGATTATAGGCATGATGAGCCACTATGCCTGGTAATTTTTGAAAGAAAATAGTTGTGTGAAATGACAACATGAGACTGGTCTTTAGATAAAATGATTCTTATAATTGTTTATATGATGAACTAATGCAGTAACAATATATTAGCAAGACTAGGTAAATAAAATAGAAATAGCTATGGCAGTATAGAGGGAGAAAGACAATTCCTAATATAATTATAAGAAGGGACACATACAATGTGAATGATTCTTAAAAAATAACCATGAGGAATATGTATATATGTAATACAATATAATATATTTATAAATTATATATAATATAAAAATATGATATATATAATATCAACATAGTATAGATGCTTAGAGATTTAATTTGTAATAGTGATTACATAAAAGTGTTTATTGTCAGGTCCTAATGTATATTTTTATTTTAACTAAGAAAATTAAATGTATCCTCTCATTATGACGTTTAAAAAGAGAAAGCACACATATACAATTAAGAGATTTTGTATATATATTTATACATTGTATATACATATAAATTTTGGAGCAATCAAAATGGAAAGTGCTTAAACAAAAACTATTTCTAAGACGCTGGTCCATAGCGCCACCTTGTGCTGCAAATCCAGTTCTGCTTTGTGTTTTTGTTTTCGAAGTCAAATTTTAAATTGGCAAATCACATTAGAGATATGAATTTGTACTACATTTCCCTTACTTTGAAGCAATAATTTTAAATGTTGAAACTTAAAAAACAATATTTTGATATAGTTCTTGTATATACTAGTTAATTTTCCAATTATTCTGTTGGAAATTAGAGTACATTTTTCTACTGAAATCTGATCAGTCCAGTGAAATGGGAAAAGTATAGGGAGCAGATGGCTTCTGTACTGAATCTTAGCATAGACTCAATGTACATAGAGTATGTTTTTTAAATCAGGTAATTATAGTTGAAGCAATAGTCAAACTGAATATTGCTGTACTAATAAGATATTACAATCAATTTTATTAGATAATTTGTATTGTTTAAGCTGATCTTAAATGGATAGTGATTACTTATATATTAGTGAAATATTTTGTGAGTTCAGGGTGTTGAGAAAAGCTAACACATGAAATTATCAAATGTAATTTTACTGATTTTCAATCATTGCTTGAAGTCAGAGAAAATTAGCTTTTCTCCCCAACCATCATATTACATCTTCTTCTATTAATGTTGAAGAACTAACAAGCAAAATGTTTAGGGAAAAATTAGAAACTACAGATTCAAAAATCTATTTCTAAAGCTACTATACAGAATTGAGTAAAGATCAACATGTCTTTGCATGCTTCATATTGAATATATGTTCATTGATGCTATTGTGTGTGTATGTGTGTGTATGTTGTTTCTTTGTTATCTGTTCTTTCGATGGGAAAGTAAAGAAAAATGAGTTATTTTTTTCCCTATTCCGTTTCTGGAATGACTTACATTCTTAAGTATAGAACTGTTAAAATATAAATATACCAAATGCAATTAATCAAAAGTTGAGTCTTGTAGAATACTAGGTGTATTCATGAAGTAAAAGAAGAATTCTTCAGACTTTCACTTACTCAAATAAATATCCTATTTTGTGTTTTGCAGATGGCATATACTACATGTCTCAAGACAGACCTGAAGTATTGGGATCTAGTGATTGTACAGCCTCAGCTTCCAAGTGTCGGGGATTGCAGCAATATTCGACTTTGATTAGCCAGTATAACTACTACATTGAAAATGTAGACATGTACTATTCTATTATATGTATATGATTTTACCTAGGACAGGAGAGGAGAAGCAGAGAAAGGAGTGAGGGGGAATGATTACAGAAAAAGAGGGAAGAGGAATCTTTGACATAAAGAACCAAAGTTTAGCATTTTTATTTTATGTATCCACATACAATTTTATTTATAATTATTTGTGAGTTTCCATTGTGTATTATATATGCATAACCTATATGTTTAACTCTATTGAAGGTTTTGCATTTCTTTTATTTATACTGTGCCCTGATAATAATGCCATGCATTCTATACTCTCAGTGTCATGAGTAATGAGATTTAAGTCCTTACAGTAATCAATTACGGGTAAAGCTGTTCACATAGGATAATTTCCATTTGTATGTAAAATTACCATATACAGTCTTCTCTTCCAGCATTCAAATCAAAAGAAAAATCAGATTTGAAGAGTCTGGGTAAAATAATTAAAATTTTATACTTTTTGAATCAAATGAAACGTTTAATTGTCATAAAACCTCAGCTTTTCAGAAAAAAAAATCCTTTTCTAGAAAGACAAATAAGAAGCATATCCCCAACAGTTATTTAGGATTTGATGGCCTTCATTTCCCTCATAAATATTGTCATTACTTTGTATGTTTTTTTGTCTATTTGAATTGAATTGTTTTAGGGAAAACAGCTCAACAGATTATGAGCCTTCGCTAGCCAGGGGAGGAGGATGTAACTACATAAGCCCATTGCACCTAATTATAAAAGATGAAGGTTTTAAAATTTGCATAATTGCAACTATTGGTAGGGGTCGGTAACATATTTGCATTATCTACTTATGTTTCATACCAACACTTTTAAGCACCACTTTACAAAAAGTCTGCTAAGTCAGATGCTAGGAGGTGTCAGAACATCATAACCTACAATGCATGCAATGACTTTTTCTATCCACATCTCTGGAGTCTGATAGCTTTCTAAAATCAATTTCTGGGTTTTGGTAGTATTTCATTTTCAGACTTTTGAAAATAAACAGTTGCATTATATATAGCTACACATAGAAGGAGAAATTCTGGGAGTGCCTAAATGAAACCTGAAGTTTGCATTCATGCCTTTTTTAAAAAAAAAAGAAATAATCATTCCATTTTTTCTAATTTGAGTAATTAATAGTGAAAATGGCACACAATGAAAGCAAAACCAAGACTAGCAGTTGGTGTCTTCAAAGATTTTTCTAACTTGAAACTAACAGGATTTTGATAATTTAGGGAAATGCATGGTTTAATTTTTTCATTATATAGAATTTTAATGTCTTAATAACATCTGAAATTATGAAATTAGAAAACACAAATGGTGATAAATGCATCAATGTTGATGATTTGCTAATGCAAATAATAATTCAATATCCACTATTAATTTCATAGTTCTCACAATCAAGGTTCAGGCACTTTGCACATAGTATTTCTACTTCCCATGAAATACTGGTTAAGATAGCTATTTGGCTACCATTACACCTAAAAGAGAAACTGAGGCTCAGCAAACTTTGACGAATTGCCTGAGAGTTTATAACACTAAATTTGGGTTTAAACTTAGCTTTAAAAAATATTTGCATTCCCATGGAATTTTCATTATTCTGTCCTTCCTCTTCCTTCCAAGTCACTATACTTTATGAATAATAACTTCATGGCAGGATATGAATAGCCTAATTAATGTGATAAGACATTATTTAGGTTTTTTTCTTGCTAGTAAGAAAAATAGTGAAAAATACTTTTCATTTATTTCTCTATTCAATTAGTACTGGCTCCATGCCCTGTGTATATGCTTCAGTGACCCTGTGGGAAGATCAGTTAGGAAGGGAGCAGAGCATGGGAGTGTAACAAGAAATGCCAAACACAGTTACACCATTTGTAAAGAGTGTATAGTGCTCTAGAATTTGCTTCATAAAAATGAGTGAACAAATTAAAATCAAACAGAAATATGGGGAAAGTGCTTTGGTAGAGAAGATTGAATTTTGTATTTGGAGTATTGATAAATTGCTAGCTTATTTATTATGCTAAATTTGTGTATTCTGATCTACATTACCAGAGTTGTCCCTTTGTCCCAGCCTCCAGAGTTCACATAGTATTAACAATGTAGCAGTAGAAATGCATACCATCCTAGCTACTCATGAGGCTGAAATCTGAGGACTGTGATCAAAACACAGCTTGAGACCCAGGAAATCCATGGGTCTCTTATCTCCAGTTAACCACCAAACAGTCAGAAGTGGAACCAGAAATGGAGAGGTAGAGTGATACCATTAAGCCAAAAAATTAAACGTCAGCATCTAGTCCCCGAGTTCAAGTCCCAGTAAAAGTGTAAAGAAAGGAAGGAAGAAAGGGAGGAAAGAAGGAAGGAAAGAAAAGAGAAAGGAAGAAAGATAGACAGGAAGAAAGACAACACAGGATATATTTGAAGTTTACTTGCTGGATATTGGGAATTTTCAAGAAGAACTTTTAATTATCAATTTATGAGACAAAACTAGGTTATTCTTAGCCTGCTTTATGAATCGAAGATATAGAGATTTAGACAAATATATTGGGAAAATGAGAGGATTAAAATAGAAAAACAAAAGAAAATTAAAGGACAGAGCAGTATTTTATATACACAATGAGTCATGCTTTGTAAGTTCTAGAGAGAAAACAGATCTTTTTCACCACAGAAATGTAATGAAAGGATAATTTATTCAGTAATAATGCTCTAATCATAAAGAGAAATAGCAACTTTTGTCACCAATAAAATATGACAAGGAGATAGATTTCCTCCAATTAAATTGCTGTGGTGTGTTGGCAAATCTTAATAACCAAAATTGTCACAGGAAGTGATGTTATTCTAGCTTGCATCTAGTAAATGCTCTCCTGGACTTCTTCCTTACAATAAATATGAAAGCTTTGTGCAGTCTTTGCTGGGGTCAGTTTCAGCTCCACAGGGGCAACTTCCAAGCTCTGTTTTCTGTAACTTGATTCCCCAGTACTTTTGAGGAATGAAAGATTCCACTGGTTTCCTGGTTTTATTTTGAACTCTTTCATGAAACTTTCACAATTGTAAGCTATTTTGAAATGCATAATTATTTCTCTTTTACATATATTTTCCAAATATAATGAAATATAAGTTCCTGAACTATTGCCAAATTTGATGACACTGTGACGGACCCACACCATCCCTGCTTTGTTTGGGCATGGTTTTACTTCACTCACTCATTTCCATTGACTTCAGGAAAGGTTCATTAGCCTAGATCTCTCTTAGTCTTTTTTCTTCCTTCCCTTTCTTTTCTCTTCTACAGTTGAGCTTTTTATTCTGCAGGTCCCCTGTAGGTTGACTAAACTCTTATCCTCTCTTCTCTTTAATTCACAGCCAGCATTGGCATCTGTATTCCGCAGCCCTCTATATGAATAAATAAAAGTAGGTACCAGCCTCCCAAATCTACACATCTAGATGGACAAAGAGCCTGAGACTCACTTCCTGTCAGTTTCTTGTCACCTTGGAGCAAAAACTCTCCAATATCACTGAGTTGTTTGTGACTATAACTTTAATTCCACTGTTTAGATTTTCCAAACTCTCTCAAAACCTCAATTTAATATATAAATAATTAACATCCAAAGAGAGATATGTCATAGACCATGTAGGCAGTAAAAAAAGTGGATCCAGATGTGAATGGGATAATTAAAATATCTGTGAGAATCATTGTGGTTTTGAGTGGGTCTGATCTGTAAGGAGACAACTGGGGGAGCAGGTTTTAGCATTTAGACAGTGATTTGCATTTGCCAAGATTTTTACTCCTTGCCCTATATAGCCATCCTCATATATAGAAATGCTTTTTTTCTCCCTATCCAAATACTTTTGTCTGAAAAGTTTTAAGTATCATTTAAGTTTAAAATCAAACCTCGTTGTAAAAGGGCCACATATTTAGGAATTTTTCTGATAAAAAATACATATCATTTAAACAATGTTGAGATATTCACATTATTGGTTCACAGAGCATAATAATACCATACAATGCAGAAGCTGTTGATTGTAGATTCATTTATAAAAGCCCCTTTTATTGATATCTCTCATCTTTCCTTTCCAAAAAATTACCCATTTGAATGTGTACTTTTTAGCAAACTTTGTTCTTTTGAAATCTGAATGACTTATATATATTAACATATGATATGTTATATAACTTTCTGTTAGTTGGTTTTACTATAATTGTCTGTATTTTGATCTCAACAACTGGCTTTCTCATGATACGTATGTACTTCATTTTGATTGACCATTCAGGACTAAGTTTCTTTTTTCAACGGATATAAAATGAACAAACATCTAAAGCTTCTGTGTTTTTTTGTTTGCTCTTCAATTTTATTTCATTTCTTGTGTCTGTGCTAGGCTGAGGGTATATAATGACCTAATTTAATGGTGAAAACAAAGGGGGAAAAGGTGAAATCAGAATTATATGTTATTCTTAATAAACAGGGATATAGCTTAGTGGTTTGATAAATAGATTTGATATTGTATAGCAAATGAATTGCTGTTGCTTTATATATGTTCAGTATACTTGGGTTCTAATCTTCAAACTTCAAATTAACAACTCCATAATCTTAGGTAAATTATGTAAACCTTTTAGTACCATTCTTTACAATATGAATGAAAAATGAATGTATGTATACGTATTAGGTTAAACTATATCAATTGATTACCCTTTCACATCAAAATTAGAAAATATTGATAACAAAATACTTTTTAAAATTATGTTAGATGCCTATCAATATTCAGTTATGACTCTATTCTGTAATATTTTCTTTCTGTCTTCTAATTGGCAGAATAACTGCTTTGTGACATATTTCTAGTTCTGACACAGAAGTAAGAGGGAGTTTGTAGAGCCACACAGGTCTCTCATCTATCAATGTGTAACATATATGTTGCTCTACAAAAACTTGTGTACAAACAAATTCTTCACCATAACTTGTCATATCACTCTACTCAACACTAGAAAATTAAACAGGGAACTCTTGCAAAGTGTCCAGAATTTGCAAAATCTGTACTCAGTGAATGTTATAAATGGCTACTGGTATAGCAGTCACTGCATTTTGTTGTAATTATTAAAGGATTTCATTTCTTATCATATAATTATAAACACTGGGAAAATGTTAGCTTGAAAGCTACATACAATTACTTTCAAAGCTCCCTTTTCCTCTGCATGCAATATGGTAAACTCAAATATTTTCCTCAAGTCTGAGAAATACCTTCAAAATTATCAACATCTCATTTCATTTCCCTTGGCTTTCTTAGCATGGAAAAATTTCATATTTTTTTCTCAATTCTTTTCCTATTCTGACACTATAGCTTCATCTTACTCTTTGGTTCTTTGTGTCTTACTGGTCTTGGTTACTGTTGACACTCATATATCATCACAAAAGATCTATCTCTATACATTATCTTATAAAATAAAATCATAATCAAGTTTAGCAGGTCTTTAAAAATGAAAGTTGGAAATAAGTGAAAACTTATTGTCAGCGAAACTGAGATGAAAAATTGCAATTCTTCATTTATTTAATATTAAATTAATGGCTTACTTTTATAGATTTCTATGTGCCTCTTATTCTGAAGGAAGCTTCTTTCACAGAACATTCACTGAAGGAAAATTCTTCCTCCTTCAGTTATTAATTTAGTGTATTCTTTTGGGTAGAAAATATTTATTTAAATGTCTATGCCCATTGTAAGGCTATGAGATCCTTGAATACAGGATCTCATTTCATTTGTCTTTGTGACCCAAGAACCTGCAGAATCTGGACACATAATAGGCAATCAATGTTCATTTCATGGATGAATGCTATCCAAGAAATGTAATACCTTAATTAAGGAGACCAAATCTTTAGCAGGTTGGAGAGTGAGTATTTCAAATACTGGTAGGACAGATGGAGAGAAAATTTTGAGAAAGAGGGCATTTCACCATTGTCCTAAGATTTCATGTCAATCAGTTTTGTAAGTACATTTGAATCCTACTACAAATTGGTTTGTAGCTTCTGTGGCTAATATTTTAAGAACTGCAGTACTGTTAAATTATCTTGCAAGAATTTTCTGAACGTATTAATGCTGCATCTTTTTGGGGTCATCTTTTACTTTTCCCTGTCCTCCTAAAACACCCTCGATTTTAAATGCTCAACTTGAATGTCTATGTATTTTATTCCATTTTCATTTCAATTTTACCTTAATTTACTTTTACCAATACAGTAGATTTCAGACAAAATCTTTCATGTGCTACTCACATAATATTTCTTCTAGCACGCATTTACTCTGTTGGCAGGTATACTGACTGTAAATTTTAGTTGTGTTAAATTCAGCTGTATTACCAATTGTATACTAATTTACTACATTAAAAATACAATTCATGTCACAAACTTTAGAACTTCTAATTTCTGAGTGTGGACTAGATTTTCACTAGTATTTACCTTTTCAAATGGTTTCACCTTGTAGTACACTTGTAGGGTAAGAATAATCTTTCTTAATGATCACTTTCATTTTTCTTCTTATATGCCAACAATTAAAGAAAGCAAAATAGAATATATATTCTGCAATATGAAAATGATTCTCAAAGTATGCAAAATGACCATAAATACAAAAATCACAAATACTGTGTGAAGCTAAAATCTAAAATAACCATACATTTATGTGATGCAGAAAGCCAACAGCTGACATCTAGTGGCTTACAGGAAATAGCACATCAATCCACCAATTTTGTCTTCTAGATAACATTTCTATTTTAATTAGAGACAATTGCCTTTGTCATTGTAAATTAGCCTTAAGTTTTTAAGATATTTTCCTAATTCCTTACTGATAGAATTACTGCCTTGGTAGGTTTTGTAGTAAGTACTGCTTACTAATATAAAACTCATTGTTTCATTTAGGCACTATTATAGATGAAAATTATTCTTTTGCATAAAAGTACAAAGTGGGGGAAATGTAGTTTAATCACCTGTATTCTGTTATGCCTTAACTATAAACAAAAAGAGACCCTAGAAATCATTGTCTTTTTAGAATGTATACATCCTAGTTCATCCTTGGTCGTTGATGTGAGTCACTGCAAGGGAAGAAAAGAAAAGGCCTAAAGGTTATTGTTCAATATTGACCCTATCAGAACTCCATAGCGACCTTAATTTAATTCATTTAACTCACTGTTCCTCAATTTTCTCATCTAAAAAATTTAGGCTAGGGGCCGGGAGTTTGGCCTAGTGGTTAAAGTGCTTGCCTAGCATGCATGAAGACCCGGGTTCGATTCCTTGGTACCACATATATAGAAAAAAGCCAGAAGTGGTGCTGAGGCTCAAGTGGTAGAGCTCTAGCCTTGAGAAAGTCCAAGGACAGTGCTCAGGCCCTGAGCTCAAGCCCAGGACTGGCAAAAAAAAAAAATTTAGGCTAGCCATCCACCATCTTGAAAATTCTTAGTGATATAAACTTAATAGACAGTGATGAATAATAATGAAGACATAACTCTCCTCTGATATTTGGCTTTTGGTTCATAGAAAATAAGTATTTTTAAAAGAAAATACAGCTTATTTAAATTGATATTCAATACTCACATGATGTCTACTACTAGAACACCAAATGGGATAATTCAATATTCCTAGGAGAGCTGTCAAGGAGATATTGCAGTTGTGGAAAGGCTTAGGCTTAATTTCTCACATTCAATAACCAGCTAAACATATCTGCTGCTCTAACCATATTTAAGGCTTTCCAAAACCTTTTAGATACCAGATTCATTAGGATCCTAAGGACATTCCTCAAATATACGTCGCTGTGCCCAACCCCTACATTCAGTGAACTTATTGAAGAGAGAGAACTGAAATTTACTTTTTAAAAAAGCTTCCGTGGTGATAATGATAGTTATATTGGCTTGGTAGGACTATGCCAACCCAGAGACTGCATAGATTTAGACAGAAAGGGAATATGATAAAGATGATGATGAAAATTGATGAAAAATAAAGTCATATTTTTCTTTTTCTTTTGCCTCATCTTGGGGTTGAATTCAGGGCCTGAACACGGTCTTTGAGCTTTCTCAAAGCTAGCACTGTACCACTTGAGCTACAGCAACATTTCTGGCTTGTTCTGTGTTTGTGGTACCAAGGAATTCAAAGCAGTGTTTCATGCATGCTAGGCAAGCACTTTACCGCTAGGCCACAATCCCAGCCTAAAACATGAAGTGTCTTAAACCTGGACTTGCAAACTCAAATGCCTCCAGTGACTGCAAAAGTAATTAAATAAAGATATTTGTCAAACAAGAATCAAGGGTAATTCTGAAGTTCCTTCTCTAAGCAAGATAAGCAGCCTTTAATTAGCTGTGGTTGTTGTTCACAGAAAAGGAAACTTCCTTGGGTTGCCCAGTGCTTTGTAAAAAGAGAGAAATAAGATTCTTCCATAAAAGCTTTAATTTGTAGAAAATGGAACTAATTCACTGCAAATTACATAACTCATGTGTGGGTTTCATTCTCTAATATTAAATCCAATTCTTACCTGGGCCCTCTAAAACATAGTTCTCAATTTTCCAGTACCCACTATATATTTCAGCCTAATGCTTTGTTCATCACTTTTCTCATTACTGTGATAAATATCTGGCACAAACAACTTAAAGGAGGAAGGATTCATTCAGACTTAGGATTTCAGAAGTTTTATTCTATTATTCATCTTAGGATGTCCAGGCAGCAGTGAGAGAGAATCCTTCATTCAAAGTGCTTCTTTCTCCTTTTTCTTCTTTCTGTCATTGGCTTATTGGATGATGCCATTTACATTAAGGGTTAATAAGCCCCTTGTTCAAGTCTCTCTGATAATGTCCCATGGACACACAATCAGGGGTGTGCTTTCATGATGCCTAGGAGTTTTTTTTGTTTTTTGGGTTTTTTTTTTTTTTTGGTTCTTTCATGGGGTTTGAACTCTGGGCCTGGGCACTGTCCCTAAGCTCTTCAGCTCAATGCTAGTGCTTTACCACTTGAGCCACAGCACCACTTCTGGGTTTCTGGTGATTAACTGGAGATAAGAGTCTCACGGATTTTCTATCAAGCTGGCTTTGAACTGGGATCTTCAGATTTCAGCCTCTTGAGTAGCGAGGCTTACAGGTGTGAGCCATCAGCTCCCAGCTCCCCTTTTTGTTTCTCAATCCAATAAAGCTGATAAGATTTACCATCACAGGTGACCTACCACCATCTAGATAAAACAGTCTACAGAGCATCCCATGGAGAATGGTCTTGTAAATCTTTCTGTTGTTTATCTGCCCAAATTCTTTCAAAAATTGTGGAAATGCTATCTCTTCAAATCATTGTGAAGCTTTACTCTCTAATCATTTCAATATACTTTTCAGGTATGACACTTGACTTCTTTCCATCTACTCAATACTATTAAATAAAAATTATTCATCTTGACATAGTGTATATGTTAAAAGCTCAGCATCAATAGATGGAGAGGAACCATGTTTCCAATAATAATTTTAATTAATAAAACTGTGTGATATACGGCTTTTATATATAAATGTAAGTGTTGAGAACTAATTGTTCATTCATTGCTGAAAGCTATTCTTTGTTGATTAAAAGGGAGTAAAACATTGTATGCTCTTCTCTTCAACTTAATGGCAAAATTTAAAGCATGGAAATAAAAAGTTTGTTTTCAAATTCAAGAAGTAAAATATGGTATTACTATGAGGTATTACCCACAGGCTAGATTCTAAGACAGCATATGTCTAGCCATCACAGCAAAGTGGCAAAAAAAGCAACAGAAATCTAGACATTTTCATTAATAAACAGTATATCTCATATTAGAAAGGAAACTTAGTAACTGGCCAAGGCAGTCTGCTAACTAGTTAGATGTATAATTTTGTGTCTTTCTATTTGTTTTCAATGACTGTTAGAAGTTTTCTTGAGCTGACATAGAAATATCTCCTAGGGCCTTGAGGATAAAAAAGGGAAAAAACATATTACTAGGACAGAATATCAGAAACAGTAGTAGAAAATGTGAGGCACATGAAAGTATTATCAATTTTCTCTGCTTATTTGAATCAGTCATCAAAATGAACTTGGAGATTTATTGTAACCTGGAATACATCCAAGAGCTACTATTGGAAATATATGACATATCACTAGGACTCATATCATTGTAAAATGATATGACTCAATTAATTTGAATGAAGATAAAAGATATCTAACTTTTATGTCCTATAATAAGCACCACTTATATGACACATTGGAAGAATTTATTAAGGCTGGTGAGTTATTGAGCTTGATCTGTGATCATGGCCTTTATAAGATATCAGAGAAAGTATAAAAACAAACATAACAGATTAATTAGATTCTAGGATAGTTTGAAGTCTAAAATTAAAAATAAACTATAGTCATGGAAACATATCAAAAAAGGTTAAGAGCCAGGAGTATGGTCTAGTGGTCGAGTGCTTGCCTAGCTTGTATGAAGTCCTGAGTTAGATACCTCAGTACCATATACACAGAAAATTCTAGAAGTGATGCTGTGGCTCAAGTGGTAGAGGACTAGCCTTGAGAAAGCTCAAAGACAGTGCCCAGGCATGAGATCAATCCCCAGGACTCCCAAAAAAACAGAAAGTGAATAAATAAAAGTTAATATGTTGAATAAATTGTATACTTCAATGAAAACATCTTCCATTGAGTTTTAAGGAAATAAAAAAATAGAGTTCAGTGTCAAGCATAAGCTAACTTAGTAAGTCAGTGTAACAAGCTTTGAATCTTCAAATTCATTCAATCGTCTATATTCATTCAACAACCATTTTTGAGCTTCGTTTTTATTAAAAGGAAATGCATTCCCATCAGTAATACAGGTTACCATATCTCATGCCTTTAATCTTACCTACTTGGGAGACGAGATGGGAACAATCATGATTCAACATCAGTTTTACCAATAACAAAAATATGAACTCTCATTTCAACCAATTGCTGGGTGCTAATGGTATGTCCCTGTATTCCAGCTACACAGGAGGGTGAGATTGATGCAAGGCCATGCCTGGGCAAAAGCAGTTTGTAAGATCCTATCTCAACAGAAAAACAAAACATTTGGAATAGTAGTACATGACTATTGTCTCAGCTACAGCAAGAGTATCAGGAAAAAAAAAAGATCACAGGTCAGGTTGCTGAGAGTAAATATGAGACTGTATCTCCAAACAAACCAGAGCAAAAAGTCCCTACCTGAGGCATGGCTCCAGCAGTAGGCACCTGTCGGGGGTTTTTTAGTCCTAGGTCCCTCCCGACCTGCAGGAGGGATAGGGAGAACACGCCCAGACCAGGATGAGCCTAGAAAGGAGAGGGCCAACTGGCTGCCTGCACCCATCCCTCCCTCGCTGGAGGACAATCAGACGTCTGAGGGAGACCCGTCAAAGCAGGAACTCATTTATTGAGGAAGTACATTCAGCTAATACAGCTGAACCTATCAGCACAAAGGTGGGCCGGGCGGGGAGGTCCACATGTTCACTCTCACTATAGGTCTCAGCAGAGACTGATAAAGCAATAACACATTTGTACCCAATGGTAATCAAATCTCAGCAGAAAGTGATTCACAATACCGACGATATAGCTCAAAGTTAGGCGTGGCATTCATACATGACAGCTGATTTCTTTGTGTGGTTATCTTACTCAATGATGCAGATTCATTGGCCAGCCTGACCTTCCACTCTGCTCCCAACAGGCACCTATCTAGCAAATATAAAACCCTCAGTTCACACCCTTGTAGAGTACTGTCAAAATAAACTTTACAAATCTGTCTGTCTGTCTACCTACTTCCCTATCTCTATATATCTTTTTTGATATTTTTTATTTGTAATTAATAAAAGGGTTACATGATATTTGCCAGATAGAAGGTGCATTAATTCACATGCATTGATACCCTTTCACATATCTTGGTCCCCATTACCGTCCACCCACCCCCCCATCTTGTTTTCCCCCTTCCCTATTCAATTTCAAATAACCAAATATAAATATATCCAATATATCAGATAACAAAGTGAGATACTGTAACAATATGAGATAACCAAGGGACAGCAAAAATATGAGAGATAACATTTTAATACTGTCCAACCAGTGGTATGTTCAAAACTGATTCTTTCATAAATGAGTTCTAATCTTTTGAATTTGTTCATGCATGTATTTATGCAAATGTGAGAAAATAGTAGGGTGATTAATAGTTTATTGTGTTTAGTATACAAAAGGTAGCACGATATATGTGTGGATTCTTATCTTACAGTCAATATTAAAAGCATTTCCTATAGAGCTGTTTAGTGTTCTTCTCTGTGACTCTGAATAGATGGAGATGGGTCACATTTGCTTCCTTGGCAGTATCAATACCACTAAAAGAGATGCCACCATATTCCTAAATCAGTGCTTTTCTAATCCTTTTCCTTTTGTAATTAAACTGTCATTGTATTCCAATATCCTTACTTAAATCTTTAGAGGAATGTTCAGAGAATGTTTAGAGAAATAAAAAACAGTAGAGGAAATGGGAATATAGAGTAAACATAAAAGAAAACAAGATAGGCAAAGAAGGCTTTAAAAGGGGCAAGGCTGAGCCAGGAGTTTGGCCTAGTGGTAGAGTGCTTACCTAGCCTGCACAAAGACTGGGGTTTGAGTACTTGGTACTACATACAGAGAAAAAGCCAGAAGTGGTGCTGTGGCTCAAGTGGCAGAGTGCTAGCTTTGAAGAAAAATCCCAAGGACAGTACTCAGGCCCTGAGTTCAAGCCCCAAGACTGGCAAAAATAAAAATAAATAAAATAAAAATAAAAGGGCAAGGCTGGTTAGGAATGGCATCTGTTAAGACTATTATCAATTTTTCCCACAGTAGCTGTAGATTCAAAAACAGTTTATTATGTCAAATTTCATAAGCTAAAATTCCTAGCATTTTCCCACAAAATATATTTAAAAATAAGTAAAACATGGGTAAACATGGGAAATGGTATCAATGTTCAAGAAGTAATAGACCAACTACCTGATGAATGTAAATGTAACCTCTCTATACAATATCCAGTCAGTAAAATGCAATTTAAAAAAAACAAGAGGAAGGAAACAACAAAAATTCAGGAGAGGTAAAGATCTTAAACACAGATAGGTGTAATACATTTATTTCACGTATAAATAAAATAAAATATACATAATTATGTGTGCCTATGTGCAGATTGAAATTTAGTTTATATGATTTCTTTTCATCACAATCACTGCAATTTCCTGTTTTCTTCTAAGAAATTTTTTAACAACTCATTGTCACCAATCTTATAAGGAAGATGGCATTCTTTGTCTGTCCATTACTTCACAGTATAATTTCCCCCTAGTAATATCCATCTTTCTATCTTAATCTCTAGTTGGTATTAAGTTGTGGATCATTAAACAAGCAAATCGTTAACTGAATCATGTCATGTCCCATGGAGTTTTACCATGTCAAAAAATCTCAAAACTTGATTTCATGTAAGAAAATGAAAGGTATTTTAAAGAAAAGAAAAGAAAAAGGCTTAGGTCTTCCCAGACTCTGACAGTTTGAAAAGAACTCCAACAGAGAATCAGAAGTAAAATAAAAACTCTGAGAGCTGCAGACTGCCCCTGTAAGACTCTAATTGGAAGATTCAATAAGAAATTGGTCTGTCATTCAAGTACTACATACCCTATTTCCAGATGAATTTTGAAAATATATACCTTGTCTGATAGTATAATTTATTTCAAAATTGAAATAACATTAATTTGATATTTTTTTACCAAAGTTCAACTGTAATGTGTGCACTTTAAAAAATAATAGCTCCTTAGTACTTTATTCACATTTAAGAGAACTATTGAGTATCTACTTTAGATGCTAGTACTTTTGTAAATGAGATCATGGTCTGAAGACTAATTCATGGCTCATTTAGTAAATTTATTTTTTAATGCTTCTGTTTAAATGTAAAATATTTCAATGGCTTTTTTTTGTAATAGGCCAGGCCTGATACGCTTTGAAAAGCTGGATGATGTTTTGCTAATGAAAAATAGAATTAATACTGCTGCTTCAGAAGATTTCAAAGAACTTTAAAATTATCTAGTTTTAAAATCCAGTATCCTTTTGAAGGATCAATATTATTTTGAAAAATCTATGCTTTCTGAAACCTCAGCGTCAGTGATGGAGCTCAAAATAAAACCAATGAATCTTGCCTCTCAATTTGTGTCTCTAGCTAACCACATTAACTGGACAATTTTCTTTCATCTGTGTATTATTAATAACATAATATCCTGTGACACAACAGACATATCGCCTCTTTAGAGAATTACTTTAGAGTTATGAGGTGCACATTTTTAAAGAACACATTATGTGTGGATATATATAACATATGGACTGTTCCATAATTAAATAATTGCTGGCTATTTAGATGAGGGCTTTCATTTCCAGTAGCCTTCATTTTATAAATAGGTATGGGCCATTTAGAACAATGATGCATTTTAAATTTACTCAGTAGCTTCATTCAAGAAATGCCAGCAATTTTATACACAGATAGCTCATGAAAAAGTGGGTAATTTTTCATATATTTTGTCTTTAGTTTGGATTTATGGTAACTTGGTTAAGCTTCAATAAAATGGATTTAGATATAATGGAAATTAGTATTAAATAAGATGATAGATTTAGGATGTTTAACTTTTAGTCAAGATGAATTGATTGAATTTTTAATTAATGTCATGTTTGGTAAATATTACTATTGTATTCAAGTACCATGATAAATTCCTTACATTTCATCACATCCCACATTCTTCTCCACCTTAGTAGCATACATCTTGTGTTGCCAGAATTTCCATTTTATTTTAAGATGCTACATTTCTTCTATTATCTTGAATTATATCTGTCCCCTATAATCTCTCATTGAGTTTCTTACTTTTGGTCACAAATTCCCATGACTTTCCTTATTGCTTATATGGAGCCCATTCCAACACATATATCAGAAACTTAAAGTTACTCTTGATATTGTGCTTCTCTTCATTTCCTCCTATGTTTTGATCATCAATGTCAGTTCACTATGATCAAAGCCCCCCTTATCTTTAGTCTCTTGAAGGTATTAAATTTCCTACTCCTTAGTTCCTACTCTATGTGGCCATATACACAGGTGATATTTCTCCAAGTTTGTCTCATGATTTTTGTTTATATATCTTTTCACACCAGCTCAGATGTAAGCCTATTGTGAAGAAAATTACATTTATCTTTGTCTTCCTGGTTAATAACACAATGCAGATCCAGGCAGAAATTCAGGATTTTTTAGTAAACAAACAAACACTTGTCGGATAAAGTCCTAGTAAATTAAGAACTCATGAGATAGGAGACCCATTTTGTGCAAAGAAAAGTAACTTAAGCCTTTCCTTAAAAGTGCCGTCAGGGAATAAAATGCTTAAGTCTATATTAATATATTGAAATGGATATCTTTAACATGTGGTTATGGAATAATGAATTTAAGCAAATTATGTTCTGTTGATAAAGCATCTTTCACAGTAAATGATACTATATAAGTCAAGATTATGAAGAGATTCCATTCTTTTAAACTTCATGTTAGCAAAGTATTAGTCCTTATCACTATGAAGGAAATAAACGGAGACAAAGAATTTCCAATTGAATATGGTTTGATTATCCATTTATGCTAAATGTGAAGTTCATGACCTGAGCCTAATGGTCCCTTTACAAGTTGTAGTGGACAATTAAGCAACTCAGCAGTGAAACTGACATTGAGGAGCAGATTTTTGCCTGCCAGCCGCTCTCAGGGTTTAGATTTCACTGGATCATGTTCTAAAAGGTCATCACTGCCCAGATGACCACTCCAGAACTGCAGATGGCCATGTAGTCACCTGACAAGGCTGGGGCACCCCAAACTGCTGCCCAGGCTCAAGTTCACTGAGATGTCAAGGCAGGACTGTGTAACTGCTCAGGAACACCCCAGTTTCAGAGTGCTCCATTTCTACAGTATATAGAATAAAATATATTTAAAGCAGTCTTCTAGAAGGGACAAAAGACTGACACTGCTGTAATAGTGGCAAGGTAGCTGCTTAATAATGACTAGGGGCAGTATGAGGCATTCTTCAGAATATGCATGTGTTAACGTTTTTGTTTGTGTTTTGCCAGTCCTGAGGCATGAGCACTGTCATTGGGCTTTCTAAAGGCAAATGCTCTACCACATGAGCCACTGCACCATTTCCGTCTTTTTCTATATATGTGGTACTGAGGAATCAGGGCCTTTGTGCATGAAACTCCTGGAACTGAATGTGGTTTTAACAAGGAAGCATTTACATACTCAATAGAAATTCCAGAGACATACACCAGCATTAGAGCCCCAAACTCTCAGACACAAGCTTCATGTCCTGGAGCCCTTCCTGCTACTTCCTTCAACTTCACTTTCACCTATAAAATGGAAAAGCAAACCAAAGCAATTAAAGAAAAAAAAAACAGAACCATATCTTTCCTGCCTTGCCAACATCAGATATTTGAGAAAGACATGGAAAGCTCACTGGGAAGGTGCAAAAATACTGTCCTTTTCCTTTCTATTTGAGTGATTTTTATATAAATTCCCAGGAAAAAAATGATTCATATGATTTTAAACTTGTATCTAGATAGAGACATTCTGAAACAGATTTTTAAAAGAATTAGATGACCTAAAATCATCTCTGGTTAGTGTTTCTCTAGGAAGAAATCAAGATTCACTTTAATTTTGTGTGTTTTATTTGTCTTAGACTTAGAACTAAATAACATTTGTTTGAACTCGGATTGGAACTATTGTATTATTAATGGCCCAACAGCATTTAAAAATCATAATAGTTCTTTAAATTGGAGATGTGCCAAACTGAATTAGATGCAGAATAGATGTGGGACATAGTATTAAAATAGAATTTCATATAAAATGCATTTCAATAAAATCTTTAGTTTTGTCACTGTTAGAGGAGATTAGTTGTACTATTCATTTGTCTGAGCAATTAATTTCTCTCCAAATTTAACTAGACCAAGATTTTGCTCACATGAGAAAGTATTTATCTACATATAAGAGAATAAAAAATTAAAGCTTAACTCACAGTTATGATGTAAACTTTAAAAATAAAGGCATTTTTTCAGTAGTTGATTGTAGATTCAGAAGTCAAGCCCTATGGCCCCTAAAAGAAGATCCTTGAAAATGATTGTGCAGAGATTATACTGAAATGTTGTTATCTCACTGTTACTCTGGAGATCAGATTATATCTGGAATATAATTGTGATACTTTGAAGAAGGATATTTTAGATAGAATAAGTAAGAAAAAGGAAGTTTTAATTTGATGAACTTACTTCTCACAGTACAGATGTGAAGTGGTACATTTTCCCCAAGGTGTGTTCACTTATATTTCTCTGTGGTTCATCACTTTAAAACACACACACACACACACACACACACACACACACACACACACTCCTGTCTGCAACTAATATAGTCTTCTGAGAAAATTCTCAGGAAAAACGGGCATGAACACAGCGGAAAAGAGGCCAGACATTTAGGGTCTTGTGATAGATTCCAGTGTTTCAAGCTTTTAGAAATTGAGAGAATACTGATTTTCATGGGTGACACAGATCACATGTAAACAATAGTACTCTGTTGCTTTTGCACCTGTAAATACTCTGCTTCCTTGGAAAAATAACAAGTGAACACATACAAATCAGTTATTTCCTAGAAAGTGTAAGCCTTGGCATGATATCTTGGTTTTGTGAAGTTTTGTGCAGCATTCAGGAAAGGAATTCAGTCTTTGCAGCAGAAATAGATAATCAGCAGCCATCACCATTTCTGTCAGGACCCTCTTTCTGTAGAAATGGTCAGTATTCTAAATAGCTTTTGCTTTTTGGGTAGCCCCTCCTCTGCCACAGGTTTCTTAAAACTAATGCCAATATTTATGTGGCCGAAACTTAGCTGGCTCCCTTATCTCCTATTTGTATTAAGGTGATATTTGATTGCAAGAATTGAACTTCTCTGATTTTTGCCCAGGTGTTGGGTGTGTGTTTGAGAGATGTCCAGACTGAAAGACAGATCACAACACACACACACACACACACACACACACACACACACACACACACATTACTTTGCCACTAATACTGTTTCTGCATTCATGCATGTTTCATAAACCTGTCATCTCAACTCTTGATGACTCTTGATGACATTTACTTGCACTGATTGAATTCTTGGAGGAACATTGACCTAATACTCCTAGTCCCTTTCTATTCTGTACTGCAGCTCAAGGATACTTCAATTAGAACAGATATTTTCAGTGTGCCTGATGAGTTGATACCCAGGCCACTCCAGAAATTCCCGAAGTGTATGCCAATCTGTCACCCCTTTCCCTTTCTGTAGTCAATGTTTTCACATGCCAGCACCCAGCCCAAGTGCCTATGCAGTCCCAAGACAAGCCAACTCTGACTTACAAGGGTCAACCTGTCCTTTCACAGTGGGGAAAAGCTGATGAAATCCTCCACACAGAGGTGTTAAGAGCTTAATGATGAACACTCCCATCAGTACCTTCATTTTGAAAAGGATTGTCCGGAGAGGTTATTGATTTACACAGAGAAATGGATTTCTAATCCTGGAATTTCAATGGAAGAAGGGAAAGATTTTTTTTCTTGGGTCAAGGTAAAGATCATTTCTTTGGGAATAACTCCGGAAATAATCAAAAGCAGCCATCTGATTTGTGCTCTGATGAGAGGCCCAGATTATGGCATTGCCTTTGACTTAGAACAGAGTGTAAATCTCATTGAGGGAATTGAAGAGGAGAAAGAGAAGAGGGGGAAGGATGCATGAGGCATGTGTCAAGTGTCATTTCACGGCAACATAAAGGGAGGAGAGTGAGGAGGAATGGTTAGTGCTGAGAAGACATGGAATGGGCTCAAGTTAACAGAGCTATTATGTAAATAATGCATGGCTTTGTGTAGTATTTTATCACTTTGCCTTTGGTGATTTTTGATAAAATTAACTCAATCTAGGTTATTAAGTTAGCTGATTTGAAACAGAGTCTGCTATGTTTTTGTAAATTTTCAACCTTTTGATCTACTTTGGCTTTTGTCCTAAGGCTCCAGGTCATTTATCATGAGCATAAACTGGCCTTTACTAAGCAGGTCTGTCTCTCTTGCTACCTTCATAGTTATCTTTTAGTGAAGAATGAAAAGCTATTCCATTTGCTATTTTTGATAAATAATTATTTACTTTTGCTTGTCATATTTTACATTTCACAAGTACATCATTTATAGGATCAATATGGGAATTATGAGTTAAACTACTTATACTCTTTGACTTCCTTTTACTATAATCAGTTTTTCAGTACACTGTAACTTCCCAAGCTTACTCATGGTATTTTGTTAAACTGTGTACTACATGTACAAATAAATTCAATTAATCATGATTTATAATTTGTTATCTATATACACATATGTTTACATTGTTACCTATATACATGAATCTGTTTTTCAGACTGTATTTCTCCTTGGTCTAATGCAGTCTATAAAACAAGAAACAGCCTAGATTTGTAAATTCAAATCTTAACTCTTGTTTGGCAGAAACTTTAGGAATTTCTTTGTCCTTTGACTCACTTACTTTCTATGTAGTTCATGCTAATAGTATATAATTTTCTGAGTTTTAAAGAAAAAGAAAACTGTAATTGTACAATATAATTCATAGGAATTTTGCCTGGCTTATTGATTTTGTTGCTACTATTACCTAGGTCTAGAATTGGTCTCAGCATTTCTTATTAATAGAGGAAAAAAATCTAAAAATACCACCTGAGTCCATTTTAAAAACAGAATAACAAGGCACAATATTTTGTGATTATGCAAGGCAGTCTACACACAATTATTGCTCAAAGTACTTGATAAATGGTCAACAATATGGTTTGTTTTGTCAGTTTAATTGTGGTACTAGATTACTATGAATATTTTTCCTGACTGTTCTAGCTTTTAAACTAGACTTATTTGTGGATATCTTGGAGGAGGGGGAAAATCCATAAAACTTCTAATAATATGCCATTTTTTCCAGGTCATTTATCATCTGTCATACTCAGTTTCTCAGTACTGGAATAAAGTGTCCAGATGAGATCATGAATGTACCTGTCATCACTTGCAAAGTCATTTTCTTGGATGCATTATGTATAAGAGAGCCAAGGAAAATTGTCATTTGCCACAAAAATCATTTGACAATTGTTTTACCTCTAGAGTCTAATGTGAAATAGTCCAACCCAGTTTCTTTTTTATTAAAGAATTTATTAACATTGATTTTTACATCATGTTTCAAATGGCATGTTTAACAAACATATATTCAAGAAGGGAATCTGTATTCAATCACTGGCACTTAGATTTTAGAACATAATTAAAATTAAGCGGAAGGTTTATATGTCATAGATACATATTAATCTATGTAATAAAATGTTATGTCTATAGAGTGTATAGCCCATCATAGATTTTTATGTCTATGTAGTTACATTTATATTTCCAATACCATGTCCATAACATTGGGTACCCACATATTGAGTTATTGCTCTTGTACTGGATCTAATATCCACATGTTAAGAATACCATGCGCCTTTTGTTCCTTTGGTCTTGACTTATCTCACTCAACATGATTTGCTCTAGCTTCACCCACTTCCAGTTTCTTATAAAAGAGGAATGTGCTACTCGAAGGTCAAATATTAAATAACTTTTAAATATAGGTTTTCACATGCTATATTTTTCTCCATTTCATAATTTGGCCTTGTACTACACTATTGACATAAAAGGTCATGTATACATTACCTAGACAATGACAGTGTCATCTAAGTCATTTATTTTCTTAATGCCATTGAAATTTTTTCTGGTGGAAGCCAAGATGTAATTATATATGGGACAACATGGAGTCATAATTTGGTGAGCCTTAATGCAATATAATTTGTGGGGAAAAACAAAATCAATTTGCTGAGGAAAAGACATTTACAGATGTTTAATATATGGTATATACTGACATCTATAGGACATAGATATAATAAATGACTTTGGGATGAAACTAGGACTGTGTATATGGTGTATTTTTAGCATGAGGAACAACTTTAAAGGGAAATAAGGAAATGTATACTCATAGGAAAATTTATAAGATACCTAGAATGTACTTACAAAAAAGTACCTTCAAATAATTGAATAAGTTGATGGGAAAAAAAATTCCCATGGGAATAAAATAATGAATATAGTGAATGTATATGCACACACACACACACACACACACACACACACACACACACACACACACACAAAGAGAGAGTAAGAGTAAGGAAAAGAACAGAAACAACATGCTTGTATACCTTAGAAACATAAATAGGGTAGATAGACTGGAAATGCAGAATGGAGGGGATTGTGTACTGTTCAGCGGAGGTGTCATTACATACAAGAGGCCTGTGGTAAGTTGTATAGACCTTCCTCCATTATTTTCCCATAAAATGAGAAAGGATGATAGGGTGATTTCAAAGACAAATCCAACTCTAAATTTTGAGTTCCCAGTTCCAACTGTTGAATTCTAAGGAACACACAAGATAAAACTCCTCACAGTGCGCCGGGAGTTTAGCTTATTAGTAGAGTGCTTGCCAAGCATGCATAAAGACCCCGGTTCGATTCCTCAGTACCACATACATGGGGGAAAAAAAACCAGAAATGGTGCTGTGGCTCAAGTGGTAGAGCTCTAGCCTTGAGAAAGCCCAAGGGCAATGCCCAGGCCCTGAATTCATGTCCCATGACCAACAAAAAAAAAGAAAAGAAAAGGAAAAGGAAAATAAAAAAGACCATGAAGCACCCAGCATGGAAAGCTAAGAAACATTCTTTGAAAAGGGAAAATGTGGTTGGCAGGTCATCCAGGCTTGTTCCAATGACAATTTTCATCAAGTAAATTGGAACAAAAATACTTCTATTTTGAGACTTGACTTGATCAGTTATCTGTAAATCTGGACTATTTCCTGAATCCTTTATTTTATCTAACTTTGCTGATATTCCTTTTCCTGTTACCAAATAACACTAATTTGACAAAACAGCCTTGGAAACTGAGCAACACTGTGGAACTCTCCTTGCTTATTTCCTGTCTTTTCATCTGAACAACTTTTGGTTGCCATTTTTCAACTTAATTACTTTGTGGATTCTGTTTTATTTTTGTATTATATTTTACATTTTTACAGTTGCAGAATATACAATGGCCATACATACTGGCAGATGTCTAAGACAAGTTCAAGGTAAGGGTTTTTTGTTCATTTTAGCAAAGGCTATTAATGAAATGAATAATCGTTGACCTCTTGTTTATTATTCCCTTGAGAAAATATTCACATTCATTAATTCATGTATTACAAAAGGATCTTTTTCAAACCACATAAAATGATTTGAATAAATAAAACATGAATTTGACCATGCAAATTTTGGTGAGGTATTTTAAAATACTTACAGATTTGCCTAGCAAAAATGTTGCGACTTAGAACAGTAGTGAATAAAGATAAGAATTTTCACTGTTCTTTCTTTCTTTTATTATTATCAGTTAACTTTTTTGTGGCTTGGACTCTGACTGGGAGTTGTTCCTGAGCTCTTCAGCTCAAGACTACACCCTTCCCTTGAGAAAAGCCCCACTTCCATTTTGTAGAGGTTAATAGGAGAGAAGAGTCTCAGGGTCCTTTTGTGCCTGGGCTGGCTTTGAACCTTGATCCTCAGGTCTCCTGAGTAGCTAGGATTACAGGCATGAGCCACCACGCCCAGTGCTTTAGTCCAACAGCTCTTGAATTACCTAATATACTTTTTCATTGCTTTAGCTTTTTTCATTATATCTTTAGAAGTTCTACATTATTTTATTCTTTTTCCTAAATTTTTTCTCTTTTATTAATCATGGATATCTCAAATTCATAGGCTGATATTTCTGAAATCTCTGACAAATTAGGTTTTGCTCTGATGCTTATCCTGCCTGTCCTGTTAACTATTTGTTTTTACAGCAGGGCATATGTTGGGGTGAATGGTCAGCTTGAATTTAAAAGCTTAAGAGGTGTTCTTTATTTTGTTCCTATAAAATAGAGGTAAACCAAATAGCTTCTCCTGTGAAGGATCATTAAGAAAGCTTCTTTCCAACACTGGCAAAGTCTTTATGTTTCGTGGTAATTTTGATTCAGATTGTTTGGGGATATTGCTATTTTGTGAGCTTGTTCTTTTAAAAGGCATAATTTAAGCCTAGCACCAGTCTCTCACACTTATAGTCCTAGGATGCTATCATCTGAGGGTCAGTTTAAAGCCAGTCCAGACTGGAAAGTCCATGAGACTCTTATCTCCAACTGAACACCAGAAAACTGGAAGGACTTGGAAACAATTGTATTAAATGAAGTAAGTCAGACTCAAAGAAACATAGGCTCCATGGTTTCCCTCATTTGTAATAATTAGTGTGTGTCTTGGATTTTCCTAGCAGAGGAGCACAATATCTCAAAAGTTACGTGCATATGGCCATATAGTATGACACTAAATAAAATGAACTCCAGGATAGGGAAATAAGAGACTTCCCCCTATAGTTGTTGTTTTTAATGTTCTATGTGAAATTATTTCTTTACTTTTTTTATATTCTTTCCATTGTATTTTTCCCTTATGGTTTATTCACTATTGTTGCTGTATCTGACTTTGGTACTTTGGTGTATTATATACCTATTTATTTGTTTGAATCATGGCAGGGAAAGGGGAAAACAAGATGATGAGACAAAGGACAAAAGATGAAGCAGTGTAATAGCAATATTCACAGGAAGGATGTGGGAGGGATGTGGGGAGGGAAAGTGGGGGACAATCATGGGAAGAGGTAACAGTGTTCAAGAAGGAATGTACTCACTACCTTAAGAATGTAAATGTAACCCTCTATGCATCACTATGATAAGATTTTTTTTTAAGTGGAATTGGCCCTATGGCTCAACATGTTAGAGTCTAGCCATGAGAGACAAAGCACAGGGACATTGTCCAGGCCCAGATTTCAAGCCTCATAGCCATCCAAAATAAAATAAAATAAAATAAAAGCAGAGTTTGAGTTTACTTAGTATTAATGCATTATACTAAATTTCCTATACATCTATATAACAATTTATCAGCGTATAAATGAAGTAACTAACTAAATAGAGAAGACACGTTTATGTATGAACAGGTTAAACCCATACATTTAACTGTATTATAGGAGTATCTATCACAATTAGAATATGTGGGCAGAAATGAAACATAAGTTATAATGAAACTGAAGGTTTCAACATCTGAGTTTATTCTATTTTGATAATCCACAAAAATAGCTTTCTTCTAAGACAGAAGCACATATTTGTCTCATCTACCACACGAAACCTACCTATTCCACAGTGACTAATGAAAGAAAGCTTTGTAAGAATAAACTTTCATTAGATAATTAATATATAAAATTAAACTAAGTTGTGAAAAGTATGATATATGTTTCTGAATATTTTTGGTGGGTGCTAGAGATCAAATCCAGAGCTGTGAAACCAGTAGTAGAGCATGTCCTCTACTACTGAGCTCAGCATGGAAATGCTTTTCAGAAGTAAGCATTTATTGATGATTAAGATATAACTAAGCCCAGAAAGATAGTGGCTATAGTATGTTGAAGGCTGTATCACCCACCACTCCTCAGGCTACATCAACTTGGAACCTGTCTTGTGACTTTGTTTGCAAATTGTCAGTGGATACTTAAAGTTCTAGAGGTGCAATCATCTTGAGTTATTTAAGTACGCCTTAATTTTAATGATGAAGTGTCCTTAGAGGGCATGGGTTGGTATGTATATGAAGGAGACAAACAGAAGTTAAGATCCCTTTAAGACAGAGTGGAGTGATCCATGTGCAGGCGAGGTCATGCCAAGCCAGGCCTTCAGCTGCCAGATGCTGGGAGGGAGGCATGGGATCTATGCCTCCTCAGAGACTCCATAGCAAGTAGCCCTGCAGATACCTTGATTCCAGATTTCTGTCTTCCCAAACTGTGAATTTGTGGTGCAAACTCATTTCTGTTGTGCAAAAATCAATGAGTTTGTAGTGCTTCATTACATTACCTTAGGAAACTGATGCAGTGATTTTTATATTTTTAACTTTATTGTTATCATAAACATGATCTAGTGAGTGAATACAATTACAAGAATCAGGTAATAAATACAATTCCTTTCGTAGAGTATCTTCCCCTCCTTCCCTCTTTTTTAGTTCTTCCCTTCCATCTCCATCTATGAGTTGTATAGTTCTCTCATCTCTTTTGCTGTCCCTTGGTTATCTCATATTGTTACAGTATTTTACATTGTTATCTGATATATAGTATATATGTTTATTTGGTTACTTGAAATAGGATAGGGAAGGGGGGAAAACAAGATGAGGGGCAGGGGTTAGGGAGGGAAATGGGGACCAAGACATGAGAAAGGGTATCAATGTATGTGAAGTAATGCACCTTCTATCTGGTGAATATAATGTAACCCTTATATTAATTACAATTAAAAATATATGAAAAAAATCAGTGTCTAGCGAGCCCCACTGATGTACATTTTTTTACCCTTTTCTCTCAAGTTCTGCATCCTCTCGTTAGATTTTTTTCAGGAAATGACATGATATACTGAGTAAAAATAAATATGGCAGAATCCTTTAGTGGTGTACTGCTAAAGTGAGTGAGGAGGGGAACTTCTATAATTCTATACTTAAGCATCACTGTTAGTAACCCAATACAGCTTAGCTGTGAGCCTTACACATGGTCGTAGATGTTTGTTTCTTCCCTGTATGCAATAGAGTCCGTATTAAGCAGTGTATCTTGTACTGCTAGCAGGGTGATTTCCTATTTGGGGCAAGTTCTGATAATACTGCATTACGTTAGATGTTGGCAAATTCAGCTGTGCACCATAATAATTACTGATCCCTGCCCAAGTACATACACAGCAGTAGTTCCAAGAGAGCATGAGGAAGCTGGCCCCTAGAGAAAACACAGTTAACATAAAGTAGCAAGGAAACTGGAAATGACATACCAATGTAATTTCTGGAAGACCTAAATCTATTAGTTTTGGCTCTTTAGTTATTTGTACTTTTGTAATAGTATTCTATTAGTTTCTTAAAATAATTTGAATGTCCCAGAATCTTCTTTCTTCTTCTGTTTATTGGTACAAGTCAATAAGGAGAAATTATTTACTCCCAATTTTTAAAATGTCACCTTCAATGTAGTCTTGGCTATGGACTTTGATTCTTCTAAATATTGTCTTTGGTTGATTTGGTGTATTGCTATCTTAAGTTACTTGAGTGAATTATTTCTTGCATTCAGGTATACTCAGTCTTTTTCTTTCTGATACAATTAAACAAAACAAATTCAACATAGGTTCTTATGAGGTTTAGTCTATGCAAAATCTTTTTTGTGGTGTTCTGTACACACATTTAGTTAGTTAGCATATCTTTTAAAGAAATGTTCTAATCCTTTTAGCTGCAATCAATAGCTTTCACAGATATTTTTGATTATATGTTATACACAACCTTGCTTTTCAGAAAGCCTTCCTTGACCTGAGGTCAGATTTGCCTGTTACATGAATACATGTAATTCTCTGCTTTTCCATTTTCATAGTTCTTCCCATGCCACATTGGCAGTCATGGGGTATCAATAGATATGTCCCCTGAACAAGTATTGCAGAATTCCTTAATTCGTCATATATTAGAGTGTACTCAGACCTTAAATATTCAATAAATAAGTATTTCATAGCAATGTAAATGGGCTAAAGTATTAAGGAAAAGTGGTTAGTGTTTTTCTTGCCTTTGCTTGGTATTAAAATTTTGTGATGTTTCTATTGTATTTTTTTAAGCACTCTGTGCTTTAAAGCAGAGAACTACTACCATCTGGTGGCAATTATCTGAATTACACTGCATAGTAGTATAAGTGTTCCTTACTTCAGAGGATAGAATATGGAATATTGGGAAACAGGTATGATGTTCTTTTTAGTCAAATGAAATTTTTTTTAAAAAAAGAAAGGGTCACACAAACAGGTTTATCTCATATGTGTAAGTTAGATCTAATTTATAAACAAGTAAACATACAAAAAATAAATCGTTAAAATAGTTAAAAACCTTATTTTATGGTATTATTCCGTGGTCACTCAATAATTGTGCATTTTACTTGTAACCTCATAATTGACATAGAGCTTTAAGACACATACAAAAACACATTATTGTTGTTCAGTTATGATTCACTAGATTAACATTTTATTATCATGAACTCTGCCATCATTGCTAGTAATAATAAATTTATGCTTGATATTAATATAGCAACACCACTGTCTTTTGCTTATTATTTTGAACCTTGTGTTTTTCCATCATGTTATTTTTAACTGACTCAAATATTTCAAGTATGTTAACCATCACTAGCCACACTTTCTGGCTCTGAATCATTCAATAGACAGTCTCAAAGGTGGTCACACCTACTTCCTCCTAGCATTATTACATTGTACAGATAATAGGCCCCCTCGAATATCTGTTACCTTAATTTGTGGGTAATTGCATATAATTCTGATCTACTCCTATATTGTGAGGGTCAGGAACGTCTGTTCTGTGAAAGTGGAAATTTTTTTTCTGCTCTGTATGCTTTCTGCTGTGACTGTGACAATAAGGCAATGATGTGGGCAGCACCAAGAAAACTCAAATATATTACATCAGAAAAATAGATTTTAAAGTGACCAATTTACTAGGAAATAGGCTCTGCTTTATACCAGTCAAATGATGTATATTAGAATTTATTTCTGTCACATATATTTCATATGTTTAATGCAAACCTAAACAAATCCTAATCCTAGAGCTCTATATTTCTCTATATAAATAGAAATGCTAATTCTGAAAAAGTTCTGGAAATATAAAACTAAGGATACTAAAACAATATTAAAACCAATTTTAAATGTATTATTTACAAAAGAGATATTTGATATAAAAGTTACAACATAGAGATTCCAGAATTAGATCCACACATAATATGAAGGTTGATTTCTAACAAATATGATACCATATAAAAACACAGAAAGAAAATGTTTTTAATGCATAGAGTTATGTAGAAGGAGAATATGATAAAAATGGTTTCTGATAACAGCTTCATATAATATTTACAACTAAATTAAAAACTTAAAAATGGATTGCATACTTTTATGTACATGCATATCCTTATTGAGGTTTAGCAAGAAAAATTGAAAAATGAAAGTAGCAAATATTCAATGAAAAATTTCTGGTAAAGTTAATACATTATTAAGATAGTAAAAAAGAGAAAAATATTTGGCATTTTTATCATAATTCGTTTTTTTCATATATTTTTATTGTAATTAATAGAAGGGTTACATGATATTTGCTAGATAGATGGTGCATTAATTCCCATACATTGATACCCTTTCACATGTCTTGGTCCCCATTTTCCTCCCCCCCACCCCCAGCCCTCATCTTGTTTTCCCCCATTCCCTATCCAATTTCAAATAACCAAATACAAATGTATCCGATATATCAGGTAACAAAGTGAGATAATGTAACAATATGAGATAACCAAGGGACAGCAAAAGTGATGAGAGATAACATAGTACCTTAAGAACAACAATCATTCATTATATAGCTTATGTTTACATCATATTTTAAATGACAAGTTTAACAAACAAGTGTTCAAGGAGGGAATCTCTAATTACAATCACTGGGACTTAGTATTTAGAACTTAGTCAACATTAGGCTAAGGGTTTATATGTCATAGAAACATATTAATTTATGAAATAAAACATTATGTCTATAGAGTCATAGGTTTTTATGTCTATATAGTTATGTTTGTATTTCCATTACCATGTCCATAGCTGTGGGTATGCAGTTATTGAGTTCTCGCTCTTGTACTCTTTGGATTTAATAGCCGCATATTAAGGATACCATGCGCCTTTTTTCCTTAGGTCTTGACTTGTCTCACTCAACATGATTCGCTCTAGATTCATCCACTTCCCTGCAAATGCCATTATTTTATCTTCTCTGATGGCTATGTAGAATTCCATTGTGTATATATACCACATTTTCTGTATCCATTCATCTGCAGTAGGGCATCTGGATTGTTTCCATTGCCTGGCAGAGATGAACATAGCTGAGCGGGTGTCTTTATAATATCCTGGGTCATGCTGTTCAGGATAGATGCCCAGAAGTGGTATGGCGGGATCATAGGGAAGGTCTATTTTCTGTTCTTTAAGAAACCTCCACACAGCTTTCTAGATTGGCTGAACTAGTCCACATTCCCACCAGCAGTGCTGTAGGGTTCCTTTTTCTCCACAACCCCACCAGCAAATGTCATTGTCTGAGTTCAAAATCTTGGTCATTCTTGTTGGGGTAAGGTGGTATCTTAGAGTTGTTTTTATTTGCATTTCCTTTACAACCATAGATGATGAACATTTTCTCATGTGTTTTTCTGCCATTTTAATCTCTTCTTCTGATAGGTCTCTCTTTAGTTCCCTTGCCCATTTAGTGAATGGTTTGTTGGGTTTGGGGGGGATTAGTTTCTTGAGTTCCCTGTAGATACTAGATATTAAGCATTTGTCAGATGTATTGTTGGTGAATATCTTTTCCTAGTTGGTTGGCTGTCTCTCTACTTTTGCAACTGTGTTTTTATCTGCACAGAAACTTTTTATTTTTAGGTAGTCCCAGTTATCGAGTCTCTCTCCAATCTGTTGTGACCCTGGGATTCTGTGCAGGAATCTTTTGCCTGTGCCTATGAGTTCCAGTGTCTGTCCTACTTTATCATGTAGCAGTTTCACGGTTTCCAGTCTGATGTTGAGATCTTTGATCCACTTTGAGTTAATGCTTGTGCATGGCGAAAGGCTAGGGTCAATTTTTAGTTTTCTTCATGTGGCTGTCCAGTTTTGCCAGCACCAAAAATTGAATAGACTGTGTTTGTTCCACTGTATATCTTTGGCTACTTTGTCAAATACAAGTTGCCTATAGGTATGTGGTTTTATTTCTGGGTCTTCTATTCTGTTCCACTGATCTTCTGGTCTGTTTTTGTGCCAATACCAAGCAGTTTTTGTTATTATGGTTCTATAGTAGTTTGAAGTCTGGTATTGTAATACCACCAGCATTGCTCTTTTTGCCTAGAATTGTTTTGGCTATTCTAGGTCTTTTCTTGTTCCATATGAATCTTTGGATTATATCTTCTATTTCCATAAAGAATGTCTTTGGGATTTTGATGGGGATTGTATTGAATCTGAATATCAATTTTGGCAGTATAGCCATTTTCACAATGTTGGTTCTCCCTGGCCATGAGCACGGGACGTCTTTCCATTTCCTAGTGTCATCTTTAATTTCTGTCATTAGGCTTTTATAGTTTTCATTAAATAATTCCTTTACATCTTTGGTTATTTTATTCTTTTGGGGGCTATTGCGAATGGGATCATTTTCTGATTTGGCCTTCTGTTTGTGTATTGTTTGTGTACAAGAAGACTACTGACTTCTGAAGATTGATTTTGTATCCTGCACTTTGCTAAAGTGGTTTATTAATTCTAGAAGTTTGGGAGTGGAATTTGCTGGGTCACTCAAGTAGAGGATCATGTCATCTGTGAATAGGGATAGTTTAATTTCTTCTTTCCCTATGTGGATCCCTTTGATGTCCTTTTCTTGCCTTATTGCTCTGGCTAAGGGTTCCAGCACTGCATTGAAGAGAAGTGGAGAGAGTGGGCATCCCTCTCTAGTTCCTGATTTTAAGGTGAATGGTTCCAGTCTTTCACCATTTAGTATAATACTGGCTGTAGGTTTTTCATCTATGGCTTTCACTATTTTGAGGAATGTACCTCTTATTCTTATTTTTTTCTAGTGCTTTCAACATAAATGGATGTTTTATTTTGTCAAATGCCTTCTCCGCGTCCAGAGAAATTATCATATGATTCTTATCCTTAACTCTATTGTTATGATGTATTACACTGAATGATTTGCGAATGTTAAACCAGCCTTGCATTTGTGGGATGAGGCCCACTTGATCACAGTGTATGATTTTTAAAATTTGTTTCTGGATTCTGTTGGCTAATATTTTATTGAGAAGTTTTGCGTCTGTGTTCATTAGAGAGATAGGTCTGTAGTTTTCTTTTTTTGTTGGGTCTTTCCCTGGTTTGGGGATGAGAGTAATATTAGCTTCATAAAATGAGTTTGGTATTGCTCCTTCTGTTTCTATTTCTCGGAAGAGTTTCATGAGTTTAGGTGTTATTTCATTTTTAAACGTCTTGTAGAATTCCGCAGTGAATCCATCTGGACCTGGGCTTTTTTTGGTTGGCATTTCCCTGATTGCTTCCACTATTTCGTTGTAAGAGATTGGTGTGTTCAATTTGTTTACCTCATCGTTGTTCAATGTGGGTAGCTATATTTATTTAAGAAATCATCCATTTCTACTAGATTTTCTTGTTTCTTTGAATATAGGCCCTGGTAGTACCTATTCATTATGGACTGGATTTCTAGTGCGATAAATTTGCCTCTTAGAACTGCCTTTTCTGTGTCCCGTAAGTTCCTTTGTGATGTTTTTTTGACTGTCTTTACATTCAAGGAAGTTTTTAATTTCATTTCTGATCTGATCTGTTACCCAGGAGTTATTCAGAAGTGTGTTGTTCAGTTTTCAAGTGATTGAATGTTTTTTTTTGACTTTGACTGCATTGTTCAGAATTAGTCTGACGCCACTGTGGTCTGATAGAATGCATGGGATTATATCAGTCCTCTTGTAACTGCTTAAGTTTTCTGTATGAACTATTATATGATCTATTTTGGAGTGTGTTCCATGTGCTGCTGAGAAAAATGTAAAAAGTTTCACCCTTGGATGGAAGACTCTGTGTATATCTGTTAAGCCCAGCTGGGCTATGGTGTCGTTTAAGTTGATGGTATCTTTGCTTAACTTTTGTTGAGTTGATCTGTCATTTGTTGAGAGTAGTGTATTGAGGTCTCCCACTATGATTATGTTTGAGTCTATCTTGTTCTGTAATTCTAAGAGAGTTTGACAAATTTGGGTGCTCCTCTGTTGGGGGAGTAAATGTTTATAACTGTAATATTATGGGCATGGATTGTACCCTTTACTAGTATGTAATGGCCGTCTCTATCTTTATGTACTGATTTTACTGAGAAGTTAATTTTATTAGAGATTAAGATTGCTACTCCTGCTTTTTTGCTTGGTGCATTGGAGTGGAAAATTCGTTTCTATCCTTTCACTTGGAATTTATTCCTGTCTTTGGCAGTGAGGTGGGTCTCTTGGAGGCAACATATGGATGGGTTGTGTTTCTTAATCCAGTCTGCTGCTCTGTGTCTTTTGATTGGATTGTTCAGTCCATTCGCATTTAGGGAAATTATAGAGAAGTGTTCAGTGTCCATTGTCATTATTTATTTTTACTTCTAAGTTTCTTTCTCTCTCTTTTTTCCCCTTTTGTGTTTAGTGAATTATAGATATTTGCTTCTTGATGGGGGTTCTTGATGTTCTACAATTTGTTCTCGATTAATATTTTTGTAACGCTGGTTTAGTGTGCACATATTCATAAAGCTTCTCTTTAAGTGAAATATTCTTGTTTCTCCTTCAAATGTAAATGCTAGTTTTTCTGCATATATCAGTCTGTGTTGGCAGTTGTTGGTCTTCAGGACATCAATGATGTTTTTCCAAGCTTTTCTTGCATTTACAGTTTGCGTGGAGAGATCTGCTGTGATTCGAATTTTTTTTCTCATTGTAGTATAGCTCTTTCTTTGTTTTGCAGCATTTAAGATCAATTCCTTGGTATTCGTGTCTAGTGTTTTTACTATGATATGTCTACATGAGTTCCTTCTAGGATCTTGCCTGTTTGGGGTCCTGAAACCTTCAATAATGTGAGTATTTTCCCTTTTGAGGTTGGAGAAGTTCTCTGCTATGATCTTGGTGAATAAGGGTTGCATTCCTTTGTCCTGAAATTCGGCCCCCTCATCAATCCCTATTATACGAAGATTAGACTTCTTTGCTGCATCTGCCAGTTCCTGGAGTTCTCTCTGGTGGATTCGGACTGATTTTTCCAAGGTGGCGATTCTCTGTTCCAGCTCTTGTGTTTTATCTTCCATTCCTGATGTTCTATTCTCCATCTCAGTCAATCTGCTGCCTAATGCCTCCATTTTTGCTTGAAGTGTGAACACTGAGCTGATCATGTCTGCTGAGAGGGTATTGAACCTTTCTTCCACTTGTCTTTTGAATTCGAAGAGTTCCTTGGAAACTTCTTGCTATTGTTTTTGGAATTCAGCCTTCATTTCCAAAATCAGCTCTTTCATTTGAGTCACATTTCGTGTCTCTTCAGGTGTCATTTTTTTGGGATGGTGACATTTCTCTCATCCCTTAGCTCTTGTTTCCCTTTGGGCTTTGTGTGATTATTTATGTATGTCATAATTCGTCTATGTGCTCTTGTAGGCATCGAGAACTCTTGTTGGAGTTCACTCTGTGGTCGGTAGGTGGTGGTGTTTACTTGGATTGTGACTGGTGGTTCTCAGCCAAATTGATTCCTCTGCTGACTAGGTCAGAGTTTGCAGTTTTTGCAGGTGTTTGGCCTGTTTTCAGAGGCTGTGTGCCGCTGTAAGACTAGCTCTCAGCCCAACCAGGCCCACTGTGGGCGGTGGGATGGGTCTGCACGCTTCAGTCTCAGCGGGCTGGGCGGATGGTTGGTTTTCCTGTGCTGCTTCCAGGGGCGGCCCCCGGCCAAAGGTCTGGAGTTTGGGAGTTTCCAGGGACTCTCAGGTAGGCCAGCTGGTGTCCTCTCTGTGCCCAGCTGTGGACGTGGGCTCCAAGGGCGGAGCCGCACCTTTCTGGTTCTCAGGAGGTGGGTTCAGCTACTGGTCGGCCCTTCTTTTCCCTGCTGTGTATCCACCGCTTTGGCCAGGAGTCTGTGACTGTGGGGGGGGGGGCCCTCTGTGCTGTTTTGCTCAGGATTCCCAGCTAGAGGGTGCCGGCTCAAGATTTGAGGGGGCAGATGCTGGTTCCCCTACTCCCACAGACCCCACCAGCTGTTGTAAGGCAAGGTCTCATCACCCCTGCTCTCCAGACCCAGTGGACTGGGAGAGGAATCTGTTGGGCGTGTGAGCTGGGACACCCATGCCCCCTTAGTGGGGTGCTGGGTTTTTGTGCCCGCCTGCCTGTCAGTCTCCAGTCAAAGCCCTGGGAGAGGATCCTGTTGGGCCGGTGCTAGCAGGGACACCTCTGCCCCTTTGGTGTGGTGCTGGGTTTTTGCGCCTGTCAGCCTGTCAGTCTCCGGACAAAGGCCTGGGAGAGGGTCCCGTTGGGTGGGTGCTAGCAGGGACAGCTCCGCCCCTTTGAGGGGTGCTGGGTTTTAGCACCTGCCTGTCTGTCAGTGTCCAGTCCTACAGTCCAAGGCCTGGGGGGAGGAGGCTGTTGGGAGAGTGGGGGCTGGGACACCTCTGCCTCCCTTGGTGCTGGGTCTTAGCCCCGCCCACCTGTCAGTCTCCAGTCAATGGCCTGGGGGAGGGGGCTGTTGAGGGACAGGATTCCTTGACCCTTCCTCCAGCTGGTCTTTCTCAGGCAGGGTGGAGGGATCTGAGTTAAGTTCTATAGCTTGGCACCTGCTTTGATTTCCCAATGGGTTTGGGGACCTGCTGGGCTACTTACTCCTCTGCGTTTGCTGTGGGTGCTGCATGGTGTTGGAGAATCATTCACTCCCCTCGGATCTCCGCCGCCGCTGGTGGTCTGCGTCTGGGTTCCGCTGCTTGCTGTTCTGGTTCCGTGTCTGGGTTCCGCTGCTTCTGCGGCTCGCTGGCCCTGTTCTATGCTGGTTTCTGCAGCAGTCAGGGCTGCCTGGCCCGGCGCCCTCGGCTGGCGCTTTTCTTGGCTTGGAGCTGGCAGCGAGGGGTGGGGGAGGGGTCCTCACGTTCTGAATTCTTTGAGAAAGTTGTATGTAAGCTTTATCTGGATTTCTTTTCCGGTTTGAGTCCTTCTCCATTGCTTTTTGAGTTTGTTGTTGTGGATTTCTTAAGGTAATTGGCTTGTGGGACCCCCTGGTTCTCTATTTTTGTGAGAGAGAGCTAGGCAGCATCCCTATTGTCTCGGCGCCATCTTCCACTCCCTCTCCATAATTCTTTTTTAAAGAATATATAAATACAATCCATTGAATGGTAAATGCTGTAACTAACAAAGACATGAATAATTAAAAATGGGAGTTTGGCCTAGTGGTAGAGTGCTTATCTAGCATGCAAGAAGACCCGGGTTTGATTCCTTGGTACCACATACATAGAAAAGCTAGAAGTGGTGCTGTAGCTCAAGTGGTAGAGCACTAGCCTTGAGGAAAACCCAAGGACAGTTCTCAGTCCCTGAGTTCAGTCCTCAGGACTGGCAAAAAAAATGCACACCTACAAACCCATAACAAAAAGACATATGATCAATATAAAAGGAGTATATCAAACCATGTCTGTGGTCATTTACCTCATGAGTCTTAGGTAGGATGATTATATAAGGCTAGGAACATGAGGTTATCCTGGAAAATATTGCAAAAGTCCATCTAACAAAAAAGATGGGAGATTACAGAAATATTCGGGCAGGATTTTAAACAAAATCCAACTTGTCAGAAAATGAACATTTAAAGGGGGTCAGGAGTTTTGCCTAGTGGTAGAGTGCTTGCCTAGCATGCATGAAGACCTGGATTCAATTCTTTGGTACCACATATATAGAAAAAGCTGGAAGTGGTGTTGTGGCTCAAGTTGTAGGGTTCTACCCTTGAGAAAATCCAAGGACAGTGATCAGGCCCTAAGGTAAAGCCCAGGACTGGCAAAAGAAAGAAAGAAAATGTATATTTAATAGTTCTGTTTAATTTCCATACCTAGTTAAGTAAATACTAAAATTAATTTCTTAATGGCATAGAAATACATCTCCCAGAATGGCTAAAATGAAAATGGTGGATAATTTCAAAGTTGGTGAAGAGTTGGAAGTAACTGAAACTCTCTTATATTTCCAACAGGATTATAGATTAATGTAATCTCCTGAAAATGATTGAGCAGTTTCTTTTTTCATATATTTTTATTGTAATTAATAGAAGGGTTACATTATATTCGCCAGATAGAAGGTTCATTAATTCACATACATTGATACCCTTTCTCATATCTTGGTCCCAATTTCCTTCCTTCACCCCCACCCCTCATCTTGTTTTCCCCCTTCCCTATCCAATTTCAAATAACCAAATACAAATAAATCCAATATATCAGATAACAAAGTGAGATACTGTAACAATATGACATAACCAAGGGACAGCAAAAGAGATGAGAGATAACATAGCACATTAAGGACAACAATCGCTCATTATATGGCTTTTGTTTCTATATCCTGGAGGTCCTTTCATTTAGCATCCTTGTATATGGCCTTATGTATTTAGGTTTCATTCTATTGTGAATCTCTGCTAGGAGAGCCAAAGGTTTCTATTGATTATGACAAATGAGGGAAACATTGAGCCTATGCTCCTTTGAGTCTGGCTTACTTCTCTTAATATGATTTTTTTCTAAGTCTTTCCCTTTCCTAACAAATGGAGCAATGTCATTGTTTCTAACAGCAGCATAAAATTCCATTGTGTACAAATACCACATCTTGTTGATCCACTCATCAAGTGAGGACATCTGGGTTGGTTCCATATCTTTGCTATGGTAAATAGTGCTGCAATCAACATCGTTGTGCTAGTGGATATAGTATGTCTTTGTCTCTGGACAATTGGGAAAATGCCAAGTAGTGGAATTGCTGGGTCATAGGGGAACTGTATTTTTAGTCTTTTCAGGAACTGCCATACTGCTTTCCATAGTGGCTGAATGAGTTTGCACTCTCACCAACAGGGTAGTAGTGATCCCTCCTGACCACATCCCCTCCAGCATCTGTTGTTACTAGTTTTCTGTAATGTTGGTTTGGTTGCTACATAATGTTGAGCTTTTCCATGGAATGGAATGTTTTTATTGTTCCCTCAGTTATGAATGAGAGATTAGCTGGGTATAGTATTCTTGGTTGATAGTTATTTGACTTCAGAGCATGACATATATCCTTCCACTCTCTTCTTGCTTGCACTGTCTCCGCTGAGAAATCTGGGGTTACTTTGATTGGTTTGCCTTTATAGGGTATTTTTCTCTTCTCCCTGGTTGCTTTTAGGGTCCTTTCTTTGGTCTCTATTGATCCTGTTCAGATTATAATGAGGCGGTGGGATGTCCTTTTCTGGTCAAGTCTGTTTGGAGTTCTAAAAGCTTCTTGTATCTGGATGGGCCTGCCCTTTGGCTATTTGGGAAGTTCTCTGAGATGATTCCCTGAAGTATATTTCCAATACCATTGACCTCTTTTTCCAGACCTTCCTCAATACCAATTAGCCTTAAATTAGGCTTCATAATTGTATCTTGGAGCTCCTGAAACATTTTCTCATATTTCCTAGATTTGAATTGACTCTTTTCTGTTCTTTCTCTATAACAACTAAATTGTCTTCAACCCCGGAAATTCTCTCTTCTGCATTGTCTAACCTGCTATCAAAGCTTTCTACTTTATTCTTCATCCCCCTTGCTTCTAATTGCTCATTTTTGATGCCTTGCATTTTGTTTTAGATCATATATGGATTTCTTTAGCTCCTTGATTTCCATTTGCGTGGTTAGCTCAGCAGCTTTATTCTCTTTGGACATTTGTTGGAGTTCGGTCACCTTTTTGTTTGTGGATTCCATGAATTCATCCATTTCTCTTTGAAAAACCTTTATTATGGCCTCCTTTATGGCTTTCCCTTTTTCACATATCACCTTGTTCATAGTTTTCTCTTGTTTAGCTGTGGCTTCCTCCCTTATCTCTTTCTTTATGTTTTCACATTTTTCATTAATGATGTTTATCAATTGTATTTGTATAGCACTTGGAAGGCTCTCCTCTAGATTTGCCACTGACTGTTTATGTTGGGTGGGAGATGCTATTCCTTGATTTGACATTTTTCTTGAGTTTCTTGTTCTGCCCATTGAAGATGGGAGCAAGATTAATACAAAACAAGATTATAATTTTTCAGATATAACCAACCTAGACCTTTTTAGTTTGCTGACAATAGATATTAGTTCTTTTAGATTGGTAATAACACTCTCTTTCTTTTTGTGCACTTACATACAAATCTAATACAATCACAGATGACCAATTTATGACAAAAACAATAAGGCCCGCAATCCAATCTCTATTGTATTTATGTCCCTCTGGACCTAGAGTATAATTGAACACCTAGATACACAGCATTGCCCAACAACCATCAAATGTAGATCCATGCATTATAAGCATTGAAGGATGAACAGAGGACCAGAGATAGAAGAACAATATGAAAGACAACAAAGGAGGTAGTAAAAGAATAATGCAGGAGTGTAAGATTATTATAGTAATGAAGAAAAGGTATCGTGTAAGGATAACTGACCTAAGGTGATAGGTAGAATATTTGAGAAGAAAGTTTAGATGAACTTAGATAAAACTTATGAAAATAAGAAGAGTAATAAGAAGAATATATAGAGAAAAGAGGGAGATAGATATAGGAGATTTCAATGATACAAATTTTAAAAAGAAAAAAGAAACAAAACAACAACAAAATAAAACAGAACACACACACACACACACACAAAACAAAACGAAAAAAGAAAAAAAAGAAAAGGTGGGGGGAGATTCCTCACTATTGTGAGTTCTTACTTAAGAGATACTAGGGTTGAGAACCAGGAGTTTAAAAAGCAGGTGACTGTTTCAATATAGATATCATTTTTATCCAGACTGTACTCAGAGCTGACACTGTGTTTTTAAGGATGACCACAGTGACAGGAGGAATGCGGGAAAAGAGAGGAGAAAAAAAAGTAATGAATCATAACATTAGACAAATACTTCACAAAGTCTTTTTCTCTTGTGATCTGGCTTTGCGGTTTTTCGAATCAGATTGCTTGATTGGTAAAACAAATCTGAAAGATCTGCATGCGGCTTTGTTTACCAGGTCTCTGGCTGGCGCAGGGGATGGACTTCAGCAGCACTGGGGCTGGATTTCTGGCTAAGGATCTCTGGGAAATCCTTTGCCAGTTAGAATGATGGCATTGCCAGCATCACCTCTCAGGTTCCAATTGCTTTGGCCAGGTCTTTGCCAGTAATCAAGATGGCACTGCTCTCAGCTTGTGTGGGAGGGGTACCCTCCCAATGCCGTTCAGCAAGCAGAAGTGGAAACTTCTCCTCGGAGGTACTCACAAATTGCTGGATTCTCTGGTTCTGTGAAGCTGGCAGGTCCATGCATGGCTGGGTGTCGGCTCTGGGCTTGTGCAGGCTCTGTGTGGCTCTGTCTGCAGCTGGCATCTCTGCGCCACCGTGAAGTGCTGGCGGGGCTCCACGCTGTCTTCTTGCGCTGGTATTCTGCCTTTTTCCTCTCTGACTGAGATGTCTGTGGCACTAAAGCTTACTTAGGAACACTTTTTGGTAAAGAGCTGTCCCCTATGCTGCCAGAACTTGAATCTTGGCGGGAGCTCAGTACGTCTCACACTGAACCACCGCCATCTTCTGCTGATCTCTGATTGAGCAGTTTCTACTAATGCTGAACATCTGTCTCATTTACTTTATTATGACCTAGTGTCTCTCCATAAGCTATAATTAGCTGAAATGCCTTTATATGTCCATTTAAAGATGAAACACTTGTTTAAAAATTGAAAAGGTATATATTTTAAAGTATTAAAATTATAAATTCCCCAAGGCTTATGCACATTTTAATGGATATTGATATATTCAGATGATAATTTCATATCATAGAATATTAGGCAGAATTGAAAATAAATGGATTATTTTGACACAAAATGAGATATCTGAATGTCACAAATACAACATTGAGCAAATGAAGCCAGAGCCAGAAACACATTCAGTATGATTTCATTTATATGAGATTCAAAAAAGGATAAACTAAATTATAGGGCTGCATACCAGGGTCAGGATTCCGTTGTCAGCAAGGAGGATTGATAGGAAGCAAACATTCAAATGCTAGTGCTGATTTTGCTCCGTTTTTACACAATGGTTGCATGATGGTCAATTTGAGACTGTTTCTTCAACTTTTAAGGACTTCATGATCAATGTATTTTCTTATAAGTGCTAAAGTTAATTACTAATAAAAAACTTATTCTTAGAATAAAGATAAGATATGAGATACTGGCAGGTGAAATGAAACTTGGAAATCAGGATCTCCAGAGAGTAAGAAGTAGTTGTATTTGAAAGTAGAAGGAAAATATTTGTACGTTTTAGGCAAGAGAATTCAAACCATGATGGACATAAGGACACCTAATCTTCACTGAAAGTTTTAATTTTTATCCCTTTTTAACTTGTCCTCTTCCTGTACCACATCTTCATCTCAAAAAGATAAGATTTCTTTGGAATTACAGCTTTAAAAAATGAATTGAGGGGCTGGGAATTTGGCCTCGTGGTAGAGTACTTGCCTACCATGCACAAAGGCTGAGGTTCAATTCCTCCATACCACAAATATAGAAAAAGCTGGAAGTGGTTCTGTGGCTCAAGTGGTAGAGCTCTAGCCTTGAGAATACCCAAGCAAAATGCTCAGGCCCTAAGGAATAGAAATAAATAAATAAATAAATAAATAAATAAATAAATAAATAAATAAGGGGCCGGAGTTTGACATTTGCAGATACCTGGACTCCATTCCTCAGTACCACATATATGGAAAAGTCGGAAGTGATGCTCTGGCTCAAGTGGTAGAGCACCAGCCTGGAGGATATCCCAAAGACAGTGGCCATTTCCTGAGTTCAGTCCCCAGGACTGGAAAAAAAAAACAAAACATATTGTGTTGGGCTAGGTGCCTCAGGCCTGTAATCCTAGCTACTCAGGAGGCTGAGATCTAAGGATCAGGGTTCAAAGCAAGACTGGACACTAAAGACTGTGAAACCCTTATCTCCAATTAACCACTAGAAAATTGGAAGTGGCTCTGTAACTCAAGCGGCATGGAGGTAGCCTTAGCTGAATAACTTCAGGAAAGCACCCAGACCCAGAGTCCAAGCCCCTGATGGAGACTAAATAAATAAATAAATAGATAGATAAATAAATAAATATTAAAGTGAATTCAGATATGGAAAAGTGTGAAGTCCTAAAGGAAGAATTATTTGACAAACATGTACACATCGTAGATTGAAAGTTTACTTAATAAATGTATGTGTGCCTATTTTCTTGTTCTCCACTATCATAGCATTTTTATAGTCAGACTAACAAAACCCTAACAGAATATATTATACGTTACAATATTTGCTAAACTAAACTTTTAAATTTGTCTAAATAAGAACTAAAATGAAAGTGTACATTCTTCAAGGGTAGGTAAGTTTTGACTACCTTAAACCTTTCCAAATATAGTTTTAAAGAAGGAACAAACGACTCTACAGAAAAACCCTTTGGATTGAAATTGAGACTGAGTCAGAGATAAATAATTATCCAGCATAAATGAAAGTAAAACAACATAGGACAAAGCCCTTTTAAGGTTTCCATAGATCCCCTGAAAAAAGAGCAGCCTGGAGCACAATCAAAAATGTGGAAATTAAACTATATTGCCTTATCTACTTCTAAGGATAAGTTCATTATTGACACTTCTTTTTCAAAGCTAGGGTTATTTTACTGACTATCTGCCTTTTACAATTCATGTTTCATCTTTCCTAAGTGATAACTTTTGAAACTAGCTCTTATTTACGTAAGAGCCTGGAAATGTACCTTAAATATTATTCAGTTCAAGGTAACTACTTCTATTAAACAATAAAACTAACTAAATCTATATTATGTAAAGAAACAGACATTGGAAGAATGCTATAAAAACAAAAGTCTTACTCTGCATTCTCAAATTTGATAACATTATCCTAATTTCAGTCAGCATTGTTCAAATACCAGCAAACATGTTTTCAAGATTTCATTTTAGAAAAAAATTTCCTTGATTATAATGATGGATTGGATATCAATTTAAAATTCACCTTTCCTATTTTATTAATCAATGGATAAGTAGATCAGTCAACTGCTGTATTACTATTCCATATTTTCACTATTTGCCTATTTTAGTCTTCAGTCTTTGTTATTGTATTTTAGTTTTCCTACAGAGTAAATGAACTTTCTACATTAAGATATTTGTGTAGAGCTAGATAAATGAAGATTTGAAGTTCAGCCTGTGAAGATGTTTTAGCTGTGATTGGGGCTAGTGGAAATAGATAATTGATTTGGTTTATAGACATTCTGGGCAATCATTGAGGCAGTACCATTGAATCTGTCTAGAAAGAGGATGTACTGTAGCATTTACGGCACCTTGTTCAGAAGACCAGAGTCTCACAAAATGTTCATAGGCCAAAAGAGTTTCAATGCATATTTCTTAATGGAATATGTCTTTCTCCATCCTGTTCACAGCTCTGGCTGTGAAAAAAATAATAAAACACAAATACAAGGGAAAACTAGTTGAGATCACTTTAGTTCTGTTCAGATCAGATTTTTAAGTCTTTTAAATATTCAGAAAAACATTTATATTCCTGTTTTATAAATCATATTGAGTCTATTATTTATTCATCTAAATGTTCTAAATGTTCAAAAATAAATGCTCTCAAGTTAGAATTCTGCCAAATTTCTCCATAAACAAATGAGTCAGTAATTCAATATTTAAAAAATGACACATTCTTTATGAAACTTTTGAAACTCGATTATGACATTTATAATATAAAGGAATTTGAGAAATCTTACAATAAAGATTCAGATGTGTTCAGATGACCTTACTGGTCATAGATGCATTTGAAATCTGTGAGCTAGCTTTATTAACTAGTGATCTAGAAATAGAGAAGTATGAATATTAAAATTTATCAGTATTGTATTTGTGCAAAAACCTATTTTCATACAAGAACAATTACATATATGGAAAAAATTACTTATTTAACTTGTATTTTGTTAATGTGTTTTATAATAATTCGAGAAAGCTAGAACGCTATTCCATAGTCACTTCCATAGTCAATTGACTATCCTCCTTCATGTTGCACATGATAGATCACAGTAAGGAAGGGGGCATTGCTGGTAGAGTGCTAAAGAGGCAGGAATGAAATACCAGCATGAATCCCCTCTGAACCATTAAAATACAGTGAATAAAATGAAGGACAGGAATGTAAAATGTAGCCTGTCCAGGGCATGGTACTAATGCTTGTTGTTGTTTTTGCTTATTTCACAAGATTTTTTTTCTCCTTTGAGATTAAAATGAACATTTTCACACTACAGGTAGTCAGAAGTAGGACAGAATCTTCTGAAGGCTGGTTTGGTCATCCGAAAAAATTAAAAATGGCTGACCCCTAACAATATGTACAAAAATATAAAATGTAGGGACCGGGAGTTTGGCCTAGTGGTTAAAGTGCTTGCCTAGCATGCATGAAGACCCGGGTTCGATTCCTCGGTACCACATATATAGAAAAAAGCCGGAAGTGGTGCTGAGGCTCAAGTGGTAGAGCTCTAGCCTTGAGAAAGTCCAAGGACAGTGCTCAGGCCCTGAGCTCAAGCCCAGGACTGGCAAAAAAAAAAAAAATAAAAAATAAAATGTAAATAAAACAACAAACAAATTTTCCCTTTTAAAGTACTTAAAAAAAAAAGCAGGGCCTTGAAATTTTGGTATTTTTTTCCCCTGTTGCAAATTCTCGTGGTGGCTTTGGTGGAGTGGTGGAGAGCGTGGCAATGCTGCCTGCAGAGAGCAGCGGAACTTTCTACTGGAAGGTGACTGCTTTTAGACTCTGAGGCGGGAAGTGGAGGGTGAATAGGTCACAGTGGCCTTTTTAGTTACCGTTTCCTTTTTTGCTGTCTATTCATCCTCATCAGTCTTCTGATTCTTGGTATCAACATCATAATCCTCATCATCTTCGGTTGCCCCTTTGCCTGGAGCTGTTTCTGCTTCCTCATCTTCATTGCCATCCTCCTCCTCCTCCTCATCACCACCACCACCACCACCACCATCTCCTCCTCCTCCTCCTTCTTCTTTCTATCTCATTATCAGCTTCCTGCTCCCCATTTCCCTCATTAGCATTCCCATTGGCAGGGGCATCTCTTCCATTCTTGGTCTCCTCCACAACTTTCTTCTTCTTCAAGTCCTTGGTAAAGATCTCGGTGCTGGTGTCCACAGCCACGTCTGACACGGTGGGGGCACGCCGGTAATCCTGTACAGCAGAGGTGGTGGGGAAGGGGAGGGAGAAACGAGAGTTCTAGGACTTGAGCAAGAAGACTTCTGGAGTCCGTAGTGGCTGAGGAAGAGCACGGCCGAAAGAGATTGCAGCAAGCGGGACCCAGCAACAATGCAAAGATGGCTTTTCGGAGCAGCCAGTGGCCAGAGGGTCTTTAAAAATATAAAGTACCGGGGCCGGGAGTTTGGCCTAGTGGTACAGTGCTTGCGTAGCATGCACGAAGACCCAGGTTCAATTCCTTGAAGCTGGTACCACAGGTTCCACATACATAGAAAAAGCCGGAAGTGATGCTGTAGCTCAAGTGGTAGAGCTCTAGCCTTGAGAAAGCCTAAGGACAGTGCTCAGGCCCTGAGCTAAAGCCCAGGACTGGCAAAATAAAAATAATAATAAAGCTTGGTTTGACCTTTCACATATAATCATTGTATTAGTAAGTATCATTGCATTCTTAAAATATATATAAACTACCTTTTATTTTTCGCCTACACTGCATTTACAATTATTCAAATGAAATTGTGTCAGTAAAATTAGCAGGAAAACCATTCAGTACCTAAGTATCGTGGAAAATTAGACGTATATCATGTAATGTAAGGCTTTGATAATCATTAATTGCTATCTAGTAGGCATTAATTTCTAGACTTGCACTTATATTAAAAAAGATCAAGAGAAAACAGAAGTAACAAAAGAGATATGTAGATATGAAGCGTAGTAATGGAAGGGACTGCAAACATGCCAGTCTAAGCCTCATTTTACAGAGGAAACATTTCAAGTCCAAAGATATGTCCTCATTTTTCCAATGAATGGTTAGCACTTGGTCATTATAAAGATTCTAAGAATACTTACAGTCTAGGACCGGGAGTGTGGCCTAGTGGTATGCATCATCATCATCATCATCATCATCATCATCATCATCATCATCTCAGCTTACATTCCACAAATAAAGAAGAACATGAAATACTTGTCCCTTTGAACTTGTTTTAGTTCACGCAACATGCTCATCTTATGGTTTGGTAATTGGAACCTTTTGCATAGCATCACACTCCTGTGAGTTAAGGCATCTAGTATAGTTGGAGTCAGTTGAGTCACCTAAGATCTTAAAAGAAGAAGTACATGGGACAACCATTTTTACCTTATTATTTTTGGACCCTTAGGTAAGCTTGTGAAATTTTCTTAACACATTACTAATAAATGAAAGCAAACATAGATATATAACTAAAACTTTTTGGAAGTGAAATATAGTTGCTTATAAGTGCTTCATACAGCAGTGTATTTATGTATGCATATATGTACTCATTAATGTGCTGAATAATAGGATTTTGTGGAGTTTTGAACAATGATCTTAAGTCAAATAATTCTTCCATCATGAAGTGAATAATCTTAATACTTTTGAGGTAACTTCAAAAGACATTCACTTATTACATATACGCATATATATGGTTATGTTGATGTCAAAAGTCACAGATGTTTTGAAATTTAAGTCCTAAATTAATTGTGAAGATTTATTAGTAAGGTAGAGAAACTAACGATGTATTTTCCCCATTTGCATTCATTTTCATTCAGAAACACCTTGGGTTCTATACACTGTCAATTTTGATTTATTGATGTGAACAGTGGAAGAAGGAAGAGGCCTTTCTGATACAACAAAGAAATTGTAACTTGATATGTACACAATGCCACAATAACAGTTGTTTTGGTTTAAGTACAATAAAGCTTCCTTCCCCAAAGTATAAGCAGCAGAACATTATTTTCACACCACGGACTGCACCTAATACCTCCAGTAATTAAGAGCAAACAACAAGCAGGTTGTTACTCACAAATTGTGTTCCATTCAATAAAGGCATTCAGAATGTGTGTTGCTATGCCAGAACTCTCTTGTTGGCTTCAGTGTCTTAGGGATTTGGTCTTTAGTTAGACTTTGACTTCAGTAGAAGCACAGTTTTTACTTAATTCGTATCCATAGTATGGAAGAAAATATCCAGCTCGTACAAGTAAAAATCATCTCCACTCTCACAGGATTTAGTGAATTTCCAACATGAGCCCCAGAAACATTTTAGATCTGATAAAAGATAGTTAAAAAGAAGGAAAGGGAGCCTGTCTCATATAACTCAGGAAGCTGATATTTGAGGATGAAGGTTCAAAGTACAAAAAGACCTGAGACTCTTATCACCAGTTAACCTCTAGAAAACAGTAAGTGGGGCTTGTCTCACGGGTAGGATGGTAGGCTTGAGCTGAAGAACTCAGGGACAATATCTAGGCCCAGGATCAAGGAGATAGCCTTGGGCTGAAGAGCTCAGGGAAAGCGCCCAGGCCAAGTGCAAGCCCCATGACCCACCCAAGGAAGAAAAAAAAAGAAAAAAAAAAGAAGGAAAGGGATCCTTGGTCAGTATTTCAAAGCAAGGGTGCCCACTGAAGCATAACACAAATTACTGAAATTGAATTGTTAAAATATTTGTTTACCATCCAGCCCCCTGATACCTGGATTTGGTATTTGCTGGGAAGTTTCCCACAGCACATGCAAAGGCTCCAAGTAGTTCATTAAAGCTTCTCACCTCTTCTTTGCTCACCCTTATCTTTGGAGGTGTAAATTAGAGAGGCAGATGTACAATCTGGGACATTTTCCAGTTTCATATTTAGAATGTGGAATGTTCAGCACTACAAGCGTTGAGCAGAGTTTCTCAGTCTGTCACACATCCAGATTCACTGCCAAGGAAACTCCCCAAATGGCCCCTGAACGCTAGCTTCTACAAGAAAATAGCAACTTCTATCAGGGCAGGTTATCATTTTCTTATTAATATTTATTATATAATGAATGACTATTTAGCAAAGTGTAAGAAAATAAAATAGATTTCTTATTTTTATCTGGTATGTCCTGCATTATTTGGCTAAATGGTATTAGGAAAAAGATTTAAAAATTTCCCTTACTGTAATTTTCAGAACATTCTTGTGTACCAAGTGCATTGGATACCAGAAGGCTGAAACATATTTTTACTTACATCAACAAAACATTTTTTACTTTGAAAAATACTTTCATCTACTTTCTTTCATTTTATCCTTAAAAAACTACAATATATGAGATAAGATTTATTTCTCCAAAGGTTGATTTGAACTCAAACTCAGGTGAGTTCTGCAGACCCAGCCAATAGCACTTAGTTACAATTTCTGAAAGAACAAAAGAAGAAAATAAAATGTGTAACGCTCCATACTTACCCTAATTCCTCTGGTATTTTTTAAATATACAGAAATGTTTAATCTGACATGTAGGGATATTCAAGTCTCAGCAGAAATTAAAGTAAGTCTTGTCAAGAATATGGACGTGTGGAAGGGGAGGGAAGTTGTTGGGGGGGAGGAGAGGGAAGGTGGAAAACTGAAGGAGGAGTAAGACTGTTCATCAGGAAATGTCCTCCATACCTTACTTATGTAACTGTAGCTCTGTTGGGGACCGACTGTGGGGTCAATGACCTTGGACCTGACCTTGGACCTACACAACTGTATACACAAGGAAGTAACTCTTATCATGATGACTTTAAGCAATGTCAATCAGTTCTTATCATGATGACTTTAAGCAATGTCAATCAGTTCTTATCATGATGACTTTAAGCAATGTTAATCCTTTCTCAATTATCCTATATGTGATTTGTTTACTATTTTGTATGAATGTAGCCTCTGGCAGTTCCCTAGTTTTAAGAAGAGTATTTAAGGTCGGAACTTAAAATAAACAACACAGTCTTAGGCAGCAGTCTGGAGCTCACAGTCTTCTTGGACCGCTGACTTGGGCTGTAGTCCTCCCGAACTCCATCTGTTTGTCTCTCTTCTATTTTTTCCTAGTCCTGCCCCTATTTCAGGAATCCCAATCCACGAACCCTGGTTTGCTGCCGGCTGGCTCCGGCAACTGGCGCCCGAACAGGGACCCTGAAAATCTGGGACGAAGGCGAAGGACCCCCCCTGTGGTGAGTAACACGTCGTAGGACTATTAGGAGAGTGTATAGTCAGGAGAAAAAATTATGGGTCAAGTTAATAGCTATATGTCATATTTACCGATCTTAACAGGCCTACTTGAAGCCCACGGAATGTGGTTGGAAAAAGGGTGCTTCAGAGCTTCCTACAGTTTCTCGAGGAGGCATGCCCGAGGTCTATAGAGGAGGAATTCCAAAAAGCCTGGCAGCAGATAGGAAAAAGAATTAAAGATTATTATAATGTATATGGCCCCGAAAAGACCCCAGTAGAGGCTATTGATGTATGGAATTTAGTAAGTGAAGGCATAGATCCTCAACATGAGAATGCTGAACTTGAATTAAGGGAACTTTATGAATTAAAGGACCCTTCTGAAAAACCTGAGGCTGAGCCATATGCCGCAGCCCAAGAGAGTCTAAGTGAGATCTTGAAAATGGAACAACAACCAGTAGATATTGAGTATCAGAATTCAAATTTGAATATGAGGGAGGAAAGTTATGATGAGCTGATGGAGGACCGGATAGCTACGATAGAAAAGAGGTTAGAAGAAATCCTACATCTACTATCTAAAATGGGGAAAGAGCAGAGAGCCCCCCCAGAATTAGGAAGGAGATATGACCCTCAGGCCACTATGGTTTCTGATTCTAAATCCTACCTCTCACACCCACCGCCTCAGGCTGCAGCCTTACGGCCTCAATCCCTTTTCCAACCTTTCAAGCCTAAAGGCCCTAGCAACAAGTCCCTTTTAACAGGCACTACAACCAGGCACAGTGCATCGCAATTAAACCTGGCTCAGGCTGCTAGAGAGAGGGAAGATATTTCAGAGCCTCGATGCTTCCCTAGTTTAGTTGATCAGGATGAACAAGTATACCATCAACCTGTTACTGTTAAACTATTGCAGGATTTAAAGAGTGCCTGCTCCCAATATGGGCCAACTGCCCCTTTTACTCAAGTAATATTGGAGGCCGCGTGTGCTGGTATTGCATGCCCAAATGACTGGAAGCGGCTTGCCAGAGCATGCCTTAGTGCGGGAGAGTACTTATTATGGGAGACAGAGTTCACTGCACAGTGTCGGGCTAAAATTGAAACAAATAGGTCTAAGAACCTGCCTTACACTTTTGATCAGTTGTTAGGAGAGGGAATCTATAAAAACACCGAAGATCAATTGGGTTATGCAAAGGAAGCCTATTTACAAATAAATGCTGCGGCGAAAGAGGCTTGGAAAAGGTTACGTAATTCCAATCGTACAAAAAATTTAGTAGAAGTTAAACAGGGACCGAATGAACCTTATCTAGAATTTTTGTCTCGATTAATGGAGACTGCAGACCACCTAGTACAAGATGAGAACGCAAGGAATATTATAGTTAGACACATAGCCTATGAAAATGCCAACGCCGCCTGTCAGGCGGCTATCAGACCCCATAGGAATAAGGGAGGAATCACGGACTTTATTTCACTATGTGCTGATATTGGACCCTCCCATGTACAAGGCCTTACTTTAGCCGCCGCTCCTCAAGGAAAGACTGCTACTGAATTTCTAAAATATAGAGGCCAGAGGCCAGAGGCCCGGGCTGCTAGACCCCCAGGGCGTTGCTTCTCTTGTGGACAAATAGGACATTGGATGACGCAATGCCCACGCCAGGCCAGGTTAAAGAGAGAAAAATTACCTGGCACATGTCCACGCTGTGGTAAAGGGAAGCACTGGGCTAAAGATTGCAGGTCAAGAACAGATCGCAGTGGCCGCCCGCTTTCGGGAAACTGGGGAAGGGGCCAGCCTCTGGCCCCGCAAAACCATGGGGCAGTCCCTCCCTCTTCTTGGCCACAAGTAAATCTTCTAACAACCCCCCAAAATCAGTCTCCAGCCTCTTCCGTGCCACCCCAGGCAGCGCAGGATTGGACCTCTGTTCCTCCACCTGCTCAGTATTGACCCCAGAGATGGGGACACAAGCTCTCCCCACGGGGGTCTTCGGTCCCCTTCCCCCGGGAGTGGCTGGATTGCTGTTAGGGCGAAGTAGCTCAGCCCTTAAAGGGATACAGATTACACCTGGCAAAATTGACCAGGATTTCACTGGAGAAATCAAAGTTATGGCCTCTGCCCCGAAACACGTAGTATCAATCCCAGCCGGTCAAAAATTAGCACAACTAATACTTGTCCCTTTATCTCATGGGGAGACTGCTAATTCTTCTGCCCCATGCGGACAGAGAGGATTTGGATCCTCTGATATCTATTGGGTACAAAGCATAAAACAAGAGAGGCCTGAGATGACTATATTTATACAAGAAAAACCCTTTAAAGGAATATTAGACACAGGAGCGGATGTGTCTGTAATATCTAAAAAGCATTGGCCAACCCAATGGCCCCTGACAACCTCTATGACTTCCCTACAGGGGATTGGGCAAGCAACTGACCCACAGCAGAGCAGTGCGATCCTTGTTTGGAGAGATGAGGAAGGGCACTCCGGTCATTTTCAGCCATTTGTCCTGGATCATCTGCCAATTAATTTATGGGGTCGTGATATCATGGAAAAAATGGGAGTGTATATGTTTAGTCCTAGTGCTGCGGTCACTAAGCAGTTACTTGATCAAGGCCTCCTCCCCTTTAGGGGACTAGGCCGAGCAGCACAGGGGGAGCTAGAGCCACTCCAACCCCAGTCTCACCCCCCGAGGCAAGGATTAGGGTATTCTTTAACGGGGGCTGTTGTTTGTCCTGCCCCTCATGCTGATCCCATAAATTGGCTCTCAGAAGAACCGGTATGGGTCGAACAGTGGCCTCTTTCTCTAGAAAAGATCATTGCAGTTCAGCAGCTGGTACAGGAACAGATAGACTTGGGACATGTGGCCCCTTCTAACTCTCCATGGAATTCTCCAATTTTTGTTATAAAGAAAAAGTCAGGTAAATGGAGGCTGTTACAGGATCTGAGAAAGATAAATGCAACTATGGAACTGATGGGAGCCTTACAGCCCGGCTTGCCTTCCCCCATGGCAATCCCAAAGGATACTTATAAGATTATTATAGATTTGAAGGATTGTTTCTATACTATACCCCTGGCGCCTCAAGACTGTAAGCGCTTTGCCTTCAGCGTCCCCTCTGTTAATTTTAAAGAACCCATGAAGCGATATCATTGGCTTGTGCTCCCACAGGGCATGGCAAATAGCCCAACTTTATGTCAAAGTTTTGTAGCTAGAGCCATTTCTTCCACCCGTGAAAAATTCTCTTCTGTTTATATTGTTCATTATATGGACGACATCTTGTTGGCTTGTTCTGACCCTACCGTCGTACGACAAGCCTTTGGACAACTAAAGCAAGATCTGAGCCGCTTTGGCCTTATAATAGCAGCTGAAAAAGTTCAGGAACATCCCCCTTTTACGTATTTAGGCCATATATTAGGCCCACACTATTTTAAAAGCCAAAAAATACAATTAAAAACTTCACACTTAAGAACTCTTCATGATTTTCAGCAATTCTTAGGAGATATAAATTGGCTTCGGCCTTATTTAAAGCTGTCCACTGGAGAGTTAAAACCCCTCTTTGATCTCTTAAAAGGAGATACCAACCCTACATCCTTGCGCAATTTAAATCCCGACGCCGAGAGGGCCATCCAAATCGTAGAAAAGGCAATTTCCCAGCAACAAGTGAACTATTGTGACTACTCTAAACCATGGGGAGTTTACATTTTAGCTACTTCTCACTCCCCAACTGCTGTATTGTGGCAGGATGGCCCACTTTTATGGCTTTATCTACCATCAACACCCGGCAAAGTGCTGACCCCCTACTACGAATTGGTAGCTAATCTGATACATATGTGCCGAGTGGATTCCCGTAAATATTTAGGTCAGGAACCTCATTTTATCTGTGTCCCATATAATTCACAACAACAAGATTGGCTATTCGCCCATTGCGATTCTTGGGCCATTGCTTGGGCCAATTATACGGGAAAAATTTTGCATCACTACCCATCTAACAAACTCCTCCAATTTGCTGCGTGTCATACGTTCCTATTTCCTTCCATAGTACGGGCCTCGCCTTTATCTTCTGCCGCTTTAGTATTTACAGACGGATCCTCTAATGGAACGGCTGCTTTGACCATTAATGGGAAAACTCAATCTTGGGTTACGGGTTTTTCCTCCGCCCAAGAGGTAGAGTTAGAGGCTGTTTTACAAGCACTCGTCCTGTTACAAGACGAGCCCTTTAACTTATACTCAGACAGCCAATATGTAATTCGTGCTCTTCAAGTCATAGAAACTGTTCCCTTTATTGGAACTACTAACTCCAATATTCAGACCCAATTTCGCCAAGTACAAACTTTGCTTTGTTCTCGCAACCACCCCTGTTTTTTTGGCTTCATTCGAGCTCACACTAATCTTCCTGGCCCTTTAAGTGAGGGTAACGCAGTTACTGATTCTTCCACCAGAGTTTATTTAACTCAAGTTGAACTTGCTAAGCAGTCACATGCCATCCATCATCAAAACAGCCGAGCCTTGCGCCGACAGTTTAAATTATCTAGAGAAGCGGCACGTCAAATAGTTAAAACTTGCTCCAACTGTGTGCCCTTCTCACCAGCTCCTCATTTAGGTATAAATCCACGAGGACTGCTTTCTAATCACATTTGGCAGATGGATGTCACACATGTTCCATCATTTGGCCGATTAAAATATGTTCATGTTACTGTAGATACTTATTCTAATTTTATCCTAGCCACCCCCCCTTGCTGGGGAAGCTACTAAACATTGTATTTCTCACTGCATTCGATGTTTTGCTGTGATGGGGATTCCCTCGCAAATAAAAACAGATAATGGCCCTGGCTATGCAGGCAAAGCATTTCAGTCCTTCTGCCATTCTTATAATATCACTCATATTACAGGCATTCCTTACAATCCTCGAGGTCAAGGCATTGTGGAGAGAGCTAATGGATTATTAAAACATCAAATTGCTAAAATACAGAAAGGAGAGTCGTATCCCGCTACCCCTGTGAATATACTTAATCATGCTTTATTTGTTTTAAATTTTTTGAATCTGGATTCAAATAATTTATCTGCTGCTCAGCGATTCTGGGAAAAAAGAGAGCAGCGTGCTTTTGCCTTAGTAAAATGGAAGGATCCCCTAACTGGTGCTTGGCACGGACCAGATCCTGTTCTAACCTGGGGTAGAGGGCATGTATGTGTTTTCTCACAGGAAGAAAATGATGCCCGCTGGCTGCCCGAACGCTATGTTCGGATTGTGGAGAGTGACAGTGGTCATCCAAGCAGCGACCCACTGGACCTTCACCCCCAACCCTCCAGTAATGCATCCAGTAATGCGGAAAAGACCTGAATTCATGTTTTTGTGTTAAGTGTAAAAGTCTCTGTTTCTTTGTCTTGTTCATGTTACATATTTTTTCTTGTCCAGTTTTGTCTTTGAAATTGGTACCAGTTTTAAATATGGATCCTTATGTTTTTTTTCTAAAGTTTTGTTTTGAACCTGGTTCTCACCTGCAAGAGTAAAATTGGCAAAGCTCTCTTGACACAAACTTCCGCAAAATGAATGGCCAATATTAATTTTGTGCACTTTAAAATCTTTGAGTATGAATGTGTGTGAATGAGTGAGTGAACATGTTCAAGGTTTAATCAAGAAAATCATTTAGGTTTGAATTATTGCATTGTTTTAAAGAGGGGGGAGAATGGAGTGTTAGATCAGCAAAAAAAAAATGAACTTGATGCTTGTATGACAGCTCTTAAGTCCCATTTAGAAGGTCGAATCAGTAGATTGGAGAGAGAACTCCGAGAGCATCAAGGGAGGCACTTAGAGCCGAAAAAAGAGCCTCAAGAACCTACTAGTAAGGTCCCAGAACAGCAGAGACAGATCACGTTGAAAACTACTGCAGCTTCTGAAGAATGAGGAATTGCCAGCACTTCAGATCCACCAACAGCCAATATCAAGCCAACTGCTGTTGTTTCTACTCCAAGTAAAGTGACAACTGAAGCTATGGTTGGGAACAAATCAACACCTATGGCCAGTAGCCGTCCAATGGTCACATCTGCAACAGTCACCAATCGAACAACTCCGCAGATCTAAGCCCCAGATGGATGAATCCCCCCCCCCCGAGAGGAATCGCAGTCAAGGATGGGATAAGAGGGGACGCTCTCTGACCAACCTAAGACAGGGCCTTCAGCTTGATCTGAAGAAGTTCCCCATGACGGGTAAGGCAGAGTCAGCGATCCACCCAACCTAAGACAAGCAAGTCGCATCTTTTAAAAGAAAGACGGGGGAGATGTTCGGGACCGACTGTGGGGTCAATGACCTTGGACCTGACCTTGGACCTACACAACTGTATACACAAGGAAGTAACTCTTATCATGATGACTTTAAGCAATGTCAATCAGTTCTTATCATGATGACTTTAAGCAATGTCAATCAGTTCTTATCATGATGACTTTAAGCAATGTTAATCCTTTCTCAATTATCCTATATGTGATTTGTTTACTATTTTGTATGAATGTAGCCTCTGGCAGTTCCCTAGTTTTAAGAAGAGTATTTAAGGTCGGAACTTAAAATAAACAACACAGTCTTAGGCAGCAATCTGGAGCTCACAGTCTTCTTGGACCGCTGACTTGGGCTGTAGTCCTCCCGAACTCCATCTGTTTGTCTCTCTTCTATTTTTTCCTAGTCCTTGCCCCTATTTCAGGAATCCCAATCCACGAACCCTGGTTTGCTGCCGGCTGGCTCCGGCATAGCTCCTCTGCATATCACCTTTACAATAGTATATAATCAAAAGAATTTTTTAAAAAAGAATATGGAAGTAGTCTGTGAGTGTGGCTTAGGTGGTAAAGAATGGCTAAAACCAAAATAAAATGTGGAATACTGAAACTGTCTTAATAAAAACCAAGAAACACAACAAATCAGAGAAAGTCTGGATACGTGGGACTGCAATAAACTGCAGAGCTTCTGTATGGCAAAGGACATAGCTACCAAATTAACTAGAAAGCCTATAGAGTGGGAGATCTTCACAAACAATACAACAGAAAAAGGCCTCATATCTAAAATATATCAAAAGCTCAAAAAATTTTGAATCACTCCAAAACTAATCTCCAAAGAAGCAACCATCCCATTAAAAGATGGGCCAAAGACTTAAAGAGAATCTTCTCTGAAGAAGAAACAAGAATGGCCCTTGGACACATGAAGAAATGCTCGACATCTAAGGCCATAAAAGAAATGTAAATCAAAACAACTCTAACATTCCACCTCACTCCAGTTAGAATGGCCAGGATCGAGAAACATAATAACAACAGATGCTGGCGGGGATATGGCCGGGAGGGATCACTACTACACTGTTCGTGGGAGTGCAACCACTATGGAAAGCAATATGGCAGTTCCTCTAAAGACTAAACATAGAGCTCCCCTATGACCCAGCAATTCCACTACTTGGCATTTACCTAATCATCCAGAAACAAGGACAGACTAAAAACATTAGCACAATGATGTTCATTGCAGCACTATTTACCATAGCAAAGATATGGAACCAACCCAGATGTCCCTCAGTTGATGAGTGGATCAACAAGATGTGGTATTTGTACACAATGGAATTCTATGCTGCTGTCAGAAAGAACAATATTGCCCCATTTGTAAGGAAATGGAAAGACTTAGAAAAAATCATATTAAGTGAAGTAAGCCAGACTAAAGTATCATAGGCTCAGTGGTTTCCTCATTTGTCATAATCAGTAGAAACCTTGGGCTCTCCTAGCAGAAATTTGCAATAGAGCAAAACCTAGATACATAAGGCCATATACAAGGATGCTAAACAAAAGGACCTCCAGGATATAGAAACAAAAGCCATATAATGAGTGATTGCTGTCCTTAATGTACTCTGTTATCTCTCATCTCTTTTGTTGTCCTTGGTCATCTCATATTGTTATAGTATTTCACCTGGTTATCTGATATATTGTATGTATGTGTATTTGGTTATTTGAAGTCAGATAGGGAAGGGAGGAAAACAAGATGAGGGGTGGGGGTCGGTGAGGGTAATGTGGACCAAGTCATGAGAAAGGGTATCAATATATGTGAAGTAATGTACTATCTGGTGAATATAATGTCACCCTTCAATTAATTACAATAAAAATATATGAAAAAAATGTGGAATGCTGGAAGAATTTGTCCAATAGATGGAAATTTGTTTCTATCTCAATTTTTCATCATAACTTGACTTTATCTAATCTTTCTCACTTTATATAGTTTCTCCAGTTTCCTTTCTTTAAACTGTAGAGACAAAGAATTTTTTTGTTTTCTTGTTGTTTAATTCTGTGTTCTTTTTGGGAGGCAATTCTGTCAACATGTGATTTTGCATCATTCTTTGGCTGTGTCCAACAATATTGAGGGCCAGTTGGCAACCAAGGTGACCATTTCAAGTACCTACACTTAAATATTGCCATCTATTCTTTTTCATTCTTTCTCTTCTCTTAAAAATTTTAGGGTCACTTTGAAAGTTCAACTCTTGGGTACAAGCCCATTCAAATGGTGCTTTCTGGAGGTAAGCCTAGGCTGAAACACATGGAACTCTAAATTCTTTTTTTCTCTTCTCCTCACCAGATCCTCCCTTAAGTTTATTGGTAGAAATGGCACAGACCACTGGGCCCCCTGAAGATGTCTGCCAAGGAGCCACAGCAGTCCTCCCATCCTCACAGTGGCAGGCAGAGGTCTTAATTGTGGGGCCTACTCAGGGCCCTGGACACCTTTAGACACTGAGGTCTGGGCATCCTTAGGGGCTGCAGCCTGGTCACCCTTAAGGGATGGGGCCTGAGCACTCAGGGGATGCAGCCTGGGTGTGAGATCTAGTGATAGATGGAGCCTGAGCTTTGGTTTGCATCTGAGACCCTTGGCTTTAGCCAGAGCCTGGGCCCTGACTTTGGGACAGGTGAGCCTGAGACCCCGTTGGCAATGTATGTAAGAATATGCTTCCCAAGCTTAGTGTGGGATATGTAGGCGAGTTGCTGGAGCTTGCCATTGGTCTGGGTGGGATGTTTGAGTTCATTGCTCACTCCTTTGAGCTTCACCAGGTCTTGATGGCCTTGGTCCATGCACTCATGGCCTTGGCATAAGCTTGCATCTTCCTAAAGCCTTTCTTGTTTTGCTTCTTAGAAAAATGCATGTTCCTCAGGAACTTGGGGTCCACCCCCTTCAGAGACTCATGTCTTTGTGATCTGGGTTTCTTGATGCCATTTCTGTGCCATTTCCTGGACTGGTTGTGCATAGTGTGGTTCTTGGTCATGTCTGAACTATCAATCCACAGGAGCCCATGCACCTGGAATTAAATTTTGATTTTATATCAACTAAATTCTTCAAAATATTCTATATTAGAAAATTATTCTTTTAGTACACAGTATAAACACCAGACCTTCAGGGTAGACTGTCAGATGCTTGATTCTTTGAAGGAATTCAGAATCAATGGATTCCAAATTTCAGTGGCTCACAGATTATGCTAGGAAGAATCAAGGCCATGTTCATGTGTTGTATTCATTTCATTTATCTCCCATGTAAAAAAGAGGTTTATTTTTGTGATTGTTGTTCTCAATGTACTATGTACAGTTATTTTTTTTCTCTATTTTCCCCTTATGGTTAATCTCATGTGATTACTATATCTGACTTTGTTACCTGCTGTTTATATACGTTTGTTTATTTGAAATAGGGACAGGAGGAAAACAAGAAGATTGGGAATGGGTAGAAAGGGGATAAAAACATGAGAGGGTGTATCATGTTCGAGAAGCAATGCATCCACTGCATGACAAATGTAACTGTAATTCCTCTACAAATTCCCTGACAATAAAAAATATTAAAAAATTAAAAGAGAGGAAAAAAGGAAAAGAAAAGAAAGTACCTTGTGTCATGCAAATGTTTCCCAGCACAGATTCAGCCTTAAGACAGATGCTCTTTCAGTTAATGGGTCTCCCAGTGAGGATTCCACTAGGGTGTGCTGCACTCTATTTTTATCATGAAACTCAGCTTGCCTTTTAATGCACTGTCCATGCCACATGAACATGCCAGTCTCTTTTGACTTTTCTCTCACAGCAAAGCATTCGAAGCATTGTTCCTCAGAATCACATAACCACAAACACTCCTCTTGTTCTGTGTTCATCAGGAAGCTCTGACTTCTGCAGGCATTGCTCTTACATTACCTACTTAGTTTGGAAATGAAGGCAGAAGGTGCTACCTAAGAACTAACTGAACATTTTCACTGAAGACCTAGAAATGAACCGGCAGACCTATGGCCACCTAATCTTTGATAAGGGGGACAAAAAATTAGTATGCAAGAAAAATAGCCTCTTCAACAAATGATGCTGTCAGAATTGATTATACACCTATAGATAACTAAACTTGGATCTTTATACATCAACCTGCACCAGAATTAATTTCAAATGGACCAAAGACCTTGAGGTAAAAGCAGATAGCCTGAAAAGTTTACAGGAAGGATTAGGAGATACACTAGGTTTCTTGGGACAGGTCGAAACTTTCTTAGTAAAGACCTAGAAAAACAACAAATTAAAGAAAGTTTGGACAAATGGGACTGCTTTTAAACTGCAGGGATTCTGTATGGCAAAGGACATAGTGAACAAGATTAATATAAAGCTCACAGGGTGGGAGATGATCTTCACTGACCATACAACAGACAAGGACCTCAGACCTAAAACATACCTAAAGCTCAAAAAATTGAATCTCTCACAAACAAACCCTCAAAGAAATAACCATCTCATTTAAAGGTGGGCTAAAGACTTAAAGAGATTTTTCTAAAGAGGAAGTAAGAATAGCCAATAGATACATGAAAAAGTACTCAACATCTCTGGTCATGCAATAAATGCAAATCAAAATAACTTTGAGACTCCACCTCACTCCAATTAGAATAGCTATGATCAAGAAATCTAATAACAGATGCTGTTGGGGATGTGGCCAGAAGGGATAGCTACTACACATTGATGGGAGTGAAAACTTGTTCAGCCACTCTGGAAAACTGTGTAGCAGTTCCTCTGAAGACTGACCATACAGCTCCCAGCAATTCCACTCTTGGGCATTTACCCAAATGTCCAGAAACAAGGCCATACTAAACCTACCAGAACAACCATATTCATTGCAGCCATTATTCACCATAGCTAAGATATGGAAGCCACCCAGATGCCCCTCAGTGGAGGAGTGGATCATGAAGATAAGGTATATATACACAATGAAATTCCATGATGCCATCAGAAACAATGACATTGCCCCATTTGTAAATGGAAATACTTGGAAAAAGTCATATTAAGTGAAGTAAACCAGACACAAATGAACATAGGCTTCATGATTTCCCTCATTTGTAATAATTAGAATAAATCTAGGAATTTCCCAGCAGAGGAGTACAATAGTTCAAAAACTTTGTGCATATGGCCATATAGCAAGAGGCTAAGAGAAATTAACTCCAGATTAACTTGTTTCCCAACAAGAGGTTTACCTTTGTGATTGTTGTTTTTAATGTACTATATGAAGCTATTTCTTTACTCTTTTTTCTTTTTCCTCTTTTTCTTTTTTACTTTCCCTATGTTGTTGCTGTATCTGAATTCATATTGTACTGTATATACGTTCATTTGTTTATTTGTATGAGGGAAAGGAAGAGGAAAAACAAGATGATGAGACAAAGGAGAAAGGAAAAACCAGTGTAACAGATAGTCACAAGAAAATATGTTGCAAATGAACTTTATAACTTGGAAACGGGTAAGGAAGAGAAAATGAGAGACAAACATGGGAAGGGGTAACAATTTTCTAGAAGTAATATATTCACTACCTTCAGAATGTAAATGTAACCATTCTCAACACTGACAAATAAAAAAGAAATGTACAGTTCTGATCAGAAGTAATGAAGCAAAACTGAATTTCAAATGGCAGTCAGTTCATTTCGCCTGTATTATGACAACACTCACACAAAAATCAGAAGCTCTGAGTATGGAAATGCTATTTCTATTTATACTCCAGAAATGAGGTTCCTATCCTAATGACTGGACAAACCATAAAATAACAAAAATAGCCATTGTTAGGCTATTACAAAGCTCCATATACACATTGTTTGGTAAAATTTGGCATGGACACTCATTTTTAATCCTGTGGTTGAATTTAAGAATAAAAACAAATATTTGACAAAACAGTGAGAAACTGTAAATTCTCCATAGTCTTGAAAAATTTCCAAAGTGTAAATCAATAATTTATATATAATAGTAGTGTGCATGTGTATTTAGCAAAAAGTTACTGTTTTCTAGTTATGTGAATCTACACACTTGTTAATTATAGTAAGTCAGGTATGATGATATAGACTATAATTTTTCAAACTTTGCTGTTTTGGAAAGTTACCACTAGATGGCATGCATATACTCTTTCTTCAGTTCTGGTTCTGCTTTTTGAGATTTTCAGAATGTAAGATGTGCTGTGGGTGATGTTCTTACTTGACTTATCCTGTTTTATACAATGGGGATGTAGAAGAAGGATGCTGCTTACATCTGATCTAATTACTAAATTGTAATCAACTCCATAGAATCAATTTTATTTTCTTTAGTGCTGGAGGTAATATTTTGCCATTTCAAACTTCGCTCTTTTTATATTCCATTTTCTTAGTATAATTAAAGATAAACTAAGAATATTTGAAGATTTCATTGAATAGAAAATGTACTTCATATCATGAAATTCTTTAGATTTGATACAGATATTTTAGAGTAGTATAGCAGTATAATTTTGAAAAGTTAGAAAAATGCCAAATCAACATATTTCCTAATGTAGAAACATTTATCTTTTGGGTAGGATTTTATTTTTTTCCTAGGGACTAAACCAAGGGCCACATGTGTGCTAGCTGAGCTCATAACAACAATGTAGCAGCCCTCCTGCTCATTGACTTATTAAAGAAGTCTTTCCGTCCTCTACCTATTTTCTAGGCACATTAATTCCACCTCCATATGTTTATAACAGGTAAAGATACTGTCCTTTCAGTTTTGGCATATACGTATATACAGGTAAAGATACTGTCCTTTCAGTTTTGGCATATATGTATATACACACATACAGAGCTCTTCATATATACAGAGATTTATATGTGAATATATGCATACTATATGCACATATTGTTGTGAAATCCATTAATGATGTATATATGTCATATATAGTTGCAGTGTATGTTTGTGTATTTTTGAAATTGCTTATTGTCTCAACATTTAACTGTAATTCTAACAATATTTTCCTGTCATGAATAGTAATGTTATTCTATATTTAACAGTGACTGGAAGTTCTGCCTGGATTGAGCCAATAACTACCTGAAGTATTCAACAACTCTACCTTCTAGTATTATAATTCATGTTCTTTGATCCAGATTTGTGATGCCTGCTGCCATGCCAAAGAAATTCTGAGTAGAGTTAATCTCTGAGAACTCCATTATCCATGTTGTCTCCATCTGGCGGCAGTACTGCTCCTGTTGTTCTTCAAGCAGGATTAATTATAGACCAGTCCAGGAGAGTGAGGACATGGAGATACATTGGGATGATAATAAGAATTCAAGATTTCTGGGGGTGGGGGCAGGGAAATAGGGACCATGACATGAGAAAGGGTATCAATGTATTTGAAGTATCTGGTGAATATAATGTAACCCTTCTATTTATTATCATAAGCAGCATGTACACATGCATGCACCCTCACTGGGAAAAGAGCCTTGTACTAGTTAGACAAGTGCTATACCAGTGTGCTTCATCAGTTGCCAAAGAGGCAACTGTACCTGAATCTTTCAAATAACTTTCTTCATTCAAATCATCTTTTATTTTTGTCGTCCCATTTAGATTGGCAGATAGTATTTAGTATTGCTTCTTGCATAGCAGATGTTGACACATATTTGTTGCCATTGGTGTTTGATTACTCTATATACTGTTTTGTCAGACCAATTGGAGTAGAAAAGCCTCTTCTAATTTATACTGTCTGTTGCTATAGATACCACATTTTCTTCTAGGTTTTCTTTCCATATTTCTCTCTTTAACTTCCTATTTCTTCAAGCTTAATTTAGTTAACTATATAAGTAGCAAACAAGAAGTGCAATCATCTAATTTAAAAATCTAAATTGCAAGCTTGTAAAAATACCTTTTATAATAAAGTTTACTTTCCCTAATATTCAAAAACATATTTTTAGATTATGCAGTGCAACATTTAAAAAAGCAAAAAAGTTGAAGAATCGGTGTTACATAACTGATTTAAAAAAGGTGTTAAGACTGAGCACACAATACAATTTGATTAAAATAGGTTAAGATATCATTTGTTACATCAAGTTTTAGTGGAAATTATGCCTATTTAATACACTAAGAGGTAAATATAGATTTTACACAAAATCTATTCTGTAATTGAACTAAAATTATTGAGCCATTGAGTGTGTATGTACAAGTTTTATCTCCATAGAATTTTATTCTTTACTTGAAAATCCATTTGTCAAATTTAAATTTTGATTTAATAAATTGTAAGCAATTAGATTTTGTATGGGCAGTTTGCATTGAATTGTGGTTATTCAGATATATTTCAATTTTTCTACCTCATAAGCATGAAAAGAAAAGAAAACAATTCAATTTAAATAAATTAGAGTAAATAGATTTAATTAGATATTTTTACATTCATTGACTAATAATTCACCAATGTATCCATAATAATTTAAATTTGCTCAGAATTTAACTCACAATCAGATTTTAAAGTTTTCTTTTTCAAAAATTAAAATTTTCAAATTTAAAAACAAATATTTGGTTCAGGTCCTTACTTTTCCACATATATAATATAAAAGCAACATTAGTTTAAAACTAGAGAAAGAAAAAAATAATAGCCCATTTGCAGCTAAACATAGGTGAAATTGAAATTCTGAGATGCATCAAGTAAAACATTAAAAAATTGCTTGAATTCATTGTTTCATAGAATTTAAAGAGATAATGTGAAAACGTTTAGAGAAGCAGCACTATTATGTGTCTAATACATTTGTAATTTTGATACCTATAAATAATGTGGGGAAAAGTGAAAAGAATATAGAAACTGTAGTAACTGAGTCAGAGAATTGATGGAAGTATTCTTTACAAAATGTATATATCAATAATATCAATGACATCTTTTTAGCAATGACTTTATACAATCTACTTAATAAAGAAGTCAAGGTAAAAGAACATCAGTAGACAAGTTAAATATAACACATTTTTTGAGCAAAGAGCCATTCATGAATTCTACAGCGTTCAGGACTAGGAAATACTCATAAAGCTCCAGCCAGTAATGGTAGAGAGGCATCATATAAACACAGAAAAAGGATGTCACCTATAGAGACAACTGATTGGTAGAACATATACATTTATCTTATTTGAGCCTGATATAATGGAGTATTTGCTTCAGTAGATATGGTTGGATTTACTGTTTTCCTTTAAGTAGTGGAACATTAGTGGTTGTGATTTTGGCATAAGATGTATTTTACAACAATATGATCTTATATAAAAAAGTGTTTTTATCTACTAAGTTGGGTTGAAGTTCCCTGTGTTGGAATCAAAAGTATGGAGAGAGCTTTAGGTGTTCAAATTTAATTTTACAATCACAAGTTGACAAATGAGGAAATAGAGACTTCCAGAGCTCAAGTTATGATATTAATACTGGCATAATTAAAACTAGAATTAGAATTAAATCTAGGTCAGCCTATTTCAAGTCATTACTTTTAGACACAATGGAAACTTCCCTTATGAATATATTTGTTTTTCAAGTGTGAAGACCTAGAAAGTTTTACTTTCCACCTGTTCTCTTTACACTATGATTATATTCTACCTTCATCTCAGCAAAACATCAGCCAATGCTATGTAAGTTTTCAAATCATGTGTTATCTTTTAACCTTTCATTATATAGAAAGAAAATAAACTATATGTATATCAAGTACTAAAATGCAAATCAGTTTTATTCTAATTCTCATTTTTTCCAATTTTAAAGTAGAGACAGAGTAAATTCTTTCATCAAATATTATTGTAAAAATTAAGGAAGATAAGGTTTCACAAAAGATAGATGCAAGAATTAATTCAGTGTACTTTCCAAATTGGATAATCTTTTTATTTTTTTCATTCTGTGAGTGTTGACAACAATGAAATAGTTATGACTTCCTAATGGAGCTTCATGGTTTGGCTACATAATTGGTTGGTTGGTTACTTATAATCAGTAACTATTGTGCACTAAAAGATATCTGCTTTTCTCATAGAGTATTGGACAGATGTGAATAATTTAAGGAATTATTCTTTGCCACTCTTCTACACAGAATGTCCCTATTATGCAAGCATACAAGACAAACTTCAACATTTTCTCCACAGAGTACCAGTTTTATCATCTGTGTATTAGCTCTCTAAAGCATATGAATTTCTTTTTACTTACACGAGATACTGGCAATTCAAACATTTGTAACAGAAATCAGTCATGGATTTTGAGCTAATAAATACTCAGTGTTCAATTGAGACAAACTCATAATGTTTAAGAGGTGATAATAAAAAATCAGTAAATATGCCTTCTTCTGATGTTCTCTAACTTTCCTAGCTCTCTTTCTAGAAGCAGACCACCATGAAACAACAGTGTACTTTTTGAAGGGATTTGACTGATAAATGCTCAAGATAGTAGTAAAGCACATTTCCATGAGAGTATTTCTAGAGAGATTAGGATATGGAGCAGCAACTGACAAGAAAAGACCTGGCCTGAAGGAATAAATGCAGATAAAAAACAAGAGAGTCTTATCAGTATCATCAATCTTTTTTTTCTGTTGCTACTGTCATCATCTGTGGATATCAGACTCCAGATTTTTCTGCTTTTAACATGAACTAAATTACTGAAAGACTCCAAGCCCTTCAGTCTTATTCAGCATCATTAGCCCCCCAACCCCAATTTTAATATTTCCAGCTTCTTGGACTATGTTGTTAGGTACTCTGGTTTTGTGGCGTGAAGGTAGCATTGATGGATTACCCAGCCTCCAATAATGCAAGTCAATCAAAGAAATCCCTTTTAACCATACACATATCATATGTATATGTGTCTATATAAAACACACATATAATCCATTAGTTCTGCTCCTCTGGAGAGCTCCAATCAATGCAGGTTATTTTAATCAGGCATAAAAGACGTTCATTGAGGTCAGACTGTACATATAATCACAGGAGAGATATGTTTTAAAAGAAATAGTATTGAGACAATCCTATTTCTTTTATTTAATACAGCTTTCCAACCTGACTTATAAAGTAATTTACAGTTATCACTTTTATCAGGAAGGAGAAAACTATCTAATAAATTGAATATAAATAATTCTTTCTAGGCTTATCAGAGTATTGAGGTTTCCAAATTATTGCCTCCAAAATAGAGAGACACATGAATCCAGTGAATAACCATTAACTGGAAAGAAAGAAAAGCTGAATCCAGTGATTAGTGACAATACTCCCGACAAAATGCTGGAAGTTAAGTGTGAACAGGCTTTTAAGTTAAAACTTTTGAGGTCCCAATAATAATTGTTTTATTTTACCCTCAAGAATGCAATCAGGCACTCATGGTGAATACTGAAGAAAAATTTACTTGCTTCAAGCAAGAGGAAGAATAGGTAGCCATTTTGAAAAATACCCAAGACATTCTGTTCTCCTTAAAAAAGCTTTTCCCTCGAGGGAAATTATTTTACCAAAGCTATGTCTGACCTGACGAAAAGGCAATAAGTCAATTGCAGTGTGTCTTGTCTCATATAAATAGAGAAAATGAAAAGGCTATAAGACTCTTCTGAAGGTCATAGACCAGCACTTTATCTTTCCCTAGCCTCTGAAAATACTGATTTTTTTTAATCCTAGGATTTATAAAGGGTCTTCCTTCTCAAAATTCCCACCACATTATAAAGTTCTAGTATAGCAACAATATATTTTGTATGAGACTTATCCAACATTAATTGTCTCTAAGGATTTCCTATCGAAACTAAGTCACAATAGGATGAGCAAAATCTAAGGAAACAAGAGAAAACTGAAACCTTTGCCTGCTATAACCACAACAAAGAATAAATGTAGTCTGACCCTTGGACAGAAAAGCAAACATATGTAGTTAAATAATACTTATCTCCATTCTAAGTATCCAATAATCATGTCCAGCTTCAACAACAGAAAATAACAAGGTATGCAACAGGTATGCAAAAATCACAGTATAAAGTATATAAACAGAACTAGCTCAGAACTAAGTTACAAAATTAGGAATTATTAAAATAGTAATGTAAATTTCTATGGTTGTATGGTAAGAATTTTAATTGAACATAAATATAGACAATATGCAAGAGCACAAAGGTAATTTATGAAGAGATGAAACATATAAACAAAAATAATGAGAGGAAGTGCTAGAAATAAGTAAATGAAATGAAAGTGAAGAATGTCTTTGATGTACTAATGAATACTACAAACACAAAGGAAGAGGAATAGCATAAATATATGTACATAAACTTCTCAAGCTGAAATGCAAGTGGAAATAATTAAATATTAAGGACCTAAATAGCACAACGAATTGCTTACAAAAAGTACTTTGGGAAAATGATGGGATTTAAAAAAGAAACAGGGGAAATAAAAGTGACTGAGAAATGTCTGAAATTACTGACAGATATAAGAGCACAAATCTAGGCATTTGAGAAAATCTCAAATAGGATTAAAAGTAAAATATAAAAACAATCTAAGTCATACCCAAACCTCAAAAATGAATTTAAAGATAATATCTTGAGAAAAATGGATGTATTACCCATAAAGAAGGAAAATATTCATATCTGAATCCTTTTTCTATAATTATATGCAAAAAGAAAATAGTGGAAGCAGTTATTTTCTTGAATGTTAAAAACTGACAAAAACAAATTAGGTAGTTTTGAATTTTGCATTTATTAACATTATCCTTTGGAAGTATAGGAGTCATAAAGGCAAACAAAAACTGTGAGAATATGTTACTAGTAGAATTGTCTTTGAAGAAATGTTACAAATGTACTTTGAAGAAAAAGAAAAGGTCAGAAATTACAGTTTACATAACAAAAGCATTAGAAAAGGTACAGGGAATATGTAAATGAAGTTTCCAAAAAGTTTTTAATAAATTGAAAGGTATCTAGTCAAACAATTATAAGAAGTTATGCATCAATGTTAATCAAAGAAATGGGTCTATAGTTCTCTTTCTGTGATAAGCCCTGGTCTGGTTTTGGGTTGAGAGTTTTGCTAGCTTCATTCAGTGAGTTTGGTAGAAAACTTTTGCTTTCAATTTCATTGAAGAGTTTGAAGAGTATTGGTGTTTTAAAGATCTTATAGAATTCACTTGTGAACCCATCAGATTCTGAGTTTTTTGGATGGAAGGTGTTTTATAGGCATTTCTATTTAATTACTTGAAATGGGTCTGTTTAATTGGTTTAGATCTTCTTGCTTAAGTTTGGATATATAAATATGTGCTAGAAATTTTTCCATTTCTTCCAGACTCTCAAATTTGTTGGCATAGACGTTTGAGAAGTATTCCTTTATAGTATTCTAGAGAAGTGATAATAATTTAGTGCCTGTCAAGTGAGAATTTGAAATGAAGAATGTCATTGTTATAAAGGAAGTGTGGAGGGCCTGGGCATGCCCTTATACTCCCAAGTACCCATGAAATTCTATAGAATTAAATGAAAATGGTCTCTTCCTGGAAGCGGCCTGAAGTGATCTGTGAAAATGGTTCGCTACTCTTTGGACCCAGAAAACTACACAAAATCATGCAAGTCAAGAGGTTCAAGTCTTCATTTTCACTTTAAGAACACCGGAGAAACAGACCAGGCAATCAACGGTATGCATATCCGAAAAACTACAAAGTATCTGAAAGACGTAACATTAAAGAAGCAATGTGTGCCATTCTGACATTAAAATGGTGGAGTTGGCTGGTGTGCTCAGGTTAATCAGTGGGATTGGACACAGTGTCGGTGCCCCAAACAAAGTGCTGAGTTTCTGCCGCACTTGCTTAAGAATGCAGAAAGTAATGCTGATCTGAAGAGTGTAGATGTAGACCCCTTGGTCATTGAACACATCCAGGTGAACAAAGCACCCAAGATGCACCGCCAAGCTTACAGAGGCCGTGATAGGATTAACCCATACGTAAGTCCCCCATGCTACATTGCTATGATCCTTACTGAAAAGGAGCAGTGTTATTAAATCAGAAGAGAAAGTTACACAGAAGAAAAAGGTATCCCAAAAGAAACTGAAGAAACAAAAACTTATGGCATGAGAATAAATTTAGCATAAAATAAATGCAAATAAATGAATGTTGGTTATCATTATTAAAAAAATGAAAATGGTCATGAGCTTAGTTTCTTGGATGGAAGGTGTTTTATAGCCATTTCTATTTAATTATTTGAAATGGGTCTGTTTAATTGGTTTAGATCTTCTTGCTTTAGTTTGGATATATAAATATGTGCTATAAATTCTTCCATTTCTTCCAGACTCTCAAATTTGTTGGCATAAATGTTTGAGAAGTATTCCTTTATAATATTCTAGAGAAGTGATAATAATTTAGTGCCTGTCAAGTGAGAATTAGTTTCTTAGGACAGTGATTAGAACATTGAAAAAAGGTAAACATCAAAATGTAATACTAAATTTGTGGATCTAGAAAAATGATTTATGCTTGGAGGGAAATTCATACCACTCAACTAACATATCCAATGCAAATAAGATATAAATAATAAGATAAATCAATAACTATCATCTTTAGACAGAAAATTGAGGAAAAATAGAGCAACAAGGACCTAAAACACCAAAAAGCACGAGAAATTATAGAAATTAGGACAAAATAAATGTTTGTGATAAGTGTTACATGATAATGTTTATAGAGAGAATAAAGTAATGTGGGCTTTTTGTTTATAATACACAGATTTTGATAATCCTTAATAGAATGGATGAAGAAATTGTTACAAATGTATGCCAACTTGCATTGAATGCCAAGACTACTGATAACTCACCATTGTGGATGCTTGTTCAAAGTATTTTCTAAGTGAAGGAAACAGCCAAACAGGACTACATAGTATATGTGATAAACCATTTATCATAATAAACCCAGAAGCATGCACAGATAAATTATATGAAATCAGAAGATAATTTGCCTTTGGGGGTTGAAAACTGGCTAGAAACAGATACGAAGAAATTTTCTGGGCTGATAGGTCAAACAAATTTTGATTACATGATTTGGTACATATAGTATAACTCTCTAAACCATATACTTAAATAGATTCCTTAATAATATAAAATTATACCTAAATTGAGAAGATATTTTAATTATTCATCTTCATGTAAATCATTGGTTAGCCTGGCCACTATTGCCACAGGAAAATCTACAGCTTTTGGAAACCATCCTGGCCCCTTCACCCACACCACCACCACCTCAGGCTCTCCTTTCTCCCATACAGTTTATTGTGTTAATCTTTCAAAATACAAAGCTGATTACAAGACATTATTACCTAAAATCCACCCATTGTTATCAATTAATTTGAAGACAAATTTGAAGCCACTCCAAATTGTTTTTGCTTACAAGGCTCTTAATATCATGCTTATATGTATATGGTTAGAATTCTCACAATTCACCTGCAAGAATATTTCATTCCAGTCTTCCCTTTGCTTCCAGTTTCTTGAATATGTTTATTCTTTGACTTCAGGCAATACTATTTTCCTGTTATTTAACTAATTCCTATTCGATCATCTATCCTTAATGTAATTAACGTTTTGTTCTAGGAAGTGGTTCCGAGAAACAGTTTCTGTTATGAACATCTATATCTCTGAAATACTTTCTCTACTCCTACTATATTTAATTATGTTTATTTGTCCATATTTCTTACTAGCCTCTAAGCATCTGACTTGGAGGATCATGTCCATCTTATTTATAATTACATTCAAAATACTACAGTGATTCCTGGTCCACAGCAAGGTTTCAGTAAATGTAAGATTCTTAATAAGCGATAAATAATAATTCCTTGAATAGCAAATGTGTAATCAGTAGATATAATTGTTTCACTCTATGTAAAAGAAGAACTATATAAAATAGCTATTTAAAGAATAGTCACAAACTACTTTTAAAACTGAGGTATGTGCCTATATATCTACTCAACATAAACAGAATACCTTGGAAAACAAAATAAACTGAGATATAATAAAGTATATTGTTCTCTAGGCATTCACACAGTGAGATCAAAGGAGGATATTCATAGGAGTGGATTGCAAAGGCTCAAAAGCTATACACATATGCTCATTACAAAATAATTTTTGAAATGGACTCCAAGTAATAAAAACAGATCTATTATTGTTGCTTATTTTGTTGCCTTCCTTTTGTCTTGCTTGTTGTTGTCTTTGGGAGAGTAAGAAGGGAGGGCATAGAAAAGGTGGGACCAAGAGTGAACAAATACAGCAGTGGTACTCATTAGACACTATGTGAAAAATGAACTATAAAACTTGTTGGCAGGGATGGAAGTAGGAGAGAGTGAAGATCCTCATTATCTGGCTTATTTAACTGTAACTCCTCAGTACTTCACCTCTACAAGGTGAGGCAGGATAGGTGGAGCACAACAGGAAACTGGAAAAAGAAACAAAAATTCACAGGTAAGCATTTTGTTAAGAAATAATTTGATAAAAAGCACATTGAAACTATGTTCTTTGCTGTAACCGTTATAATCCTTCATTAAGCTGCACCACATAGAAAAAAAGCAAAGGATACTTTCTCCCTCTCTCTCTCCTTCTTCTTTTCTCCATCCCCACCCCCTTTTCTCCTTAGTTTTCTTTTCATTGAATATGTTCTTCTGCCATAAATACCCCTTATATTAAAGCACTGATTGCACTTGTTATCAGGAGCACCCATGTCTGAGTTCTACACTGTCTACCTTTTCTTTGTTCTTCTTTACTAAAAAAAAAACTTTCTTGGTCTAATTTTCATTGTGTCCTCATATGTGTATTCTTGTCCAGAATTCAGTACCCAAGAGATAGGTGCATTCCTCTCTCTTCTGGAGACTTCTCTCATAGAGCCTCAATCGTTTGGAAACCAAAGTATAGTCAAAGGCCACTGTGATGCCTATTTTGTTCACCATTTTGTTTGCTGTGCTTTAGGTTTTAGCTTTTTTGGCTCTGGGTATCTAACTCAGGACCTAAACCATGCTATGAAAAATGTTTTAATGGTGAGATTTATCTTCAGCACTGTCAACCTTTGACTGATATAAGAAATGATAGCATTTGCTTACATCAACAATTACTTGTATCAACATACAGATGGAATTGTGAAAAAATTCTGTTCATTTACAAATATATATATACATATATATTTATGAGTGTGTTTCTTACGACAATAGCTTCTACGTAGTTAATAATAAAATGGTTTGTAAGTTGATTTCCCAAAGAAGCTACTAATGTCTTTTTATAAGCTGTTACAATTTCTAATTAGAATAAAATTCCCAATAGTAACTTTGGTATTTATTTCAGAGCCCCTCTCAGATGACAAAAGTAAATAATTGTAATGATGGTTGCTCCTACTTTAATTATCATATTATATACTGTCTATTTTTGTTCCATCCTCTAGCTTTGTGCAGATGATTTCTGATAAATGCATCCAAAAACAACACAAAATGTTTGAATAAGATCATGATGAATAATTCAATTCATTTTATTTAATAAATAATTACAATGGCACTGTTGCATTTATTAAAGTTTTTATCATTTGTAACAGATTATTGTAACTGACAGGGTGTTATTTTTCACCTTGGTTTTTAAAAATCATTAAGATAAATAATTGGAGAGATGTTTTAATCATAATAATAACAAAATTAAAAGTTTTTCCGGTGGAAGTCAGATTCTTCAATCGAGGCAGAGTGAAGCATGATTTGGGCAAACAAAAGAAGATGGGATGCATGGTGGGAATGAAAACTGGAACACTGTCATCCAGCAGTACATGCTAACATTCTCAGTAGACAAAAGTGTCATCTGGCCACGTAAGTGTACCCATGATAGTGCATGTGTACAGAATATTAGGTTTGTATGGATGTGATTAATCATAATCCTCCAGTGATTCTGGTATGGAAATCTGACCTACTTACTCCATCTTCTCACTTAGGAATCTTCACTATAAAATTCTCCATGCCACCCCTCTTCCTTCATGATCCCTTGGAAATGAAGGATAATCCCTTCACCTACATATCAAAGCAATATACACTACAACAACATGTTACCAAGAGATAATCTCCTATCCCAAGACAGCCAGTAACCCACATCAAGGGGACCCTACCACTCTTTTTTTTGGGGGGGGGGGAGCAGTCAGGGAGGTTGAAGTCAGGTCCTGGGAGCTCTTTTGCTCTACCATTTTTGGCCACAGTTCCATGTCTGGATTTTGAATGGTTAATTGGAGATTAAAGTCTCATGGGGACTTTTCTGCCCTACATAGCTTTGAACCATGGTTTTTAGATCTCAGCCTCCTGAGTAGCTAGAATTATAGATGCAAACACTGGAACCTGGCTTGCCTACCATTCTTCTATGGAATACGAGGGTAGATATTAAATCTATTTACTACCTGGGACAGGTATGTTTGGACAGGGCTAGCATTAGAATGATTGTCAGGAATATAAACACAATACTTGGCTGCCAACACATATACACAGGTCCCTGGGACTTACTTTAGTGGAGACCCTAAGATCTTTAACAATTTCCTTACAATACCGGCAGTCAAAAATCCTGTACTATTTCTACAATAGTGTATATCTGTAACCTTTTCATTCACCTTAGCATCAGTCTATCAAGTATGGCTATTGATATCTTTTCTTATATGTGTACTTTAATGATTAGTCACTGATTTGATAGTTTTTAGCCACCAATTTGTAGAGTTTATGTGCTTCCCCATATTCCCAACACTCAAAGAACCAATAACTAATACATTTTTAAAAATTCTACCAAGGACATCTAGGTGGAATTTTGGTTTTATTTTTAGAAAAGACAAACATGTAATTAAAAATTTATAGAGTTAAAAGTTGAGTTAAAACTTCTCTAGACTGTGTTTTTTCCCTTCTTTGGTTTCATGAAATATTTTTATTATATGTTTTCCATAGTTTTAGTTGTTATCATTAGGTAGATTACTTCTTTATAAATATTTCGATCAATGAAAGTAGCTAAAAAATCTCATCAATTTTATTTCCTTGAATTACAAATAATTAGTGAGCCTAATCAACCTTCATCAATTAAATTCATTTAACTGCAGAGTATCTCTTGATTATGTGAAAGTTGGTACAACATTTGAATAAGAGTCTTAGAAATTAAATGCCATGATATTAAAGAATATCAGTCATTATGGAATGAGCATGCATGAGGGCAATCAGGAATCTTAAGTAATTTTTATCTCTTTACTGAAATAATGTTAATTAATATTAGCCTAGGATTTTAGGGCTCTAATTTAAATTGTTTACATTAATTTATATGCTATGACAACACTGAACCCTGAATGTTTTAAGAAAGTCAGATTCAAACTAAATTGTTCACTTCAAAGAACACCTTTTATTCAAAAATTGCTGTTTACAAAGCAAATTGAAACTCTGTAAACTTATTGAATTTGCCTAACCCCTTGGTAAGGTAACTTGTCACAATTTGCTATAGTAAAATGTGTAAGTTTAAAGGGTGATGCTACTTGGCCAAACTTAGAACAATGACTCACATCTGTAATACTAGTTGGGAGTGTTACAGTCTAGGCAAAGTCACTCAAACAGGCCCCAAGATCACATCTCAATCAGTAAAAAGCTATCTTGCAAGCACGCATCTGGCATCCCAGCTACATGGGATGGGGAAGCAGGGCAGCTCAATCCCGGGATAAATGTGTAAATACAAGATTTTACTAAAATAACTTAAGTGAACAAGACAGGGAACATGGTTCTGGAGGACTCTAAGTTCAATGTTCAGAAATACCAAGAAAAACAGTTATGTTATTGACTGAATAAAATAGTTATTAGATAGAGGACATTTATAGATACCCATGTTCTGTTCACTGGTAAAACATTGTTTCTTTTTTTCATATATTTTTATTGTAATTAATAGAAGGGTTACATTATATTCACCAGATAGAAGGTGCATTACTTCACAAACATTGATACCCTTTCTCATGTGGTAAAACATTGTTTCTGTTAACATGTCACAATTTTGTGAACGGACTCTTCACTTTCTACTTTGGGTGTCAGTGTACCCCTGGCACAATTCAAATACCTTGAATTTCCCTTGCTAAAAGCACAAAGCAACAGAGGATATTTTGTGATATCTTGTAGTTTGAAACTTGTTCCCTTGGAAATAATAGAGGAGAAACAGAATTCAAATGGTCTAAGTAGCAAAATAAATCATTAAATTGACACACCTGGGATTATAACTTGGTTATTTTGTATCATATATTATACTATGTCAAGTCTGGCATGAAGAAATAAGTTTTGTGTCATTGTTTTCACTCTCACATCACTATATCTTTGTATTTAAATTAGCTTCAAGCTTAATAAATTAGTTTCTATTTTGTAAACTTTATAAAGAAAGGAAAAGTAGGTTCAATTTCTCTCTTGAACTAAGGTTTGAAAACTTAGGGCCTCACACTACTCAGTAGATGTTTTAGCACTTGAGCCCCACTTCCATTCCTTTTGCTTTAGTTAGCTTTCAGGTAGAGTCTGTTTGCCAGGGAGAACCTTAGATTATGATCCTTTGGCTTAATTCTCTCTGAACATATAGCTGGTGTCACAGGTATGTATCACCTGACATCAAGAGTAAGGGTAAGTCTATCTTATTTGCTTGGCCTGGCTTTAAACTTTGGTCCTCTTGTTCTCAAATGCCATTAATACATAGGAATATATTTGTGAGCCAACCAGCATATTAAACTTGTTCAGGTAAATTGACCTTAAATTGTTTCTTGCTCTGTAATGCTTTACGTAAAAACAGAATAAGTGAAAAAATACTTCATTGCAAATAGTTTTTCCCCTCAGAAAAAAGGATAGATGTATTGATAAAAGTCTTGCGTGCCACTCCTACCAACTAGCCTCACCATAAAATTAAACTATCCTTATAAAACCACAAAGTTACCAGGTAATCAACCATACAAAATCTGTTTAGTAGTTTAGTTATTATTAATAATAGTTGTATTAAATATCATGGGAATTCCTGGTCTTTTTTAGATGAGACAGACCAAATGAAATCTATTGCTAGTGTATCATTTTGGCTTCTCACTAGCCTATACTATAATAGCACCATTACTTTCATTGTCAGATATGCAGAGCAGAATGTGAACCTGCTTCTGAAAAGCTTGTGGTTTGCTTAGAGACTGAGGTTTTTGAGGAGAGAAACAGAGAGAGAGAGAGAGCTTCTTAAAGAATTTATATATGATTCTTTTTTTTTTTTTTGCCAGTCCGGGCTTGAGCTCAGGGCCTGAGCACTGTCCTTGGACTTTCTCAAGGCTAGAGCTCTACCATTTGAGCCTCAGCACCACTTCCGGCTTTTTCTATATATCTAGTATCAAGGAATCGAACCCGGGTCTTCGTGCATGCTAGGCAAGCGCACTTTAACCACTAGGCCAAACTCCCGTCCCCTATATATGATTCTTGTTACTAGGAAACCATACTTCCAGACTTAAAAACTCTTCAGTGTAGCCACAGCTCAATATAGACACATATTGATATTTTATATATGCATACATATACATATCCAAATCTCAGCATAAACATAAAGCCAGACTAAAATAGGATATAGCCTTTCAGATATAGTTTCAAAAATTCTAGATGCACTTAAATTCAGGTTGCTCTTGGCATGTAAAAAACATATATGTGTAGTCTTAGATAATTTATTCTAGACCTTAAAATAAGGTCTAAGGAGAGCTAAGTGATTAAAATTGAAATCTTCCTACTTTCAAAGTGTTTATCATGTTGAAGACCTGTGGAAAACAGTGAAGATAGCCTCTGTTTCATTGCTATAGTTGAGTTTAGATGTATTATAATTTGTATGATTTCCTAATCTCTTAAGAGTTAGAAATACATGCATTGATATATTCAGTTCATATGATACAAAATTGCATGAATTTATTATTAAATGTTTTAATAAAATTATAGAAAGCTGAGTTTTCAAATTTTATAGTATATTTTTATAGATGGATCTCACAGAAAAATAATGATTCAGTACAGAGTAATCAATATTATGAGTAATTATCATTTTGTACTTTATATGCATTTTCATTTAGTTTAGATCATAGTCTAGGAAGAAGAGAAGAACAAAAGCACAACGGGGCAAAATTTTTCTCTCAGGCCACTTTCAGACTAATCTCATGCAAAAGTCCTGCTTGCCCCAGGAGCTGTCTCCACTAGGCCTCTCCCTTCTATCTGCAGATTTTTTTTTTCCCATCAGGGCTTGTAGCTCACTTTTGTAAGCAGTGTATGATATCATTACTTTTGTACTTGCTTACTTAGGCTTTTTTATTTTTCTGGTGACTAGATAATGCATTTCATTTATCTAAACCTGAATATTCAATTTTATACATTAAGTAATCCTACTACAGTTCCACCATTTACAAAAATGATAAGTCTACAAAAATCCTAATTAAAGGTCTTACATAAATGTTTGCAAAGACGGGGCCAATCATAATTATACACTCAAATTATTTTCTTTGACAATATTTCAGTCAATCATTACTTCATTTTGTATATATGTGACAATAGTATATGATCTTCACCTATTACAGGAATTGTAGAGAAAGACATTCATCTGTTTGTATTCAGGCTGTCAAAGAAATAGAATTCAACACAATCCTCCCCCCAACACACATAGGTCTCAAACCCCTATAGTATAGTGATAACCAGTTCTGCCCCATAGACTTGTCTCCATTAATTATTATGGCATCACTTAGGCAGCTACACAAACTCACTGCAGTGACAGCTGGTAATTGCCTGAGAATCTTCTTACTCTTTCCTCTTTCTCACTCTCTTATTAGCTGCACATCACTGTGTCACATATACTTCTCTTAAGAAGATTTAGATTTAGCTGGGTGCTGTGGCTCATGCCTGTAATCCTAGCTACTCAGGAGGCTGAGATCTGAGGATCAAGCTTCAAATCCAGCCCCAGCACTAAAGAAGGTGAGACTCTTATCTGCAATTAATTACTAGAAAATGGGAAGTGTGGCTGTGGCTCCAGAGGTAGGGGCAGAAGCCTTGAGCTGAAGAGCTCAAGGATGGCATCCACCCAGAGTTCAATCTCCATGACCCACCAAAAAAAAAAGGTTTAACAAGATGAGGGATAGGGGTTGGGGTGGGAAATGGGGACAAAGACATGAGGAAGGGTATCAATGTTTGTGAAGTAATGTGCCTTCTATCTGGTGAATATAAGGTAACCCTTTTATTAATGATAATAAAAATGGTTTAGATTTAGTCTTTTGTGTGATTAACTGTCATTTAATTCATGATTGATTACAACCTAATTCATACTGTATTACATCTAGGCTGAAATTCTGGGCATCATGTGCTTCCCAGTATTTCATAATTTTTATTTTTAGGCCAGCTCCTTTTTGTGCCTTGTCAGCATTTTTATTCTCCCCTGAAACAACAAAAGACTAACTGGCTAATAGGAAAGTCATTCAGAAAGAAGAGCTCTGAACTGTAAATATTTAGGATGTCTATTTCTCCTGATATTCCATTCTTCTGTGCCAGCAACACTGAAAATTGAACTTAGAGCCTTCTACTCATGCTTCCTTGCTCACAGTTGCCATTCTACCACTGGAAGCACACGCCAATTGACATTTTAATAGCTAACTGATGTTAGAATTTCTGAGACTTTCCAACTGAGTTGCCTTCAAATCTGGATACTGTAAATTCAGCCTTGGGGATAGGTAAGATAATCTGTGAGGCACTGGCTTTCATTGATGTCAAATATTTTTATAGTAGCTAAAGAAGGAACATTATTCAGTTGATAGTGTTTCCATTGCCACCAGAGCTCAATATTTTCTTTAATATGTCTATGTATACAGTGTCTTCATTTCTATTATTTTATCAAATAAAACAGTCTGACAACAATACAGTTTTGCTTATCTAAGAAAAAATTAACTTACCACTCTAATTATAATAGTCATTAAAATTGGCCCTTTTAAGTTGGTTAAAAGCAATGTGTTAAATTAATCTGAACAGGCAAGAAATATTATTTACATTAAGACTTACTATGAAATGATGAGGAGAAGAATTTATGAAGGTCATATTGTAAAATTTGTAAAGAAATGGAAAGAACTGGGAAACATGTTGTTAAGTGAAGTAAGTCAGACCCAGAGAAACAAAAAATACATATGTTTCCTTATATGTGGAAGCGGGATTTAGTTTAGAAACTTTTAAGTAAACATATTGTGTCTCAAGTATACACAAGTGAATTAAATGAAATATAGTAGATTCAAGGGGTAATTAAGATAGTGTAATTTCAAGGCTAAATCAAATTTCAACAAAATGAAATACCAGGAAGGGGATCCTTGAAAGAGTTTGGGTGGGATCAAGGAAAAAATGACAGATAAATGAAAGAAAGAAGATCAGGAGAATGTGGTAAAAAATCCAATGTATATCTTACAAATCAAGAAGAATGAGAGAAAAAGTGGGAAAGGGAAGGGTGGGCAAGAATATTGAAAAGGGGGACATTGACAGAGGTCTATTGCATTCAGAAACTGATTGGGTAAATGGAAACTCTTGTGTAGGGCTAGGTAAAAAACAATATAAGCTGGGTGTGGTGGCTCATGCCTGTAATCCTAGCTACTCAGGAGGCTGAGATCTGAGGATCAAGGTTCAAAACCAGCCCAGGCACAAAAGGACCCGAGTCTCTTGTCTCCAATTAACTCCGAGAATACGAGAAGTGAGGCTTGGCTCTAGGGTGGAGAGATAGCCTTGAGCTGAAGAGCTCAGGGACAGTGCCCAGGCCCAGGGGTAGAGTAGTACCCTTCAGCTAGACAATGCCCAGGCCTAGTTCAAGCCTCATGACCCACAAAGAAACAAAAACAAAAGCAAAAAATATAATACAAAGAAGTTATCCAGTCGAGCAAAAGTTTAATGTTGTCAATAACTACTGGTTGGAATTGATTGAACTCCTAATTTTGTGGTTCAGGGAATTAAGCTCAAGACTTCAATAAAGTATTTATAGTTTGTTATTTAGATACTCTCTAGTGCTAACTTTGACCAGGCTAGTTTCAAACACTAACTTTCCACTTCTGCCTCCCTAGGATAATAGCTGGATGCTAGCATAACTCTAGACCATGACTGAAGCCTAATTCTTAAATAGTAGGAAGAAGCTTTTTGCCCCAGACCATTTTCTTCACATTTCCTTAGTCTAAATATCAAGTCATTGACACCATCATCTAGTCATTGGTCAATAAAAAGTGACATATTATTTTTGAATTGCTCTTCAGAAAATAAAAGAAAGGTATTTGCATATACGTATAAACACAAACATATTGAAATATATACTTATATATAGCCAGAGGGAGAAAGTTGGTTTTACAATTTCAGCCTACCACAAACTACAGTAAGGAATCAAATATTCATGTCTCAAAAAATTCTTATGAGTGATGTTGGTGATTATAGATAAACAGCAGTAGCCAAGCACTCTGAATCTCTGCTCTCTACAGAAATTGATGTTCCCACTGAAATAATATGCTGTAGAATTATAAAATCTGATAAGTTTCAAAAACTGAAATGTTTCTTGCTCTTTAGTGGGTGCTGAAATAACCAATACATTGTGCACATGGGAAGCAAAAGCACATCCCCTGAGAGCAGGAACAAATTTTTTCCGTCTATATGCAATGTAGGGCCCAAGTGTTAATCTCATTCACTTCACTCAAAAATGGAATGCCTCATTTACAAGACAATATGTTGGAAAGGAAAGTTATAACTGAAGGTGGGAAACCATTGAGCCTATGTTCCTTTGAGTCTGGCTTACTTCACTTAATATGATTTTTCTTTCAATTTCCTTACAAATGGGACAATATTGTTCTTTCTGACAGCAGCATAGAATTCCATTGTGTATAAAAATCACATCTTGTTGATCTACTCATCAACGAGGGACATCTGGGTTGGTTCCATATCTTTGCTATGGTAAATAGTGCTGGAATGAACATTATTGTGCTTGTGGATTTAGTACGTCCTTGTTTCTGGATGATTGGGTAAATGCCAAGTAGTGGAATGGCTGGGTCATAGGGGAGTTATATACTTAGTCTTTTGAGGAACTGCCATACTGCTTTGCACAGTGGTTGAATGAGTTTGCACTCCCACCAGCAGTGTTGTAGTGATCCATCCTGGCCACATCCACTCTAGCAGCTGTTGTTATTAGATTTCTAGAACCTGGCCATTCTAACTGGAATGAGGTAGAATCTTAAAGAGTTGTTTTGATTTGCGTTTCTTTTATGACCAGAGATGTCGAGCATTTCTTCATGTGTTTATAGGCCACTTTTATTTCTTCTTCAGAGAAGACTCTCTTTGGCCCATTTTTTAATGGGATGGTTGTTTCTTTGGAGTTAAGTTTTGGAGTGATTCAATTTTTTGAGCTGTTGATATATTTTAGATATGAGGCCTATGTCTGTTGTATGATTAGTGAAGAACTTCTCCGACTCTGTAGGCTTTCTAGTTAATTTGCTAGGTATGTCCTTTGCCATACATAAGCTCTGCAGTTTAATGCAGTCCCACTTATCCAGCATTTCTCTGATTTGTTTTGTTTCATGGTGGTGGAATGTCCTTTTCTGGTCAGGACTGTGGCCTGGCACAAAGGATGCACTTCACCTAGTACTGTGGGCGGATTTCTGGCTAAGCTGCCTCTGGGAAATCTGTTGCCCTTTTGAATGATGGTGCAGCCAGCAATACTTCTCAGGCTTCAGTTGGTTTGGCCAGGTCTTTTCCAGCAGTCAAGATGGCACTGCTCTCAGCTTGGGGGGAGGGGGAATCCTTCCCAATGTCATTCCATAAGCAGAAGTGAAAACTTCTCAGGGGTACTCACAATTTGCTGGATTTTCTGTTTCCATGAAGCTGGGTGATGGCTCTCAACTCAAGCAGACTCTGTCTGGCTCTGTCTGGAGCCAGCAGGTCTGCGCTGCCGAGAAGCGCTGTCTGCTCAGGTCCCCGCCTGCACTGGTGGAATGGAAAATTCTTTTCCATCCTTTCACTAGGAGTTTGTTTCTGTCTTTGGCAGTGAAGTGGGTCTTTTGAAGGCAACATATAGATGGATCTTGTTTCTTAATCCAGTCTGCTGTTCTGTGTCTTTTGATTGGATTGTTCAGCCCATTCACATTTAGGGAAATTATGGAGAAGTGGTCAGTGTCCTTTGTCATTATTGATTTTTACTTTTGAGTTTCTTTCTCTCTCTCCTTTGGCCTTTTGTGTTGTGACTTATTGGTGATTGCTTCTTGATAGGGGTTCTTGCTGTTCTGCCATTTTGTTCTTGATTATTTAATATTTTTTGTTATGTTGGTTTAGTGTGCATGTATTCAAATATCTTCTCTTAGGAATGAACTATTCTTGTTTCTCCCTCAAATGTAAATGCTAGTTTTGCTGGATAGATCAGTCTGGGCTGGCACTTGTTGGTCTCCAGGGCATGATATTTTTCCATTTCCAAGCTTTTCTTCATTTAAGTTTTGGGTGTAGAGGTCTGCAGTTATTCTAATTTTTTTCCATTGTAGTCGAGATCTTTCTTTGTTTTGCAGCATTTAAGATTAGCTCCTTTGTATTCAGGTCTAATTGTTTTTACTATGATGTATCTAGATGAGTTCCTTGTAGGATCTTGCCTGCTTGGATTTCTGAAGTGAGTATTTTCCCTTTTGAGTTTGGGGAAGTTCTCTGCTATGATTTTGGTGAATAAAGGTTGCATTCCTTTATTGATAAACCCGCCCCTTCATTGATCCGTAATTATATGAAGATTAGATTTCTTGGCTGCCTCTGCCAGGTCCTGGAGTTCTCTTTGGTGAATTGTGACTGATTTCTCCAGACTGATGATTCTCCGTTCCAGGTCTTGTGATTTATCTTCTGTTCCTGATGTCCTGTTCTCCATCTCAGTCAATCTGTTGCTTAATGCTTCCATTTTTGTTTGAATTGTGGACACTGAGCTGATCATGTCTGCTGAGAGGTGTTAATCTTTTCTTCCATTTCTATTTTGAATTCGAGGAGCTCCTTGGTAATTTCCTGCTTATATTCCTGGAATTATTTTTGTAACTCTGCTTTAATCTCTTTAGTCATAACCATAATCATCTCCTTGAATAGAGTCCTGTTTCGTGTCTCTTCTGGCATCATTTTTTGGGATGATGACATCTCTCTCATCCCTTCACTCTTGTTTCCTTTTGGGCTTTTTGTGGGACTTTGATTATTTATATATGTTGTAATTTGTGGTTGTGCTTTCTGAGGCATCGAAGACTGTTGTTGTAGGTTTACTCTGTCATCGGTAGGTGGTGGTCTTTACTTGGTTTGGGACTGGTGCTTCTGGGAATCTGTGTATATGTGTAGTTCTTAGCCAAATTAGTTCTGCTGCTGACTAGGTCAGAGTTTGCAGCTTTTACAGGCATTTTGCCCATTCCCAGAGGATGTGTGCTGCTACACAGCTAGCTCTCTCTCATCCCAACCAGTTACCCTACAGTGGGCCGTAGGATCGAGTTGGGCACTTTAGTCTCAGCTAGCACAGCAGATGGCTAGTTTTCCTACCCTGTTCCCAGGGGCCCAGCTGAAGGTCTGGGGTTTGGGAGTTTCTGGGAGCTCTCAGCTAAACCAATCGGTTTCTGCCCTGTTTCCAGGGGTGGGGCCAGCCAAAGATGTCAGCTCAGAGGGCAGAGCAGTGCCTTTCTGTCTCTCAGAGGGTGAGCTCTGCCCCTGCTGGTCTGCCCTTCAGTTCCTTGCTTTGTTTCAGGCACTTTGGCTTAGAGTCTTTCTGTGACTCCGTGGGGGTCCCCTTCTCACGCACACCCCCACCCACTGTTGGAAGACAGGGTCTTAGTGCCTCTCAGTCTCCAGTTTCAGTGGCCTGGGTGAGAAGGCTGTTGGGCAGGTAGGAACAGGGACACATCACCTCCTTTGGTTAGGAGCTGAGTCTTAGTGCCTGCCCACTGTCAGTCTCCAGTCAATGGCCTGGAGGTAGGGGCTGTTGGGGAAAGGGACAGGATTCTGAATTTGTCGCCCCCTCCCCGCACTTGTCAGTCTTTCTTGGGCAGGGTGGGAGTGGTCTGGGTTAAGCCACCAGCTTGCCACCATCTCTGCTTTCCCCATGTGTTTGTGGGAACCCGCTGGACTACTTCCTTGGGGTTTGTCTGTGAGCTGCTCCATTGTGTTGGAGGTTCCTTCACTTCCCCTCTGGTCTCTGCCGCTGTCTATGCTGCCCATGCCCAGTCTGTGAGGGACTCCTGCATCTAGATTCTGCCATTTGCTGGATTTGCTGAAATTCTGGGCTTCCTGGGCCCTGGCGCCCTCAGCTGCAACTTTGGTGGATTGGAGCCAGAGGAGAGGGGTGGATTCTTATTTGGATTCTTTGAGAACATTGGGTATAGGCTTTATCTGGATTTCTTTTCCGGTTTGTGTACTTCTCCATTGGTTCTTGAATTTGTAGTTGTGGGTTTCTTAGGATAGTTGGCTCGTAGGAATCCCTGATTCTCTCTTTTTGTGGGAGAGAGCTAGGCTGGGTCCCCATTGTCTCAGCTCCATCTTCCGACAAGCATTCTTGCAATGAATTTTTAAAAGAAAATCACTAAAATAATTTACAAAATGATTGGAAAGCTACAATGAAAACAGATTGTAACCCAGGCTATCCCCATGGTAATTATGGTTAAAAGTTCAATATAATGACAAACAAAAAAGGAAATAGTTACATGAAACTTAACAAATTTGATTCTCTAGCACTCTAGCATATTTCAAGGGACTGTTACTGCAACTTCCCCCTAATATTGGTGCACATTATGCATATTCTACCTAATAAAAAGTTATCCTGTCTAGGCTTCAATTTTATCATATAAAAAAGAACATAGGGACAATATTTATATGATTGTTATAGAGACCATAAATTAGAATTGACATACTGTTGTTAATACTTTCTGTGAAGGAAGACTTATTTGGGGAGATGAGCTTAAATGTAAATAAATCTAAGAATTACAGTTATCTTAATGAAATAAAAATAAAGCTTTATCCTGGATTTGTTTAGCAATAGCATTTATTAACTTCTTAATATTTTCTGCTTGGGTACTATGTGGGCTGAGTTTAGTCTACGGAGACATTATTTATGTCACTCTATATCATTGGCCATTTGAATGAATCAAGAGTATCACAAACAAATACTGTTTTTGAATGGAATTCTATGCTGCTGTCAGAAAGAACGACATTGCCCCATTTGTTAGGAAATGGAAAGACTTAGAAAAGATCATATTAAGTGAAGTAAGCCAGACTCAAAGGAACTTAGGCTCAATGGTTTCCCTCATTTGTCATAATCAGTAGAAACCTTGGGCTCTCCTAGCAGAGATTTGCAATAGAGCAAAACCTTGATACAAAAGGCCATATAGTAGGATGCTGAATGAAAGGATCTCTAGGATATAGAAACATAAGCCATATAATGAATGATTGTTGTTCTTAAGGTATTATGTTATCTCTCATCTCTTTTGCTGTCCCTTGGTTATCTCATATTGTTACAGTATCTCACTTTGTTACCTGATATATCAGATATATTTGTATTTGGTTATTTGAAATTGTATAGGGAATGGGGGAAAACAAGATGAGGGGTGGGGGTGGGGGGAGGGAAATGGGGACCATAACATGAGAAAGGGTATCAATGTATGGGAATTAATGCACCATCTATCTGGCAAATATCATGTAACCCTTCTATTAATTACAATAAAATATATATGAAAAAAACACATGAAAGAAAATGCCATCATTTTAAAAGAAATAGCATTGGAAGAGTATTGGATTGCTGCTGGAGTAAAAAGTATGTATCATCCATTAATGGAAATCTCATTATGTTTCACATGATGACAAATCATGCTGCTTTCAGATCAGTCAAATGCCATGAATTTGTCTTAAAAAGTTAAGTGCAACAAATACTGAATAATTATAAATAGCTTTTAGATTATATAAAGATTAATCTTTTAAGTATATCATTTTGCTTCAAATTATTTTCTAAGCATCATCATTAAGTATTTCTATAATTATTTCTTAAAGGCTTCTTTAAGAATTTCTAATAAAAATCCTTTCAAGAAAATTAAAGAAACACACATAGAAACACCAACATCATATACACATACATATAAAGCATGCACATATATGTATATATATACATATATAACACCATACATAACATGAAGAGAGATGGATTTCTACAAATGCACTGCTATGCAAGACTGAGGCCAAGAAACAATCCATTAGTGTTTAAAGCTTACAAACCACAGAACAAACAGAACTTGATATATCATCAGCCTCAAATCCTAGGATAAGTCAAAGTTTTGTCTAAGATTCATTGTCTATTTTCACTCCTAAAATGTACTGTACATACATGAATATATACAGATAGATAGATGTACAGTTACAAAATAAATCTTGCTAAGAATCAAAATGATTTTAAAGGAAATAAGATAATATTTGCCCAGTAATTAGGTGGATGAATAAAGGAGTATTGCTACTTCATTCCACAGAAAATATATGACATTACGCAACATAGAATTGTATGGATAAAAGCTCTGTACTTGACCTAATGGCTCTTAACTCATCTCTCGTAAGGAGAAAAAAGAGAATATAAAAAGTTAGAAAGAAAATATGAAACTCCTGTTTCATGAAATGTGATGTTATCAAAAACTATGCATGCATTCTGCAGTTGTCACATGAACACTTCTGAAGTTTATTGATTTGCTCATATTTTAATACCTCTTTGTCTAGATCAAAGCAATCATGAAATGGGCTTCACATGACTAAAATGGTAAACAAGCATTAGCACTGATTTTTTTCTTGTCATTCATATATTTTTTGTTTTCATTGTTTACAATTAAAAATGATTACCCATGATGTTATGAAACTAGAGACGCAATCAATACTGAAATTTCTTATCTGGGACATAGTGGCTTAAAGGGTAATCCTAGACACCTAGGATTTTGAAGCCAGCTTGGGCAAAAGAGATTCACAAGACTCCATCGAAATCAAGGTTGAGAGGTGCAGTGAGCATCTATTGTTCAAACTGTGGGAAAAGCAGAGAGGCTGGATGAAATGATGTGTTTCTGGTCCTCAGCAACCTGGAGAAATGAAAATAGGAAGATTGAAGCCCAAGTAGGCTATGGGAAAAAAGGGAGACCCTATCTTGAAAATAACTGTCGGAAGAGGCTGGGTTTTCGCTCAAGTGGGAGAATTCCCATTTAGCAAGTGCAAGAATATGTTAAATCCCCAGTACCTGTCTTTACCAGTACTTCCAAAACAATAAAGAAGAAACAGAATTTTCAGTATGAGTAGCATGCAGCAACTATATTACCCTGAAATCCTTATGTTCAGACACATATGCTGGCACTAATCCTTTAGTGTCTTCACACATTATCTTTTTCTACTTTTTAATCAGTTGAGGGAAGATCAAAGATGCTGCCTTCATATTTCAGATGTCTTTTTTTAAAGTTCTTTAAGTAATAGCTTTATTTAAATTCAACCAAACCAATTTTTTAACTTCAACATTTTTGAACAGTATAAATACACTTTTGAAGTTAATTGATCACTAGTGAATAAACAGAGGCAGAAGGATCTATCATTTATCCTTAGTTCCTTGATGGAAAACAAGTTGAAGAACTTACTCCCAAACCTTTTGACTCCTCACCTGCACTTCATGTTTAAAGAAGCAGACAATTCTCAGGCAGACTTCAAGGAATTTGCAGCCTAATTGGAAAAAGGAAATTTACAACACTGAAAGAAGGCTGGCTCTTTAAAGCATACAAGCAATTAGTGCTATATTGGGCAATACACCAACAAAAAGGAAAATGATTTTTGCAAGTTTAGAAAGGATGAATGTGAGCCTCATTATGCTGTCAAAGGTAAATTATTAATTCTCAGACAAATGAGGAAAAGGACTTGATAGTGAAGGAAATGGAGACGAATGAATGCAATTTAGATTAAAGGGACATTGCTCATACAGTAGTAATTGCTGTCCTGATTGAAAAGCTGAGAGAAATGGAGGCAGAAATAACTTGGGGAAAATATCCCTAAATGCCACATTCTAATAAATGGTACTGTCTAAATTTGTAATGATGTCACACAATACTATGCCCGGGAGTAGCCAGTGTTCTGTGTGTGTTTGTGTGTGGGGGGGGGGAAGAGAGAGAGAGAGAGAGAGAGAGAGAGAGAGAGAGAGAGAGAGAGAGAGAGAGAGAGAGAGAGGGACTGTCTATATTCAGTTTTGGTTTTTGACAACAAGAATCTGGAATCTTCACCTCCTTTCTGCTAACTCATCAGAAATAGGCATCAAAATAAACCTTTCTTTTTTAACATTTAGCGACTCAGATATTTTAATGCAGGAGCAGAAAGCAGACTGACACTAACAAAACAGTCAATAATTTCTTAAGCGATCATGTTGTGAATACAAAATTTTTATTCACTAGATCTTTAGTAACTTTTACTGTGATAATATAAAATTATTAATAATTATTTAATGTTTTGTATAATGTCCCATGAGAAAATTACCTCCATGAGCCCCATTTGGGAAATATCATTACATTCTCAAGTTTTGTGTATATTTTATTCACTTAAAAATTAATTTTTATAAACTGCATTTGTTTTCTTCAGGAAATCAAAAGATTATACTCAAACTCTGCCAAAAAGGAAAATATATTGAAAACACAAATGTTAAGTATTGATAGTTTGTGACCTACAAAAGACTCAGAGAATCTATTTTAGGTTTCATATTCCTTTGGTTCTTATATTAAGAGTAAAAATATAGATCTGAGTTATACACCGAGGTGACATATTAACAGAAATAGAACTCAAAACAGCCCATACCTATTTTTCCAAGACACATTAAGAGGAAATTTTACTTGGTAAATAATTTTAATTTTTTAACTTACAAGTTAAAGACATTCAGACTGATCCATTAATAATTTATGAACCAGAGTTTCAGAGTTAACTAGTTATTTTTAAGGTACCTGCTAGGTCTTTTCCAAAAATGGAATTAAAATCTGACAACCATGTGTTCTCAGTTCAGATACAGATATGGAAAGACATTTGCAAAAATTTTAACTGGGTCTCTACACTGTTATGCAAGACTGCATCAATAACAAAATAAAACTCTTGAAGCCGGTAAATCTAAAAGCCAAGAGAAGTCACGCTGAAAATAATATACCAATAAAACATAATTTGGCAATGAAGAAATGATATTTACCTGAAGGCATGTTGCCTCACCTTTAGTTTTGCTTATCACCTAAAGAAATGATGGTTTTCTAATGATGGATTCACAGCTTGTATTTTTCTGTATTTGCTGAAGCATAAACCAGCTTTGAAATGAACATGTCATTTCAAAATTTGTCGTATTTCAAATCAGTTTAAGCTTCTCCTTGAAAGTGTGAGTACAGTCATGCTTTCTATAATTGGATTAAAAATGACTTTTGCCAAAATTGGTTAAGGCATCTTAACCTTCAGAAAGAAAAAATAAGTATATTAGATATGGGTATGTTTACCTAATTTTCCAAACTTCAGCAGCCAGTGACATCTTGGTGATTAGTGGACTATCAAGATATCTTCACAGGGTGTCAGAAGGGCATGATGGCAAAATGTGTGATGACCTTCAAAGGTGGAAATTAGAAAATTAATAGAGGTGACCATGGGTTCAATAGATTCTATTTCTGTTTTCTGTTTTGCTCTACTCCCATGTCTTACTGGGAAATCCCACACAGAGATGTTAATCAAAATTCCAATGGAACTTGTCTCAAGTTCTTATTGAGGACTTCCAAATGAAAAGTTGGATAAGTGGCATAATTTTGTAACATAAATAAAAGTTGGAATGGCTCCCTGGATCCAAGGGTTAGAATTTTCATTAACGTGAATTTATTATATGTAAAAAACTATAGATTTTTTCACCTCAGTTCTGTGTTTGTGGGCATAATTCATTTTGGATACTTAATTTCCTTCATTTATTTCTCCCTTTTTACAATGCCATTTTACCACAGGCAAATAGTTTAATTCTATTGTAATGGAGGTCACGTTGAACCCAAGAGTTGAGCTAAATTGATCCTGTGCCATTCCAAATATAGCAAGGAGATCCCATTGTGCACAGACATTTGGTCATGTAATTGCCAGGTAAGCTTATTAAAACAAGTGCTACCCTCCACCATGACAATGGCTAAGTACCCTTGAACATTCTGGATTCCAGATTAAATCGAGGCACTTTCCAGTCAAGCACTTGTGCCTTGAATGAAAAGTTCTAGACAAGTCCACAATAATACTCAGGCTGCTTTGGAGAGGGATCAGGTCCTAAACCACTTAGATTCAATAAGATGCCTAAAAACTGAGGCAGAATTAAGACCATTTTAACCATATTAACGGGCAGTATCTGCTTGACTATGCTTCCTCTGAAAGTGTGTGTCAAATTTGCCTTCAAGGTAATAAATATATAAATATGTATGTATTTATACATGTACAAATATATATGATGAAATGCACTTCAAATGATATGACACTGTTTTACAGAATATAATATAAGGACTGGATAATTACTGTCTTATTTATTGAGTATGAAGAGATTATTAAATGAATCCCACAAGTAGAATTTCCACTTCATTCCTAATTTCTAATATTTAAAACTTGTTTATTCAATAATTGAATTGCTGTCATATTTTAAAAATAAGAAGATAGTGTATGGACACAAGCTTTTAAAAATTAAGGGTATCGTCTGGGAGTTTAGCCTAGTGGTAGAGTGCTTGCCTAGCATGCACGAAAACCTGGATTAGATTCCTTGGTACCACATAAATAAAAAAAAAGCTGGAAGTAGTGCTGAGGCTCAAGTGGTAGAGCTCCAGCCTTGAGAAAGTCCAAGGCCAGTGCTCAGGCCCTGAGCTCAAAGCCAGGACTGGAAAAAAATTAAGAGTATCATTGTTTTTATATAAATGACATACACATAGGTGTTACAGTTACATAAATAAGTTAATGAGTGTATTTCCTATTGTACCCCTTCATTTTCTCTCTATTTTCCACCTCCTATCCTGCCCATAAGTTGTATAGTTCATTTTGAATATAATGTCTCCTGACTGATGCATTTTTTCACTCTTGTCCCTCTACTTCTGTCCCCACCAATGACAGATAAATGAACAAACAAAACATAATGAAAGAGGGGGGAGAGGGAAATGGAGACAAAAACATGGTAAGTGGCATCAATGTTTGAGAAGTAATGCACCTACTAACTTGGGAATGTAACTCCAACCCCTGTACACGTTACCTCGACAATAAGAAAATAAAAGAAAAAAGAAAAAAAAAACTATCTTGTTTCCATTTCCTAGAGTTCATTTTGATAAATAACATATGATAAGCAGCATAGAGACATTGCATGTTTTTGTTCCTCCTCTAATAATACCTTCCTTAGGTCTCATGACAGGTGAATACCTAGAGTACTGTACAATATATCCTATCTTGTGTTTTAGATCTAGCCCCTCCATTTAAGAGAAAGTGTGACAATTGTCTCTGTGAACTTGGCTTACCTCACTCAATTTGATTTATTATAGTGCCATCCATTTCCCGTTAAGTTACAGAATATTATTTCTAATGAGTGTGCAATATTCCATTGTATATAAGCCAGTACTATTTTGCTTTCTGGTCCTGTATGGCACCTTGGCTATTTCCATAACTTGGCTATTGTGAATAGCACAGCAATGAACATGGATATGCAAGTGTCTTTATGGCATCCTGCCTTGTGATGCAAGTAGATGCCCAGAAGTGGTATGACTGGGTCCTAGGGTAGGTCTATGTTTAGTTTCTGAAGAACGTTCAGACTGTTTTCCACGTTTACTGTACTAGTTTATATTCCTGCCAACAGTGCAATAGGATTCCTTTTTCCTCATATCTTTGCCAATGTTTTTCGTTGTTGGAATTCATAATGTTGCCCAAATTTACTGGGGTTTAGATGGAAGCAGATTTGATTTGCATTTCCTTTATGGCCAGTGATGATGAGCATTTCCTCTATTTTATGTCATTCCTACCTTTGCTTCTGAGATGTCTGTCCTTAGCTCCTTTATTGATCGGTTTATTAGCTTTGTTTCTTGACTTCCTCATATGTTTTGATTATTAGTCCTTTGTTGCATGTTTTGTTTGTAAAATTCTTCTCCAAGTCTGTTAGCTGTCTTTCTGGACTAATAACTATGTCAGTTGCTCTGCAGAAACTTTCTATTTTGATGTGACCCCATTTGTCAAGTTTATCCCAATCTATGTGCACACTTTCATAATATTGCTTTTTATTACTAAAATTTATTTACATGTAATATTTCCTTTATCTCTTGTAACAATTTTCAAAGCTGGTATTATTATTGTTACTCCTTGCAGTTCTCTGGAAATAAAAATGAATTTTCTGAAAACACATAAGTAACTTGTAAAGTACAATAATAAATTTGGGAGTATGTTCTTGAACTACCTATGATATAAGCAGTTGAATAAATATTACTATATCCAGATACTGCCATTGTCAATATTAAGTCCTGGAATTAAAATATCTCTGTATGTATACAAAGGAGTTGTCATTCAGCAAAACAGTTTGTGAGTAGAGTATTTCTCAATCAATATCACCCCTTCAACGATTCTATATTGTTTAGTAGCTACCAGATCTTGTGTAATCTAAAAATAATTGTTCACATGGTTCAAGAGATCTTATTATGTAGCACAGATTATGTTAAAGCTCATACTATTCCCTATCTCGGTGTCAAGAATGCTAGGATTACAGAAGTGCTCTAACATGCTTGCCTACAAATTTATTATGTTTTAGTTATTTCATTATTTAAAAATGGAAATAATTATAGTTATCTTACAGTGTTACTGTGAAAACAAATGAGGTAATGCTTGTTAAGTGTTCATAGCAAAAAAACAACACATATATTATCACAATAACATTCATAGAAAAGGCAATACCTCCAAGTATAAAGAGGTATTCAGCTTATTTTAAAATTTATATACCTAGTAGCTTATGAGAATATGAAGATGAATATGGATTTTAAGTTAATGCTCAAATGACTGGATATATTCCAATAGTCTCCTAAAATATATTGACAGGATACTTAAAATGTTCTGTGAGATTTGATTATAATTTTCTTTTGAAGTATGTGTACAAAGGAGTTGCCATTTAGCAAAGCAGTTTGTGAATAGGACACGTCTTGATAGATGTTACCCTTCAAATTATTCTCACCCATCCTTCTCCTACTGCCCCCTTTCCTCACTCTTCTAAATTTCATAGAGAATAAAATATACTAGTTACTTGACTGTATTTCTCCCCTCTTGTTCTCTTCACTTGTCCACCTGTTTACCCTTGATTCCACCCCTTTCGAGTATCTGCTTCTTGTTTAATTTTGCTGAACTTTGACTTCCACTTTCTAAGAAATTACACTGTAAGTTCTTCCATGAATCTGTTGCATTTCAATTAATACATTTTTGTACATTTGCACACTACCCACTGATTATATATTTTTGTGCTGACAAAAATTTTAAGCATTTATTGACATAAAATATTTTAAATATTTTCAGCAGCTAATTTAGGAAACATTCTACATTGATGTTTTCTATACTACTATTAGGAGGTATTATAATGTCACTGAACAGTTGCATTCTACCATGGGTCATGGCACAGTTGATGTTTATTTCTTTTTGTCCTTCAGAGTTGCCATAATTTTCCTACTGGGTAATGAGAAACAGGTGTACATGAGTCAAAACTCATTAAAATGAAAAGCAACTGAGTCTCATATTTCTCTTTGTACTATGTAACAGATATAGTGCTCTCAAATTCAAATTGGTTTCAGTATGTATGCTTGTTGCCTGATCATTGTTAATTGGAATTGAATACTACTGACATTTATTTTACTGCTATTCATTTTAATCTATGTGCTATGCTTTTACAAAACAGAGTGAAAATACATCACTCACATTTTCAACAATAAAATAAAATGAACAAATTCTTCAATAAAATAAAAAAATGTCTTATTATCATGGGGTTAGAATCCTATGACTTAGGAAAAATTACAAAATGGTTGAACGAGATGAAAGATTTTAAGAATTTCTTTAATATGCTATCTTTCTTTCTTTCTTTCTTTCTTTCTTTCTTTCTTTCTTTCTTTCTTTCTTTCTTTCTTTCTTCAATCATGGGGCTTGAAGTCAAGGCCTGGGCCCTGTCCCTGAGCTCTTAATATGCTATTTTCTTTTACAGAAACATATTCATTAAGGGTTTCCACTTAGTATAATCTATCTATTAGATAACATGACCATATGTCAATTAGGTCAAAGATTTAAGCAATCAATTTGCATATGTCAGTAGTAACTAAAACAACTTGATAACATCAATAATACCTATATTAATGGAAATTAGAATTGCATTAAAATAGCATATGAACAAAGAGTTGGAATGGAGAATCAGTTACATAGCTTCATTAACAATATTAAATATTGGGGCCGGGAGTTTGGCCTAGTGGTTAAAGTGCTTGTCTAGCATGCTTGAAGCCCCGGGTTCGATTCCTCGGTACCAGATACATAGAAAAAAGCCGGAAGTGGTGCTGAGGTTCAAGTGGTAGAGCTCTAGCCTTGAGAAAGTCCAAGGACAGTGCTCAGGCCCTGAGCTCAAGCCCAAGACTGGCAAAAAAAATATTAAATATTAACATTATTTTGGATGAGAATTTTGATGTTAATTTTAGTGTATAATTCTGATTTTTTTGATTCTGAGACTACACAGTCAAATAGAAACAAATTTCTTTCCTAAAATGAATATTATTTAAAGGAATATTATATATATTGTCTTCATTTTAATAATTGTAAATTCAACCAAGTTTATATACATATATAGGTATACACACACACACACACACACACACACACACAGCACACAAACATATGCCACTCTACCACTTGAGCCACAGTACTGCTTCTGGCTTTTTTCTGTGGTATGGAAGAATCGAACCCAGGTCTTCATGTATGCTAGGCAAGCACTCCACCACTAGGCCAAACTCCCAGCCTTGTTTCTATATTTTTGTAAATACTTTGAAATAAGTTTCAAAACTTTATTATTTATATATAAATGTGAATATATGTATACACACATGCACACACACACACACAAAGAAACTGCAAACCAAATCCAAAAATCAGTTCCTTGTAAATCAAGTAGGTTTGCTTAATCCATCAGGACTTTTGTTTAGCCAAGGCTTCAATTTACTATCACCTTTTCCCCCTCACTTTCCCCTCTCTCTATCCATTGGTTTTTTTTTTTTTTTTTTTTTTGATACTGGTACCTGAACATACTTAGCTCCACTTCTGGATGTATGTAGTTAACAGGCCATAAGAGTCTCATGGGTAATTTCTGTCATGATATTACTATTTTCGTCTGTGATTTTGTTTATTTTGGTATGCGCTCGTCTTTTTTTGGTAAGATTTGCTAAGGGTTTGTCAATTTTGTTAATTCTTTCAAAGAACCAACTCCTTGTTTTGTTGATTCTTTCTATAGTTTTTTGGATTCCAAATCATTTAATTCTGCTTTGATTTGGATTCACAGCTGAATTCTATAAGATATTAAAAGCAGAGCTCACACCAATACTCCTCAAGCTCTTCAACGAAATTGAAAATGAAGGTTCTTTACCAAACTCATTCTATGAAGCCAGTATAACCCTCATCACCAAACCAGACAGAGATAGATACATCAAAAAAAGAGAACTATAGACCTATTTCTTTGATGAACACCCATGCAAAACTTCTCAACAAAATACTGGCCAACTGTCTACAACAACTCATCAAAAAAATTATACACTGTGATCAAACAGGATTCATCACAGGGAGGCAAAGCTGGTTCAACATACGCAAACCAATTAATATAATTCAACACATCAACAGGAGCAAGGACAAAAATCACATGATTGTCTCAATAGATGTGGAAAAGGCATTTGACAAGATCCAACACCCCTTTTTGTTAAAAGCTGTGGAGAAACTAGGAATCCATGGAACATTCCTCAATATAATAAAGGCTGTGTATGACAAACCCACTGTTAGTATTTCACTTAATGGTGAAAATCTAAAGCCATTCCCTCTAAAATCAGGAATGAGACAAGGATGCCCACTCTCCCCACTCCTCTTTAACATAATATTAGAATTCCTAGCCAGTGCAATAAGGCAAGAAGCAAGCATAAAGGGGATCCAAGTAGGGAAAGAGGAAGTAAAACTATCCCTCTTTGCAGATGACATGATTCTGTATTTAAAGAGTCCTATTGAGTCTACTCCCAAGAGCCTTGAGCTGATTCAAAACTTTGGAAGGGTAGCAGGGTATAAAATTAACCCTCAAAAATCAACTGCCTTCTTCTATGCCAACGGTGAGAGGAACAAGGCAATAATCAGGATAGCAACTCCTTTCACAATAGCCTCAAAGAAAATAAAGTACCTAGGAATTAGCTTAACTAAGAATGAAAAGGACCTTTTTGATGAAAACTTTAAAACCTATGACCCAGCAATTCCACTACTTGGCATTTACCCAACCATCCAGAAACAAGGGCATACTAAATCCACTAGCACAGCAGTGTGCATTGCAGCACTATTCACCATAGCAAAAATATGGAACCAACCTAGATGTCCCTCAGTTGATGAGTGGATCAACAAGTTGTGGTATTTGTACACAATGGAATTCTATGCTGCTGTCAGAAAAAACGACATCGCCCCATTTCTTAGGAAATGGAAAGTCTTAGAAAAAATCATATTAAGTGAAGTAAGCCAGACTCAAAGGAACTTAGGCTCAATGGTTTCCCTCATTTGTCATAATCAGTAGAAACCTTGGGCTCTACTAGCAGAGATCTGCAATAGAGCAAAATCTTGATACATAAGACCATATAGTTTGAAGCTAAGTGAAAGGACCTCCAGGATATTGAAACAAAAGCCATATAACAAATGATTGTTGTCCTTAATGTACTATGTTATCTCTCGTCTCCTTTGCTATCTCTTGATTATCTCATATTGTTACAGTATCTCACTTTGTTATCTGATATATTGAATTTATTTGTATTTGGATATTTGAAATTTGATAGGGAAGTGTCAGAGACCAAGGAGTTAAACGGAACGAAGCAAAGACCCTCTAGCCTTGAGCAAATCGCATCTGGTTGAGTCATCTGCACAAAATACTTCTCGGAATAACCGCAGGTGGTTGCTTGGGTTAGCACAACGGCCAAAAGAACAGCCTGACCCACCCCTAACCTTGAGACTTCTCCTTCTTGTTATCACAAAAACTCTCCATTCCCCCCCCCCTCTATACTCCCTTCCTTACACTCAGGGTATATAAACCCTGCTTTACTTTTAATAAATGAGACCTTGACGCGACTCAGATTGTCTCTGTCTTTCTTTATGCGCCTGGTCTCCTTCCTCTCTTTCCCCCATTGGTTTTCTTCTTTCAGGAGGTGCCTCTTCGAGCCGCATGAATAGCTGAACCCGCGGGTCGGGAGAAGTGGCGCCCAACGTGGGGCTCGAAGCACGGTGACCTACCGGACGGCGTGGAGAACAGGGGACCCCGATTATATTAAGGTAGAGACGCCCACACCGCATCGCTCGTGCACCGTGGGAGAGTCTTGAGGTAAGTTCTGCCGTCCCATCAACCATGGGCAAAGCATTATCAAAAGAGGTTTTATTTATAAAAGAAATGAAAGGATCACTTAGGGAGAGAGGAATAAGAGTTAAAAAGAAAGATTTGGTAAAATTCTTTTGTTTTGTTGAAAGAAAAATATGTCACTAAAACCTTATAAAAATATTTATCCTATTATTCCTAAGACTTCTCCTGATAATGGCAGGCTCAACCCCTCCTCTGAGGTGGAGCTAGAGGAGGAGGCAGCGCATTGTGAGGAAGAAAGATATGGCCCTTTTTCTCTTCCCCAAGTTTCTGCAGCTACACAGACTCCAGAGATAAGGGCCCTTCACTGGCCCACCCCTCCCCCCTATCCAGACACCTCTCTCCCGTCAGCCCCACCACAGGAAATAGTGAGATCATTCTCTGTTCCTCCGGAGGTGCAAGGTCTCCTTAAATCCAAAGACTCTCTCTTGAAACAAGTGACAGAATTAAAAAACGTGCTTCATTTAAAAAGAGAGTTAAGGGACCTCACTTTGCAAATTCATGATTTACAAATGGATCTTGTTGGGGAAGCCGTGACTACCCCCCATGCCTCGGGTAACAAGCCCGCTAAAACACCCTCGGCCTCAAAGAGCCGCAATAGTAGACTCAGATCCGGGGCGCAAACTGTTTCCCTCTCCTTCCCCGTAATTACTCGCTCTAACACTCAACCTCGGGAACAAGAGAGGGAGGGAGGAGAAGCGGGAGAGGAGGAGGCAGACACCACCAGAAGGCAGGAGGAGGGACAAAACCTAGATTCCTCTGCCTCCGAGGAGGAAGGGGGTGATCAGGAGGAGGCAAGGAGACATTCTCAAATTACATATAGGAGATTGACGTTTAAACAAATTAAAGAACTACATTCGGCTGTTAAGAAGTATGGAATTAATGCCCCTTTTACTTTAACAGTACTGGAGGGCCTCGGGGGTGAGGGACATTTATTGCCTCATGAGTGGCACAAGATTGTACAGTCTGTTTTAACCAGGAGTCAATATCTAACCTGGAAAGCTGAATTTATAGATAAGGCAGAAAATCAAGCTATTACCAATAAAAAACATACACAAATGGCTTCATGGTCTTCTGATAAAATTTCAGGGAGGGGCAAATTTGCCTCGGAGGAAAAACAACAAAAACTCCCTGCAGGAATATTAACCCAGACTGCTCAGGCTGCCCTGGCAGCCTGGAGAGCCGTGCCTGCTGCAGGAGCGGTTACTACCTCTCTTTCCAGGGTAGTACAAGGCAATAATGAACCATATTCTCAATTTGTTGCCAGACTGTTAGAAGCAGCTGAAAGAATATTAGGTGAGGTAGATACAGATAATATTATAGTTAGACAGTTGGCCATAGAAAATACTAATGCAGCCTGTAAAGCTGCTTTAAGAGGCAAAACAAAGACCCTAGATTTAAATGGTATGATTAAAATTTGCAATGATGTGGATTCCTTTGAACATAAAATGTCTAAATCTATTAATTTGGCCATTGGAGCCATACTCCAAAACCAGACTCCACCTTCAGGAAAACTAGGACGAATATCTAGCCCTAAAAACTGTTTTAAATGTGGACAAATTGGACATTTTGCTAGAGAATGCCCTGGAACTATTAAACAACCCAATGTTCCTGGGACGATTCCCCTCCCTCTTCCCCCTGGCCTTTGTCCTAAATGCAGAAGAGGCCGTCACTGGGCTAAAGAGTGCCGGTCCAAGACCGATATAAATGGCCAGCCTTTATCTGTGGTCTCGGGAAACGGGCTACGGGCCCCAGTAGGGGGCCCTACCTACCCACCACGACAACCAATGACCCCTCCCGCCCAAAATCTGCCTCTGATGCAAACATCACTGACTCAGACTTGTTCCGAGCCACTGCAGGCAGCGCAGGACTGGACCTCTGTTCCTCCACCACCAGAATTATAACTCCAGAGGAAGGAACAGTTGTTATAAACTCTGGAAGGTTCGGGCCTCCCCCGCCAGGAATGTTTTTTCTTATTATAGGCCGAGCTTCAAGCTCACTGCAAGGACTCTCTTTAAAATGGTTTATCTGAATAAAAAAAGATCTGAAAGGAATTCTCTTAAATGTTTGCTCAAAAGGGAAAATAATCATGGAATGTTCATGTAAGTCGTAAAAGGTTTGAGTATGTCACCAATGGTATGAGTATGTCGCCAATGGTATGAGTATGTCTTGAGTAAAGTTGGTATGCAGTTAAACTGCAGTAATGTAAATAGAGTCAGAATTGATACACTGATGTGAGGGGTTGCTATACTTGGATGTATATTTTCTAATTGTGTGGGTTTTCTTGGGTGCAGAACTGGGAGGGAATGCTGTATGCCCCTCCAAACCAAAGAATGCTGTCTGCCCAGCATTCTGCCCAGGTCTGATAGCAATTGTTAGCCCCCCACCACCACCAGGCCATATGTTATCTCTGGTATCAGAGGCAGCCCCAGGAGTCATTTAAAGGAAAACTTGGGAAAGCTAAACTAGCTGACAGTGCTAACCATGATTCAGTCCAGTCCTTCCAGGCCTTACAGGTTGATCGAGGGACATGTTCATCGTCTGGTTTCTAACATCCTGGCTCTCCCACAGCTATCCCTAAAGAATATTTTAAAATTGTAATAGATATAAAAGACTGTTTTTTCTCCATTCCCCTCGATCCTGGAGATTGTAAAAGATTTGCCTTTTCCATACCCATGATAAACCATAAGGGCCCTAATCCCCGCTTTCAATGGCGAGTGTTGCCACAGGGTATGACTAATTCTCCCACTCTTTGTCAAAAATTTGTGGCTCAATCCATAGACCCAATTCGTGTTCAATACCCTCATATATATATTATACATTATATGGATGACCTATTAATTGCTGCCAAACTAGAAATGGAGGCACATCAAGTGACTCAAAAAATAGTTATTGCTTTACAAGACAGAGGACTTTTTATCTCCCCAGAAAAAATTCAAACTTGCTATCCCTTCTTGTTCCTGGGTTTTCAATTAGAACCCTCTTTAATATATGCTCAAAAAATTCAAATCAAAAGGAATAAGCTAAATTGTCTAAATGATTTCCAAAAACTCCTTGGAGACATTAATTGGCTACGTCCTCACCTTAAATTAACAACAGGAGATCTCAAACCCCTGTTTAATATTCTACAGGGAGATTCTGACCCTTCCTCCCCCAGAAAACTTACACCCGAAGCTGAAAAAGCCCTAATAAAGTTAGAGGAGGCCATTACACAACAAAATATAGGTTACTTCAACCCCTCCTTGACCCTTTATTTAATCATTTTTGCCACAGAATTTACACCCACCGGTTTATTGTGGCAAAAAACCGTGCCCCTGTTATGGATTCATGCCTCTGCCTCTCAGTCCAAGGTACTCCCCTCCTACCCCTCTTTGGTCTCCCAACTTATTTTTCTGGGGCTCAAGACTTCTGTCAGATATTTTGGCAAGGATCCTGATATCATAATCACCCCTTACTCTAAGGAACAAATTAGTTGGTTACAACAAAGACAAGATGATTGGGCTGTTTTATGCACTGGGTTCCAGGGTAGCTTTGATACTCACATGCCCAGCAACAGACTTATTCAATTCCTTAATATCACTCCTTTCGTTTTTCTAAAAAATACCTTAATAAAGCCCATCCCCAATACTTTGAGCATCTTCATTAATGGATCAAAAAATGGAAAAGCTTCATATGTTATTAATAATGTTTCCCACTTTGTAAATACTTCCTTTAAATCTGCTCAGTTAGTAGAATTATTTGCTGCGCTTTGTGTTTTTCGGTTATTAAAGACCCACCCTTTTAATCTGTTTTCGGATAGCCATTATGTTGTTAGAGCTTTACAAGTTTTAGAAATGGTTCCGGTTATTTAACCTACTACACCTACTTTTCAATTATTTTTTGAATTACAAAAACTTATTAGACAACGTTCGTACCCTTTCTTTGTAGGACATATTCGTGCTCATTCTGGCCTACCTGGGCCACTAACCCGGGGCAATGAATTAACTGATTTGGCAACCCAAATAGTTACCTTATCTCAAACAGTTAATCCGGTGACCCTTGCACAAGAGGCCCATGCTGTTCACCACCTTAATGCTCATACCCTGCGCTTAAAATTTAAAATTACTAGAGAACAGGCAAGACAAATTGTTAAAAACTGCAGAAATTGCCTAACCCTGCTCCCTGAACCCCATGTAGGTGTAAACCCTAGAGGGCTCATACCTGGACAACTTTGGCAAATGGATGTTACTCATGTCCCCTCCTTTGGAAGGTTAAAATATGTACATGTTACCATTGATACCTTTAGTGGATTTATTTGTGCCTCTGCTCATTTAGGGGAGGCCACAAAAGATGTTATAAACCATCTCCTATATGTTTTTTCTGTCATGGGACAACCCCAAACTATAAAGATGGACAATGGGCCCGGATATACCAGTCAAAAGTTCAAACAATTTTGCTCCCAAATGAGCATAAAACATATTACTGGAATCCTCTACAACCCCCAAGGACAAGGAATAGTGGAAAGGGCTCATCAGACTCTAAAAAACACCCTCATTAAACTTGCCTCACAAGAAACATTATATTCCCTTAAAGGAAACTATAAGACTTTGCTATTACATGCTCTCTTTGTTTTAAACTTTTTAACCCTTAACGCTAATGGCAAATCTGCCGCAGAACGCCTTTGGCATCCCACCACACAAACAGACTACGCCCAGGCCCTATGGAAAGACCCACTGACGGGAATATGGAATGGCCCTGACCCAGTCATTATCTGGGGAAAAGGATCAGCTTGCATTTATAATTCTAAAGAAGGGGGAGTTAGATGGTAGCCTGAAAGATTAATAAAACCATATAATAAACAATAAAGCCATATAACTAATTCCAGGGTGGCGCCTGAGAACAAAAATATTTTTCTTTTACAGGTCAACAACCATGATGATGAGGCCTTCCCCGTCATCACTCCGCATGATGCTATTGATGGTGATGCTCTCTGGCAGAAGTTGTCCTCCAAAATAGACGAGGATTAGACTTACTTTTTCTACAGCAAGGAGGCTTATGCGCGGCTTTAAAGGAAAAATGCTGCGTATATGTAGATAGAACAGGACTTGTTAAGGATAGCTTAGAAAAAATTACAGCTAGCCTAGAAAAGCGAAAAATAGAAAGGGAAAAACAAGAATCTTGGTATCAAAATTGGTTCTCCACATCTCCCTGGCTATCAACTCTTTTACCCTCCCTCTTGGGCCCCCTTGTGGGACTTCTCCTCCTAATTTCTTTTGGCCCTTGGGCTTTTCAGCGCCTTACGTGATTTATAAAAAATCAAATTGATTCTGCCTTTTCCAAAAACTCAATCTCGGTGCATTATCATTGCTTAGAGGCTCAGGATGACCCTGTAGGGTCCGAAACAAGCACTCCCGAAAGAGGGCTCCAGTTTCATACACTTCTTGGCTGATAAACCCCAAGCGGCTAGAGAGCATCCAATGACGGGATTATTATGGAGCTTACCCTGGGTGGCACAACATACAGAGGCCGTCGAGGCCGGCTCAACAAGGCATGTTGCCAGGAGTAAGGGTCCCTCCATATAGCCTAAGACAGGGTGTTCTCTCCACCTATAGAGACCTTGTTCTTTAAAGGAAAGGGGGAATTGTCAGAGACCAAGGAGTTAAACGGAACGAAGCAAAGACCCTCTAGCCTTGAGCAAATCGCATCTGGTTGAGTCATCTGCACAAAATACTTCTCGGAATAACCGCAGGTGGTTGCTTGGGTTAGCACAACGGCCAAAAGAACAGCCTGACCCACCCCTAACCTTGAGACTTCTCCTTCTTGTTATCACAAAAACTCTCCATTCCCCCCCCCCTCTATACTCCCTTCCTTACACTCAGGGTATATAAACCCTGCTTTACTTTTAATAAATGAGACCTTGACGCGACTCAGATTGTCTCTGTCTTTCTTTATGCGCCTGGTCTCCTTCCTCTCTTTCCCCCATTGGTTTTCTTCTTTCAGGAGGTGCCTCTTCGAGCCGCATGAATAGCTGAACCCGCGGGTCGGGAGAGGGAAGGGGGGAAAACCAAGACGGGTGGAGGGGTGGGGGGGAGGGTGATGGGTACCAAGACATGTGAAAGGCTATCAATGTATGTGAATTAATGCACCTTCTATCTGGCAAATATCATGTAACCCTTTTATTAACTACAATAAAAAAAGAATAAAAAATATTAAAAAAAAAGAGTCTCATGGGTTTTCCTGTCCAGGATTACAAATCAATCACTGCAAGTCACTGAAGTCCATACTTCATTTTTTTTTAAAAATCCATCCACATATACATATAACATATACAAAAAAATTGATTAGATGCTTCATACAAATTCTATTAGATGTTTTAAATAATTGAATATGAAAATTAGAATTTCACATGTAATCATAGAATTTTTTAAAATTTAATTTTATTGTCAATATAATGTAATGTAGAGAGGTGTTACATTTGCATATGCAATGAGTTCATTTTTGTTGAACTTTGTTATCTCCTCCCTGTTTGTCTCCCACTTTCCCTGCCCCCCAGCCCACTCCCAAGTTAATTTTCAACATATTGTTTTATGAGTATTACTGTTGCATTGGTTCACCCTTATCACTATTTTGTTGTGACCTTTTCCTTCCCCAATTCAAATAAACATATATACAAAGACATATGATACCAAAATAAAATACAATGACAATGGGGGATAGCCATAAAGGGAAAATCTTAAGAAAAATAAGAAATAGCTTCACACAGCATATTGAAAACAACAACAAAATCGAAAACCACTTGTTTCCATATTTTGGAGTTCATTTTCCTTAGCATCAACTTATATGGTAATATTTAGCTACTGATTCTCTCCTCGGATTGTCATATATATGTATATATATACAAGTCATATAATATTAAAATTAGTAAATAATATATGACATCTTGTGAGTGCTAGGAAGTTACATGATCACACCACGTCACTATTTTTGCAACTCGGGAATTGTACAAAAAGGGAAATATGTCTGCTAAGGTAAATAGAATTCAAGTAGAATTAGAGACATACATCATTATTGTAAGGAATCCTTAGAAAATCTACTTTTGAAATTGGCTAATAAACAATATATTAATTTAAATATCTATATATACTTTTAATCATTGAAATCACTTTTAAATTCATGAATATTGTAATCTAATTATAATCAAAGTACTGACCATTTCAAGTTAATTCATTTAAATAAGTGTTCACTATCATTACAAAAATATTACAAAAGTATTTTCTGCAGTTTGGTGTAAGCCTTCATACTCCAAATGTTTTTATTCCCTCCTTAAAGTTCATTTGTTGCATTTTTTAAGAGATGATGTGGTGTATGCATGTGTGTGTGTGTGTGTGTGTGTGTGTGTGTGTGTGTGTGTGTGTGACTTGGTACTTGAAATCAGGGCTTGGGCACTCTTTCTTAGATTTTTTAGTGAAGGCTGGAGGTCTTCTATTTGAGCTAAAGCTTCACTTATGGCTTTGTTCTTTGTTAGTTAATTAGAGATAAGGCTTCCTGTAATTTTTGGCCAGGTTAACTTTGAACTTCAATCCTCATATCTTAGCCTCTTGAGTAGTTAGGATTACAAGGATGAGCTGCTAATGTATTTGTTTTCATGCAATAGATAGATGATAGACAGAAATATTTAAATAGATAGATAGAGATTAATATTTACAAATTTATATGTAGAAATATGCACTCAAACATACCTACACACATATACATGCATACATACACACATACATACATACATGCATACTACATAGATATGTAGTATGTTCAAATCCATTAATGGGTTATATATTTTCATTTGCACAAAGAAAATGGTTTCTTTATTGTTTATACCTGACCCCTCGTGTATACTCTTATTTTTTCCATCAATGGCATTGCTAGTCAATTCAAGCATTAGTCAACTGATGTGTTTCAGTTACAATGGCTTAAACACAAAGAATATATAGTCAGGAGAATTCTGTTCCTTCTCACTATACCCACGCAATAACTACAGAGAAAGAAACTGATACTAGGTCTACTCAGGACAAATATTTATTAGTAATTTGCCAGCTTCTACTTTCAGAATTTGTAACAAGTGTATTTGTTGGGCATATCTCTATGTAGTCAATCCTATTTTATTCTCCTTTTCCATGGAAACCTTGCTTCCCATGAGGTTTCTAGAGATAAGTTAGGATAAAAGCCGTACCTGCTATCAAATTTTAACTGGTCTTGCTTTTGTCCAAGGGCCAAATTAAGACCTTTTCCAGAATAAATTATTGGTATCTACCATTCTAAATACTTTTTATTTTGAAGAAAACTTCGCAATTTTTGGGTTATAAATTACAGTTGTTCTAAACATTATCTTATTTTTGATGAACTTATAGAAGTAAGTTATTTCACATTATTGAATATAATGATAGTATATAATTTCACTTACAACATTTAGTCATTCTTTTTTTTTGCCAGTTGTAGGGCTTGAACTCAGGACTTGAGTGCTGTTCTTGGGTTTTTCTCAAGACTAGCGCTCTACCACTTGACCCACAGCACCATTTCCAGCCTTTTCCATGTATGTGGTATTGAGGAATGAATCTCGTGAATGCTAAACAAGCATTCTACCACCACGCCAAACTCACGCCTCTAGTCCAAATTTTTTTTTAATCATCTCTGTTTTATAAAAAGTAAGGAAGGGATTACTCATCTTAAAAAAGTTTCTATTTCTGATTTTCTATTTTGGAAAGTAGCTTAAATACTTTAATCTGAATCTGGGTTTTTTCCCTGAAAGGATTTAATTGCATGTAGTTTCCTAAGCGTTAAGATTTCTATATAATTATAAAAAGTTTTATGGAAAGACACAAAATGTCAATAATTTATTGAATTCAATACATATTATTTTATCTAGTGAGTTTATATCCATGATCACAGATAGTATTGGTCTATTTTATTTGTTCACATTTCACTTTAGCACCATATTATTATAAATACTTTTTATGAAAAGAAACCTGGACCAGGCTCAATGGCTCATGCCTGTCATTCTAGCTACTCAGGAAGCTGAGATCTGAAGATTGTGGTTCAAAGCCAGCCCAGGCATTAAAGACCACTAAACATCCTCAGACTCTTATATCCAATTAACCACTAGAAAATCAGAAGTCATGCTGTGGCTCAACCAGTAGGATGGTAGGCTTGAGCTGAAGAGCTTAGGGACAACACCCAGGCCCAGAGTTCAACCCCAAGACCTACAAAAAAAAAAGAAAATGAAAGAAAAAGACCAAGAAAGAAAGAAAGAAGGAAAGAAAGAAAGAAAGACAGAAAGAAAGAAAGAAAGAAAGAAAGAAAGAAAGAAAGAAAGAAATCTGCATCACTCTTGCAGAATTAGCAGTTACCTTAGAGTGTTTTGATTAATCAATTACTTACATATGTGCATGTGTATGTGTGTGTGCATCCAAGATTGTATCCATATGTACTTCATGTGTATCCATTGCTATTCACACATGTATATACAAATAAATAATGTAGCTGGGCGTTAGAGGCTCACACCTATAATCAAGTGGCTGAGATCTGCTGATTGTGATTTGAAATCACCCCAGGCAGTAATGTTTATGACATTTTTAGCTCCTATTAACCACAGAAAAAAGTCATAAGTTGTGCTTCAGCTCAAGTGGTAGAGCACTAGACTGGAGGAAAAGAAAAAAAAAAAAAGAAAGGAGCTCAGGGACAGAGCACAGGCTTAGAGTTCAAGAGTTCAAGTTCTAAGACCGTGTGTGTGTGTGTGTGTGTGTGTGTGTGTGTGTGTGTGTGTGTGTGGTATGTGTTTATATATCCATCCATGTATATTTGAATAATGAAGGGTGTATATGTTTTCCCACTTTTCCTGGATATTCAACTGCAAAATTCAATGGTCTTTGATTTCAAGTCATTTTATTTTACTAATAGATCTTGTTACCACTACTCATTATTGCCTACATTATAGTTTAGACAATCCTAATATACAGGTTTACTATCAATTTTCTTTTCTAAAAATCCCTTTCACTTATAAATATTGTGTCATTTTCATCTGGAGACTATATGTCTATTGTTAATTATTTTTTTCATATATTTTATTGTAATTAATAGAAGAGCTAGAGTTATATTCACCAGAAGGTGCATTACTTCACAAACATTGATACCTTCTCATGTTTTGGTCTCCATTTCCCTCCCCCAATCCCTGCCCCTCATCTTATTATGCTTAAAATAATAAGTATGCCTAAATTATGTCATGCTTGAATCTTTAATTCAGTATGTGCTTTAGAATCAGTTAAGATGATAGAAGGATCTAACCAAATCATTTATTTTTGTGTAGTGCTATATAAAGGGGACACTAGGAATCTCAGTTGTACCATCCTGAAAAAAACTTGAACTTTGGAGAAGAATGAATATATATATATATATATATATATATATATATATATAAAATCTCTAAGTAGGTATACAGTAGGTATACAAAACAGTTGCCATTTAACAAAGCAGTTTAGGTATACAATGCATCTTAATCAATGTCACCTTTTTCAACATTCTCACCCAGCCCTCACAGTCCATTGCTTCTCTCACTTTTCTTAATTTTGTAGGACATGCATTGAATTCTTTTTTTCCCTGCCTGTCCTGGGGCTTGAACTCAGGGCCCGGAACTGTCATTGGGCTTTCTAAAGTATAGAACAACTGCACTCCTTCCGGATTTTTACAGAAAAAAAGTATGTGGTATGGAGGAATCGAACCCAGGACTTCAGCGTGCTAGGGGAGCACTGTACTACTAGGCCATGCTCTGGGCCCATACATTGAATTCTTGACTGCATTCTCTACGCTTCTCCTTTTCATTGTCTACTCCTTTCCCTTTAACCCCATAACACTCTTTCAAGTACTTATTTCCTGGTGCTAATTTTTGTTGGACTTTGACATTGTCTTTCTAAGGAATACACTGAGTTCTCCCTTACAACCATTATATGGATGTACAGAGAGCTTAAAATATTAATCCCTCAATGAACTAACAGCACAAGTAATAAATCAACTGCAGAGCTAAAGGTAGTCTTCTCAGGAAAATTAAAAATGGCTAATATAAAAATGAAAAGATATTCCATATTCCTAGCCATAAATGAAAAACAATCAAAACAATTCAGATTCCACCTCACTCTAGTTTGAATGGCCATTATCAAGAAAATGATCCTTAATGTGCTGACAAGTATGCTGGCAAAAGTTAAACCTTAATACAATGTTGGTGGGATGGAAACTTGTTCAACCAACATCATATGGGAATTTCTCAAAAAACTAAACATTCTTGGGCATTTATCCATCAGAAAACAAATAATGATATAATCAAGCTTCCACAACAATCATGTTCATTGGCAATATTTATCGTAGCCCACATGCCTCACAATACAGGAATGGATAAAAAGCTCCTAAGTGTATATACATAATGGAATTCTACTTATCTATTAATAAGAATGATGTGATATCATTTGTAAAGAAATAAAAATACCTGGAAAAAGCTGGATATATTCTTAGAATTGAGGATAAAAAAAGATTATATACACAAAGATAATAGCATTTTTCATGCTATATGCAATTTTTGTGTGAATGTGCATAATTTTTCACATAAGAGTCATGGAATTTATAAAGGAAAATGTATGTATTTTATATCTATCAAACATTTGGAATGCAGTAGTTTATAGTCCCTTTTGAGAAAATTTAATAAACAATAAATAAACGTGGAGTTCAAGTTTCGATTTTTTCTACAGAGATTATGTGTCTTTTCAGGATGCGTAACTTACTTATCTGAAGAAAAATGTCTATGATCAGACACATTCATATTTGCTATGACTAATAATATGAAATAATACATTATTATACATACACACATGTATAGTCAAGGAATAGAAAATGTTCAATTGTTGAGAAATTAAACCGCAGGTTCAACACGAATTACAAAATTTATCTCAGACAATATAGCCTAAAATATGAACTAGCACTTACTTCCAGCATCTAAAAAATCCCCTGTTGGATATATTTTGGTCTTTAGACTTCATTTTTATTTATATGCAAAAGTAGCTAAGTTTAGTAATTCTGTGTTCTCTGATACCAGCTGTAAACCAACACTTCAAATAAAAATAAGCTCTCTGCTGTAACCTGTTTAATATTCATTTTGAAGTTTAGTTTTTTCATTATCATATTCTTTAGTTGGTTTTATATTTTCAGTAACTAAATTCTAAATACCACCCCTTGCCTTATGCCTTTTTCACTCTGCACTAACTCCAAGAATGCACACACAACTCTGGGTTATGGGTGTGGAACAAAACCTCTACTGAAATTAAACATTTACAGATTTTATGGTTCAAATCTTGAAATCAAAGTAAGTGAATTTCTGACATAAAAAGGAATTTTTTCAGCTTGAATCTGTAGACTGTAAAAATAGAATCTATGTTTTTTTCATAATAAACAATCTAGGATAGCAGAATCTAAGGAAAGGCCAAAGTTAAAATGAGCAATTTCAGGTTGTATTTAGGGACTGGTTATGTTTCTAATACAAAGGAGGTACAAGAAGAATATTTATGTGCCTAGTTAGAACTGACACCAGTAAAGGATAATTAGTGTATGCCTTTAGAAAATCATGTTGAACACTAAGAAAATCTAAGTGCTGAAATTATAAATTATAACATTACACTTTTCTTTTCTGCCACAATTTTAAAATCTAAGTAACCAATGAAATTATTTTCTTTAATTTTACTTTGTCTAAATTGCCATTCTGGCTTCTTCATGGCTTTACTAATGGCACTGGATAAATTATTTAAGAGTTGTATTCTGTTTGTCTCCATTTCATTACATATTTGCCAAGACCAGACCTTTCATCAGTTTATAATGATATATTTATGGCTATACTATGCCTATTTCTTGTTCTTGGCTTCTCATGTGATATACATATAATATTTCTGCTGTACAGATGATATGTTCTTCATATATATTCTTCATAATATAAACCTATGCATGCTTTAAATTCTTGTGATAGTTACAGTATTTATTTTCACTTTAAAATGTGTATTTAATAAAAATATTAAATCCAAACTATGTGTTAGTGTCTCAGACCTGTAACCCTAATAGTTGGGAGGCTGGAATCTGAGGGCTGTCTTTCAAAGTCAGACTGGGCAGGAAAGACTGTGAAACACTTATCTCCAATTAACTGCAAAATAAAAAAAATAAAGTTGAGCTGTGGTTAGAGTGCAGAGGGCAAGCCTAGGGCAAAAATGTTCAGGGTCAGCACCTAACAGTGTTCAAGCCCCAGAAACAGAACTTATAAAAATTATGTGTTTATATATTAGAATTCCTAGCCAGAGAAATAAGGCAAGAAACAAGCATAAAGGGGCTCCAAATAGGGAAAGAGGAAGTAAAACTTTCCCTCTTTGCAGATGACATGATTCTGTATTTAAAGAACCTTATAGACTCCACTCCCAAGCTCCTTGAGCTGATTCAAAACTTTGGCAAACAAGCAGGGTACAAAATTAACCCTCAAAAATCAACTGCCTTCCTATATACCAACAATGAGAAGAAGGAGGTAACAATCAGGAAAGCAACTCCTTTTGCAGCAGCCTCAAAGAAAATAAAGTACCTAGCAATCAACTTAACAAAGAATGTAAAGGACCTTTTTGATGAAAACTTTAAAAGCCTGAAAAAAGGAAATTAAAGCAGAACTGAGGAAAGAGAAAAAACTTCCATGCTCCTGGATTGAAAGAATTAACGTCATAAAATGGCAATCTTGCCAAGGGCTATCTACAAACTCAGCATAATACCCATCAATATCCCAATGTTATTCTTTAAAGAAATAGAAGTGGTAAACCAAAATTTCATATGGAATAATAAAAGACCCCACATAGCAAAAACACTTCTTAGCAGAAAGAACAGCGCAGGAGGAATTTCAATACCAAACTTTAGACTGTATTACAGAGCTACAGTGACCAACTCCTTGTTTTGTTGATTCTTTCTATAGTGGTACTGGCACAAGAACAGGCCTGAAGACCAATGGAATAGAACTGAGGACCCAGATATTAAACCACAGACCTATGGCCACCTAATCTTTGAAAAGGGAGCCAAAAATAGTATGGAAGAAAGACAGCCTCTTCAACAAGTGGTGCTGGCAGAACTGGATAAGCACCTGCAGAAAATTAAAGTTGGATCCTTCTTTGTCACCATGCATTAGGTTTAACTCCAAATGGATCAAAGACCTCGAGATAAAAGCCAACACACTGAAAACTTTACAAGAAGGAATAGGAGATACACTAGGCCTCCTAGGCACAGGCTGAAACTTTCTTAATAAGGACCAAGAATCACAACAAATCAGAGAAAGGCTGGATAAGTGGGAATGCATTAAACTGCAGAACTTCTGTATGGCAAAGGATATAGCTAGCAAATTAACTAGAATGCCTACAGAGTGGGAGAAGATCTTCACTAACCATACCACAGACATAGGCCTCATATCTAAAATATATCAACAGCTCAAAAAATTTAATCACTCTAAAACTAATCTCCAAAGAAACAACCATCCCAGTAAAAGATGGGCCAAAGACTTCAAGAGTGTTCTCTGAAGAAGGAATAAGAATGGCCTATAGACACATGAAGAAATGCTCGATATCTCTGGCCATAAAAAATGCAAATCAAAACAACTCTAAGATTCTACTTCATTCCAGTTAGAATGGCCAGGATCTAGAAATCTAATAACAACAGATTCCTGGAGTGGATGTGGCCAGGAGAGATCACTACTACACTGTTGGTGGGAGTGCAAACTCGTTCAACCACTATGGAAAGCAGTATCGCTGTTCCTCAAAAGACTAAATATATAACTCCCTTATGACCCAGCAATTCCACTACTAGGCATTTACCCAATCGTCCAGAAACAAGGGCGTACTAAATCCACAAGCACAACGATGTTCATTCCAGCACTATTTACCATAGCAAAGATATGGAACCAACCCAGATGTCCCTCAGTTGATGAGTGGATCAACAAGATGTGATATTTATACACAAAGGAATTCTGTGTTGCAATCAGAAAGAATGACATTGCCACATTTGTAAGGAAATGGAAAGTTAGAAAAAAATCATATTAAGTGAAGTAAGCCAAACTCAAAGGAGCAGAGCCTCAATGTTTTCCCTCATTTGTCATAATCATCAGAAACCTCGTGTGCTCCTGGCAGAGATTTACAAAAGAAGCAATCCTAGATACATACGACAATTTAGTATGATGCTAAATGAAAGGACTTCCAGTATATTGAAAGAAAAGCCACATAATGAGTGATTGTTGTCCTTAATATACTATGTTACCTCTCATCTCTTTTGCTGTCCCTTGGTTGTGTCATATTGCTGCAGTATTTCACCATGTTACCTGATATATTGTATATATGCTTATTTGGTCATTTGAACTATGATGGGGAAGGGGGTAAAACAAGATTGTTGTGTATGGCTTTTATAACAACTACAGTACATCGTTATTCAAAATTCAAAATCAAACTCTAGTAATAAGATCAACATTTGCTTGATTATAAATATAGGTAGGAAGCAGAGTACTTTCAGGGAAGTGAAACTTCCCTTTTGTTATAATAATATTAGCTATGTTATCATAAATTTGTCCAAACCCATATAACCATATACTGGAATATAAACTATGGATGCTAGGTGATCATTGTCAGTATTTGTTCATCAATTAACAGATATGCCACTTTGGAAAAGAATATTGCTAGTGGGCAAGACTATGGGTGCATGGGGGCATAAGGATACTTTCTATACCCATTATTCTCTTTTAAGATAAATTTAATGTTTCTCCAAACTGCCTTTTTGAAAAACGATAAATGACAAAGTCAGTTGTAGGGTATTGCTTACCATGTTTGAAACTAGCAGTGAAAAGATAAGAAAAATGAGAATTAGAAAATTGATATCTTCTCTTTTAAAAAGTGAAAATTTATTGTACTGAGGAATGTTCCATGGATTCCTAGTTTCTCCAGAGCTTTTAACAGAAAGGGGTGTTGGATCTTGTCAAATGCCTTTTCCGCATCTATTGAGACAATCATGTGATTTTTGTCCTTGCTCCTGTTGATGTGTTGAATTATATTAATTAATTTGCGTATGTTGAACCAGCTTTGCCTCCTTGTGATGAATCCTGTTTGATCATAGTGTATAATTTTTTGATGAGTTTTTGTAGACGGTTGGCCAGTATTTTGTTGAGAAGTTTTGCATGGGTGTTCATAAAAGAAATAGGTCTATAGTTCTCTTTCTTTGATGAATCTCTATCTGGTTTGGGGATGAGGGTTATACTGGCTTCATAGAATAAGTTTGGTAAAGAGCCTTCATTTTCAATTTCGTTGAAGAGCTTGAGGAGTATTGGTGTGAGCTCTGCTTTGAAGACCTTATAGAATTCAGCTGTGAATCCATCTGGCCCTGGGCTTTCCTTAGGTAGAAGGTCCCTTATTGCCGTTTCTATTTCAATACTTGAAATGGGACTGTTTAGTTGGGTTAGTTCTTCTTGGTTCAGTTTGGGTATGTTAATATTGGCTAGGAATTCATCCATTTCTTCTAGATTCTCAAATTTGTTGGCATAAAGGTTTGAGAAGTATTCCCTCATGATACTCTGTATCTTGGTAATTTCTGTCGTGATATTACCATTTTCGTCTGTGGTTTCGTTTATTTCGGTATGCTTTCTTCTTTTTTTGGTAAGATTTGCTAAGGGTCTGTCAATTTTGTTAATTTTTTTCAAAGAACCAACTCCTTGTTTTGTTGATTCTTTCTATAGTTTTTTTAGACTCCAATTCATTTAATTCTGCTTTAATTTTAATAACTTGCTTCCTTCTAGTGGGATTAGGGTTAGTTTGTTGCTCTTGTTCCAGGAGCTTAAGGTGACACATTAAATTGTTGGTTTGTGCATCAAAACAGCTTGGTACTGGCACAAGAACAGGCCTGAAGACCAATGGAATAGAACTGAGGACTCAGATATTAAACCACACACCTATGACCACCTAATCTTTGAAAAGGGAGCCAAAAATTAGAATGGAAGAAAGACAACCTCTTCAACAAGTGGTGCTGGCAGAACTGGATAAGCACCTGCAGAAAATTAAAGTTGGATCCTTCTTATCACCCTGCACTAGAATTAACCCCAAATGGATCAAAGACCTCGAGGTAAAAGCCAACACACTGAAAACTTTACAAGAAGGAATAGGAGATACACTAGGCCTCCTAGGCACAGGCTGAAACTTTCTTAATAAGGACCAAGAATCACAACAAATCAGAGAAAGGCTGGATAAGTGGGACTGCATTAAACTGCAGAGCTTCTGTATGGCAAAGGACATAGATAGTAAATTAATTAGGAAGCCTACAGAGTGGGAGAAGATCTTCACCAACCACACAATTGATAAAGGCCTCATATCTAAAATATATCTACAGCTCAGGCCGGGAGTTTGGCCTAGTGGTTAAAGTGCTTGCCTAGCATGCATGAAGACCCAGGTTCGATTCCTCAGTACCACATACATAGAAAAAAAGCCAGAAATGGTGCTGAGGCTCAAGTGGTAGAGCTCTAGCCTTGAGAAAGTCCAAGGACAGTGCTCAGGCCCTGAGCTCAAGCCCAGGACTGGCAAAAAAAAATATATATATATATATATATCTACAGCTCAAAAAATTTAATCACTCTAAAACTAATCTCCAAGGAAACAACCATCCCTTTAAAAGATGGGCCAAAGACTTAGAGTGTTCTCTTAAGATGGAATAAGAATGGCCTATAGACACATGAAGAAATGCTCGATATCTCTGGCCATAAAAAATGCAAATCAAAACAACTCTAAGATTCTACTTCATTCCAGTTAGAATGGCCAGGATCTAGAAATCTAATAACAACAGATGCTGGAGTGGATGTGGCCAGGAGGGATCACTACTACACTGTTGGTGGGAGTGCAAACTCGTTCAACCACTATGGAAAGCAGTATGGCAGTTCCTCAAAAGACTAAATATATAACTCCCTTATGACCCAGCAATTCCACTACTTGGAATTTACCCAATCGTCCAGAAACAAGGACATACTAAATCCACCAGCACAACGATGTTCATTGCAGCACTATTTACCATAGCAAAGATATGGAACCAACCCAGATGTCCCTCCCTTGATGAGTGGATCAACAAGATGTGGTATTTGTACACAATGGTATTCTATGCTGCTGTCAGAAAGAAGGACATCGCCCCATTTGTTAGGAAATGGAAAGACTTAGAAAAAATCATATTAAGTGAAGTAAGCCAGACTCAAAGGAACATATGCTCAATGTTTTCCCTCATTTGTCATAATCAGTAGAAACCTGGGTCTCTCCTAGCAGAGATTTGCAATAGAGCAAAACCTAGATACTTAAGGCCATATAGTATGACATTAAATGAAATGACCTCTAGGATATAGAAACAAAAGCCCTATAATGAGTGATTGTTGTCCTTAATGAACTATGTTATCTCTCATCTCTTTTGCCATCTCTTGATTATCTCATATTGTTACAGTATCTTACTTTGTTATCTGATATATTGGATATATTTGTATTTGGTTATTTGAAATTAGATAGGCAAGGGGGAAAAACAAGATGAGAGGTGGGGTTGGGGTTAGGGAAATGTGGACCAATACATGAGAAAGGGTATCAATGTATGTGAATTAATATACCTTCTGTTTGGCAAATATAATGTAACCCTTCTATTAATTACAATAAAAATATATGAAAAAAACTGAAAATTCAATAAACTCTTTCACACAAACCCTAAAATTTGTCCCTTTTCCCTATTCAGTACATACTGAACACTTGTTGAACATTTCTCTTCACCTTTAAAAAAATACATCAGTATTGGCCAACCATCTTCAACAACTCATCAAAAATCCATTATACACTATGATCCAACAGGATTCATCATGGGATGCAAAGTTGGTTCAATATACACAAATCAATTAATATAATTCATCACATCTACAGGATGAAGGGCAAGAATCACATAATTATCTCAATAGATACAGAAAAGGCATTTAACAAGATCAAACACCCTTTATGCTAAAAGCTTTGGAGAAACTAGGAATCCACAGGACATTCCTCAGTATAATAAAGGCTTTATATGACAAACCTAAAAAAAATACATCAGGACCACTTCCAAATTTGAGCTTCATTGTCTGTTCAATTATTATTTTATATATGTGACTAAACATTAGCTCAGTGGCGCTGTAATAATTGTAAATATAAGCAAAGCTTATTTTAACTCAACAATATATATATATAAATAGATTAAATCAGTTATTACTTCTGAGGTAGTCAATAATGGGCATCTTTATATTTCACTATACTCCAGGTTTACACAAAGTGTTTCACTAAAAGTTCAGAAGTATAGTAGAATCAGTTTTGGTTCTTGTGACATTATATAAGGAAGTATAGCATGAGCCACATCCATCTTAAGTGAAGAATAGAGAAGCTTAGCAACTTTGGGTAATTTTAACAAAGCCCACTTAATTAATGCCACATTGAAAAATAATATGCAGTTTACTGTGAACATTTGTTGGCCAAACTTCTGTATTTCAGCTACAACAATATAACTCCACATGAATAGAAAAAATCATAAATTCAGATTGTAGAGGATTTGAATCTTAAAATAACACAAGTGGAATTCTACTTAAGTAGCATCTGCTCCCACCCACATCCTCTTCTGGTTTTCTTTTCCATCCTGCAACAAAATGATGGTTGAGGACACCCAGCAATATTCTTATGAGCTCTAACTCCAAAATCAGTGATTAAATTAAACTTTTGATGAGTGCTGCATTGGCTGTAAAGAATTCACTGCCTATTCTATAGTAAAAACTCTTAAATAAACATAGATTTCATTCTAACATTTATGAAACAGAATAAGTTTTAACTGAGCAAGCCTTTGTTTTTATTACAGTCACAAGTATGGTTTGTTTGCCAAATATATGATCTGCTTATATTTATTTTCCACTGTAATGTTTCCTTGTACTTGCATTTTGCAAACGATGCTCCAAATTCATTCATACTTAGTACTACATCATCTGCAAAGTAAAGACTGCAATAAACCTAGCATATGATAAAATATATCAGCATATGCTTTAAATTTAAATCATATTTATTACAAATTTTCATGAGTTATTAAGGTCTATAGTACACTCAGATATTAGGAAAGACGTACAAATATATGAGCATTGATATGCTATAATTAATAAAATGTAGCCTCCATGTGCAATCCATTGTTCCTATCTGCCCCTAAAATAGCCTTGTTTCCAGGAAAACAGGTTTGCATATTTCTGCATGAGTTCCTTGTAGTTTCGTGGTGGTAGAAAATGGAAGATGAAGCTGCTAAATTTCTTCATGGGCAGTTTACTCAAGTTATTTAAGGTCTATGCTTTGGAAGAGCATATTAACATCCTTAATCTTTGTGCTTCAAGAGTTTTACTCTACCTAAGCTAATGTTGCTTCCAGTGTTCATCATTCTCCTGTACAGGAGGGTAGATGAAGTGTACAGATCTGATCCAAAATCAGAGATTGGCCCATAAAAATATCTTTTATGTTTCACCTATCTATTCTCCAGTCTTGTCATTATGTTTTCTTAGAATTCTAAGAGAAAGAGAGAAACCGACAAACAGATACAGAGTCAGAGAGACAGGGATAGAGAGAGAGAGAGACAGAGACAGAGAGAAATACAATTTCTTCTAAGTAGGAGTAATTATGATATACATTTATCTAACTGGGGCACACTTAAGTTAATTTTAGCTTACAAGACTGTCATACTGAACACAGCTTCTGAGATGTCTCAGAAATTAAAGTTTCCAAGTCTTTCTACTTATATTATTTCTACTATACCTAATACCCTTATGCAGATATTTGTGGCACTTCATTTATTTTGTCTTACTATACAAGAAGTGAAAGAGAGAAGACAGAGAATCTGGTGCCTATTTTATCAGACTCTTGATGATGAGTCACCTGAAAGGCTAAATCAAATTATTTATTGGGGCTGGAAGTTTGGCCTAGTGGTAGAGTGCTTGTCTAGCATGTGAAAAGACACGGGTTCGATTCCACATACATAGATAAAAGCCAGAAGTGGTGTTGAGGCTCAAGTTGTAGAGCTCCAGCCTTGAGAAAGTCCAAAGACAGTGCTCAGGCTCTGAGCTCAAGCCCAGGACTGGACCCCCCCAAAATTATTTGTTGTACCTGCTACCTTTCTTCCAGTTGTGAATATGGGTGTGCATATTCTATTTTTAATTTTTGATTTATTTTTATTTTATTCATTCTTTTTTTGTGGATCTTGGGGCTTGGATGTTATCCCTGAGCTCTTCAGTTCAAGGCTACCCCTCTACCTTTGTGTCAAGCTTCATTACCCATTTTCTAGAGATTAATTGGAGATAAGAGTCTCAGGTCCTTTTGTGATCCAGCTGGCTTTGAATCTTGATCCTCAGATCTCAGCCTCCAGAGTAGCCAGGATTATAGGGGTAAGTCACTGCGCTTGGCTTCTGGGTCTGCATATTCTTTACAGAAGGATTTTTACCAAGCATTAAATCCAGACCTGGTTATGGAGCTATTTAAGTAATTATGTTCATCCAGTACCCACCCTTTGTCCTCATGTTACATCACATTACAACAAAGGAAACATCAGTGATCCATTTGGTAGTTTAAAATCATACCATTGCCTAGCTACTCAGAAGGCTGAAATATGAGGATCGAGGTTCAAAGACAGCCCAGGCACTAAAGTCCTGAGACTCTTTCTTAGAATTAGCTACTAGAAAATGGGAAGTGGCGGTGCTGCTGAAGGGTTAAGGCAGTAGTCTAGAGTTAAAGTGCTCAGGGACAGCACCTAGGCCCAGAGTCCAAGCCCCATGACTGACAAAAAAAATCATGCCATAAAGAGTACGGAATAAATTATGGACTAAATAAAAGGAAACATTATTATGGATAGAAATATATTCCGAAGTCTTTATGTAGTTTTTATTTTCTTTTATACTACAGATGTTCATTACATAGGTTCTCACTTTTTCTAAAAAGGCAAAGTGTGACTGTTTCAGGAAGCTTCTCTCAGTTTGAACTTTAGATTCTAAAAATGGAAGAGTTTCTCTAGTTATTTTTAGTGTTATTGACCACAGTAAGATGGAAATGACCTAAAAAAGAAAAACCCAACTCTGCCATTTCTTCCATAAGTTGTATATGAAAGAAAAGATAGATATGAACTAAAAGTGAGTTGACTTCATGTCCTAAGCACAGCTAATGTTTACTGAGTAGCCACATATGGTAAACAGTGTGCTAAATAATGCATCCTTATACCTTTTGTAATCCTTAGAATAATTTAATAGTTATTCCAATTCTCTAAATTAATCACTTTTGTGACATTTTATATGGATTCCTGCTCAATTCATGCTTGTTCAGCATGGAAATTTCACCATGTCTTATGTTTAAGTAATAAAATAACTGAAGGCATTTATAAACAGAAAATTTAACATTCTAATAGTCATATTGATGCAGTTCATTAAAAATGAGTATAATATAGTAAAAGAGAGTAGGAGGAGAAAATTTGCCATAGTGCATTGAATGTGGATGACTGAAAGTCTTGCAAATCACTTTCAGTGGAACTTCCTTTAGAATTTCCCTGGTCAATGGTGAATATAAATCTTTCCTTCTCATTATCAAGAGACTATTATAATGCACAATATGATTGCTTTTCTCTTGAAAAGTAGAATACTTAGTCCACAAATAGCATATTTTTTCAATAAAGGCCAATTTTAGAAAACTGATAATTATTTCTTATTCCTTTAAGTAAAATTTCAATTCAGTCTCACTTTCAATTCATTTTAAGACTTTTTGGTAATGTGAAATATCACTGCCCTATATTTAATTCTATTCTTCCAGTCTTCACATGGTGTATTTCCTTATCTTCTAAAACTGTGCTGTTTGTTTGTTTATTTTGCCTCAAGCCTTCCCAGAATAATTGTGCAGAGAATTAAAAAAAAGTCACCTAATTCAGTATCTGTACACATCACCTCTAAAAAATTATACTACTAACCATGTGCATGATAACTATGATAACAATTGATCCTTCTTTAGATATTTAAAAAAATACCTTGAATGTTAATTGTATATAGAAATATGATAACAAAATTTTACAGAAGCTATTTTGACAATACTGTCTACGCATGGGGACTGATTGGGCAAGAGCCTCTGAAACAAAAAGAACTGGAGCAGAAATAGTTTACAAACAAAAAATTATTTTCAGAAGAAATGACAAGAGTGATTATCATAATACTAGGCACTGGTTGAAGAATTGCGAATTCCAAACATCAGCACTGAATGGGTTTGGAAGTCATCCCACCAAGAAATCCACACCTTGTAAACATTGTTTCTGGAGGCAAACACTGACAAATGTTAAAGGGAGGGCAGGACACAAATGAAGGGTAGGAGGAATATAGTAAAAAATTTATGGTATATATGACAAAATTAAGAAAAGTAAGGGAATGTTTGCAATTATTTTTTTCCCTTTTTGTGGTTTATTTCCTCTGTCACTGTTTTTGATTCATGTACCCTTTGTCTTGTATAGGAGATTGTCTGATTTGGAGAGAGAAAGAAGCACAGAAATTATGAGACACAGAGTGAGTTCATTTAGCAGTGAAAATTATTACACACTATGTTGGAAGTGAACTATACAATTTGGGGAAGAAGGGAGTCATGAGGGGAAAAACTAGGAGTGACTGAGGGAGCAGATTGACAGTGCTCAAAAGGAAATGTATTCATTACATAAATCATGTAGGTGTAACCCATGTGTACATCAACTTTACCATATAATTGTAATTTCAGAATTTTAAAAAAAATGAAAGGAAAGTAAGGAAAGGTGGGTGGTTGAAGGGGAATGAGAATATTGAATGGGTGACGCTGATCAAGAAGCACATTCAATGCAGATGAAGAAAAGAACAACAATGCAGGTGAAGAAAAGAACAATGTCAAGCAGGAAATGAAAAATAATTAAAGGAATAAAGTTGTACAGGCAAACAGAAAATCAACATTGAGAAAAGGTGGAAACAGAGAAAGTTATTTTGAGAATTTAAAAAATATGTATTTTAGGAATAAGATGAATGTCATAGAAAACAAAGAAAATTTCTACTGCTGAATGGTAGAGTTCCTACAAAAAAAAGAGAGAAGTAATATTTGAATCAGAAAGCCAAGAGGTGATCTAAAATAAAACATTAGCCTAAATTCTGAAAAGGTCTAATTTTTACCTGAGAAAATGATCCAAAAGAAATCACTAAGAAATATAATAAAACTGATAAACTTTAAGGGAAAAAAATTTTAAGTTCATGGAAAAAAAATCAAATAAATTAGAAACAATAGAATATTAGTATTGTAGAGCCACCTTTCCCGGCAAAAAAAAATCATGAAACACAGCAGTAACAGAGCACTATTTCAAAGATAATTAAAAATGAAATTAATCAAGGTTTTTACATACAGCAAAAGTGTTTTTAAATATCAAAAATATAGAGAAAATACTTTTAATTGTGTATTGCCAAGTAAATGCTATACATGAGTCGTTAGAAATTTGCAAACAGAGTAAGTAAAAGCTCCTAAAACATACTAACAAAGCCTGGATATATGGATTCTTTGAAGATTATTTAACATATTTAACTGCAAATTGCAAATCAAACACTTAAAGTTGGAGAAATGAAGAGCATAGTATCTATGCAATATATATCCTGACATACAAAAAATAATTGAGAAGAATCCAGGAGTTAGTGGCTCATGCTTTGAATTTGAGTTAATCAGATGACTGGGACTTGGGCAATCACAATATAAACTTTTGGGACTTCCCCCTACCCCCAAATCACTAGCATAATATCAGGAATGATGGCATGGTTCTAGTGGTAGAACTCCAGGCCAATAGAAAAGGTAAGTAAACAAGCTGAACAAACTGAAACAGCATGGGTATATGCATTCACACCTTAATATGGATAATAATAAAAAATAAAAAAACGGCAGCAACAATAATAACAGTAATAAAAGATGAAAGGAGAAGGTAAGTAAATTTGAAAATGTTAAATGTTTTGTATGTGTCAGTGCATATCCTTTAACACTGACAGATTCGATTCCAAAGAAAAACAAAATTGAAGACATCAAAACAGGTATGAATAAACAACTATTAGAACAAAATGAAAAATTCCCAAGGCTCCAATGAAATAATTTAAAAATTATTGTGCTTCCCAGGTTAAATATAGTATATATAAAATTTAACGTATCAATTATATCATAAAGCATGTCAAGACTAATGCAAAAATTACTGAAAGCATTAACAATGCTATTTGACATCATTTCAAAAGTGCTAGTTAGGCCGGGAGTTTGGCCTAGTGGTAGAGTGCTTGCCTAGCATGCACGAAGACCCGGGTTCAATTCCTCGGTACCACATACATAAAAAAAAGCCGGAAGTGGTGCTGAGGCTCAAGTGGTAGAACTCTAGCCTTGAGAAAGTCCAAGGACAGGGTTCATTCCCTGAGCTCAAGCCCAGGACTAGCAAAAAAAAAAAAGTGCTAGTTAGAATGAAAAAAAGACAAGAAAAAAGATTTACATAGAATACGGAGGAACAAAAAGAGCCTACTTTTTGTTTACAGATATAGTGATTATCTTAATATAAACTGTCAAAATATTGAGTTTTAAATACTTATTGGAGGCTGTGAGTGTGATGGGCAGCAGCACTCAAGGCCATCTGTGAAGTCTTTCACTTCCTCTCCTGTGAAACATGTGTCAAGAACTAGAATTTACGTTTGTAAGTGTACTGAACATGATTAAAAATAAAAATATAATTAATAGCAAAATAACATCATTCAAGCAAATTATACAAAAATGCATAAAGAATTAATACAAAGGGTTAGGAATTATCAATGTATATAAATCAATGAGTTAAAAAACTTGCTACATTAGTGATGTCAGTTCTGCTTTTAATTTGTAAATTCAATGCAATCCCTATATAAATTTTAGCAAGATATTTTTATCACATTTATATAATTGATTATATTTTTATGGGAAGTGAAATATGTGCAATCCTATTCAACATAAGATTCTAAATTATTTGTTGTGCTGAGGATTGCACCTAAGAACCAGTAAAATACTAAACAAGCAATCTACCTCTAAGCATAGATACACATATTTATGTATTTAAACATAGATAGATAGATAAATAGATAGATATTTATCTTCCTATACCCAATTCCAACGTTTTAAATTTGTTCATCATTTAAAGAAAGAATATTTTAATTCTTAATTTCAGATATGTATTGTAATTCTATGCTTTTACTATTGCTGTAAATTTGATTTTTCTTTTAATCAAATTACCATAGAAACCAAGCTCAAATATATCAGTATGGGATATTCTTCTGAGAAAATTTGCATAGAATTGCTTATTTGAGTAACTGAGGGATTTCACTTTAAACTATTTTATCATTGTATTCTCTGAAGGATTCTACATGTCTGATGACAGTAATACCAACTATGTAGCATTTGGCTTACTCTTTGCTCATGATGTGCATGTTGAGAAGGAATCACCATTCTCTTCTTGCTAAATATAAAAGTCTTAACAATACTTAGTCTTTTCTCAGATGTTTGTCCCTGGTAAGATCCTTAAGACAGTTGATTAGTAGCTAGATGTACTTCAAAACTCTATGTGATTCCCAAGAAAGAAAACATCTGGAAAGCACATCCCTGCTCATTTGACTTCTTGTCTGAGAGTGGACCCATTACAGAATATCAACAAGAGGTCTGGAGAGAAAATAAAAACAAACTAGATACATTTCATTTGTTTTTTCCAAACTCTTATTTGATCCTACAAAAAATTGGAAATTTAAATATGATGAGGTTAAATAATCAGAAAAAAGTATTGTTCAACACAGTCACAAACAGTTTAGCAAATTAGTTTGGCAATAGACTCCAAAAATCTAGATGATAGAATTACTCTTCTTACCTAGTTGCACAAGATTTGATCAAATAGAATCTGTACACTGATGCTCATTCTTATCCTTCACTAGTACTCTTTTCTCTATATTTAATTTCTTATTAGTACTGTATATTAATTATACAAAAATAATGAGTATCATTACAGAATTTTCATCATTGTTGAGTTTTGTTTACATGAAAATCATATTGTTACCACTTTAGATGGCCAGGCTCCATCCCAAATTTATTATACTGAGATTTCTGGAAAATTGATCATTTGAATTTTTATTAGTCCCTTGGATTTATTTTGATACAGTTCAATTAGTGGTATCAATATGTTAGCATACAATAAACTCTAATAAAGAGTAATGTCCTATTATGTATCTGGTCTTTACATTTTGCTGCAGTTGCCTCCTTTGCCTTCATTCTCTTAGCATTTCAGTTGATGTTGTTAATATTACAATATTGATGTTGGAGAGATAGCCAAGTGGGAATATGCTTGCCTAACATTTCTATGACTCTGTGTGTGTGTGTGTGTGTGTGTGTGTGTGTGTGAGAGAGAGAGAGAGAGAGAGAGAGAGAGAGAGAGAGAGAGAGAGAGAGAGAGAAAGAAAGAAAAAGTGAGAGAAAGAGAGAGAGAAAGGCCATGTGTGTCTAGCAAAAACATATGTAACAATTTTATTATATATATTTGTTTTTTATTAGCAGAGATTGAGTTGATCAGTTTCTCTATTCTTATATACTTAGTTTTTAAAATTAATTTTATTTTTATATGATACTGAGAAATTGAACCAAGGGCCTCATGCATGTTAGGCAACAATAAGCCACATTCCCAGCCTAATTTATAAACTTTCGAGCTAGAGAGTTACACACCAACTTAGAAATTATCTTTAGTATATTGATTGGAATTGATATAGTCAATGATTTCATAACTTTATTCTTAAAGAGTCTTCCGCTTTGCTTGATATATGATCCAAATGAATATAAGTCAGCAGTGTAATATAAAGCTGTTAATCCATAATAAATGAGCAGAATGTGCACATAAAGTCTTCATTACTCTCACTCAACCTTATAAAACAGGTTGTAAAAATATATCCAATCTTGAGTTAGTCACCTAGGACAAGTAGAAAAAGCTGCAGACAATTTTTCAGGGAGGTTGAAAAGATGGGAAAAAATTGAAGATGTAAAAATGAATGAGAATGATGTACAAAGACTATCAAAGGAGTCTAAAATGATTTTTTATTTGAGACTGGAATAGAAAGTGTTTGAAATTGCTTCAGGAGTATTGGTCCTAACCTATTCTTGTAGTGTCTCTGAAGATGTCACTGTGGAAATAACTCCACTGTGGGAGTTATCTTCAGTGTGGGCCAAAATGAACAGGTGAAGCCCCCTTTGTGTCCTTCAGGCTCTCAGGGGAGCCAGTGAGCATAGGAACTCTGATAGCCTCAGTAATTTTTGGCTTATGATTTATCTATCACTTAATGCTCAAAATCTGGAGCCAGACTGTTTGCAGTGATAATTCCTATGAAAGTATCTGCCTTTTTGACAAGCATGTGAACAAATTCATGCCTTGGAATCAGAAAGGCTGCAACCATAAACTCTGCCCTTAAAGTAAGGAACAATTAACTCAGTCTACAAGCCACCATCATAAAGACAACAAACATGCATGGTACTATAGAGAGAGCTTTATTAAACTATGCACACTACATCCCGGTAATATGCATACTAAATTCTCATGGCAATTGGTTCTATAGGTACAGGAAGCAGTATAGGAGTCTATAATCAATTTTATGCCACTTTATTTTAATCAAAAGGCACACGTTTTATTGTAATGCAATTAACTTCTAGGGAAGCTATGTTAATTACGTGAAAAAGAACAAGGTACTTAAATGAATATATAGAAATGACTTTAAAATGTTCGGTTTCTGTGGAATTCATCAAAAATGCAGTATTTGTACTTCATTTTACTCTACACATGACAGAGCCATATCATGTGGTGGGCTGGAAGTTGCTTTGAATTCTTGCTTTATCACTGAATTCCTGACTTTTTTTGAGGGGAAGATAATAATTCAGTGTTTTCCAATTTCCTTTTTTTTAAAAGAATGGCAAAGATATAATTATTTTCAGAGCATCAATAAGGATAAAATAGTACATGTTAAATATTTGACATGGTGTTCAGATTCTATAGACAGTAAAATAAAGGTTAATGATTATTTATCTTAAAATACTGAAAATTGGGTAATATTTACTAAAAATAACCCTAATAAAATGAGATCAGAAATAGAAACTATATATAACATATATGTAAATATATATTAGGATAACTGTAATTCATCTAAATTTTCAGTGTAGATGAATTTCTGTGGCAAGCTAGAAATAGAAATACCATACAGGGTCATAGGGCAGAGCTGTCACACAGCAAATTTGATGTAGGTCTCGAAGGACCAGAAATTATTGAACAAATGGACGAGGGCATTTCAGACATAGGAATCCATCCACAAGGGTTTCAAAGAATTGAAGCATCAAGTGGTTATGGTTTAGAGTGCAGTCTATCAGGCACTTAAGAAGCAAAATTAAAATGTGCAAGTATGAAGAAACTAGCAAATACAAATCTTGGCTTCTTTGATGGCTTTTTCTACACAGGTGCATCTAACACAAACAAAGTAGCAGACAGATTTATTTTCAGTCTATGACGTGGAACCAGAGGTGATAACTGGGATGCCAATATTACTGCCTATTCAAAATGTAATGAGTCAATTGGAAAGGAGAAAAAAGTTTCTATTTGTCACAGATCCAACTAAACCTATTAAGTGATCCTATCAAAGGGGAGTAGGTGGCAGTATCTACTTTCCTTTATACAAGCCAACTACACCCCTGGCACACACACAAGCCTTTTTCTAAAAAGAACATTAAAAAAACTACTGAAAAATGATATTTAGAACTGAAAAGAACAAAAACAACAATTTTGGGCTATCAGCAGCACAGAGTAAGGGAACTCAAATCCTATCTTGGCTGTGCAATTTATCTCTTTGTTTGTGCTCAGCAATAGTGATTCTAAAGCATTAAAGCAACTCTTCATCAGGGATTTAGCTCCAGTCTAAAGTGAAAGGAAAATCATTGGAGTAAAACTGCTTGAAGTCTTTGCATTATGTCAGCAAATAAGAGGTGCAAAGACTGGTAAAGAAATACTAAGTGAATCTCAACTTCTTAGACTTAAGGCAAAATATACCGCTATGAGGAATGTGTTAAGGTCTCTAAGAATATCCAAAACATTGACTGCATCAAATCTTATATATGTTACATACTTTTCCCCTAAGCACAGTTATCTGTGAAGGCTTAATTTATAAATTAGGCTCTTTAAAAATAAGCTAGAAGTTAAACATCAGATAACAGGAGACAACTATTTTTTATATACTTTCCTTTTCGTTTGTTTATTGTGTCAGTATAGTGGTCTTGAACTCAGGGCCTTCTGCTCTTGTTTGTTTTGCTTATGACCAGTGCTCTACTATTTCAGTCTTATTCATACCTCTAGATTTTCTTTATGGTTAATTGGAGATAAAATTCTCTTTCATTTATCTGTGCAGGCTGATTCTGGACTGAGATCCTAAGATCAGAGTCTTGAGTAGGTAGAAGCCACTATTTTTAAGCATCAGCCACTGGTGTCTGGTTGTCACATATGCTCTTAATCACTGGAATACAGAGAAGTAGATTCATTGGGGTCAAGTTCTTAAGTACTTACTTAGGTAATTGGCTTCTGGTTATATTTCTCTCAGAGAAGTAATAAAATAAACATTAATTCTGGAGCAAGAACAAAGTTCAGCTGTTGTACAAATGTCCAGGCTATGTTTCCCTGTATTACATTCTCACGTACTTGAAATATATGAATATATATATGTATACGTATGTTTACACATGCATGGCTAACATATATAGATGCATATGTTATAATATATAAAAACATGCATATATACATACAAATGAGTGCACATTATATGTATTAAATAAATCTGCATTTAAATAGCAACTATTCACCTGAAAATATATTCAGTAGCATTTTGTGAGACATTGAAAAGATTATGATCTCTTATAAGAATCCAGAATTATTGCAGCACTATTTACCATGCCAAAGATATGGAACCAACCCAGATGTCCCTCAGTTAAAGAGTGGATCAATAAGATGTGGTATTTATATGCAATGGAATTCTCTGCTGTTGTCAGAAAGAATGACATTGCCTCTTTGTAAGGAAATGGAAAGACTTAGAATGAATCATATTCAGTGAAGTAAGCCAGACTCAAATTATCATAGGCTCAATGGTTTCCCTCATTTGTCATAATCAGTAGAAACCTTGGGCCCTCCTAGCAGAGATTTACAATAGAACAAAACCTAGATTCATAAGGCCATATAGAAGGATGTTAAATGAAAAGACCTCCAGGATACAGAAACAAAAGCCATATAATGAGTGATTGTTGTGTTTAATGTACTATGTTATCTCTCATCTCTTTTGCTGTCCCTTGGTTCTCTCATATTGTTACAGTATTTCACCTGGTTATCTGATATATTAGATATATGCGTATTTGGTTATTTGAAGTTGGATAGGGAAGGGAGGAAAACAAGATGAGGGGCAGGGTTGGGGGAGGGAAATGGAGACCAAGACATGAGAAAGGGTATCAATGTATGTGAATTAATGTACCTTCTATCTGGTGAATATAATGTAACCCATCTATTAATTACAATAAAAATATATGAAAAAAGAATCCAGAATTATTATGCTGTGCATACTGAAAACAATGATGGCTATCTGCAGGGTTCCTCTGAATAGACAACTATATATGGTTTCAGCCTTACAATGAGCAAGAGCTGACTCAAGAAAAATGTAGGGTACATTTTTACATTTGAAGGTAATACTAACAGGCTGAACTCAAGGGTTATAAATTGTTAAATGACCTCTAGAATTCAATAGAGTGATGTTAAGTGTTGACAAACTGCTGTATAATGTCATACATAGCATTATTGATTTTCCTAATTGCACTTCCTTTATACTTTCAAACACATATACAGCAATCATTGACAGTAATACCAGAATGACAAAAATGTCAATACAATTTTATTACTTAAGTGTCATGTTAGAAATATGTCCAACCTACTTATGAAAAATCATGAAGGAACTTGCATCCATCTGACATTGTAAGATCATAACAGGAAACAGACAGACATTAACGAGAAATTTCCATATGAATTAAACTAAATACCAACTATGAAATAGGAAGGAAGCCACTGAAAATCTCAAAAAAAGGAACAACATTAGATGAGCTTATAAATTCCAATTTTAATCACTCTACAAGTTTTGTACTTTGGTTGAGATTTTGATAAAAAGTAGCTTTAAGCATCATCTTTTATGTTTCAGAATATTAATTAATACTTTACAGTTGACTTTATATGTACAGAAATGTTATTATTTTAACTAATAAATTATTATATTAATTTATTATCTTAATAAAATGCACTGCCCTTACAAAAATTCATTCCTCTTTAAAATAATTATTATAAAAATGCCAACCTATTCTTTTTTCAGATATTTTTTATTGTAATTAATAGAAGGGTTACATTACATTTGCCAGATAGAAGATACATTAATTGACGTACATTGATACCCTTTCTCATGTCTTGGTACCCATTTCCCTCCCCCTCACCCCCACCCCTCATCTTGTTTTACCCCCTTCCCTATCCAATTTCAAATAACCAAATACAAATATATCCAATATATCAGATAACAAAGTAAGATACTGTAACAATATGAGATAATCAAGGGATAGCAAAAGAGATGAGAGATAACATAGTTCATTAAGGACAACAATCACTCATTATATGGCTTTTGTTTCTATATCCTAGAGGTCCATTTAGCGTCATACTATATGGCCTTATGTATCTAGGTTTTGCTCTATTGCAAATCTCTGCTAGGAGAGCCCAAGGTTTCTACTGATTATGACAAATGAGGGAAACCATTGAGCTTATGTTCCTTTGAGTCTGGCTTACTTCACTTAATGTGATTTTTTCTAAGTCTTTCCATTTCCTAGCAAATAGGTCGATGTCATTCTTTCTGACAGCAGCATAGAATTCCATTGTGTACAAATACCACATCTTGTTGATCCACTCATCAAGGGAGGGACATCTGGGTTGGTTCCGTATCTTTGCTATGGTAAATAGTGCTGCAATGAATATCGTTGTGCTAGTGGATTTAGTCTTACATTGTTTCTTTAAAGTAAGATATAATCTGACTTGATAAGAAAGCTATTATATGGCTTCCCTTCTATAATGAATTTGTAGTTTCTTGAGACAAACTTGCATGTTTTTGTGATTGTGACTGATCCAACTAATGTTACTAAGTCTGTTTCTCAACCCACAACTCAGCCTTCAGCACTTAGGCCAACTTTGGAATTATTATTGTTCTACATTAAATCTGGACATCCTCAGTTAAATAAAATCAGTTAATAAGAAAACAATGTACCAAGATAGAGAGCATTATGATGCCATATGGACTTTCTGTATACTTACATTATATCAATAACTGCTTGTTGGTTAATAATAGGTATTTAATAGTTCTAAGTGGAAAAATTAATCTAGACGTTATATGAGACTTGACTGGAGGCAATGACCTCTTTGCAGAACATAATACCACAATCCACACTGGGGATGTTAATATTTTACCTAGGCTGTGAGAGAGATGGTGAAGATCAGATAGACAATTCAGAAACATAGAGTGCATATCTAGCTCTTTTTCATGTATATTTGCATGGCTGGCTGGAGCTGCTCTAAGGGGAAAATGGTGATCATCAGAGATATAGTCTAAATTAAAATGCTTAATGGCAGACAAGATATAGAACACAGGAAATACTATAGTTTGGAGGAAGATGATAAAATGGATATATTTATTTGGATATTCATCAAGGCAAAACAGATAGGATGGGCTCAGAGTTTGGCCTAGTGGTAGAGTGGTCTCCTAGCATGCAAGAAGCCCTTGGTGCAATTTCTCAGTACCACATACACAGAAAAAAAGGTGAAAGTGACCCTCTGGTTCATGTGACAGAGTGTTAGGCTTGAACAAAATGTGTCCAAGGACAGTGCCCAGGCTCTGAGTTCAAGCCTCAGGACTGAGAAAAAAAAAAAAAGATGACAATTCGGAGCCCAGATAAATTTTAGAACTGGATATAGAAATTGAATTAGTATATGAAAAATGGTGGTAGAAGAAATAAAATCACATTGAAGTAGAATTAGAAGAAATAAAATATAGTTTGAAAGAAAGCTGTTGAAAGGAATATTATAGAATATAATACAAAAGTAATTGAACATACAGTACTTCCATGTTTATAAGATAAAAAGGGTTTTAAAGATACTAACATTATTTGATATAACAAAACACAATACATTATATTTGGCTTGTCCAAAGAAAAGATTGCTTTTATGAATTCAATTAAATTGTTTTCCTATGCTAGCCTACACATTGAAAAATATTATTCTTAAATCTCAATTATGTATTCATTTCTGCAGTCACTGGGACGGGTTCCAATAATTTATGCAAGGATTCTACCTACCAGTGTGTCACCAATAATGTTACATATAAGTGGATTTACTTTGTTCTCTTTCCTCTGCTCTGTTTCACCTCTCTGTTAGAATACATGTAAGTAGAAACTGGATTTAATAAAACATTATGTGACTGTATTCCTAAGAGAGTTAAAGCACATTATTTCTTTCCCTCTTCTACGTCGTGAGTTTACAATGTTTGAATACATTCTTTGGTATCTATAGGGCTGTGCCAAAAACAATCTAGTTGTAAGTAGACTGTTACATAAGTCACTGCTGGTATGCAGACTGAGCATTTGGAGTTGTGTCACTGACAGTTACAGATATTGAAAACTATTTTATCTAGACTTCCAGGATGTCACAGTGGATCTTTCATGTGATGTAATTGTGCCAAAATAACCTGGTGCTATGCGTGTAAAATATGCCTGTGCTAAAAATTCCCTCCAAATTTGTAGATGAGTAGCTCGCAGGAAAAATAGCTGGGATCTGTTATTTTAAGAACAGAATTAGTGTGATTGTGTTTGTTGTTTTCAAATAGTAGGGCATATACTATCATTAAATATGCTCAACGGCTTAGCCTCCTCTGTATAAAAATGTGATATGCTAGATCTTCTTTAGGTAATTTCAATTTAACATATAGCTTACATTGTCTATGTTCTTCATGATTCTGACAGAGTGACTCTAATGCCAATTCAAAGTACACTTGTAATGAGAAATCACTTGAACAGCCACTTACAATTTTTTGACATGGTAAAAGATCAATAATATATCAGTTTTAGAATCAGCTATAATGCCAAAGCAATTAGACAGAAAAGAGTAAGAAAGTATTAGACCAAGACTAAGAAAGTATTAGTATTATATTAATGCTTCTCGAAGTTTTTGTGCTTACAAGGTACCTAGAAGGTTTATTAAAGTGGAAGTTTCATGACTTCTGCCTCAGACACACTGGGAAGCAGTTTCTAAGTGTGAAGCTGAGCCAGGGAATTTAAATAATCACCTTTGGTGCATTTTATGCTGGAAGTCCCAGGCTGTGCCTCTATTCACATTGTGTCTAAGTCAAGTTTCAGAACTTCCTGGGGCATAATGCCAGATTTTCTTTCTAATCTTAGTCTTCATGTTTGCTTTCTTCATCTATTTGCATAAGGGTGTGTTTGGGGATTATAAATAGGCCATTCTGAATCTAGAAACTTAGAAAGTGAAGGCCAGGAGAACAGAATGGGCCTTCCTAGCGAACTCTCTCATTAGACAAGACAAACAACTACACAAGATTTCTACTTATAAGGCAGAGCACCCATTGGAGACAATTGGCTAGAGAATAGAGAGGAATTAGGTCATTTTCTGAGTAGGCAAATTTCCTACCTGAATTATCTGGGGAACTGACCTGATTTTCTTGTCCTGTCAATAGAGACTTGACCTGAATTTACCTTGGCTATATCCAAACCCATTATGATCAGTGGTCAGACAACCCCAAATGATTGAGCGTGATTGCAGAGTGTCTGTGTTGGGCTTCCACTATTTTCAAGACCATATTAGATTCATTTTTGATGACTTATTAGATAATATTAAGATATGTAACAGAGACTGAGTTGCTTCAAATTCAAAACAGTTTGGGAAAATTATGAAGCTTTATTGTAGCTAAAATGAAAAAAAAATCCCAGAAATAATGAATCACTTGTCATTTGGGAAGCTCGGGTTCTCTAACATATTTGTACATGTTTTAATCATTGGATGTAAGTTCTTCTTAAAATATTATGGAATAATTGTTACTATTTATTAAAATGGATTTGGAATATAGTGAAATATTTTAAATTACAATTCACAGAAACTTTCACTGGCCTAAATGCTAAAGGTTGTTTTAACCTTACATACTTTGGATGCTTATATAATTAATATGGGAGGCAGATCATAGTTACATACTTTGGATGCTTATAAAATTAATATGGGAGGCAGATCATAGATACCTAGCATTGATTCAAATGAGTATTAATATGGATACCTAAATGAAGACTTAGAATTTTCCCCTTATTTCTTCCCTAATTCAAGTCTCCATTTTCTTATTACCAAGCAGAGAAGAAAAGAAAGGAATACTATCTACCAGACAAAGCATTCTACTCTTCACCCTGGATGAAAATCATGGTAGTTTGAGGTTCCAGATGGCAAATCACAGAGATCCACCTCAGTCCAGTAACTCCATTAATCTTAAACAGAATGCATGACATATTAAAGTAACAAGATCAAGATTAGAAAATATGTATGTTATTTACAGTGCATTTTTATAATAAGCTTAACATAAGAATAATGGGCAAAAATTTTTGCCCATAAAAGACACAAGTTTTACCCAAATGTCCAGAAAGAAGGGCATACTAAAACTACTGACACTACAATGTTCATTGCAGCATTAATTACCATAGCTAAGATATGGGACCAACTCAGATGCCCCTCAGTAGATGATCAAGAAGTTATGGTATTTATACATAATTGAATTCTATGCTGCTATCAGAAAGACTGACATCATCCCATTCATAAGGAAACTGAAAGACTTGGAAAAAAACATATCAATTGAAGTAAGGAAGAACCAAAGGAATATACTCTCCATGGTTTCCCTCATTTGTAATAATTAGTACACATCTAGGGTTTTCCTAGAAGAGGATCACAATACCTCAATGCTATATCTATATCTATATCTATATCTATCTATCTATATATATATAACCATATAGTATGAGACTAAACGAAATGAACTCTAGGATATGGAAATAAGACTTTGTGATTGTTGTTCTTAATGTTCTTTGTGAAGTTACTTCTTTTCTCTTTTCTTCCAATTATGGTTAATTTCATGGGGTTACTATAACTGATTTTGTTACCTGGTGTATTGTATATACATTTATTTGTTTATTTCAAATAGGGAAGGGAAAGGGAAAAACAAAATGACTGGGAGGGCGTGAAAGGAGGGTAAGTGTGACAATAACATGAATGTAAATGTAATCCCTCTCTATTTCACCCTGAGAATAATATACAATAAAAAGACCCAAATACATGAACAAAGGCCTTACATAACTGGACAAAAATCTTTTCCAGTTAAAAATATAATAAGGCAGGCCAAGAGTTTGGCCTAGTAGTAGAGTGCTTGCCTAACATGCACAAAGACCTGGGTTTGATTCCTTCATACCACATACATAGAAAAAGCCAGAAGTGGCACTGCGGCAGAGACCTAGCCTTGAGAAAGCCCAAAGACAGTACTCAGACCCTGAGCCTAAGCCCAGGATTGGCAAAAAAAAAATACATGAATCAAACAAGAAATTAGAAAGTAGAATAAACAAAGAAAAAATTAACATTGAAAGAACAAATAATTCATTAGTAAATGACAGTTTTCAAAAGAAGTACAAAGATACAATATAATAAATAAAAACAACATCTTTAATTCTAAAATGATCCATTTGGAATTAATTCTTGTACAGGGTGACATATAAGGATTCAACTTAAGTTTTCTGTAGGTATTTAACCAATTCTGCCAGCACCATTGATTGAAGAAGCTGTCTTACTTCCATCCTATTTTTTTTGGCTCCCTGATCGAAGATTAGATGGCCAGAGGTGTGTGGATTAATCTCTGGGTCATCGGTTTTATTCGATGGGTCATCAGGCCTCTTCTTGTGCCAGGACCAAGTAAAGGCCCAGAAATCCAACAAATTAAAGTTTGGACAAATGGACTGCCTTAAACTACAGAGCTTCTGTATGGCAAAGGACATATCTAGCAAGTTAAATAGAAAGCCCACAGATTTGGAAAAGATTTTCACTAGCAATAGAACAGAGAAGGCCCTCATATCTAAAATATTCTTACAGCTCAAAACATTAAACCTCTCAAGAACAAGTCCTCAAAGAAACAACCATCCTGCTGAAAGGAGGGCTAAAGTCTTAAAGAGAGACTTCTCTGAAGAAGAAATAAGAATGGCCAATAGACACATGAAGAAATGGTTGACATTTCTGACCATAAAGAAATGCAAATCAAAAAAACCTTGAGATTCTACCAAACTTCAGTTAAAAATGCCATTATCAAGAAATCTAGCCCCGAGTTCAAGCCCCAGGACTGGAAAAAAAAAACAAGAAAAAAAAAGAAATCTAATAACAACAGATGCTGTTTGTCAAAGGGGAATGCTACTACACCATTTATAGGAGGGTAAACTTGTTCATCCACTCTGGAAAGCACTAAAATAAGTGTTCCTCAAAAGGCTAAACATAGAGCTCCCTTACGACCCAGCATTCCTACTCCTGGTCATTTACCCAAATGTCCATTTTCAAGGACACACTAAAACTACAAACACAACCATGTTTATTGTAGCATCATTTACCAAAGCTAAGATATGGATCCAACTCAGAAGCCCCTCAGTAGGTAAATGGATCAAGAAGATATGGTATTTATATATATGGAATTCTATTTTTCCATCAGAAAGAATGCCATTGCCCCATTTGTAAGGAAATGGAAAGACTTGGAAAAAATCATATTAAGTGAAGTAAGCCAGACCCCCAAAAAAACATAGGCTCCACGGTTTCCCTCATTAGCATAAGTGGTACACATCCAGGTTTCTCCAAGCAGAGGACCACAATAGCTTAATAGCTATGTGGATATAACCATATAGGATGAGGTTAAGCTAAGTGAACTCCAGAATATGGAAACAAGAGTTTTTTTGTGTGTGTTTGTTGTTCTTAACTTACTGTATGACATTATTTCTTTTCTCTCTCTCTTCACTTTTCTTAAATCTCTCCTTATGATTTATCTCATGTTGTTACTGTATCTGGTATATTGTATGTCCATTTTTTTGTTTGTTTGAAATAAGGAAGGGGAAAAGAAAGATGATTGAGAGGGGGTGCAGGGAGGGAAAGTAGGAGAAATACATGGGAAGTGGTACAGTTCAAGAAGTAATGTACCTACTACATGATGAGTGTAACTGTAACCCCTCTACACATCACCCCAACAATATAATACAATGGAAAAAACTGCATATATTTATTACTTTCTTCATAGTTTGCAGACTTCTGTATTTCTTTTGTGACATTTGATATTTGTTCTGATTTGAAGCTAAAAACAAATACATTATTTATGGTATCCATAGCCTCCCTTTTGTGATACTGGGTATTGAACCAGGAACCTTACTACTTGAAGTATATCCTTAGTCTGAAACATATGCCTCTTAATCTTCAAAGTCTTCCATTAAAGCCAAGTGGCTCACACTTGAAATTCTAGCTTATTAGAATGCTGAAATCTGAAGACTGGTTTAAAGCCAACCCAGACAAAAAAAGTACATGAGTATCTTATCTTCAATTAATCGTTTAAAATGAAAGTCGAACTATGGCTCAAGTGGTAGAATGAAAGCCTTTAGTGAAAAACATAAGGGGCAGCACTAAGGCCCTGAGTTCAAGCCCTTGGACTGCACAAAAAATAAATCAAACAAATAAAAATACCTTCCATTGATATTAGCTTCAAACCAAAGGGTAAATCAAGTTTTAAATAGACTTGAGAACATCTTTCTGTATCATTAATATTTCTATCATCTTTCAAGTTATATTTATCAATTACCCTAATAGTTCAGAAAATTGAAACTGTACTGTGAATATTAATGTACAATTATAAAATAAAATAGAAATTGCAATTCCAGTATTTTGTTACTGTGTAAATAACTATTTTCATTGTACTCAATACTAAGGTACCAATATTATTGACCTAAAGTAATGCTTCTATGAGATATGAAATTCCAGGTAATGTATGGAAGAATCCTACTTTTGCCACACAAAAAAATTATACCAGTTAAAAGTGGAAGGTATCTTTTATGAAAGCCATTTCATTTCTCTTGTAAGTCATGTAAAATTTAGTATTATTGTATGCTCACAAATTGTACAATTGGTCTGTCTTATTCTTTCCTATTGATTTTTCTGGAGTTGTTAAGAAACTAATGTAAAATATACTCCCCATTTGGATCCAAATGTGATGCATTAATTGTGTACCTGTGTCTTGGTATTAAGGCAAGCTGTTTTCATTTGAAGTAATATGTGCAAAGTACTTGCTTGAGCTGTAGTATAAAGTTTTACTCCATTGTTGTGTTTGGGCACATTATCTTTAGTTCATTTCATTTGTAAAAATCTGTTTAGCCTAAGCTGCATTATAAAACCAAACACCTTTTAATCTCAAGTCTTTTTAGTGAAATAGAATACTCCCAAGCCTCTTTATCTTGAAATGATATATTTATCTTCAATTTCCAAATTTATAGCAAATTATGTTACACTAAGTGTTAATAGGATTGGCGTTTTTGGAGGGAGGGGAGCATTGGGCTTCAACTCTGGCCTGGACACTGACCCTGAGCTCTTCAGCTCAAGGCTACCATCCTACCCCTGGACTTGGGTGCTGTCTCTGAGCTCTTCAGCTCAAGGCTACCCACCCTACCCTTGAGCCACAGGCCTATTTCCAGTTTTCTAGTGATTAATTGGAGATAAGAGTCTCTAGGGTTTGTATTGCCTGGGCTGGATTGGAACCAAGGCCCACAGATCTCAGCCTCCTGAGTAGCTAGGATTATAGATGTGAGCCACTGATCCCAGCTTCATAGGATTATTCTTAATCCCTTTAAACCTCTGAAGTAATCTTGGAGCAAATGTTTTGTCCATCATGCAGGTTTTGCTTCTTTGTGTTCATAACTAATGTGTAATTGGGAAACATATGGGAAATATCATACTTTCAATGATAATATCAGGTGTTAAAAAAAAGGCCTTGCACACATAGAAGAAAGCTCTGCATTGATAGCGTCTCCTCACAGAAATTATAATGTATTGTAGATGATCCACTGGAGTATCCATATAACCCAGGCCAATTCAGTAATGGTGATTCATGCTGTATTTCCACTTATGGTATTTTTGTTCTACTAATAATGAAGCACTATCTAATGAAACATTAAAAAAATTAACTGATATTGGAATAAATTCTAGTGGTTTCTGCCCAGCAGTTTTTCTCAAGGCTGCAAACTAATGTTGATTATTTGCTGAAAAATGATTTCTTTTGCTAATTTTATTCCCCTTAACAATTATTTCATATTTTTCCATATATTTAGAGTCATTATTTTTCCTTGCCATTATGGACTCAAGGTTAAGTCACTGTAAAGATACATACTGGATAAAAACAATTCTACTGTGAGTCCCTTTGCCTTTAGCACTTCATTCTTTAAATTAGAATCAGAAAACTATATGCTTATTAACCATCCACATATTAGTAATGAACTTGACATTGTTAACTTCAGTTTTTGATGCATATATTTTAAAGGCTTACGGTAAGGGCAAAAATATTTAGGATTTTACATATAATCTCTCAAAATAAAATGGCTGACAAGCACAAGCCTCTGACCATCCATGAAATGATCCTCAATTAAAAGTCATCTCAAAGGCTAATTGAGGTTAGTGTGTCTTTACTTTCAGGTGGAACTCCTGTCAAAATGTGGGCCTATTTATTATACAGCATCAAGAACATAATATGTTCCACAAAACAGTAGAATAACCCGTAACAGTCTGAGAAACAATCTGAATTTATCGCTGAAGACTTTCTCCAGGTATATTATTTACACCAGTTTAGGTTGTAGTGGCCTTGTCCACACAGATGAAGTGTAGGAAACACTTCAGAGAACAGAGTGTCATCTCCACAATAGCCAGGTCATGACTATGATCTCTGAGGGTCATCCATCTTTCACTGTTTTCACATTACATGGCTTGGGAATTAGGCTGAGAACCCTGCAACTATGCTTTTGTCTTGGGCTGGATCATAGGTTTATTCTGTATGGTGGGAGCTCAGCAAGCCTGACATTGTTCTTTGTTCCTCTCCCACCCCCTCTCTCCCGCCTTTCTTGTCTTCTATTTATTTTTTTAAAAAGCTTTTATTGAGGACTTTTTGGTTTTTTTTTGCCAGTCCTGGGGCATGAACTCAGGGCCTAAGCACTGTCCTTGGGCTTTTTCCTCAAGAGTCTACCACTTAAGCCACAGCACCACATCAAAGTTTTTCTGTGTATGTGGTACCAATGAATGGAACCTGGGTCTTCATGCATGCTAGGCTGTGGGGAATTTTAGTCCTTGGTCACTTCCACCTGCAGGAAGGGTAGAGAGAACACGCCCTGACCAGGACGAGCCTAGAAAGGAAAGGGCCTACAGACTGCCCGCACCCAGCCCTCCCTCGCTGGAGGACAATCCGACGCGTCAGGGAGACCCGTCCAGGCAGGAACTCGTTTATTGGGCCGAAATGAGCACTGGTCCACGAGTTAGGCCTCTTTTTGTACAGCATAAGTTTCCATTTCCCTGGTGTGATCTGCCCCGCACTAGGTGACCACTCTATCACTAGGCTAAACTCCCAGCCCTGTCTTCTACTTCTTAAGAAGAATTTCTTAGTCCTTTTCATGATTTGGTTGTTCCTCTACTTTACGACTAGATGAGAAATAATAGAGTAAATGAAGACAATAAATACATAAATTTAATTAATCTAAAGAAACTGGGGCATAGATTCTTGAGTTGGCAAATGCAAAATCCAGACAGTCAAGAATTTGATGCTGTCCTATGACTATAATGTGTGTATCACTCTAGACAGGTGGCAAGTTACAGCACATGGGCAGAAGTCCTTCTCAGTTAAACCTCAGTATTTGTCTTAGGTTTTCACTAGGATAAAGCTTACCCTATTACAAGGATAACCTATCAGTGAAAGACATTTTACGGTGGATACTATTTACATCTACAATATATAGATACAGATTTTTCTATCAATATATAGATTTTTCTTTTTTGTGAGTCATAGGGGCTTTTATAAGATGAAACAAAATTTAGCTGGCATCACCTCTGAGTACTACCAGTGAACCAGAGAAGGTTTACTGGAAGCCCTCACCACTGAACCTAATTGGCTACTAGTTAATTGTGACCACTTATATTAACCTGTAGCTACTGAGAAAGGAGATGAATGCTAAGGAGTTCAAAAAGCTGCTGTTTAGAATAAATTTCTATAATATCTAGCATGATCAGCAAGCCAGATGAGAAAATTCTAATACAATGGATAATTATGGTTTTTACCTTTCTCTCTAGATAGAAGAAATAATTACACTCCTTACACTCTAATTTCCCAGCAGTAGAACTAACTGAAGAGTACTCATTGACCACAATTCCAGTTAATTAGATTAAAAGAAGACTATATTTTATAGAAATCTCATATCTGCTATAAAATCTTGTTTTTCTCCATTGGATCAGAATTTATGATAGTTTGTTTTATATCCAATGATATAAATTTCAAAATTGAAAGATTTAAACTTCTCATACTTTGTAGAGACACTGTAATAGGTATTTATTTATTTATTTATTTATTTTTATTTTTTGTGGGTCATAGGGTTTGAACTCTGCCTGGATACTGTCCCTGAGCTCTTCAGCTCAAGGCTACCACTCTACCCTTGAGCCAAGCCCTACTTCCTGTTTTCTAGAGGTTAATTGGAGATATGAGTCTCAGGTCCTTTTGTGCTCTGGCTGGCTTTGAACCTTGATCATCAGATCTCAGCCTTCTGAGAAGCTAGGATTACAGGCATGAGCCACCAGCCCAGCATATTATTCTGATGGAATCTGAACCTTTACAATTTATGATACTCAAAATATTCTTAAATTTCTGCATCACCCTGTGGTATGACAAGCATATCATATTTGCAATATCTATATGTTTAACTGTTGTGGTTTACAAGAATGTGAGTATTTTAGACTCAAGCAATACTGAACTCACACATTAATGCTTTATGCTGTGCAAAATATCTCAATCGACAAACATTTTAGAAGAAAAAAATCAATACTGCCTGTATTCCACTAAGCAGAAAATGTTCTTATGCTTCAAATGAGTGTTGAAGGTATATAAGGAGATCCATAATTGTATTAATTTTATTTTGGTGTTTGAGATACAGTTTGACTGACCATGCTACATTACCAACCTATCTCCCTTTATTAGAGCCCTCAATTCTGAATGAGGGCCAATTTTCAATTGTATATATCTACATTGTGACACCTGAGAGCAGCTATGATGACAAATATTAGAAGAGATTTGCAGTGGTAATATTTTAAAAGTCACCAGGGTCATTCTCAATAAATATAGTATTTTATGTACTCTTAGGGGGAAAAAAGAGGAAACTTCACAAATAATTGGTCCTTGCTTCTCAGCAGCAAAAGACAAGAACACTCTCCATTGAACACTTGCCGAATGAAGTTCAATCCACAGAGCATAATAAGTAAATGAGACATTTTCTAAAAACGTAAATACCACTGCAATGGTAATTTATATGCAAATCGGGAAAACCAATAGGGATCATTTCTATTAGGCAAAAATTATAAAATTAGACCTTCATCAAACAATGTAGTGTTTTCTTATGTCCTCTGCTTTACAAACAATTGTTTAGATGGGTGTAGGTGGCTCATGCTATAATCGTAGCAACAAAAGTGACTGATATTTGATAACTGAGTTATTAACCAGCTTGGGCTAGAAAGTCAGGAAACTCTTACCAACAGTCACCGATAAAGTCAGAAGTTGAACTGTTGCTCAAGTGGTAGAGCAGTATTAATAATCAAGCTCTGAATTCAGTCTCAAGGATCAGTCACACACAAACACACGCACACACACACACACACACACACACACACGCACACACAGAGCTCAGACAATCCTGTCTTTTCAAAGTAATGTTGCTGTGAGTATTCATTCCACCTAAACTTCAGATAGAATGCACAAATATTTCTCTTCATTACCTGCTTTCAATAATATGTAACCTCTCAGATTCATATGTTGAAGTCCTGGTAAGGACTATATCTATATTTACTATAGTGATTTTAGCATATCATTTTGTTTAAATAAGGACAAAAAGTTGAAATTCTAATTCTGGCTTTAATGGGATCTCTCTCTCTCTCTCTGTCTCTGTCTCTGTCTCTCTCTGTCTCTGTCTCTCTCTCTCTCTCTCTCTCTCTCTCTCTCTCTCTCTCTCTCTCTCTCTCTCTCTCTCTCTCTCTCTCTCTCTCTTCTCCCTGTTGTTTTCCCTATCTATCTAAACATATGCACCACAGAAAGGGTATATGAGAAGGGCACAATGAGAACATGGTCATCATTAAGCAAAGAAGATTGTCCCCTTTGGACCAATTATAGGGACACACTGGTCCCAGGTCTATAAAACTAAACTGAAAAATGAATGGATGGATGAGTGAATGAATGAATGAAATTTAAATTACTCTCTCTGTGATAGTGTTTTAAACTGAAGACTACTAAGACATCATTTTGCAAAAGCTTTTTCATTTATTCTTAATCAGGAACCATTACCCCTGAAAAGATAATGATTATTCATTAGTATCCTTTGATCACAAGTAATCCAAAATGTCTTGGCCGTCATCGTAGTATATTGTTTATTGCTTATTGTGTCCTCTTTTGAGATCCAGTTGTGAACCTATTTCATAAATAGTTCACCATACAGAAACTGAAGTTATAAGGACAAGAAGTATAATACTGAAAGGTATTTGAGAGACAAGAGGCTATTTTGGTAGTTATAACCCTTAAATTTTCAGATGGATCATTGGGTTTCTGAAAGAGACCCTAATAGCCCTCAGCTACTCAGGAGTCTAAGGCATAAAGAGAGTCTGAGTTCAGAAATTTATAATCAGCCAGACATATGAAAAAACTCAGAAAAAACATTATTTTTCTGCTAAGTAATAGTCCAGTTCTCAAGAAAATATTCAAAAAAATCTAGTAAAATCCTATACAATATATGCAATATTTTAGAAAATATAAATCAAAATGTGTTTCAATATTCCCAGTTCAAATTTTAAATTTAATTTTATTGTCAGGGTGATGAATAGAGGGGGTACAGTTACATATATGAGGTAGTGAGTACATTTCTGTCCAACATTTTTATCGCTCTCACATTTTTCTCCCATCCCCTCTCTTCAAGTTGAAATGTGCATTTGCAACATATTGTCTTCTAAGTATTACTGTTGCATTGTTTCACCCTTTGTCTCACCGTTTTGTTGTTTCCCTTCCCTAATTCAAGTAAACATATATACATTACACCAGTTACCAAAATCACATTCAATGACATCAGGGGACTAAACATGGGGGAAAAACAAAGGGCAAAAAAATAATTTCACATAGTATCACATAGTATATTAATAATAACAACCACAAAGAAAAACTTCTGGTTTCCATATCTTAGAGTTCATTTCACTTAGCATCATCTTAGATGACCATACGTAATATGTCAGCACTAGTTAACATTTTATCAAGCTTAATAAAATTTGTATCAAAATGAAGAATTGATCTTGGCATTGATGGCTCATGACTACCATCCTAGCTAACCAGAAGGCAGAGATTTGAGCATGATGGTGCAAAGCCAGCTCAGGCAGGAAAGTCTAACAGTCTCTTATCTCCAAATAATCACCAAAAGCCAGAAAAGGGGTCTATGGCTCAAAGTAGTAGAGTATAAGTCTTGAATATTGAAGCTCGGGGACAATACCTAGACTAGAACTTCAAGCCCAATGACTAGTATAAAAATGACATATATTGCCCCAACCACACATATATATGTATAATTATAACGCTATTTGATATATATAATTAAAATATTATGGGAAAAAATGTATCTCATAAAAAAACAAGCAAAAGTAAAACTGGTATTTTTGCATATGTTATACATAGAGAAGCCTGTAAGCACATACCCAGATTAGTTTAAGTCCAATATATACAAGAAATAATTTGAACATAAAATGAGAAAAAAAATCATTGATCAAGAAATAACATGGCAATAGCATTGACTTTGATCCATAAGGCTGAATGGTCATAAATTTGCATTTTGAACTGAACAGATCATAAGTATATCATGAATTATAACTGAAAAGCAAACAATAAAATTTATTTTTAATAGTATTTTCTCACAAACTTCTAAGAATGAGTTATATATGAATCTACATATATAGGACTATAGATGTGTACATTCAATCTTATTCTCATATATGGGTATTCAATTTTATTCATATGTATGTGTATATATGTATACGCACACACATATACACACATCAAATGTGGGGATACATGTGCAATGAAGTGCCAAAGAAAACCCAGGCAGTTGGTGCTATTTCTTGCATTAAAGTACAAAAGCTTTAAGAATCTGCCAAAATGATGAATCTTCTCAAGATGGCATACTTCCAGTTTGATCATTACTTTGTCAGCCTGTCTCTTAAAGAGATAGATTTTTAAATCATTGGAAATGAGATATAAACCCAGAAAATGATATTTCCATGAATTCATTTACTTAAAATATCATCTACCACCAGCCAAGATTCATGAGCACAAGAATAGGAACATGATGGGAGAGACTCAAGAAGGAACAATAAGAGATAGATATGCATAGGATTAAATTGTAATATCCTTATAATATTTATCTATTTTATATATTTGTTCAAAACTTACCAAGAATGGCAATATGGGAGAACTGATCGTTGAGTGCATGTTTGTTTGTCACTCGAGAGAGTTTGCTAATACCATGAAGGATTATTTTTTAGCAGAAAAATCTTGTTTCTTTCTGAGTTTTTTCATATGTCTGCCTGATCTTAAATATCTGAGCTCAATATAGTGAGCAAAACAGCTTGGTAATGGCACAAGAACAGGTCTGAAGACCAATGGAATAGAACTGAGGACCCAGATATTAAACCACAGACCTATGGCAACCTAATCTTTGATAAGGAAGCTAAAAAAATAGAATGGAAGAAAGACAGCCTCTTCAACAAGTGGTGCCGGCAGAATTGGTTAAGCACCTAAAGAAAACTAAAGTTGGCTTCTTCTTTGTCACCCTGCACCAGGATTAACTACAAATGGATCAAAGACCTCGAGGTAAAAGCAGATACACTGAAAACTTCACAAAAAGAATAGGCACGGGTCCAGACATTCTTAATAAAAACCAAGAAACACAGCTAATCAGAGAAACTCTGGATAAGTGGGAATGCATTAAACTGCAGAGCTTCTGTATGGCAAAGGACATACCTAGCAAATTAACTAGAAAGCCTACAAAGTGGGAGAAAGTCTTCACTAAACAGACAACAGACAAGGGCCTCATATCTAAAATATAGCAACAGCTCAAAAAATTGAATCACTCCAAAACTAATCTCCAAAGTAACGACCATCTCATTAAAAAATGGGCCAAAGACTTAAAAGAGAGTCTCCTCTGAAGAAGAAATAAAAATGGCCTATAGACACATGAAGAAATGTTCAACATCTCTGGTCATAAAAGAAATGCACATCAAAACAACTGTAAGATTCCACCTCACTCCAGTTAGAATGGCCAGGATCAAGAAAACTAATAACAGATGCTGGAGGAGATGAGGGATCACTGCTACACTGTTGGTGTGGGTGCAAACTTGTTCAACCTCTATGGAAAGCAGTATGGCAGTTCCTCAAAAGACTAAACATAGAACTCCCCTATGACCCAGCAATTCCACTACTTGGCATTTACCCAATCATCCTGAAACAAGGACATACTAAATCCACCAGCACAACAATGTTCATTGCAGCACTATACACCATAGCAAAGATATGGAACCAACCTAGATGTCCCTCAGTTGATGAGTGGATCAACAAGATGTGGTATTTGTACAAAATGGAATTCTATGCTGCTGTCAGAAAGAATGACATCAACCCATTTGTTAGGAAATGGAAAGACTTAGAAAAGATCATATTAAGTGAAGTAAGGTAGACCCAAAGGAACTTAGGCTCAATGGTTTCCCTCATTTGTCATAATCAGTAGAAACCTTGGGCTCTCCTAGCAGAGATTTGCAATAGAGCAAAACCTTGATACAAAAGGCCACATAGTAGGCTGCTAAATAAAAGGATCTCTAGGATATAGAAACATAAGCCATATAAAGAATGATTGTTGTTCTTAAGGTACTGTTATCTCTGTTCTCTTTTGCTGTCACTTGGTTATCTCATATTGTTACAGTATCTCACTTTGTTACCTGATATATCAGATATATTTGTATTTGGTTATTTGAAATTGGATAGGGATCAGGGGAAAACAAGATGAGGTGTGGGGTGTAGGGGAGGGAAATGGGGATCAAGACATGTGAAAGGGTATCAATGTATGTGAATTAATGCACCATCTATCTGGCAAATATCATGTAACCCTTCTATTAATTACAATAAAAATATATGAAAACTTATAACAACAGATGCTGGAAGGTATGTGGCCAGGAAAGATCACTACTACACTGTTGGTAGGAGTGTAAACTCATTCAACCACTATGGAAAATAGTATGGTGTTTCCTCAAAAGACAAAATAGAGCTTCCCTATGATCCAGCAATTCCACTAATTGGCATTTACCCAATAATCCTGAAACAAGGACATACTAAATCCATTAGCACAATGATGTTCATTGCAGCACTATTTACCATAGCAAAGATATGGAACCAACCCAGATTCCCCTCAGTTGATGAGTGGATCAACAAGATGTCATTTTTATACACAATGGAATTCTATGCTACTGTCAGAAAGAATGATATTGCCCCATTTGTAAGGAAATGAAAAGACTTAGAAAAAAATCATATTAAGTGAAGTAAGCCAGGCTCAAAGGAATGTAAGCTCAATGGTTTCCCTCATTTGTCATCATCAGTAGAAACCTTGGGCTGTCCTAGCAGAGATTTACAATGGAACAAAATCTAGATACTTAAGGTCACATAGAATGATGCTAAATGAAAGGACCTCCAGGATATAGAATCAAAAGCCATGTAATAATTGATTGTTGTCTTTAATGTACTGTGCTACCTCTCATCCCTTTTGCTGTTCCTTGGTTATCTCATATTGTTACAGTATTTCACCTGGTTATCTGATATATATATATATATGTATATATATATGCTTATTTGGTTATTTGAAGTTGGATAGGGAAGGGAGGAAAACAAGATGAGGGGTGGGGGTGTGGGGAGGGAAATGGAGATCAAGACATGAGAAAGAGTATCAATGTATATGGAGTAATGTACCTTCTAGCTGGTGAATATAATGTAATCCTTCTATTAATTACAGTAAAATTATATGAAAAATGACAAAATAAATGAATCATGAAGCACAAAAATAAAATTCTGAGCTCAAGCTCTCTTTATGCCTCAGACCTCTGAGTAGATGAGGGCTATTAGGGTCTCTTTCAGAAACCAAAAAGACAGTCTCATAAGAAATCATTAGATTCCATTAAAAATCTAGAAGCATTGTTTATTTTAAAGTCAAATAATATGAACAGAGTGTATTACTCTACTATATGTTGGATGACATTATTTAGAACTGAGGAAGGAGTTGTCTATATAAGTAAAATCCCTTTGCTTTTTTTCTCATTTACTTTTGGCATTTATCCACTTGAATTTGTTCTCTACCATTCTATATTACCCTTGTCAGGGTCATGCAGGTTTTCCATTTACTGTAGGTCTTTATCAACTCTCATTTTACTCATTGAACCTATGTTACCATTCCTTGGTTGAACTTTCTCCTTTCTGAATCATATTTTCTATCTTGGCCTCCACAATGCCACAGGCAATTATGTTGTTTTTCTTCCTTTTTTCCCTAGACACTATATCTTTATTTCCATTTCTAATTATTGAAAATTGTTGCAGCTGTATCTGTAACAATTTTGTCAACTATATTGGCTAGTGATTGTTGAAAAATGAGCATCCACAAAATCCTAGTGTAGGGCAATTAAAAACAAGTTTTTACATTTTTGTCAAATGGCTAGAATGGCTGTAGTGATTTTGGCCAGGTTTCTTGATGAATTCATAGGTTGGACGTATAGTAGACACTGATGGACAGAATTATTTCTAAGTCATGGTCTGTTGTTCAGGAAGATGGCTGTATTTTTTTTGTGTCTCTGCCTCCTGAAACCTGTGACTAAATACAATAGGTTCTCACTGAGGCAGCAGATGATGAGGGGAACTAGCCAAGCTATATATTATTTAAACTATTATTTTTAAATTTCTATTCACATTCCCTTTGGTCTAAGAATGACCTATGGTTGATTCTCAAGAAGGATACATGAAACTATACTTGGGCTCGAGATAGAAGTAAAGTGCAATCAATGTATGCAGTATAGTGTATTTATTTATGTCTCTCCAAATCTGGCATCAGTTTTTAATTGATTTGTACGATGTTTGCAACAGAGTAAAAATTTCTACAGCTATTTTTCTACCAATGCCAATCATTATACCTATGTACATATTTGTACATTTGTATATATGGATTATCCTCTCACTTGAAAGCAAAGAATGTCTTAATATTGTAAATCTACTTACTCCCATATCTTTCTTTGAAACGTAATGAACCATAGTGTAATCATTTTCCATTTTATGTTTTCTATTATTGGTCGTGGAACTGAGCAACTCTTCCTAATGTATCCTACAAAGTATTTCCAAAACCATTTCCATATTATTAGCCTTTTTTTTTCTTTTTTTACCAATCTTGGGGCTTGAATTCAGGGCCTGAGCTTGGGCTTTCCTCAAGGCTATCCGCTCTACCAATGGAGCTACAGCTCCACTTCCGGCTTTTCTATACATGTTGGTATCTAGAAATTTGCATGCGTGCCCAGCACTCGACCACTAGGCCAAACTCCTGGCCCCAAATTTTGCATATTATTATTCTTATGGGTTTGTTACCAGCGTCTGAAGGAAAATATGGTTTGTAATGAGAGCACTGAGAGTATTTATACTTAGAATATCCGTCTACTTCAAGGTTAGTGACTGAACAGTTAAGTGTGATGGACATTTGAATGGAATGATTATTTGGGGACTGTCCTGAGTATTCTAGGTAGATTTTTTTGTCTATATATAGCAGATTCAAACAGCATCGCTTTTCTTATTAGGAAAATCCACAATGTCTCTTCCAGACATTTTGAAATGTACCCTGTAGTACAGAATTTCTCCCAGTTGAGATCAATGTATCCCACTATCTGATCTATCTTTGAGTTTGTCAATCCTAAATACCTAAATACCTCCAATTGGAGGTAGGTTTCCTCAGATTCTTTACTTTAAACCAGTGTATAATAGGTACCATAACAGAGTGTTAAGACTACATGAGACACTGTTGTATTACAGGCTCACATGAATAATATATCTAAATTAAAATTTGAAATTTTAGAATTAATTTTAAATGTCAGAAATCTTGGTTAATTCTGTGGGTCGGATAAGAGGAGATGTTATCATACATTCGAACAATGGTTAAAGATGATTCCCAATTCTTAGTGTATTTATACCTCTTCAACTCTGACATAAGTTTCTATTGATTTGCCCCATGTTTGCTACAGAGCTAAAACAGTACATTGTTAACTAATTTTTATGTCTCTTTTGTCTCTTCTGGCAACCCAAATAAGGCAATAAATCACAAATGGGAAGAAAAATCAAATTCAGCTCAGACATACAATAGCTCAGTGAAGGATGGGATTTTTGTCCCTGAAAATGGAGTGAACTCTTTCTCTTTACAGATTAAAACACGTTTCTTAAGGAACTTCACAGAGCTCAAGTATTAAGACAAAACTTGAGGCACATTACCCTCAGCCTTTAAAAAATAGTATTTTAAACTTGGTAAACAAACCATTGCAAAAGTAAATCATTATGTATTGTCAATTTAACTCAAAAAGATACCTGTGCATGTTAGAACTATATTATTCAGTATATTTTTTATAAAATCAGAACTATGGATAAAATATAGCAATACAAATATTGACTACATTAGAATATGAAAGCAGCATCTTAGGTGGGGTCCTTTATAAAAAGATGTGCTGTTATTTGAAGCAATTTTTGATAAAGCACATCCTACTAAATTTCAAAAAAATGTTACAATGATATATTTATATATTTTTCCTATCTTGAGGGGTTAAACACCTGATATGTAGAATTACACCACAAGATAGGAAAAGTTTCTTGCAGAGGGGAGCTCTTCTTTCCATGGAAGAACAAATAATGAAATAGAAGATATTGGGTTTTATAGGTTCTTCTTTCTCTCCCTTCTTTCTTTCCTTTCCCCATCCCTCCTTCACTTTCTTCTTTCCTTCTTCCTTCCCACTTTCCTTTACTTTCTCCCTTCCCTTGGTTCTAATTTTATTTCTTGCTTCCTGCTCTCATCCTTCCCAAATGCAAGCAGTTGTTGATTATATAAAGCTATTGTACATGGTAACTTTAATTATCATTTAGAAACAGTGCATTATCATCAGTTTATTCTCCTCTATGAAATAATTTATAGCAGCAGTGAAAAAATAGTTGCTCTGACACAAAATATGTTACAGACATTATTATAGGAATAAAAAGCTTTTTTTTTACTTAAATATTTTTGGCAGGGAGTTGGCCTTGAACTCAAGGCCTGTGCACTGCCTCTCAGCTATTTACTCAAAGCTAGCACTCTACCACATTGAGCCACAGTGCCACTTCTGGTTTTCTGGAAGTTAATAGGAGAACAGAGTCTCACAGGCTTTCCTGCCTGGTAATCAAATTGTAATCCCCACACCTCAGCCTACTGACTAGATAGGATCATAGGTGTGAGGCACTGGTGCTTGGTTTGAAGGCTTTCTTTACTCCAACTACTCATTATTTTCATTTGTAACCTTATAATTAGTAATAATATAATTAGTAACCTTATAATTGCTTTTCTGATATTCTTCGTGAATTTACATTGCTTTGGCACTATGTGTGAAAAATGAACGAAAAATGATTTTTTTCTCATTTTCCTAATTCATTTCTATTTTCCTGAAACTAAACCAAATGTATATTACTGGTTTAGTAATAACATAAACAAGAATCTTCTTGGCCTTTTGCATTAGTAGTCCATAAAGAAAATATATTCAACTTAATACTATGTATATTTATTGTAAGTAAAAGCTACACATATATTTTAATTACATGGACAACACAAAATCACTTGGCCAATAATACAGTAGAAAGTGCAGTGTAAATTCTATGTATCTATATGTATATCCAATCTATGACATTTACCGTATTTCATATGAGTATCAAAATATTTACTTGATAAAAAAAGCTGAACAGTTTGGTTAGAATACCTTATTTAACTAATATTACATAATCAGGCAATGACTAAAAATAAGAATCGGAAGCCAGGCACTGGTGGTTTATGCCTGTAGTCCAAGTTACTCAGGAGACAGATCAGTATCTCAGTCTGAAGACAGCCTGGGAAAAATGTCCATGAAATTTCTGTCTCCAATTAACCCGCAAAAAAATGGAAGTGAAGTATTTCTCAAATAGCGTAGCGTTGCTCAAGCCTTGAGTGAAAACACCAAGAGACAGACAGTGCAAGATCCTAAGTTCAAATCCAGTATTAACACAGCATAATAAATAAAATAATAAAATAAAATTAGAATCTGAAGCTGTTGGTTTAGGTTTTAGAAACCTATCTACTTCATCCATGTTTTACTTCTCCCATGGACAGAATTCATGAAGTTAGTTTGTGTGAAACTATTTCTGTACTTTGAAAATAAGCAGGTGTAACTCTGACTTAAAGCACTACTAATATAAATTTAATTTTATATTGCTCTTTTCCAAAAGTGCAGGAAACATTTTCTTTCAATATCTGAATGAAATTTGAGATTTTATTCAATTTGCTCTACATTTTTACTTGGTTTTGTATACATAACTTCACATATCTAGCACTATATCACCGCTTTACTTTTTCTGGGATGTTTTCCCAGATAGGTGTGTGTGTGTGTGTGTGTGTGTGTGTGTGTGTGTGTGTGTGTGTGTGTGTGAGAGAGAGAGAGAGAGAAAGAGAGAGAGAGAGAGAGAGAGAGAGAGAGAGAGAGAGAGAGAGAGAGAGAGAGAGAAAGAGAGAGAGAGAGAACACAAAATTAAATATTCCTTTGCATTATGGACCTTGTCCCAGATTCTGTTTTTGTCCAGATTATTTATTAAATTGTTTTTGCTAGTATTCTCAACACAAGTTCTTTACAAATGGAAAGGATACAAGGATTACTGTTACAAAACAAATAGACAAGGTAGCTAATTATTCATTTTTGCTTTTCTAATCTGCTTCGAGGAAAAGTAAAGGATATATGAGCTTAGAAAACACAGACATAGTGAATACAGAATGCTTGCTATTCTGAGACAGATGTCAGCCTATCATCATAACTCAGGAATAGCTATGAAATATTCAGAAAGCTATTGTACTGGGAAGGCAGAAATAACATGCCCATACACACCAGATTGTAAAGTGGTGTTTCATACACAAAACTGGTGAGTACTTCTTTATACTAGACAAAAGATTATGTAATTCAAATGGGAGCCAGAAACACAGACTAAATCTTGAACATTGAAAAGGGGAAAAATGTAAAAATTAGACTTTTAAAGATTAAAATATATTTTTCCTTTTATTTCACTGAGGAGAGAAAGACATTGAATTTTCAACTTACTGAACAAATCAAACTCAGTGAAAAAAATACCCCTTAGCCACTCTAACTTGTCATATAACATTCTGGCTGGATGTGGTGGTGCACATCTGAAATCTCAGTGACCCTACTGGCTGAGGCAGAAGGATGTTGAGTTTGAGAAGTCTTGAGCTGCATTTTGAGTTGCTTTCAGATTTCTGACTTACCAGGATACTCTGCAGAAGCTACCTAAACAACAAATCTTCATCTACAAATTCATCCTTATTAAGAAACTGTGAAATTCACTGGAGAGTTACAACTACTTCGAATCTTTATCTCTTATTTCATAAATGCTATTTGCTAGTGGTTGTGCAGGGAACCTAAGTGAAAGAAATTTACACCTTCATTGAGTTCTCATTTTAATAGGTATTCTGGATGGACTACAACTCTGATGTCTGCTTTGGCTCATACTTTGCTAGGTTCACCTGAATATACATAGTGTGCAAATTTGAGATGGAAAAATCTTAATATTTGAAGCTTTCTGTGCAATTGAATCTAAAGATGTTATTTTGATAAACAATGAAAAGCATTGTCAAATTATTTTAAAACATCAACTGAGTTCAGTAGACCATGTAATAAGCTACATATGTAAGTAAAACATTGATGTCATCTTGTACAAAGAGATATCATTTCCCCATTTAATTCTATATAGTATTATGATGAACTTAAGAATTCAAGATGTAATAAAAATTAAGCTATTCTGGTTCATATTTTAATATCTTAGCTGGCATATTGTATTTAACAAATATAAGCTTCATATGCTGACTCTATTTTTTCAAATCTACCTTTTAGATATGTGATCTTTTTAGCATAGAAATCATCTGAATTAAAAGCAAAAGAGAATGAATATATTAAGGAAATAGCTGTAATTTAGCTACTAAGGAGGCTGAGATCTGAGGACCAAGGTTCAAAGCCAGCCTGGGCACAAAATGATCTGAGACGCTTATCTCCAATTAACCCCTAGAAAATGGAAAATGGGGCTTGGCTCAAGGGTAGGATGGTAGCCTTGAGCTGAAGAGCTCAGGGACAGTGCCTACACAGAGTTCAAACCCCATGACTCAAAAAAAATGAAGAGTGGTATAGTTATTTGCATAAGATACAAGAGGTCATTAACCAAGTTTGGATTATAGCCAATTTTTTCATATTTCTCTTCATATTTTTCATCATATTTTTATCATATTTGAAACTGTGACTATTTTTAAATGCAAAATTAAAGCATAATAGCAAGAAATAGCACACTTTAATCACAGTCATACCAAGGATAATTATATTATTTTTCCCTAAGATTAAATATAATTTATCAAGATGTAGATATTAATTGCAAGAATTATTTTAATCTTCTTCAAAAAGGTACTTCTAATACATTGGAAGTAGAGGACTACTAAGAAAGCTCAGATGGAATTATAGCCACATTACAGATTTCTGAAGAGAACTTAAGATTCAAAAAACAAATTCTGAAACTTAGAAAGTTGATGTTTTTAAATATTTATTGTAATTCATGTTTAGTTTTTATCAAAATCATTATGTTCTTTTTTTCAAAGATTTGGAGATTTCTTGGAAAAATTTCTTCTGATGAGATACTTTATTTTTTGAATGTCTATCTTTAATTTACTTATGAGCATGACATCTAGCCTGTCTGGTATATTTGCAAAACTATCCTTAAAACAAAGCTGAGGACAAGTGATTAGGAATAGAATCCATTTGCATTGTGTACTCTCATGGTTTCACAGATTAGTGAGCCAAACATTTGTTATATTTGAGTTCCCATTCAGCACCTCAAGTGGTCTAGGCTATGCAAGGTCTAGGCTTTATCACCACCTAAGCTCACTTTCTGCTCTGTGACCCTGGTTTATGTTCTTGAACATCACCAACAAATATCAATACAAAACAAAATTCCTTCCTATGACCTAGTAATGTCTCCTATTAAGCAACACCTGTCTAATCAAATGACTCCTTACCTCTTGAAAGCTTTGTAACCTAATTGTCATCTTTTCTGTTTGAATCTCTTTTAAAATTATTTCTTAGTTGATTTTATAAAGGAGTTCTAACTCAGCATGTCAGTTTGTGAGTACAATGAATCTTGATCAGTGTCACCTCTCCCATCATTCTCCCCCATCTCTCTCAATTCTACCCAGCACCTCAATTTACATAGTTCCATTTTCACCTAGGTACATTGAAAGTAAGACTGTGTTTATTCACCCTTCCTTTCCCCTTTAACCTCATCTCCTCAACACCTGTTTTAGCATCCTAGTATCCTTTTTTCCATCTGTAAGTTAGTTGTTGAAAGCAGTTACACAATTGAATCTTCTACTATATTTTTCTATGCATATAATCCTGTATATATATATTTATAATTGAGACTTACCTTTCATACATGAGTGAAAACATGAGTCCTTTGTCTTTCTAATCCTAGCTTATTTCACTTAACATATTTTTCCTCAGAATTTTCAAACACCCTTGGTGCTAACCAGAAAATAGCTGCAGCAAAAAGATAAAATTAAACTCCACAAAAGATGACTTTGCAAAATGCAGAGATGTAAAGAGAAGAACAATGAAATCAAGCATCTGAGACCTTAAGTGTTTTCCTTTAAATTCAATCCCAAGAGGGCACCTATGAAATATTTATACTTTAATGTCCCAAAAGTAGTTCAATCTGATCTGCCAAGTAACAGTTGCAGCAGAATTCTGTGTCCCAGGGTCAGACAATGTTGCTGAACTCAGCAAGACAGGCTCAGTTTCCACAGTCAATACATCTCATACAAGCTGTGTTTGAAAGTTGTAATTTAAGGGATTCAACTCCAGAGCTCTGTTTGAAATAAAAAAGGATCTTCTGTTTGTATCTTACACAGGTTGTTGTGTAAAGAAACTAAAATTTTCAGGATTGCGGTATGATTGTTACACACATAGAAAAAGTGAAAAGTGTTAACCAACCAATCAGCAATCTTTAAACAAGTTATAATTAAAGGTATGGAGGCTTCTTGGAAAAGTTTATCAATATATAGATGAGAAGAGCTGGTAAAGGTGGAGGGATGATAGAGCTGAGTCAATCTTAATTTATCTGTTGCTCAAAATAACACCATGATAAATAATCATCACCTTAATCCAACCCTTTCTCTTCAAGTGATATTTGAGACATATTATCAGCATACAAAACTTCAAAAGCTTACATATGTTTTTCTCATCCATGTAATCTAATCAAAGGTGCAAAGTCTGGATCTATGCCAGTACTAACTTCCTGACTGCACAGGCACAGCCTGCAGGGACCATCTGGAATTACTGGTCAGCCTCATGTCACATGACAGGTGCTACTGGTGTGGAAGATGAAAGGATGTGTAGGTCACGTGTCTCAAGATGACAGATTTCCTTGTGATGAACCACAGAGTCACAGCTTGTTAAATAATCCAGTGACAATGACAAAAGACAAAGACATCAGTTTGGAACAGAATCTTGCCTATCTGCCCATGACAAACTGAGCTATCTCTTCTCACACATGCTGACATCCCATAAAGCATTCCCACAAGTGGTAGCCAGAAATAGTCTCTGAAGACAGCCTCACAAGAGGCTGCTTATCTTTGAACAAATGAATGGAAAAACACCTGGTGTGCACAATGTATTTCTCTTAGCATCACAGATAAAAGGGATTTTTTTTTTTACCTAGGATGTTTCATGTGATGGGTCTTTTTCACATAACACCAAACCCTGAGCAGTGACATAAAAATAAATAGGGCATATCTGTTTTAAAATACATGCCAATTTTAAACTCTTCCCTTTTTTGTTTAATAAGTCCATGGGTCAGCTTTATAAGGTCATTTCTGTTTATTCGGAAACAATATGTCCATGAGACAAGTAATAACAGACAATCATAACAAACTTACCTTAGCCAATGCTTACAATGTAGTGAGCTAGTACTAATCACATAAAATGTGTTTTATTTCTACTAATCCCCCATATATATACATATATATACATATATATATCCTAAATGTGCTGGATAAACCATTTTCTTTAAAAATTGTTTTATTGTATCCATTTGAATATTGAAGAAACCAGGCCCAGAGAAATAATTTGCCTCCTAATGAGTGAATTGAAGGTAGGAATATGAGAGTCTTGGTTTGTCACTTCCAGCAACAAAATGGAAATAAACACTGTGGAAAATCTGAGAAAAGCTAAGATGAGGATTACAATCCTCACACTTAAATTTTTCAGTGATGACTCAGGTCTGAGGTTTAGTTACTTCTGTCACAGTATGATATTCTTTCAGGTATTTTACAACTGTGTGGTTATTCAAACAGAGAAAATAGCAGTTTCAGTTCACACTTGACACCACTCTTTGCCTTTTTTTTTGCTGTATAGTTTGTTCCTCTAATTCTCTGTGTTTGTACCTAACAAGCTTACCAGCCAAGGCTCCATTATTTGCATCTTACTCAAGCACGACTTTGGCTATGATGTTTCCTTTGAATATCGGTCTGTTCTCTTTCTGATGAGTCATTTTGTACACTTAAGCACACTCACTCATCCTGATATTATCATTTCCCCACATTTTTATTATTTGTACAAGGCAGTGTTACTTTTATATATAAGGAAGCATAAAATGTAACAAACCTCATTTGGCCCTTTGACATCTACTTTCACCCCCTTTACTCCTTATTGAAATAATCTCAACAAGTTTTATTGTTCCATTTTCACAAAAAACAGGAAGCATTTTGGCCATATTCACATATATTTAATCTTGTCAAATGTTCAAATAGTTGCACAATTTTTTGTGAGTAAAATTTTGGCTATACATTCTTCCCAGCATATTCCTCAAGAATTTAAAGTCTTACTTTTTTTATGTAAATCACCTGCTTTCAAAAAAGTACATATAAAGAGTGAGTGACAACTTGTTAATTTAAAAATTATAAAATAAGAAATTTCCATATTAGGAAATGGCACTGTGGCTCAGGGTTTAGAGCAGTAGCCTAGAGCTGAAGAGCTCAGGGACAACACCCAGACTCAGAATTCAAGTTCCATGACTGATAAAAAAAAAAAGAGAAAGAAATAAAGAAATTTCCATAGTGTAATTGAACTTAAATATATTTATCTAGTTCTCAAGTCTAGCTTACATTTGAATCCACTGAGACATATGCAAAACCACAATACACATTACACAGTCACATGCATACACAATCATGTATTATCTCCACAAGCTTTCATTAAGGCAAAATTTAAGGTACTTTGTCATGGAGAACATATTCTTAAATGGTTCTGTTATTCATGAAGGATAAGATAATGATTTAGTTTAGCCCCTGGTTTAGAACATCTTTTTTTAAATAATCCTGCCCTAGAGACATGAAAACTATTTGTATTATAAATTTTCATGGCCACATTAAAGTATGAACACTAGTTACTCTCAGGAACTAAAAGATCTTACTTATCAATCAGAAAATATTGACTACTGATGAGAACATAAAAAGGTTGTAGACTTTGAAATAATCATATACCAATTCTTTTTATGATATTTTTTATTGTAATTAATAAAAGGGTTACATGATATTTACCAGATATAAGGTGCATTAATCCACATACATTGATACCCTTTTACATGTCTTGGTCCCCATTACCCTACCCCCTACCCCCACCTTGTTTTCCCCCCTTCCCTATCCAATTTCAAATAACCAAATATAAATATATCCAATATATCAGATAACAAAGTGAGATACTGAAACAATATGAGATAACCAAGGGATAGCAAAAGAGAGAGATAACATAGTACCTTAAGGACAACAATCATTCATTATATGGCTTTTGTTTCTATATCCTAGAGGTCCTTTCAATTAGCGTCATACTATATGGCCTTATGTATCAAGGTTTTGCTCTATTGCAAATCTCTGCTAGGAGATCCCAAGGTTTCTACTGATTATGACAAATGCGGGAAACCATTGAGCCTATGTTCCTTTGAGTCTGGCTTACTAGAATTCTACACTGCTATGTGTATATCATATAATATGGCTTAAGACAATGCATTTTTTTTTCAGAAAACATTGGGATTTTTTTTGGGGGGGTGAGGAAAGGTAAGGGAAAGATTTTAAAAAACAATAACAGAAAAGGAAGTACCAAAAGTTCACTTGGAAAATGAATGACATATATTACTTGGAACTTTGGTCACAAGATTTGCTTAATTTTGTCTTCCAGATTCAAATTACTGAAGTGTAAATTGTTGAGATTCGTTTGTGCATGCTTACATATATGTCTTTTTTATTATTCCAGAAACTGGCATGACATCCAAAATGAAATCCATGTCAGAAATATCTCTTATACAAAACATCTTGTTAGAATAAGAGCTTGGGAAAGACAAGATTAACCAGTATGTAGAAAATTGGAGTTAATACTGTTTGATTAAGTAAACTGGTTAGATTTAAATGAGATAAGAAGTAATCTGTTGATGAAAATAAAAGAGGAAAAATAGTGTCCTAGTGAAACAATGAGAGGTTAGTCATTTTTAGTGGGATTTGAACTTGGTTTCCTGCAATAGAAGATTTTTGATTTAAAAGAAAACTAGCACAATTAGGAAGTTAAACTTCCAAATCACTTAATATGAAACTAATCATTTGAGTCTCTTGTCTTTTTCTAGACTAAGACCTATAGTAAAACTGCAGCTCAATTTCCAAGTGGAAATATATGAAGTTTATCTGTGGCTATTCATCTTTGTAAGTCAAGCGGTCAAGAAAGTCATAGCAGACATTGTGCTAGAGGTGAATGATGGCATTAAAGCATTATGCACCAAAACAGAAAAATGCATAAATCTATGAAAAGACATAAGAAAGTTAAATATAATAGAAATTGTGTCACAAGTTTGTAGATTAATTGATTTTATCTACAATGAGAAGTCACTCAGATAATAATAGCTTTACCAGTTCATAGTGAAAATAACAATGGCTTAATGTCTCCTAAGGAGGTAGAGAATGTTTCCATTTGAATAGACAAATGAAGATAGAAATAGAAGATAGTGTTTGAAGGCAGAAGCATTCTCTAATGTAATACTTAGATATTAAGACGATTTTAAGTAATATTTATTTGATGGGAGTGGAAATTGTGAGAAGTACAATTAGGTGCTTGAAGGCATGATGTGGAGTTGGGCTAGATGGTTAATTTTGGGAGTTTGATTGGATCAAGAAGGATCTGAGAGGTTACCAAAGCACATCTCTGGGTGTATCTATGAGGGTGTCTCTAGAGGAGGTTAACTGAGAAGCAAAGATGCAGTCCGATACTCTGAATGTGAATACCTTTTCCATCTCATTGTCTGAGGACCTAGATGAAGTAAGAGGGGGAAAGGGAGAGAGCCAGTTTCTATAAGTATCCTCTGTTCTCTCTCTCTTCCCAACTCTTACCCTCTTCTTCCCTCTCCCATGCTCCTTCCCCCTCCCTCTCTTTCAGACCTCCTTCCTTCTCTCAATCCCTCTTTTCCTTTACCCTTATCTCCTTCACTTCTTCTCTCCCACCCTTCCCTCTTCCCTCCTTCCCTGCCTCTCTCCTTCCCTTCCTTTCTCATTCCTTCCAGGCTACCATCATGGGTTTGGATTATGTTTTACCACTGCTCTGTTTTACCATTCCTTCCCTACCACCATGGGCTGAATATTTGGAAACTGTGAACCAAAATACAGTCTTCCTCCCTGTAGGTTGTTTTCCTTAGGTACTTTGTGATAGCAACTAAAGCTCCTTGGCAACACTGCTTGAAAAAAAAATTATTCATTATCTTAACTTCTGTAATTGTAAGCCCTCTGTACATCACCTATACAATCTAATTTTTTACAATAGTACAAGTGTGTTCAGAGTTTTCATAGAGATTAGTAACTCATGAGTAAAGGATTATTTGAGAAAATTTAGCATTCTCACCTGTTGTGAAGTCCTCAGAGTAAAGCAGACAGAAAGCATTAGGAACCAGATGTGTCCTAAGAGTGGCAAGAGACAGAAAATGTCAGATGCAAGAGGTTTCCAAGAGACCTACAGAGAAGTGACCACTGCTTTTTATTTACTTCAATATTTCTATCATTCAGCTCTAAGCTCTAGTCTCAAGTGAGTCAGTTTGTGAAACATTAGCTCAGTTGGAATGTGTGACAATTTACTACTTAAAAGGTCACAGAGGTCAAACCTGAAAGCTTCCCATATTTGAACAGAATTACTCAAACCCCATTTGAAATAGCATTTCGCTCATATTCTGCCTATCAAATTTTAGCTGGTCTCCTCAATTAGGGCTTTTCACTTGTGGAACTTATCCAAGCCAATGGTTTTCTTTGGCCTCTGATGTCCTTTCCAAATAATATTTGACAGGGAAAGAACCTTCTGTCTGCAGTACAGACAGAAAATAACATTAAACTCTATAGCAATGCAGGTTCATTATCATTTAAAAGGATTTTGAAAACACAAAGGTTATGAATTTGACCATATAAAAGCTCCACTTAGCTTGTTGGCATTGAAGGTGATATTGTATGTGGAGATCAGTTTTGAAGGTGGCAAAAACATCGCAAAACAAAGTAACAAACCAAAGCTTGAAAAGATATTTAAATTATAAAAAATAAAATAAAAATTATATAAATCTAGTTTTTCTAGATGTATATTACTGGATAGATTCAAAGTAAATGCCTACTCTAGGAGATAGCTGAATAATTCAGACATTATGACTTAAATTTCCTGCATTTTGGAGGATACAATCTCTGCAGTATTTCTGGAAGGTTTGTTGTCACATAATGTAGGCAGAGATTTTTTTTTGTACTTCTTATTCTGATTCTATGAAAAGCCCCAAATACAAAATTGAATGCACTACCTCTCTTCTATTTTGTGGGAAGAGATAGACTTTGTAATTTGTCCTACATAGTACATTCTAGGATTATACAAGCATCACTAGCAGATCCTGAGGTGATAATACTTCACGGAATCATGACACCTTAAATTTGGAAAAGACTGAGAATTATATAGTGAAACTCCCTCCTACTCAGGATAGAAATACCTTCTCCAACAAGGACATCCATGACAGAAATTATCACCCAAACTTTTCTTGAATGTTCTTCAAATCTTCCATCCTATAGCTTCTCCTATAAAAATGTAATTTTTTTCTGTAAACCTATCGAAGGCATTAAAAAAATCACTGAGTGAAGCAAAGCCAAATGCGAACTTTACAGAGCTAGAAAAATTTTAGAAACATCTCCACTTCTTGATTTTGTATTTGACCTCATATCACCTTTTCATGCACAATGATACTTGAAATTTTAATACTTAGTTATTAGATACTTTTGAAGCATAGCCATTTCCCAATCGAAATGTCCTGTCCTACCATTGAGGGCATTCACATCTCCTACTAGAGGAATTCCAATTATAGGGGCATGGCTTGTTCTTTGTTGACTCCATAAAACCATCTCATTATTACTTGATCTACAAAGTGCTTACAAATGGGCTATTCAATAATTTATTCTGGAATTCTTCCACAGTTCAAGTCAGATTTTCCAGTATGTAACATTTATGATGTAATTTATTGATTCATGCAGTTTGACAAATATTCATTAGTTACCTATGTATACTGTGCATCGAGGTCTTTGTGGTGTTAAATTGGTACTTATTTTTTTTACACTTCAGACTTTAGTAGTCTAAAGAGTGAAACAGAAAAGTAGACAGGCTGCAGAAATACAAAGTTGTAAGGAAGCTGAAAAGGAAGAAAATGTAGATGAACTTTACATTTTCTAGAAGATTTTAAATCTCATTGGAGGCACATTCAGTAAATAAAAGTCAGGTAAAAGCAATAATAATCAATGTAGAGGAAACAACGTGGTTCTAGGTCTCACTGACACACTTTAAGTTTCATGGATAGGAGTTTATTATATAGGAAATTGAGTATTGAGTAAGGTATATGCAGGTTACCATAAGAAACAAGAATAAAGAGGGTCCTACCCAGAGGATTGTTAACATTGTAAACAATTTTCTCAGGTCGCTTTTTCTTATTCTTCTCAATCTCTTTCCTTCCCTCCTTCCCTCTTTCTGAACCAAAAATGGAATGAGCAATCAGAAATATAGAACTGCTTGTCACAAATGGCCAAAAAACCCCACCATTTTCCATGGATAAATTATATGTGGAAGAAATAAGCTCTTGATAACAATTGATGTGAACAATAGTAATGGAGTTATAAAACCAAATTGTTAGGACTGTATGAATGATGGTAAGAAGAAAAAGCAGAAGCAGAATGAACACAGATAATACAACCATGAATAAAGTGGATGAGGATAATGTTGATTGAAATAAATTTCAGGGAATGATTTTTTAAGTCTTATCAGAAATTAGGTGTTAAAATAAAGATCAGGTGTTCAAAGAATAAAAATAACTATAAATCTAAAATAAAAAGGGAAACATTGAAAAGTAGTAAGTGATTAAGAAATTATCAATGCATTATCTAGTTACTTTGAGGGTGGTGAAAATAAAGCTACAATTACAGTTTTATTAAATGTATCCAGGGTATTGAGTGACATTGTTTGTAGTTACAGAGAAAAAAGAAAATACTTAGTCAAAAGTACCAGAAACATTTGATAAAATGGAGAGTACCTGAGAATTACTGGAGTAAAAATGAAAATATCTTGAAAGACTAACCTTTTGAAAGAGTTGATTTTGTGAAGGCTGATATCTCCCCAGATGATGGAGGAGTTAGATCTGTTAAGACAATCAGATATTAAATTTTACAGTGAATGAGATGTATAAACCAAGTAAATGTGTGAAACAGTAATGGGGTCTAAAAAGGTCTGATATTATTCACCTTGCATTTAGTCCTGTCTAGGTACTTATGGCTCACACCTGAAATCCTAGCAGCTCTGAAAGCTGAGATCTGAGGACAGAGGTTCAAACCTTGGGACCAGACCACTACAGTCCCCCCCACACACAATAGCTGTTCCATGTGAATGGGAAAGGAAAGTAATGTTTTATAATTTCAATTCAATTTTCAAACAGGAAAAGATAATAAGACAATATGATGCAGGAGAAACAGCAACAGGCTGTAGGGAGAGATATATTTAATTACATTTTATCTTATGGATAAAATTCATAACAGTTTCAGTTTACCTATGTAGATAAGTAAAAACAAATGATAAAGATTTGAAATGTGCTTAATGATTATGACAACAACAATTGTGATTACTAAACAATGATCACAAAGGCTTAACTACTTTGAGGACTTGTTCCATTGCAGATTAAAAATGGTGCCATTGGGGCCAGGAGTTTAGCCTAATGCTAGCGTGCTTGCCTAGCCTGCACAATGACCCAGGTTCAATTCCTCAGTACCAGATACATAGAAATAAGCCAGAAAAGGTTTTGTGGCTCAAGAGATCTAACCTTGAGAAAACCCAAGGACAATGCCCAAGCCCTGAGTTCAAGGCCCAGGACTGGCAAAAAAAATGGTGCCATTTACACAATATGTTCTTCCTTTTCAGATGAGCATTTTAAAAGTCTGAAAATGAAGACTTTACATAATTGATAAGGAAATTAATATTCCCCTGTGCTACTGTACAAACATGTGAGTACTAATATCAAATCTTTAGGCATTAGAAAAGTGACTATTTACAACTGCTAGTGCACGGAATAAGTTCCCCCTGAGAAAGCAGTGATTTCCATGACAGTTCTGTTGCTAATAGACTGTGATGTCTAAACAGCTACTTAACTGTATTTTCTCATCCTGAAAATGGGGTGAAAATGCTTATAAGTCAAGTCTCTTACAAGGACTGTGATAAGATTACAATGGACCTAGCTTACCCTGCACAAAGGAATTAGTAATTAGTAAGGGTAGTAATGAAAAAATTGGACATCGAAAGGTTAAACATAGCTGCAAGTATGTATGCGTGCACTCCCTAAAGAGAAACATTTCTACTCATGTAAATAATTTTATTGAGATTTTATTAACACTGATTTTTACATCATATTTCAAATGTCATGTTTAACAAACAAATATTCAAAAAGAGAATCTCAGTATGCAAAAACTGGCAAATAAATTTTAGAACATAATTAAAATTAAGCTAGGGTATGTATGGTATAGATGCATATCAAGTTATATATATAACATTATGTCTATAGAATATAAATCCCGTCATAGATTTTTATGTCTATGTAGTTATATTTATAACTCCAAGACCATGTCCATAACCTTGGGTACCCAAATATTGAGTCATTCTCTTGTACTGCTTGGATCTAATATCCACAAATCAATGAGACCATGCACGTTTTGTTCCTTTGACCTTGACTTATACTGCTCAACAAGATTTGCTCTAGTTTCATCCACTTCCCAGAGAATGCCATTATTTTATCTTGTCTGTTGGCTATGTAGAATTCCATCATATGTGTGTGTGTGTTTGTGTGTGTGTATATATATATATATACATATATATATATATATATATGCACTACATTATTTGTATCCATTCATTTGTAGTGGGTCATCTGGGTTGCTTCCATTGCTTGGCTATTATGAATAGTGCAGACATGAAGATGGCGCAGGCATCCTTATCATATTCTGGGTTATAAAGCTCATGGTAGATGCCCAGGAGTAGTATGGCTGGATTGAAGGGAAGATCTAATTTTAGTTTTTTGAGAAACATCCAAATTGCCTTCCACAGTGGCTGCACTAGTTTACATTCTCACCAGCAGTGTAGTAGGGTTCCTCTTTCTCCACAACCCCTCCAGCATTTGTTCTTATCTGAGTTCAGAATATTGGGCATTCTGATTGGGGTAAGGTGCTGTTGTAGGGATGTATTTATTTGTATTTATTTATGACCATAGATGATGAGCATTATCTCATAGGTTTCTTTGCCATTTTAACCTTTTCTTTAAATAAATCTGTCTTTCGCAAAGTGTCAGGATACAAAAATCAACCTTCAATTGTTATAGTATCTCACTTTGTTATCTGATATATTGAATTTATTTGTATTTGATTATTTGAAATTTGATAGGGAAGGGGGGAAAACAAAGTGGGGGGTGGGGGAGAAGGTAATGGGTACCAAGATATGTGAAAGGGTATCAATGTATGTGAATTAATGTACCTTCTATCTGGCAAATATCATGTAACCCTTTTATTAATTACAATTAAAAAAATAAAATTAAAAAAAGAAAAAAATCAACCTTCAAAAATCATTCGCCTTTCTGTATACCAACAATATACAAACAGAAGAAGAAATCAAGAAAATGATCCTATTTGCAATAGCCCCCACAAGAATAAAATATTTAGGAATTTACCTAACCAAGGATGTAAAAGAATTATTTAATTAAAACTATAAAGGCCTAAAGAAAGAAGTCAAAGAGGGTACCAGGAAATGAAAAGACATCCGCTGGGGCCGGGAGTTTGGCCTAGTGGTTAAAGTGCTTGCCTAGCTGCATGAAGACCCGGGTTCGATTCCTCAGTACCACATACATAGAAAAAAGCCAGAAGTGGTGCTGAGGCTCAAGTGGTAGAGCTCTAGCCTTGAGAAAGTCCAAGGACAGTGCCCTGAGCTCAAGCCCAGGACTGGCAAAAAAAAAAAAAAAGAAAAGAAAAGAAAAGACATCCCCTGCTCATGGATAAGAAGAACCAACACTGTGAAAATGGCCATACTGCCAAAATTGATATACAATTTCAATGCAAACCTCATCAAAATCCTAGAGACATTCTTTACTGAAATAGAAGATATAATCCAAAGGCTCATATGGAATAACAAAATGCCTAGAATAAACAAAGCAATTCTAGGCACAAAAAGCAATGCACGTGATTTTACAATACCAGACTTAAAACTCTACTGTAGTGATGACACAATACTCAGATACTCCAGGTCATTGACATGAATATGAAGACATAAATATAGCTATATAGACATATAGGACAATGATAGGATATATATTCTATATATATATTTGTGTATATACATATGTTTCCAAGATATACAAATATTCAGGTTAATTTTAATTATGTTCTTAAATTTATGTGCCAGTGAGTGCATAGATTTTTTTGTTGAATACTTGACTTTAGAACATGACAGTTGAAATATGATGTGAAAACTCAGTTTTAATTAAAAATAAAGATACTCCTGATTTAAAAAAGAACTCTAATGTAGAGCTATAATAACAAAAACACCTTGATTGGTATTGGCCCAAAAATACACCAGAAGATCAATGGGACAGAATAGAAGATCCAGAAATAAAATCACATACCTAAAATCAACTTATATTCAACAAAGGAGCCAGAGATATACAGTGGAATAAACACAGCATCTTCAACTATTGGTGCTGGGAAAACCAGACAGCCACATGCAGAAAACTAAAAATTGATCCCAGCTTGTCACCATGCACAAACATTAACTCAAAATGGATTAAAACCCTCAATATAAGCCCTGAAAATCAGGAAGTGCTACACAATCTAGTAGGAGAGACACTGGAACTGATAGACACAGGTAAAAACTTGAACAGAGTCCCACGGTCACAACAGATTGGAGAGAGACTCAATAAATGGGACTACCTAAAAATAAAAAGTTTCTGCACAGTCAAAGGCATTGCTAGTAAAGTAGAAAGATAGTCAAACAACTGGGAAAATATATTTACCAACAATACATCTGATAAAGGCTTACTATCCAATATCTGCAGGGAATTCATGAAACCAAATGGGCAAAGGAACTAAAGAGAGACTTATCATGTAAATATTTTTGAAGTTATATTTTTGTGTAAACACAACTACTGGTAAAGCAGTTGTGTTCCAGGATAGATAGGTGGAATTATCTTTATTAATGATAAAGTGCACAAAGATTAGATTCATAAATACTTAAATGCATCTATAAAGTATTCAACCACTCTCCCAACATAAATGTGTGCACACATGCACACACACAAACATACATGCACATACCCAGCTTTGAGAGACCTAATGATATATATATATATATATATATATATATATATATATATATATATATTCTTTTTCTCCACAAGTAAATGTTTGCTATTTCATAGCAGTTCCTCCAAACTACCAAACAAACCATTACAATTATGTTCATTCCTGGCACAAATTTATGAGCTGCTTTATAGCTGGAAAATATCTAATATAATCCAAGATATAGTGCTTCAGTACAGGTATATTGATTGCTCTGTTTAGATTTTGTGCTCTTGGCAGAGCTGCTTGCCTAATTATAGCAGCCTGAGACAATTGGTTTGTTTAGATATAAACCTCACTTTAGTGTCTTAGAAACTACAAGATAACAAAGTCACACATAGCAGAGATACAAGTTAATTATACTGTTCTCAAGAGTGTCAAACTCAGAGTAATGTGGGAGGAAGGCTACTTGAAGGAGAACTCTATTTAAACTCTCAAAGTAATCCCAAAGTGAATTTAATACTCTTATAATCACGATCACAAGAAGCTCTCACCATCCCTACACACTCCACTATTTTGAAATCTTGGTGCCACTTTGGGCATATTTTAATGTAGAAAAATTGCACCACAGACACAGCACTGCATCCCATTTACATTCACTTCAAATAAGGAATTCATGTACTATAAACACTGAAGAAATAAAAAAAACTGATTTTAAGAAAGGATACATAATCTCAGATTTGTTACTAGACAAATTGGTAAAAAAAAATGGATGGGTTTAAATATCTAACAATGTATCCCCAAGGAAAAACAAGTCCTGCCTGATTATTTCTCACAAAATGACATATAAGTAATGTACTGCTTTATAACAGTGCTCAGCTCCTTGGCATCGTGGTTGTCCTGAAAAGTGAGCCAATACAGCTATGAGTTCTCAACCTGCTTTTGGTTTCTTCCCTGATTACTAAAAACTCCCATGACTCTTAGAACTACAGAATACAAGATTAAGATTCATGACATGAGGAACTGAATAGGGTTGGTGAGAAAAATCACAGCAGGATATGCCAAAATGTGGGGTACATTTTTGTAACCCTTGCATCATGTGGCATGGTGAGAAATAGAAGTCATTTTGTATTTTAATGGAACTTCTCTTGAAAACAGAGCATTCTGTCCTAGCTTTAAAAGCACTAAAATTAGAAGTTTTGAGTGATCCCCCGAGTGAGATCAAATTTCTCAACATAGATTAAATAAAACTTGAGGATGGCATTATTTTAGCATTTCAAGATTATAAATGACTTCAATGCTTTGTGTGCTTTTTTTACTGCAATCTGAGAGTCTATTAATTCAGCAGATATATATATATATATATAAGTGATAGAGAAAACGTCACTGTAGAAAATACTGTAGCAAAGCTGAAACCCTTCAGATTGTAAAATGAAGTTATATAATAATTGAAGTATCATTATCATCATAATTGTCATAATATATTTGTATGAGTGTATAGTATAAACACACACATTTCAACATTGAGATAAATTGTCACCTGAATTACAGTAGCTACAGAAACACTTTGAGTATTGATTACCAGGAATTTACTCTCCAGCATTTAAATCACTTATGTTGAGATGTGAAGTATCTTATACATATTTTGGGGAGTAAACATATATCAGTAATGATTTATGTCTTTAATAAAGAGATAGAGAACTTGAAATGAAATGAGTGGTAGGCTCAGAGGATGGATGGATAGATAGAAAACATTTGACTGTTTTGATTCTCTAGCATCTAATTTATAGATGGTTAAAATTATTTTTAATTTCTACTTCTAGGATTTGAACCCAGAGCCTTATGTTTGTTTGCTGCAATGGTGCTCTACCACTTAAAACATAACTCCCTCCTTGCATTTTGCTGATTATTTTAGAGACATATTCTTGAAGACTTTTCTTCTCCAGTCTAGTCTTAAGAATGATCCTCCAGGTCCCAGCCTCCTGCATGGCTAATAACAGTCATGACATAACATGCAAATATGGTTTTAATTATTCCAATCTGTGATTATTGAGTTTTTTCCATTTATTTGCAAATTATACATTTCTTTCATCAATGATTAAAAATTTTCAAAATAGAGATCTGTCATCACTTTAGTGAAATTTATTTTTGTTCACTTTATGATACATTTGTAAAAAGAGGATTATTTCCTACTTTTACTTATGAATACTTAAAAATTTGATTGGGTCTGACTTTATTGTATTTCATTGTCAAGGTGATGTGACAGTCATTTCTTGAACATTGATACCCTTTCCCATGTTTTTCTTTCACTATCCCTCCCCCCAACCTCTACCAATCATCTTCTTTGGGTCTGACAATTATACAGTGATTTTTAAATCCTCCAACTATGCCGAATGTATTTATTTGTTCTGTACTTTTGAGTAGTTTGGGAGGTTTTTCTTTGCTTAAGAAAATAATTTATCATCATCATTTAGTGACTTGAAGTATTATCAATTTGACAATGTGCTTCAATTTACTAGTAAGTTTCTTATTTTCAAGTATATTTGTTGGTACATCTTTTTGTTTTCTCTTGAAGATTTTCCTTGATTATTTCTTGCAAGATAGTTCTACTGCTGATTAATTATCCCACATTCTGATTATAGACAAAAACATTTGTCTTTTTAATTTTTTTTACAATCAACTGCTTTTTATTTTTTTAATTTTTTATTGTAATTAATAAAAGGGTTACATGATATTTGCCAGATAGAAGGTGCATTAATTCACATATATTGATACCCTTTCACATGTCTTGGTCCCCATTTCCCTCCCCTCCACCACCCCCATCTTGGTTTTCCCTCCTTCCCTATCCAATTTCAAATAATCAAATACAAATAAATCCAATATATCAGATAACAAAGTGAGATACTGCAACAATATGAGATAACCAAGGGACAGCAAAAGAGATGAGAGATAACATAGTACATTAAGGACAACAATCATTCATTGTATGACTTTTATTTCAATATCTTGGAGGTCTTTTCAATTAGCTTCATACTATATAGCCTTATGTATCAAGGTTTTGCTCTATTGCAAATCTCTGCTAGTAGAGCCAAAGGTTTCTATTGATTATGACAAATGAGGGAAACCATTGAGCCTAATTTCCTTTGAGTCTGGTTTACTTCACTTAATATGATTTTTTCTAAGTCTTTCCATTTCCTAACAAATGGGTCGATGTCGTTTTTTCTGACAGCAGCATAGAATTCCATTGTGTAAAAATACCACTACTTATTGATCCACTCATCAACTGAGGGACATCTAGGTTGGTTCCGTATCTTTGCTATGGTGAATAATGCTGCAGTGAACATTGTTGTGCTAGTGGATTTAGTATGCCCTAGTTTCTGGATGGTTGGGTAAATGCCAAGTAGTGGAATTGCTGGGTCATAGGGGAGCTCCATGTTTAGACTTTGGAGGTACTGCCATATTGCTTTCCATAGTGGTTGAACGAGTTTGCACTCCCACCAACAATGTAGTAGTGATCCCTCCTGGCCACATCCCTCCAGCATCTGTTGTTATTCGTTTTCCTAATCCTGGCCATTCTAACTGGAGTGAGGTGGAATCTTAGAGTTGTTTTGATGTGCATTTCTTTTATGACCGGAGATGTTGAGCATTTCTTCATGTGTCTATAGGCCATTTTTATTTCTTCTTCAGAGAAGACTCTCTTTAAGTCTTTGGCGCATTTTTTCATGGGATGGTTGTTACTTTGGGGATTAGTTTTGGAGTGATTCAATTTTTTGAGCTGTTGATATATTTTAGATATGAGGCCTTTGTCCTTGTTTGGTTGGTGAAGATCTTCTCCCACTCTGTAGGCTTCCTAATTAATTTACTAGCTATGTCCTTTGCCATGCAAAAGCTCTGCAGTTTAATGCAGTCCCACTTATCCAGCCTTTCTCTTATTTGCTGTGATTCTTGGTCCTTATTAAGAAAGTTTCGATCTGTGTCAAAGAGGCCTAGTATATCTCCTATTGCTTCTTGTAAAGTTTTCAGTGTGTCGGCTTTTACCTCGAGGTCTTTGATCCATTTGGAGTTAATTCTAGTGCAGGATGACAAAGAAGGATCCAACTTTGGTTTTCTGCAGGTGCTTAACCAGTTCTGCCAGCACAACTTGTTAAAGAGGCTGTCTTTCTTCCATTGTATTTTTTTGGCTCCCTTGTCAAAGATTAGGTGGCTATAGGACTGTGGTTTAATATCTGGGTCCTCAGTTCTATTCCATTGGTCTTCAGGCCTGTTTTTGTGCAGTATCAAGCAGTTTTGAGAATTATAGCTCTGTAATAGAGTCTAAAGTTTGAAATTGAAATTCCTCTTGCGCTGTTCTTTCTGCTAAGAAGTGTTTTTGCTATACCGGGTCATTTATTATTCCATATGAAATTTTGGATTGCCTCTTCTATTTCTTTAAAGAATGACTTTGGGATGTTGATGGGTATTGCGTTGAATTTGTAGATAGCCCTTGGCAAGATTGTCATTTTCACAATGTTGATTCTTCCAATCCAGGAGCATGCGAGGTTTTTCCATTTCCTTACTTCTGCTTTAATTTCCTTTTTTAGTGTTTTAAAGTTTTCATCAAAAAGGTCCTTTACATTCTTAGTTAAGCTAATTCCTAGGTACTTTATTTTCTTTGAGGCTATTGCAAAAGGAGTTGCTTTCCTGATTATTGCCTCGTTCCTCTCACTGTTGGCCTAGAAGAAGGCAGTTGATTTTTGAGGGTTAATTTTATAGCCTGCTACCCTTCCAAAGTATTGAATCAGCTCAAGGAGCTTGGGAGTAGACTATAGGATTCTTTAAATACAGAATCATGTCATCTGCAAAGAGGGATAGTTTTACTTCCTCTTTCCCTACTTGGATCCCCTTTATGCTTGCTTCTTGCCTTATTGCACTGGCTAGGAATTCTATTACTAGGTTAAAGAGGAGTGGACAGAGTGGGCATCCTTGTCTCATTCCTGATTTTAGAGGGAATGGCTTTAGCTTTTCGCCGTTAAGTATAATACTAGCTGTGAGTTTGTCATACACAGCCTTTATTATATTGAGGAATGGTCCATGGATTCCTATTTTCTCCAGAGCTTTTAACATAAAGGGGTGTTGGATCTTGTCAAATGCCTTTTCCGCATCTACTGAGATAATCATGTGATTTTTGTCCTTGCTCCTGTTGATGTGTTGAATTATGTTAATTGATTTGCGTATGTTGAGCCAGCTTTGCCTCCCTGTGATGAATCCTGTTTGATCATAGTGTATAATTTTTTGATAAGTTGTAGATGGTTGTCCAGTATTTTGTTGAGAAGTTTTGCATCAATGTTCATCAAAGAAATTGGTCTATATTTCTCTTTCTTTGAAGAATCTCTGTCTGGTTTGGGGATGAGGGTTATACTGGCTTCATAGAATGAGTTAGGTAAAGAACCTTCATTTTCAATTTCGTTGAAGAGCTTGAGGAGTATTGGTGTGAGCTCTGCTTTGAAGACCTTATAGAATTCAGCTGTGAATCCATCTGGCCCTGGGCTTTTCTTAGGTGGAAGTTCTCTTATTGCCATTTCTATTTCAGAGCTTGTTTAGTTGGGTTAGTTCTTCTTGGTTCAGTGTGGGTATGGTCTTTTCAATTTTTTAAATGACAGCTTTTCTGTTTAAAATATTCTTAGTTGGCAGTTTTGCTGCCTAGCCCTTTGAGGATCTCCTGGCCCTTAAGATTTCTACTAAAAAATTCACTAGCAGTGTAACTGAGATTCCCTTGTATGCAGCAAGTCCATTAATGCTACGTTGATTTCAAATTTTCAAAATTCTATTTTTTCTGTTCATACTAATTTTATCATTATATGCATCCCTTTTGTTAACCATCTTTAGCCCTTGAACCTGTGTCTCCATTTCTTTTCTAAAATTTCTGTGAATTTTGTCTTTCAATAGAAGTTCTACACATTTTCTTCTCTTTCTGTGACACATAAAATACATATAGTAATTCTTTTCATGATGTCACATAAATTCCATTCACTCTATTCATCCATTCTTATTCCCTTCTCTTTGACTAGAAAACTTTGCCTGCCTTGTTTCACAAACACTTACATGCTGAATCAAGTAATCTGTGGCTTCCCTTTTCATTGTATTCTTTACAACTTTTCTATTTGTTTTATCATTTACATGTTTGACAAGCTTATTGTGTTCATGCATTATTTACATGATTTTGTTGATTTATTTGAATTATGTTGCAGTTCTTTGATCTTTTTTAAAAACAATTACTTTATGTTTTTTAGCAGTTGGTAGAACCGTAATTGTATTTAATTTGTTACTGGAAAATTGTTATGTTTATTTGGTAGTATTATATTTCCTTGGGAAATATTTTAAAGTTTCACTTTACTGTGTAAATTTAAAACACACATTTCCTTCAGTAGATCTTGACTGAGTTCAGTTAGAATTATGTTCAACTGTCATCCAAGATATGGACTGCGAGCCTCAATTCCGGAGATTCTATGCCTTCTCACCATTTCCCAAAGCCAAAGTGTACAATGTGGGTCTCTCATTTTTTTGCCTATATCCTGGCCTAAAAAACTCATTTATACTTCACTAAATTTCATAGGTAAAAGAAGCCAAGGCTTATAAACATTGTATATAATAGACTTGAAGCTGCAATCTGTTTCACATATCCCGGAATCAAGTCACAAGAGTGGCAGGAGGGAAGGAATACACATGAAATCTTGTAGGAGGCAACTTATTTTGTGCTCATTCACTAAGCTCTCATATTTTATATAGAAAATTGCCATCTCAGGGAAAGATGATGTAGAAATACTGTGATTACTTTCCTACCTTCTTCTATGCTTGTATTCTAAGAAGTTTTACTTCAGCGATGTGTGTCGTACCTTCTCTAATGGAGGGATGAGCTCCACTAAGGCAGTAGTGGTCACCTTTCATTTGATGATAGTTGTCAAATTCAGAGCAATGTAGGGAAGCCACCCTCTCACTGACATCTACAATATGTTAAATAATGTTCTATGCTTCTTCATTTCTTATTTTTACCATGTCTGTGTGTTCATATTTAAAGGATTTTCTTACAAAACCCAGTTGTTCTTCATTTTGGCCTAACAGTAATGTTATTTTGGTTGAAGTATCTAATTCATCTAACTTTTGTATAACTTATTTCTGTAGTTTGATTTGAAACTATTGTTTTACTATCAGGTTTTTCTTTCCCCAATATATTTTCTGTTCACTTGTCTCTGCTTTGTAATCTTGTGAACTTATACTACCATTATTAATCAATGCTCTTCTCTGTTGTCTAGTGAATTATACCTATTTTTAATATTCCTTTAGTGCATACTAATTAAAAATTTAGTTACAACTTATTTCAGTATGATATGTTATTAATAGTTTTGTTTCCTGTTAATGGTAGTATGATAGAATCCTTTTCTTTAAGGAAGCCATCTTCTAGCCAGGCTCCAGTGGTTTATACCCATAAATCCTAGTTATTCAGGTGAGTGAGATCTGAGGATTAAAATTTGAAACTTATTTCCAATAAGCCAGCAAAAATCCAGAAGTTGAACTGTGACTTATTTGGTAGAGCCCTACTTTTGAACAAAAATGCTCAGGGACAGTGGCTGGGCCCTGAGCTCAAGCCCACCACGCGCGCACACACACACACACACACACACACACACACACACACACACACACACACTCATCATCTATGTTTACATTATTGCTGTTCTGTATTTTAAGTCTGTACTGAAGTTAAAAATTTCATTTGTACTATCAGTATATCATTATTTTTGTTGCTGTTGTTGCTGCTATTATTTTCCAGTCCTAGGGCTTGAACTAAGGACCTAGGCACTGTCCTCAGAGCTCAAGCTCTATCCTTGGCCACAGGGCCATTTCAGACTTCTGTGTATGTGGTACCAAGGAATGGAACCTAGGGCTTTGAGCATGCTAGATAAGCACTCTACCACTAGGCCAAACTCCTGGGCCCACATTGTTTGACTTTCAGCCAAATATTGTCAGTGCTCCTTAATTCCTTCTTGCATCAAATGTATTTGCCTGGAATATTTATTCATTACCCTAATAATCTCTTTTGTGTATATATACAATATGAATATATACATATACTTCCTGATGGTTCATGTTCCAGTTTTAGTTGCTAGAAACCTTTATTTTATTTACCCATTTGAAGAACATTTTATTATGTGCAGAATCCTAGATTTGCATTACTTTAACACTTCAAAGAAATCTACTTTTCATTTTCCAACTTCCTTTGTTTCTCATGAGAAGCCATCTGTTAATCTAACTTTTCTTCTTTTAAAAAATATTGTAAATTTATGGAAGTGGCACTGTGGCTCAAGTGGTAGGCCAATAACCTTGAGCTGAAGAGCTCAAGGACAGATCCCAGGCCCAGAGGTCAAGCCCAATGACTGACAAACTAATATATATTCATACATATATACAATTCCAAAATATAATTTTTGTGATACTGTATTCCTCTTTTGAGACTTTTACCTAGTTTGCAGTATTAATCATTTTAAATTTCATACACTTTAAATATTTTTAACTTTTTCTTGTTTTCCTAGGTACGTCATTTGTATATTAATGACTTATTTTTTTGTCTTTTTTATTCTTGGGATAATGTATACAGTGGTTAAAGTTACATTCCTCAGGTAGTAGGTACATTACTTCTTATGTGTTGGTATCTCCTTTCATGTTTTTGTCATTTCCCTTCCCCCACCCTCTCCCAATCATTGTTTCCCTTTCCTATTTAAAATAAACAAATGAACATATATACAATATACCAGGTAACAAAGTCAGATACAGTATTAATATGAGAATAACCATAAGGGCAAAAAAAAGAGAGAAGAGAAATAACATACTCCATTAAAGATAAAGCACTTGCTTCTGTATCCTAGAGTTCCTTCCATTTAGATTTTTTAATTCTTGCAGTATAGATATTTTGTACTCCTTTGTATCTGTGTACTGTCCATATTTTTAAACCACTTATTTATATCATAATTTTAGATGCTTTGTTCTATTTTTCTCTAACTTCTACATTCCATTAACCAGCATTATCTTGAAATTATACAGCTATTTTCCAAAGTCAGGATCACTTGTACGACTGCTTCTATAATCCTTTTGACCTTATGGTCACTGATCATGATTCTTCTATTTCAAAATGGCTTGTGATTCTTTATGTAAAAATAGACATTATACATAACAATACTAAAGGGTATAACTTTATTTTTTAACAGAGTCTCTAGAGAAATTAAATATCTGCAATTGCCTTATGAAATTTTACACCAACTTCAATGGAGCCAGGACAATTCTGTGTCTACTTTGTTGCTTTTACTAGAGGGTATCACAGCAAGAGCTTACAACTGAAAGCTTAGAAATATTTGTTTCTCAGCTGGGTGTGATGGCTCATACCTGTAATCCTAGATACTCAGGAGACTGAGAACTGAGGATCAAGTTTCAAAGCCAGCCCAGGCACAAAAGGGCCTGAGACTCTTATCTCCAATTAACCTCTAGAAAATGGGAAGTGAGGCTTGGCTCAAAGGCAGGACTGTAGCCTTGAGCTGAAGAGCTAAGGGACAATGCCCAGGCCCAGGGGTAGGGTAGTAACTTTGAGCTGAAGAGCTCGAGGATGGCGCCCTGGTAGAATTGAAGCCCCATAACCCACAAGAAAAAAAAAAAGAAAAATATTTGTTTCTCACTTTGGAGAGATTGTGGGGATTTCCATACACTTCTGAAGTCTTGCCACTTAATTTTATCCTGTGTAACTTTTGAATAGGAGATATCCTGAGAAGAATTTTTTCTCTACCCGAGGCTCGGCCTAGATTTTATTTCTTGCTGTGTATGGAATGGATACATATGTCCAGAGAGAAAATCTATTTTTATATTGTCCATTTTAATTCACCAGTGTATCCTAACCCTACAGAAATTATATTTTATTGTGCGTTTTGTTTTTGTTCCTGCAGCAGTATACCAAATTTCTGCTCTCTGATTTTCTAAAATTTTGTTTCATATGTAGCCATCCACTTGATTTACATGTTGATATACTTTTATCAGAGAAAATTGTCATGTTTGACGTAATTTAAATCCCTTGTCCCACATGACTGTTAATGCTATTTTGGCTTATTGGTCCCAAAGCACTGGTTTTCTCTCTGAAGGAAACGCAGTTTCTCAGGCTCTAGAATGTACTTGAAATTGTCACATACTTCCAGGCAAAAGACAAGTATAAAGCCAGAACTCATCCTTCCATATTCTGAAATTTTCCATTGGGATACTTTACTATCATTTGAAGATCATAAAGTACGATTAACTATTTTTAATAGGTCTTCCATTTGACCATGCCCACTTCTTCAAATTATTTCCTTCCAAGTAGAATTCTCCACACCCTACTTCTTCATTTTCATTTTAAAAGCCATATTATTTCTCAGTTACAAAAGCTAACCCCTGTTGCATAAAATACACAGGGTTGTGGAGCATGAAGTTTGTAACTACTTTGCCAAAAAAAATTGAAGCCTTAATTTCTCCTGCTTAAGTCAGTTTTATCATGATTTTAAAGTTCAGTTTGAATCTAACTCATCATGGACACCTAGAATGAGTTGTAAGAGGGATCTACTTCAATGTTTGTGAAGTTATGCACCTTCTATCTGGTGAATATAATGTAACCCTTATATTAATCACAATAAAAACATATTAAAAATGATGACAAGAAAAAGAGAGAGAGAGAGAAAAAAAGAAATTCCGTGCAATTCCTGTCCATTGATGCTCCCTTTTTAAACACACACACACATTAAAAAGCTTATACGTCTCAAATTTTTGATAGAGGTAAAGATTCAGGGCAGAATAGATTTTGATGTTTACTACTTAATATCTCCCTTATAATTAAAAATTAACATTAAAATATTTTAACAGATTGTATAGAAATACAGCTGATAGATTGTATAGAAATACAGCTTAATAATATTTGAAAGATGAAGCACTATTACTTCCTTAGTTCCAGTCTCCTCTTAGCTCTTCAATTTGAGGCTACAATCTAAAACAGAAAAAAATGTACTCAGAACTTAATTGCCACTGATAGGAAGAATAAATTTGTCTCATTGAATTCGTCTGTTACATTGTTTCCCTGAATAGACTATTTCTAGCTATACTTTTATGTATTCCAAGCTTCAGGTTAACTGAAAAAGCCCACTCTCCTACTAATCAATTGTATCTTCCTGGCATAGAAAGTATAACTTTTAGGGGCCGGGAGTTTGGCCTAGTGGTTAAAGTGCTTGCCTAGCATGCATGAAGACCCGGGTTCGATTCCTCGGTACCACATACATAGAAAAAAGCCAGAAGTGGTGCTGAGGCTCAAGTGGTAGAGCTCTAGCCTTGAGAAAATCCAAGGACAGTGCTCAGGCCCTGAGCTCAAGCCCAAGACTGGCAAAAAAAAAAAAAAAAAAAAGTATAACTTTGAGCCCCAAAGCCAATCAGCTAGTGACCTGGAGAGTAACACTTATATACACATCAACTAATGTTAATAAAATGAAACCTCTTCTTTTGAAAAATAGCTTAGAGCCATATTGATGACATTTTGAAGCATGATTGTGATATTTTCTTCAGCAAAAAGAAAAATTAAAGTATTCCAAGGGAGTCCCTGAAGTACTTCTGATTAAATTTTTTTCAGGAGGGCATTTTATTAACAAAATTCAGCATCTTCTAAAGACTTGTGGCTGTACAGTAAGGTTGACGTGGGACAGTGCAGTTCCAGGGTGGTTTTGAAAGACAAAACATATGTTTAGTTTTGTTGGTAACAAGGGTTTGAATTTAAGTGCTCGTTTGCTCTTCTTGCTTATTCTTCTGACTATTGTGAGCTTCCTATTATACCTTGCCTTCCATCATACATATTTAAGGGCTAGAGGTTGTCAGTAAAGATGTAACAGTAATTTGCACATATTTTAACATATAAGATATAGCATGTAACATTTACCATATAAGATCAAATATATCACATATGGTAATATCAAACACATGTGTGAAATAAAATTGTTGAAAAAATAGACAATAGATTTAACAAGCCTTTACAATATTTAAATAATATCTTGTAGAAATAACATGTAATTAAAATTTCCTAAAATGTTACAGTCTTATTTTAGTTGAGAACAAGAAACAATTTAATAATCTTGCTGTGTTTCATGGATTCATGTGTTTAAAAATTATAATCTGGAAAATTGCATCACTGTAATATACATCATAGAAGCAGAGTCAATAGGAAATTCAACAGGAAATTTTTATTTTAAAGAACTTGCTTGCATTGTTTCTGGTTACAGCTAAGTATATCTGGCATTTGTAGGGTAAGGAACTAGCAGACCCAGGATGGGACTCAGTGCTGCTGATGTCCATAGAATGTCTTCTTAATTCACGTCAATTCAGCTCTGTGTTTAATTCCTTTCACCTGACTGAATGAGGATCATCTAAATTATGGAACATCAAAATGCAGATTCAATAATAGTTACAAGATGTGAATTTTAGTGTGAACTGATTTTTTTTTATTTCAAAGTGTGGTGAAAATTATTTAATCAAGCTTTGAATCCTGTGGTCTTGATGAAAGAAAGAACAAAATTCATAGAGAAAGAAATGCTATTGAATATATTTTAAAGTCATATGTAAGAGAATTTTTGTCTCAGCATTTATAATGTATCTAATAGTCGTAGGAATGTTTTTTTACTTTAAATTACATTTTTATTTTATTTTGTTATTAAAGAATTTATTAACATTGGTTTTTACATCATATTTCAAATGACATGTTTAACAAACAAGTGTTCAAGAAGGGAATCTCTATATACAATCACTAGCACTTAGTTTTTAGAACATAATCAAAGTTAGGCTAAAGGTTTGTATATCATAGATACATATTGATTTATGAAATGAAACATTATGTCTATAGAGTCATATGTTTGAATGCTTTTTATATAAAATGTTTTTGTAACACAATGCCATCAATATGTATTTCCAATATCCTGAATATATAGGTTAAAACTAGATGGACTGTGTGTGTGTGTGTGTGTATGTGTGTGTGTGTGTGTGTGTGCGCGCGTGCGTGCATGTGTACAGACATTTGTGCTGCTTTTGGGACTTGATCTCAGGGTCTTGCCATTGACCCTTTGGTTGTTTTTGCTCAAGTCTAATGCACTACCACTTAGTCAACATCTCTGATTTATTTCTGGTTATTTGAAAATGACAATCTCATGAATTTTTCTGACCTGGTGCACTTTGAATCTCAATGCTCAGCCTTCTTAGTAGGTAAGACTATATAGGTATAAGGAAGGGAGCCTGGCAGAAGCAACTATTTTGTAGATGCAATATACATACTCATCAATTATATACCATTATTATTGACATATTTGCACATATAGGGAAATAGAGAAATTGTTTCCATAATCCGTATCAATGTACAAATCTAAGGTTAAAGAAGACAAAAAATTTCAGTTGTAAAAGATATACTATGGGATTTTTTTTCTTTCTATAAAAAAATTAATATTGTTATTGTAATTAATAGAAGGGTTACATTATATTCACCAGATAGAAGGTGCATTACTTCATAAACATTTATTTTTTTCTGTATTATTTGCATTTCATCACTGGCTAGTGGAAGAAGATGAAATCCAAAGAAGCTTGAACTCTTCCCCAAAATATACAAATACTCTCATATCTTAACAACACTGTTCCCACTAACTAAACCATGGAATCAACCTATATGTCTTTCAGTGAAACAATTTATTAAGCAAATGTGGTGTGTTTATCCAATGGGTTCCTACTGAATCACAGAAAAAAAATAAAATATTGACCCCGGCACTGTGGCTCAACCCTGTAATCGTAGCTGCTCAGGACTCAGGAGGCTGAGATTTGAGAATCACGGTTCAAAGCCAGCCCAGCAGTGAAGTCCCAGAGACTCCTATCTTCAATTAACCACTAGAAAACCGGGGTAGGGCAGTAGCCTTGAGGTGAAGAGCTCAGGGACAGTGCTCAGGCCAGAGTTCAGTCCCCACAACCACCAACAACAATAATAAAAATAAATAGAAATAAATAGATAACTAAAATCCTGTCAAAGATGGAACTGAAAGTCTTTGTTTAGGGACACAAGAAAGGAATAAGAAGACAAATGGCACATGCGTTCAATCAGAGTAATTAGAAAGGCAAACATGAAGAAGACTGGAATGGAATGTTTTAATTGCAATGTATGAAGTTATTTCCTGTTTCTTTATTTTTTCCCCTTGGCTTACCCCCTGTTGTTACTATTTTTGTTTTGTTTTGTTTTGTTTTTGCTACCTGAGTCTTGAATTTATCTTATCTGGGGAAGGTAAGAGGAACAACAAAATGGTGAGAGCAAGGACAAAGGATGAACCAATGCAACAATGATACCACAAGTCACTACATTGGAAATGAACTTTACAACTTGAGGTGGGGGGTATCTGGTTGGGTTGAGGGAAAGTGGGTGAAAAACAAGGAATGGGGTGACAATGTTCCACAAGAAATGTACGCATTACCTTACTTTGGCTGTAACCCCTCTGTACATCATCTTGACAATAAAATTAAATTTTAAAAAAGAGATAAAGAAAGGGGAGGAGAAGAATAAATATAAATTTAAAAGGAAAGACCAAAAATGCAGCTGAGCTTAATTCTTCACTACCATTGTGTATTAACTTACAGGGCAAAGAAACAATGCAATTACTAACACTTAAAAAATGATTAAAGAGTTATCATTTTAGGAACACAGGAATGGGGAGAGGAAGGGTGAACAAAAGTAGTCTTTATACTCAACGTACACTGCTAAAAAATGAAACATGTAACTTGTGGGTTGGGATAGAAGTAGGGAAATAGGGGAAAACAAAGGAATGGGTGACATTGTCTGAGAAGCATTATACTCATTGCCTGAATTGTAACCTCTGTGCAATTCCTTAATAAGAGCAATAAAACCATACCACAAAATAAAGAAATGTAAAGAAGGGGGATTGAAGAGGAAGCATATTGTTGAAGTGGATAATACAGATCAAGATCCATTGTATTCATATACCACTTTGTTAAATGAAACCTCCCTTGTACAACTACCCAAAGATAATATAAAATATGGCAATACACAAAAGTCATTAAAAAGTAAATATATTGGACAAAAGGAAAGCCTTTAGTAGTCAAGGGGTAGAATTTGATCATGAACTAAGCATTTTGATGAGCCTCCTTTGGTCTTCAAGTGCAACAGTCATAGATCTTATCACACCGCTTGTGGAACATTTCTACATTCCTGCCTTTGTGTTCTACTGTTGTGTTTATTCACTGTCACAGCTAACTTTCTTTATGTATTTCTGTTTCTGTACATATTTGTGTCCTCTTTCCTTGTCCAGTGCATGAAGTGCTGAAGAAATAATGATAGAATCAAAATATGTTATATTTTAAACATAAATTAATTAAGCAAAATAATAAAAAGACAAAGAAAAGTAAAATAAGAAATAATAGATAAAACAGCAGTGCTAGAGAAATTGTGAGATGGTTGAAAGAAATGGTCATTACCCTGATTTGATTACTACATATTATATACATAAATATATATATATATATTTGATTACCATACTATATCTCTGATTACAAAAATAGTCATATTTCTCAGGGCCATTTTCTAGAAACTCTACTAAGTTCTTCTAAACTCAATTATTTCTTCATATCCACATATCACTGACTATTGTAGTTTAATATTATGTGTTAAAATAGCACGAAATCTACAAATTTACTTTTCCCCAAAGATACCTTATGGTTCTTTTATTTGTTTTGGCATTTTAAGTAAATTTCTAAATCTGAATCTTTTAATGAAGATGTTGCTGGATCTTCACAGTAGCACTGATGAGTCAAGGGAAAGTTGACATCTTAAAATACATTTGTCTTCATTCTTTGTATGTTATCTGCTTTCATCAATATTTTAAATTCTTCAACGATAGATTCTATATCAAAAGAGGTTTAGCTGCTTACATTCAAGCTATTCTAAGTCCTGCTTTTGTATGAGGAATCAGTTTCCAATACCTGTTTATTAGTAAATGGAAATATGAGTGAATTGCAAGACTCACCTTGAACCTTTGATTTGTTAAGATGATGTTTCAGTTCCACATCTTTTATAAATTCCTTTGGACATTTCACATTTGAAACTGTGATCTCGAAAAAGAAGCAATTTGAATCTCTTTTTCCAATAAATTGCTTTTTTTCAATTAAAGAATTTATTAACATTGATTTTTACATCATATTGCAAATGTAATGATGTATTTAACAAACAAGTATTCAAGAAGGGAATCTCTATATACAATCACTGACACTTAGATTTTAGAACATAATTAAAATTAGGCTGAGGGTTTGTATGTCATAGATACATATTACTCTATGTAATAAAACATTATGTCTATAGAGTCATAAATTTTTATGTCTATGTAGTTGTGTTTATATTTCCAATACCATGTCCACACATTGGGTGCACAAATATTGAGTCCTCACTCTTGTACTGTTTGGATTTAATAGCCACATATTAAGGATACCATGCACCTTTTGTTCCTTTGATCTTGACTTGTCCCACCCAACATGATTTGCTCTAGATTCATCCTCTTCCCTGTGAATGCCATTATTTTATCTTGTCTGTTGGTTAGGTAGAATTCTATTGTGTGTTTGTATATATGTATATATATACATATATATCACATTTTTGTAACCATTCATCTGCAGTAGGGAATCTGAATTGTTTCCATCGCCTGGCTATTATGAATAGTACAGAGATGAACATAGCTGAGCAGGTGTCCTTATCATATCCTGGGTTATGATGTTCAGGATAGATGACCAGGAGTGATATGATGGGATAGTAGGGAAGGTTCTTTAAGGAAACTCCACATTGCTTTCCTGAGCGGCTGAACTAGTTACAATCCCACCAGCAGTGCAGTAAGTTTCCTTTTTCTCCACAACCCCGAAAGCATCTGTCATTGTCTGAGTTCAAAATCTTGGCCATTTTTATTGGGGTAAGGCAGTATCTTAGTGTTGTTTTAAGGACCAAGACATGAAAAAGGGTATCAATGTTTGTGAAGTAATGCACCTTCTATCTGGTGAATATAATGTAACCATTTTATTAATTACAATAGAAATATATGGAAAAAATTTAGAAAAACAGAGCAGTGCAGTACCACCGCATGAAAGATATGTAGGGAAGACAACTGTGATTTCCTCTGGGGACTTTTAGAAACACTAGCCTACATGAAAGTTTTCTTCTCTATCAGAGTAAGAGCTCTGGCTTTTGTTCATCTCCCTTGCATTCTGCAATGTGAGAACTGGAAAGTCCCTTTTCTCATGATGCCTTTCCAAGTGTGGTACTGAGTAGGGAAATGACCAGAAACTCAAGGGAAGTCATCACAGAAGGAACTGTTTCAGGCTCTTTAAATGCTCAAAGCATATGAGAAAATGTTCATCATCCATAGTCATAAAGGAAATGCCAATGAATTTCTTTTATTTTATTGCCCTTAGTATTATGTCTAGATTACCCAAGGCAGCATAGAATTAAAGACTTTGATATTAATGAGAAAATATTTGGTAATAATTTTTAGAACTTGTGCCTGTGAGGTATTTTGTATAAATTATGATTTATTTTTAAAAATATTCACTGTTATTCCTTGGTTTTGATCTTGACTAGAGAGTGAACTTTATCAAAAAGCCTTCAAGGTCATGTGATTTTTTTTTTTTTTTGCCAGTCCTGGGCTTGGGCTCAGGGCCTGAGCACTGTCCTTGGACTTTCTCAAGGCTAGAGCTCTACCACTTGAGCCTCAGCACCACTTCGGGCTTTTTTCTATGTATGTGGTACCGAGGAATCGAACCCGGGTCTTCATGCATGCTAGGCAAGCACTTTAACCACTAGGCCAAACTCCCGGCCCAGGTCACGTGATTTTTATTATTCTGATATTGAATTGGTTCTTTAGTGTTGAATTTCTGACTTAGTCCTATGTGCTGTGGATCATGTGATATTCTTTCTATCTCCTCAGTAACACTTCTTAGCTTAGTAAAACTAGAAAACCAGAGCTTTGTTTTCCCCAGCTCTTTGACACATTTGGGGTAATTAGATTGCCTAGGAGACCAAGTGATGAGAGACATTGGGGTTAAAGAGCAAATAAAGATTAATTGCTTTTACACTCTTCAGAACAAAATTTCTCTGAAGGAGTAAGTGTTAACCTTTACCTTCAAGTTTTAGGTACTAACTACCACTGCTATTGCTGCCTCCTACACCTCCCATCTTCCTTAGACATATCTGAGGCTAGACCAGGACAGAACATGTGGAACAATGACAAGAAGTATTTTCTTACTCTCCAAAGCCTCATGGTTTTCTTTATCAGTCCTCAGATGACAAATAGTAGCCTTTCCTTGTCACACTCCTTCATTTAGCAAACATTTACGAGTCTTAAGTTTCCTTTGAGTTTATGCAGCAAACTATCAGAAGAAAAGGGAAACTTACTTCCAGTTTGAGGTACATCAATTCTACTACCTGTTACACAGGTACTCAGAAATATTCTTGAATTGTGTCCTGAAACTTTACACATATTCAGTGTAAAGGTGCTTGCTCCAGCTTCCTCAGACATGGAATTGATGTCAATTTTAGGTAAACATGGTGTTCTTTATAGTATGTCTTATACAGAATATATATTCTGTTAGTACTTTATTTCAACATTTGATTTTTATTTTCCATAGTTAAGAAGGAAATGGACTCTTCATCATGTATATTTTTCGTTTTTTTTCTTCCAAATCACAGCAGAAAAAAAATGAGAATTTTCTTTTGTTTTGAGACAGGGACTTGCTATTTGCACAAATCGGTCTTGAATTCTTGGACTCAAATCTGCACTTCTCAGTTTTCCAAGGATCCTGTCATTGACTTTTAAGTAAAGAACTACATGGATCATATACTAGACTCTGTACATAACAAAAGCTGACTGTAATTTAAAAGGTTAAAAGTACGAATGTTTCACTTATCCTCATCCTATATGGCCATATCCACATAGCTATTGAGCACTTGTCTTTCTCTACTAGGTTTATCTGATGTGGTTACTGTATCTGACTTTGGCACCTGACGTATGTATATATGCTTATATGAAATAGCTAAAAGAAGGGGAAAATCAAGATAATTGGGAGGAGGCTGGGAAAGGGAAACTAGGAGAAACATGGTAAGGGGTATCAATGTTCAAGAAGTAATGTACCCACTACCTAATGAGTGCAATTGTAACTTCTCTATACATCACTCCAACAATAAAATACAACTGAAAGAAAAAAAGAATGTTTTTCTGAACATCTATTAATAAGAAACATCTAGAATGAAGAACAGATCAGTTTTGTATCAGCTTCAGGTCATGATGTGGCCTTCCATTACCGTGATCTATGTTTGTTCAACAAAGCTGAGCCTTTCATTGCTGTCTCCTTAGTGTTTTATGTGGTATAGCAAAACAATGATTTGTGAAAAAACAGACAGACTTGAGTTTTGCTCCTGAAACTTCTTTTCATCTGTCACCTTCTAGTAGAAAAATAGTAGGGACTTGTTTTGACTATCATCTCTGTAGAACTCTAAGTAGAGAAAAAAACTTTAGGTATTAACAAATTTAAGGAATTCTGGGTTCATAGATATTAAAGTTTAGCTGCAGATGTGTTTATTATATCTTTGCCCATGTTGTTTAGAATCCACACAAAATGTCTGAATACAATTTCCTGGAGGCAAAAGCTCACAAAGATCATGAACCAGAAAACTAAAGCAATAGATTCAAGATCTGTTTTTTTTTTTTAATGTAAGGAAACTATGCCATACATTTGTATTAAAATGTAAATTTTCCTCATATTTGAAGTCCTATTGCTTAATATTATTGGTTCAATTCTTCTGTTTTATTTCCCCAAAGTGTTTGAGATTAAAAAGCAAAGACTCAATGCAATTATGTTCTTCTACTTTGTCTCAGATGAATCTCTACAGTCTATCATGTTAATAGAATACCCCAATTTTTTATCTGTAAAAAAGAAAACAGCTTTATTTAAATGAATCCAATTTCTTTTCAAGTGACATTTATAAATGCACTTTATGACTTCTTAGAAAAGTACTGTACTTTTCGTAGTTCTTAATCCCATAAAGGTCTTGGCTCTGCCCCTGGAATAAAAGACATTCTTTTGAATCAAACAGCACATAGGGATGAGCTGTGGTAATAGCAACATATATCTGAGCATAGATAAATAGGCTTATGATTTGTCGTTGCAGACAGAATTTTTACCTTGAATATTATGTTCTACTTAAACTCTTATTAAATTTTGTGTTCCAACCACTGAACTAAAACTTTACAATTTAATATTTAATTTGTGTCACTAATAAAAACACCTAATATAAAAGACAAAAGATAGTATCTTGAAACTCATTGAAGAATAAATATAGACAGATGAAAGACAGATTGAAGTTAATATAAATTTAAGTAAGACACTATTTTTGTTTATGAAAATTTAGAAATTATATATTGATGCTATACAATATGTCCTATATATATCATATATATATAATATATTGTAATGATAAAGTTCATGTACTAGATTGTAAAGGTTAGTATCTGTTATGTCCATTATGAGATGTCTACATACTTAGCCATAAAATTGCTAGTTAGAAAATCAGTGGAACAGATACATAACTAAATAGATAGTCAAGTATGGATTGTCTTCAATTGTTCTGCTACAAAGATTCCAGAACTATGTATAAGCATTAAAAAAATGTATGAACCTGGTGCCGAGACAATAGGGATGCTGCCTAGCTCTCTCCCACAAAAAGAGAGAACCAAGGAATCCCACGAGCCAACAACCTTAAGAAATCCACAACAACAAACTCAAGAAGCAACAGAGAAGGGTTCAAACCAGAAAATAAATCCAGATAAAGCTTACATCCAACTTTCTCAAAGAATTCGGAACCCGAGGACCCCTCCCCCACCCCTCGCCTCTGGCTCCAAGCTGAGAAAAGCAGCAGCTGAGGGCGCCTGGCCTGGCAGGCCCGACGACTGCAGAAGCCAGCGGCAGAAGCCAGTCGCAGGAAACAGCACAGACCAAAACAAGCAGCAGAACCCAGACGCGGACCATAAGCAGCGGCAGAGATCCGAGGGAAGTGAACGATTCTCCAACACCGTGGAGCATCCACAGCCAAACACAGAGGAGTAGCCCAACGGGTAGCTCAGTGGGTAGCCCAGTATGACCCCAAACCCATCAGGAAAGCAGAGCTGGTGCCAAGCTATAGAACGTAACTCAGACCTCTCTACCCCGCCCGAGAAAGACTAGCAGGAGCAAGGGGCAAGGAATTTAGAATCCTGTACCCTCCCTCAACAGCCCCCTCCCCCAGGCCATTGACTGGAGACTGACAGGTGGGCGGGCACTAAGATCCAGCACCCCACCAAGGGAGGTGGAGCTGTCCCTGCTTCCACCCATCCAACAGGTTCCTCTCCTAGGCTTCAACTGGAGACAGACAGACGGGCGGGCACTAAAACCCAGCACCCCACCAAAGGGGGCAGAGGTGTCCCTGCTACCACCTCGCTCAACATGTTCCTCTCCCAGGCCTTTGACTGAAGACTGACAAGTGGGTGGGTGCGAAGACCCAGCACCCCACCAAAGAGGGTAAAGGTGTCCCAGCTCACCCGCCCAACAGGTTCCTCTCCCAGGCCACTGGATCTGGAGAGTGGGGGGTGCTGAGACCCTGCCGTCCAACAGCAGGTGGGGTGCGCAGGAGTCTAGGAGCCAGCACCTGTCCCCCTCAAATCTTGAGCCTGACACCATCCAGCTGGGAATCCCCAGCAAGACAGCACCAAGGGGCCCCCTACAGTCACAGACTCCTGACCAAAGCCGTGGAAACACAGCAGGGAACTGAAGGGCCAACCAGCAGCCAAGGCCTCCTTCTGAGAATCAGAAAGGCCCAGCTTCACCCTTGGAGCCCACATCCTTGGCTAGGCCCCGCCCCTGGGAACAGAGCAGACACCAGCTGGCCTATCTGAGAGTCCCTGGAAACTCCTAACCCCAGACCCTTGGCCGGAGGTCTGCCCCTGGAAGCAGCACAGGAAAACCAACCATCCGCCCAGCACGCTGAAACTGAAGAGTGCAGACCCAACACACCGCCCACTGTGAGGCCACTGGTTGGGCTGAGAGCTAGTTGTGCAGCAGCACACAGCCTCTGGGTACAGGCCAAACATCCGCAAAAATTGCAAACTCTGACCCAGTCAGCAAAGGAATCAATTTGGCCAAGAACCACAGGTTTACACAGATTCCCAGAACCAACGGTCCCAATTCAAGTAAAGACCTCCACCTACCGAACACAGAGCAAAGTGCAACAGTTCTCGATGCCTAGGAGAATGCAAAGATAAATTACAACATACATAAATAATCAAAGTCCCCCGCAAAGCCCAAAAGGAAACAAGAGCAAAAGGACGACACCTGAAGATACAAGAAATATGACTCAAATCAAGGAGATGATTTTGGAAATGACTAAGGAAATTAAGGCTGAATTCCAAAAACATAAGTAAGAAATTTCCAAAGAACTCTTCGAATTCAAAAGAGAAGTGGAAAAGTTCAATACCCTCTCAGCAGACATGATCAGCTCAGTGTCCACACTTCAAGCAAAAATGGAGGCATTAAGCAGCAGATTGACTGAGATGGAGAATAGAACATCAGGAATGGAAGATAAAACACAAGAACTGGAACAGAGAATCGCCACCTTGGAAAAATCAGTCAGAATCCACCAGAGAGAGCTCCAGGAACTGGCAGATGCAGCAAAGAAGTCTAATCTTCATATAACAGGGATTGAGGAGGGCGCAGAATTTCAGGACAAAGGAATGCAATCATTATTCACCAAAATCATAGCAGAGAACTTCCCCAACTTCAAAAGGGAAAATATTCACATTATTTAAGGTTTCAGGATTCCAAACAGGCAAGATCCTAGAAGGAACTCATCTAGACATATCATAGTAAAGACACTAGACCCGAATACCAAGGAATTGATCTTAAATGCTGCAAAAACAAAGAAAGAGCTATACTACAATGGGAAAAAATTCAAATTTCATAGGGAATAATAAAAGACCCCATATAGCAAAAACACTTCTTAGCAGAAAGAACAGCGCAGGAGGAATTTCAATTCCAAACTTTAGACTCTATTACAGAGCTATAATTCTCAAAACAGCTTGGTACTGTCACAAGAACAGGCCTGAAGACCAATGGAATAGAACTGAGGACCCAGATATTAAACCACAGACCTATGGCCACCTAATCTTGGACAAGGGAGCCAAAAAAATAGAATGGAAGAAAGATATCCTCTTCAACAAGTGGTGCTGGCAGAACTGGTTAAGCACCTGCAGAAAACTAAAGTTGGATCCTTCTTTGTCACCCTGCACTAGAATTAACTCCAAATGGATCAAAGACCTCGAGGTAAAAGCCGACACACTGAAAACTTTAAAAGAAGGAATAGGAGATACATTAGGCCTCCTTGGCACAGGTCGAAACTTTCTTAATAAGGACAAAGAATCACAACAAATCAGAGAAAGGCTGGATAAGTGGGACTGCATTAAACTGTAGAGCTTTTGCATGGCAAAGGACATAGCTAGTAAACTAATCAGGAAGCCTACAGAGTGGGAGAAGATCTTTACCAACCATACAGTGGACAAAGGCCTCATATCCAAAATATATCAACAGCTCAAAAAATTGAATCAATCCAAAACTAATCTCCAAAGTAACAACCATCCCATGAAAAAATGGGCCAAAGAATTAAAGAGAGTCTTCTCTGAAGAAGAAACAAAAATGGCCTATAGACCCATGAAGAAATGCTCAACATCTCTGGTATAAAAGAAATGCAAATCAAAACAATGCTAAGATTCCACCTCACTCCAGTTAGAATGGCCAGGATCAAGAAAACGAATAACAACAGATGCTGGAGGGGATGTGGACAGGAGGGATCCCTACTACACTGTTGATTGGAGTGCAATCTCATTCAAGCACTATGGAAAACAGTATGGCAGTGCCTCAAAAGGCTAAACATACAGCTCCCCTATGACCCAGCAATTCCACTACTTGGCATTTACCCAACCATCCAGAAACAAGGGCATACTAAATCCACTAGCACAACAATGTTCATTGCAGCATTATTCACCATAGCAAAGATATGGAACCAACCTAGATGTCTCTCAGTTGATGAGTGGATCAACAAGATGTGGTATTTGTACGCAATGGAATTCTATGCTGCTGTCAGAAAAAACAACATCGACCCATTTGTTAGGAAATGGAAAGACTTAGAAAAAAATCACATTAAGTGAAGTAAGCCAGACTCAAAGGAACTTAGGCTCAATGGTTTCCCTCATTCGTCATAATCAGTAGAAACCTTGGGCTCTCCTAGCAGAGATTTGCAATAGAGCAAAACCTTGATATATAAGACCATATAGTATGAAGCTAATTGAAAGGACCTCTAGGATATTGAAACAAAAGCCATATAAGGAATGATTGTTGTTCTTAAGGTACTATGTTATCTCTCATCTCCTTTGCTGTCCCTTGGTTATCTCATATTGTTACAGTACCTCACTTTGTTATCTGATATATTGAATTTATTTGTATTTGGTTATTTGAAATTGGATAGGGAAGGGGGGAAAACCAAGATGGGGGAGGGCGATGGGGGGACAGGTAAAGGGTACCAAGACATGTGAAAGGGTATCAATGTATGTGAATTAATGCACCTTCTATATGGCAAATATCATGTAACCCTTATATTAATTACAATAAAAATATTAAAAAAATGAAGTAGGAGAATGTTTCTTTATCTGATCCTGAGAAATCACTTCTGTATTCAGAATCACAAATATTTATTAATTCTTATTCTCAACTTGTCCTGCTTTGGAACAAATACTGGTAATGTTAAAATGTTTTCTTTGATTTGCAAAGAAATGTTTTCTTTGATCTGCCTACATGGCATTAATATGTGATATATAAGTGATTCATTGGAGTGAACCATTTGTTTTCTCTTCTTTTTTATTAAAGAGTTTATTAACATTGATTTTATATCATATTTCAAATGACATGTTTAAAAAACAAGTATTCAAGAAGAGAATCTCTATTTGCAATAGTCTCCAAAAGAATAAAATATTTAGGAATTAATCAAACATGTAAAGGAATTATTTAATGAAAACTATAAAAGCCTAAGGAAAGAAATTAAAGAGGATACCATGAAGTGAAAAGACATCCTATGTTCATGGGTAAGGAGAGCCAAAAATAAAATCCCAAAGACCTTCTTTACTGTTTTCTCTTCTTATGCAAACAACTCTTGCAACGGGAAGAAACACTTATTTTCACTAGGACTTCGATCTTTAAATGCTAGATATGTGAGACACACTAGTTTTCTATTTTAGTGTTCCTGCATTCTTTTTTTTCAACACACTGCAATGTTAAGCTATCATAAAAATATCTTATTTCATGGTAGGGTATAGGTAGCATATGATAACTGGTCAGGATGGGAATAATATGGACAGGGTTTGTGTATTCTTTATGTATCCTAAATTTTTCTTGGTGATTTAGATAAATCAGTGAGTGAATGAGTGAACCAACAGAAAGAGAAGATGCCTATTGTTTCCTCATGTCAAGATTATGACTAGAATTTAAGTATAGTAAAACGTACTGGGATTAGTCTTACTTTTCAAACAGGGAAGCCACCAGTCCTTTTTAAGCACCTCTAATGATGTGGAATTCAATGAGGCTATTGAATATGCGACAACTTATCTAAAAGTAAAGCCTGTTAGAGGTTTATGTGATATCAATACTGATTTTTACCTTTGTTTGGGTTTCCTCTATTTGGAAATTTGTTCTATTTACTGAAAGATTTTGTGTAGTTCCTGCCCCCGTGTTTATAACAATTTTTCCTTTTTAAGGTGTTTTCAGATGTCACTGATTTAAAATATTACAAACTCTAAGTACGTGTTGTTTAAAAAGGACATGCCAGACTTAGAGTTGCTACAGATAACACACCATGCTTACCCAGATGTTTTGTCAGCCTTACCTGGGATCTTTTTTTTTTCTTCCAAATTTTCAGAGCAAGACAGGAGTCCCATAACTGAATGCGTGAAGCAGAATCAGTCTCACAGAAATGAGTCAGTGTGACATACAGAGTGAGTCAAAGCTGCAGTTGATAATTCTCTCCCTCATTCTCTCTCTCTGTCTCTTTGTATCTCCGTAAGTCACTCTCCCTTTCTGAAATATTGGAATATGAGTATTTTGACATTATTGGCACAGAAATTGACAAAGGTACAGAGAGAGGCAAGCTTTATGTATGAGTTGTGTGAGTAGAAATATAAGGTACACATAGGTTCTCTCAGGCAAAGTTGCAAATATGGACTGCATTAGCTATTATTATTGCCAATTGCATACATGAAAGTAAACAATTGCATGGGTATACTATAAAAGGGAAAAAGGTTGTAAAATAGGGTTTATTGTGGTGGGCTGTATCAAGGTTTGGAACAAGGGTATAGACTATTAGGTAATTACTCTGCCATAGAGCCTTTGTGCCAGTTCTAGCTTTATTTTTTGAATAAGGTCTCTGGTAAGTGTAGAGAGCTGCCTTCCATATCTCTGCCTCCTGAGTAAGTCAGACATCAGATGAGCTATTGTGCTCAAATATTATTTATTTTATTTTATTTTAATTTTTTTGTCTTTGGTGCATCTTGAATTAATGGACTATCCTGAGCATTTTCACTCAAGGCTTGCACTCTACCAATTTGAGCCAAAGTTCTATTTCCAGTTTCCTGGTGATTAATTGGAGAAAGGAGTGTTATGGACTATGTAGCTGACTTTGAACTATGATTTTAAAATCTCAGCCTTCTGTATAGCAATAATTAAAGAAAGAGTACCCAGCTTCTCTCTCTCTCTCTCTCTCTCTCTCTCTCTCTCTCTCTCTCTCTCTCTCTCTCTCTCTCTCTCTCTCTCTCTCTTCCTCTCTCTCAACACTAGAAGCAAAGTTTTGTGTTTAGGATATTTTATTAAACAATGAGAATAGTTTCATTGGTCTGAGAAACAATTGCACTGGGTGTACATTATAAGTACCTAAAACAAATGGTCTATCAAATGGAAACACTACCTTTGACATTGCAAACTTACATCTTGAAGTACATTATTATTTGTGAAATATGAATGCTATTTTAAACATAGATTTGAGTAAAGTGATATTGAAACAGCTCATGTAATAATTGTTTACTCTGTTTTTAGAAATCTTTACTTGTAACTCCATGCCCTTGCCTGGGGTGAGAGGAGGAGGTTTATAAAGGCATATGAATACCTTCCCAATGAAAGGAAATAACACTGGAGAATTGTATAAAGCAGGCCAAAGTGTATTTTGGAAATATACTTTAAAATCCAGGTGTGAGGGAAGGAAAGTAGGAGAAAAACATGGGAAGAGGTAACAATATTTTACTCACTAACTTATAAATGTAACTGTAACCCATCTATAGATCATCCTAACAGTAAAATTTAAAAAGAAGAAGCTGGGGCTCAAGCCTGTAATCCTAGCTACTTAGGAGGCTGAGAACTGAGGATCAAGGTTCAAAGCCAGCCCAGGCACAAAAGGACCTCAGACTCTTATCTCCAGTTAATCTCTAGATAACGGGAAGTGGAGCTTGGCAAAAGGGGTAGGTTGGTATCCTTGAACTGAAGAGCTCAGGGACAATGGCCAGGCCCAGGGGTAAAGGGGCAGCCTTGAGCTGAAGGGCTCAGGGCTCAGGAACAGCACCCAGGACGAGTTCAAGCCCCATGACCCAAAGAAAATAAAAAAATATGGAAGAAGAAGAAGAAGAAGAAGAAGAAGAAGAAGAAGAAGGAGGAGGAGGAGGAGGAGGAGGAGGAGGAGGAGGAGGAGGAGGAGGAGGAGGAGGAGGAGGAGGAGGAGGGCTGGAGGCGGAGTAGGTGATGATGGTGGAGGAGGACATACAGGTTACTAGTAAACATAGGATGTCAGAAAGATCATTTCTACATAAAAGCCTTTAAACTGTTTTCTAAATCCCTTGTTCTCAGGTTATTTTCTATTGAATTCTTACAGTGTTTCCAATAAAGAATCTACTCAAGGATACAATTTTAACAGTGTCAAGTCACAGAAAAATATTAGACAGGAGCCTCTTAAAAGTGCTTATTGAGTAACACTAAATGTCTACTGAAAGACCATCTTTTAATAAAGAGGCAGAAAAGTATCTCTTACTGTCCCCGACACTTCTCCATACCACTGTTATCTTTTCACTCTCACCTGTTAGGTATACCTCTCTCCTAGGCTATGATGGCACTGGAAGGAAAACTAAAATCTGCACCCTACCAGGAAGCTTAGGAACAAAAGCCAAGGCATGCACGGAAAAAGTGGAGAAAATGTGTGTATATGTAGAGCAGAATAGGATGCATATTAATCTTAGAGAAAGTGGAGTATTGCGCTCCTAATTCAGGCTGTTATGCATACTTACTGAACCCATGCCAAACCCACCTGCTTCCGGTGCCTGCCACAGGAATATCGTTTAATATTGTTGGGGGATGAAGGTCAAAAAGCTATGGCTGGTTATGAAACATCAACCAAGGTATCTATTACTGTGTGATTACTATTAAGTAGTAATCATGTTTGTATTTTTACATCACCTGGTGATGTATAACAGACAAATCAAATGAAGTTATGTGAAAGAAAAGGCTCAGAAAATGATTAAGTAATTTAGAGACCAAAGTGGTGGAGCCAAAATTCACAGACAGATGTGGAATCTGAGAGAGTGTGTGCTACTTGCGCCACCCTATACTGCTTTCTGTCTTCCTGGTGCTTCATACTTTATTGTTTGATGAAATACAATTTGGAAAACCATTTAATCACCCAGGATTGAACAAACCTTCATCTGGTTGCGTGTTGCAGCCTCACTGGGAGCAGGTGCACTGGGAAATTTTAGTTTGCTACAGGTGTGTAAAAATTAAATGTATGATTTTTATTTGGTAGATAAATAGATGGACAATACCTGAAGAGAAAATTTCATTGGATAAAGACTAAAAATAAAAGATTAAAACAAGCATCATTAGACTCTGATTATTCTTTTTATATCTTTTATAAATGTAACTCTCTTTTCTTTCTTTCTTTCTTTCTTTTATTAAATGACCTTTTTTTAAAACTCTTTGTTTCTGGAGAAAGAATTGTTTTCATAAGGGATGTGAAAGGCAATGCCTTGCCTTTGAAGATGTTTTGCCTAAGGCATTTTGTCATCAAAGTCAGCACCTGTGTGGCAGATGCGCGTTGTTACCTACCTGCTGCTCACTTTATGAGAGCATCAGTGAAAGCAGGCTGGAAACACCTTTTAGGTTCCCTAAGCCTCCTTTAGTTTCTCTGACTTAGGGACCAAGATGTACTTATCTCTGTGACAAAGGGTGCCCCTCTTTTCTGCATTAAAGCCAAGCAGTCCCACCATATATTGAAAGGTCACCTCTTGCCCTTGACCATAGCTTCCATTTTGATTTAGGTTTCCTGTCATAGATATTGACTGATGTAGAAAAGCAGAGATTGAAATGCTTTCCTCTCCATTTCAAGACCACAGGATCATCTGTACCTAATACCTGTTGGACACCAAATGTCTTTGTGCTTCAGAAACTGTGGCTCTCTTTAAATACTTGGTCTCTTGGTCCTCCTGGGAAATGTCCACTCACATTTGTCAATTAATAATCACTAAAGGTTTGTAATTTCCACTCAGGATCATTAAGCAGAATTTCTTTTCCAAACTTCAAAGTTGCACATCCAATTGCCTGCTGAATATACCTACTAGACCCACTCTGTGCAACCTGATACAAAGTTCAGATGTAAGCATTAATTTTTTACTCCACACTCTGCTTCTTTACTTAGTATTTTGTAAACAGTATTTTGAACTACTGCAAAGTATGGTGTGTTGTGGGTTTATCACTATTTAGTTAAATTCTAGATATAGTTGACAAATGATCAAAATGTGTAGGTAGAATTCTATGAAATGTAGGTGAAATCTATGTTCTTTATAGCCTCAGTTCTATTTATTATTGCAGTTACTGCTGAAATTGCTGTTTACTATTAAACTTCAAATACGATCCAGTTCTTCAGTGCCTTGATCTGTCAGCATTAAACTGTAACTTTTAACTTCCTTAAATAAAACTTGAGAAGCCATGGTGCTAAGACCATCTCTTATTTCTCTGATATAAATTAGACATCTTTACTGCTTTATTTTTAGTTTTCTACCTATACATTTAACATTAAAATTTTAATTTCTTCTTTCCTTGTGAAAGGTTCTGTGATGAGTTAAGCCCTCCTTTTTTTCTGAATTGTATTTTTCCTATATTATACCTATATTAACATTTTTGTAATACCAACAAAAATAATATTTATTATTGGCATATTCAGAACCATTATCACAGTTATGCCTAACAGTTATTTCTAATTTTTACCCAGATTTAAAATAAAAGATAACATTTACGGGCCGGGAGTTTCGCCTAGTAGTAGAGTGCTTGCCTAGCATGCACGAAGACCTGGGTTCGATTCCCTGGTACCACATACATAGAAAAAAGCCAGAAATGGTACTAAGACTCAAGTGGTAGAGCTCTAGCCTTGAGAAAGTCCAAGGACAGTGCTCAGGCCCTGAGCTCAAGCCCAGGACTGGCAAAAAAAAAAAAAGAAGAAAAAAATAACATTTACTCTATCACATTTAAATAGTTTGTTCTTTCCTTTCTTCCCCTCCTTTTCTTCTCTTCCTCCTCCTCCTCCTCCTCCTCCTCCTCCTCCTCCTCCTCCTCTTCCTCCTCCTCCTCCTCCTTCCCTTCCTCCTCCTCCTCATTTTGCTCCTTCTCCTCCTGTTTTTGACAATGCCTTCTTTGTAGCCAAGGATGGTATCAATCTGGATTCTCCTTTCTCAGTCACATGAGTATACTGTCTACAAACAATCATCATTGTGCTCTATACTTGATAGACTTATTTTTTAAGACCCATATAAGATGTGTGGGTCTTACAAACAGCAATAAAAATCCTATATAACTTAAGTATCTAATAGGCTAGAGCTAATATTTTCTTTTTATTTTTTTCAAAGCACCGTCTATTTCTTCTGGGTCATTTTAAAACCTTTTTCTCACATTCTATATAACACTTCATTAGATCCTCAGGAGCCTCCGTAGCTGAAGTTTGAGTTTCTTGCTTACTCCCGCTGGGAACTGCACGATTCCAAAGAAATGACTAAAGAGTCCGGGTTTGTGGCCCATGTTTTGGAAAAGTTCCTTATGGCTTCATTTAGATTGCGGGATTTCACAAAATAAAAGTAGTTCTATGATTTTATATGGAAACATAAAAGAATAGATGAAAGTGAAGATATCGCTGATCAGAGGCATCAGTCCATGATTCACAGGATTGGGATTAGAGACTATTTCGATTGCTATTTTTTGCTCCAAATTTATGTAGGATGTTTCATTCTTCCATGTGAATATTTGAATTGATTTTTCTGTTTCTATGGATAATGGTAATGGGGCTTTAATATAGATTGAGTTTAGTATTATGGTATTCTTATTTTGATAACATGGCATGGAAGGTCTTTCAGTCTCCTGATATCTCCAATTTTATTTTTTTCTTTTCTTTTCTTTTTTCTTTTATGGGTCATAGGAGTTTAAATTTGGGCCTGTCCCTGAGCTCTACAGCTCAAGGCTATTGTCCTATTCCTGGAGCCACAGTCCCATTTCCCCTTTTCTAATGATTAATTGGAGACAAGGGACTCAATGTCTTCAGTGCCTGGGCTGGCTTTGAACCGTGATCCTCAGATCTCAGCCGCCTGAGTAGCATGAGCCACGATGCATGGCTTCCAATTTCATTCTTGAAAGGTTGTATGATTTCATTGCAGAAATTTTCACTGCTTGGTGAAGTTTATACCTAAATATTGTATTTTTCTCAAGGTTACTATAAGTGAGGTTGTTTGATATCTTTCTCAGTCTGTTCCTTGCTGTTGTGTTGAAATGCTATCAATTTTTGTTCTGTGATTTTATGGCTGGTTATGTTTCTAAAATTGTTTATTAGTGCTAATAATTTTGAGGTAGAATCCTTTCATTACTTTTAATATAGAATCCTATCATCTACATAAGGATAATTTGCCTTCTTTCTCTGTTTGAATCTCTTTTATTTCTCTTTCTTTACTGCTCTGGTTATGAAGCCTATCCCCTCTACTTCCAAGTATATTAAACAGGAGTGGAGATTAAGCACCCTTGCTTCTCTGTAACTTCAAAGGAAAAATCTCAGTTCCCCATGGCTACCGATTCCTCACATGTAACCTTTATTAAGTTTAGGCATATTCTTTATAATTTTTAGAGCCCTCTTGATAAAATCATGATGAACATTGTCAATGATTTTTCTGCCACAATTGAGAAAATCATATACTTTTTATCTACATTTGGTTTATGTTCTGCATTACTTTTATTAAATTCCAGAAATTGAACCATCATTGCCTCCTTGGAATGAAACCAAATTTACTGTTATTTATATTGAATGTAGTTTGGTAATATTTATTTTTGTATCTTTTTCATCAAACATTTTTATGATAGCTCTTAATTCCATGAGTCCTTCAAACACGCAAAGATAAACTTCTTGTTTCCATATATATCCCAGAGTTCTTTTCAGTCTACATGGACATATGTACATTGCTATTGAATTATTGTGATCCTCTGCTAGGAGAATCCTAGGCAGACAGTAATTGTTACAAATGAGGGAAGCCATGGAGCATATGCTTCTTTGGGTCTGATTTACTTCACTTAATACGATTTTTTTCCAAGACTTTCCATTTACTTACAAATGGGGCAATGTCATTCTTCCTAAGGCAGCATGGAGTTCCACTGTGTATATATACCACATCTTCTTGATCCTTTCATCTATGGAGGGGCATCTGGGTTGGTTCCATATCTTAGCTATGGTAAATAATGCTGCAGTGAACATCATTGTGCGAGTGGCTAGTGGCTATATATGGCCTTGTTTCTGGACATTTGTGTAATGCACGGTAAATTTTTAAAAAATATATTGCTTTATTTACTTTGTTTCTAATGTATTGTTCAGATACAATTCAGCCATGATTGCTCCAACTACAATAAGACTTTATTTTCCTTTTCTTTTTCTTGACAGTCTGCCTTTATAAAAGTAAAAAGTAGTATAAGTTGGGAACTATATAGGTTTTTTTTTTCCAGTTCTGGGGTTAGAAGTCTGGGTCTAGGAAAAGTCCCTGAACCTCTTCATGCTCAAGGCTAGTGCTCTACAACTTGAGCCACAGAGCTATTTTCAAATTTTCTGCATCCTTTTTTGGAGATAAGTGTCTCAGAGACTTTACTGCCCAGGCTGGATTTGAACTATGATCCTCAGTTATCAGCCTCCTGAGTAGCCAGGATTACAGATGTGAGCGCCAGAGCCTGGCTTCAAGTTCTGAATTATATACTTTAGATAACTTTTTATAACAATTTGTTATAAAAATATGTTATATAATTTTTATAGCTATTGGCCATGCTGTTGATTTTAACTTTTTGGTTAGGCTTCATTGCCCATTCATAATTAATTGAGTAGTTTTATTTATTGTATTGTATTTATTAATACAATCAAATAGCCTAGAGATCTATGCAAATAACAGAACATAGGCTTGCACCTGGTGAGAGATTTAACATTCTAGTTTTCTCCATTTTTATCAAGCATACTTGTTCAAATCTCTTGCGTGCTTCTATCTTAGGACACCAAACAATCCATAAACATAATTTTTCTTCTTTCCTGGGTGTTACTCTGAGAATACAAAATCTTGTCTGTCACTGTTTAGCTGTGGGAGAAAGGTAAAGTGCTCTAACAGCTATTTAATATTAAATTATTTAATGATACTTGCAGATACTGCTAGGGGACTTTCTGCCTTGAATTTCTTGGCTGTGTGTGGTGATCTATTTAGAAATTACTTATGATACTCTCTTGTGCTTTTGGTTCCAGGACTTCTCTGGATATGTGTACTTTAGTCAAGACACAAGTCTTCATGGTGACTCCTCAAGTTGTGTTCTTACCAACTTTGAGAACTCTACCTCTTGTGGTTATCTGCAGTAGTTTATCTGCCATTCTCTATCTCTAAAAATGTCCTCAAATTCTTTGTGATTCCTCAATTCTGTGTTATGTCATTGTTTTATTCTCTTAAAGGTGTTGTGTTATGTATTTTAGTATGACTTTTTAAGAAAAAAAGAAACAAATATTATGAATCAAGAAACTACCATTAGAAATTAAAGGGACCTATTAACTTCTATCATTTCCTTATGTTCTACAGTTGAATTCTATTTCCTAAATATTTTTACTCTAATGGCTGGGAAATTAAAATTCCAATTTATAATAATATTTATCTGTAATTTATGGTTACCTATAAAAACAAAAGTATAACTTAAGCAAGTCATATTAACACACATCTATAATCCTAGCTTAAAGGAAGATGAAGAAAGAGGATATTGATTTTGAGACCAGTCTGGACTCTAAAAATATAAAAAAAATCATTTTAATTTAGAGTAAGAAAGAAATCATAAAGAAATTTATTGAAAACTTCATCCTTATGTGACAGCTTAACCATAGAAATTGATTAAAGAATGTGTATATATATATATGCACTTGAATATCTGTGCAAGATATAGGATGGATCTAATTTTAAATTAAATGATAATATTTATTTTTACAAGTTTCTCCTCTTAAAATTTCATGCAAATAATCTGGCTCAATGGAAAAAGCATTAGACAGTCTTGAAACTTCTAGTTGAAAAAGGAAGAATAAAAAAGATAGAGAAAAGTATTGAGGGAAGATGGTTCCAAGACAATAGGGACCCAGCCTAGCTCTCTCCCACAAAAAGAGAGAATCCAGGAATCCCATGAGCCAACTACCTTAAGAAATCGACAATTACAGATTCAAGAAGCAACTGAGAAGTACACAAACCAGAAAAGAAATCCAGATAAAGTTTATATCCAAACATTATAAGTATCTGAAACGCAAGGACCCCTCCCCAACCCCACGCCGCCAGCTCCAAACCCCAAACCACATAGGGAAAGAAGAAATTAAAATATCCCTATTCGCAGATGACATGATCCTCTACTTGAGTGACCCAATAAGTTTCACTCCCAAACTCCTAGAATTAATAAACCACTTTAGCAAAGTGGTAGGATACAAAATTAACCTTCAGAAGTCAGTAGCCTTCTTGTACACCAACAATACACAAACAGAAGGCCAAATCAAGGAAATGATCCCCTTCACAATAGCCCTCAAAAGAATAAAATACTTAGGAATTAACTTAACCAAAGATGTATAGGAATTATTTAATGAAAACTATAAAAGCCTAACAAAAGAAATTAAAGGGGACACTAGGAAATGGAAAGACATCTCATGCTCATGGTTAGGGAGAACAAACATAGTGAAAATGGCTATACTGCCAAAACTGATATACAAATTCAATGCACTCCCCATCAAAATCCCAAAGACATTCTTTACTGAAATAGAAGGTACAATCCAAAGGTTCATATGGATCAAGAAAAGACCTAGAATAGCCAAAACAATTCTAGGCAAAAAAAAGAGCAATGCAGGTGGTATTACAATAGCAGACTTCAAACTCAATGTCAGACTGGAAACCATCGAACTGCTACATGATAGAGTTGGAGACACACTGGAACTCATAGGCACAGGCAAAAGATTTCTGAACAGAATCTCAGGGTCACCACAGATTGGAGAGAGACTCAATAAATGGGACTACCTGAAAATAAAAAGTTTCTGCCCAGACAAAAGCATAGCCACAAAGTAGAGAGACAGCCAACCAACTGGGAAAAGATTTTTACCAATAATACATCTAACAAATGCTTAATATCCAGTATCTACAGGGAACTCAAGACACTAATCCCCCCCAAACCCAACAAGCCATTCACTAAATGGGCCAGGGAACTAAAGAGAGACTTATCAAGAGAAGAGATTAAAATGGCAGAAAAGCATATGAGAAAATGTTCATCATCCATGGTCATAAAGGAAATGCAAATAAAAACAACCCTAAGATACCACCTTACCCCAACAAAAAATGGACAAGATTTTGAATTCAGAGAATGACAGCTGCTGGCAGGGTTTTGGAGAAAAAGGAACCCTACTGCACTGCTGGTGGGATTGTAACTAGTTCAGCCACTCTGGAAAACAGTGTGGAGGTTTCTTAAAGAACTGAAAATTGACCTGACCTATGTTCCTTCCATACCACTTCTAGGCATCTACCTTGAACATCATAACCCAAGATATGATAAGGATACTTGCTCAGCTATGTTTATCTTTGCACTATTCACAACAGCCAGGCGATGGAAACAATCCAGATGCCCTACTGCAGATGAATGGTTACAGAAATTGTATATGTATATATATATATGTATATATACATATATATACATATATATGTATGTATACATATACATATATATATACAATTGAATTCTACATAGTCAACAGACAAGATAAAATATTTATTTGCATTTGCAGGGACGTGGATGAATCTAGAGGGAATCATGTTGAGTGACACAAGTCCAGACCAAAGGAACAAAAGGTGCATGGTATCCTTAATATGTGGCTATTAGATCCAAACAGTACAAAAGCAAGGACTCAATATTTGCATACCCAATGCTATGGACATGGTATAGGAAATATAAACACAACTACATAGACATAAAAACCTATGACTCTATAGACATAATGTTTTATTACATAGATTAATATGTATCTATGATATACAAACCCTTAGCCTAATTTTGAGTATGTTTTAAAACTAAGTGCCAGTGATTGTATATAGAGATTCCCATCTTGAATACTTGTTTGGTAAACATGTCATTTTTAATATGATATAAAAATCAATGTTAATAAATTCTTTAATAAAAAATAACACCTGTTAAAAACAAAACAAAAATATAGAGAAAATAGTGAGATATTTATTGGTGATCTTATATTTCACATGTATCAACTATGAAAAGGTATGTAAAGAGGTATGTAAAGAGTTACCTGAGAGGCAGAATTTTAGTTGAATTTATTATAAGAATATTTGTCAAGAATCAGCAAGTGTTGTCTACTGAAGAGTTCTCCCCTATCAAAATAGCCTGATAATTAAGAGCTATGAAATTATGTAAAGAATTGTTCAAAATTCCATACATATAAAGCAGTTAGTTGCCTGGATGTTGCTCATAACAGCAGAAGGAGAAACAAGTTCCTCATGCCTAAGGGGAACTCTGAGCAGATCTTTATAGATTAATTTATAGATTAATTGCAGTTCACCATTCTTAGCACTTGGATTCACTCATTTTTGTAGTTTTTATGTGCATTTTCTATTTGTTTCCCTGCACATGGGATGGCAGGGGATCCTTGAGTCTAAATGAGATTGTTCCACAAGGGCTTGTCAAAACACTGGTAGGCATTCTTTCTAGCCTCTGATATCTCCGGTATCTAAGGGTATATCATGTATGCGCTATATTTGTATCATCATAACCAAAACATTAATATTGCTTGAACTGCAGCAGAGAATTACTACAGAAGTATTTTATGCTCTGGAGCCACTAAGTTTCCTATCTTTTGGGTCACTAGATATATTCCAGTGTGAACTGTGCTCTCTCTGGGCATATTGGACATTGTATATTATTTTCTTACAACATAGAATAATTTACTTTGATAGAGTGATTTATTTTGCTTTGGAGATAATGTTTGGTGTTCTGGGTCTAATTTTTTTAATATGGCGAACTCCTAAATGTCCATAAGATTTATTTACCATATTTTGAACTACACTCTTAAGTTTTCTATCATACCAGTAACTTTTTAAAATTATTCAGCCTAATTAGAATGTTATTTTTCTAATAATAAAAGAGTATGCTGCTCTGTGAGATGTCCAGATGGCCTGTATTTCTTCAACCTCTTATGACAAAGGACAGAACAAGAACCATGGCCCTTCAATAACACTACAAATGCATGCTATTTTCTGTTCTTTTTCTTTCTGATGAAGATACAAAAGGAGCCATTGACCAGATCAAATAAATGGCCACTTATCAAGTTCCTGAAGCCATTTTATTCTGTTCTAGTAAACATATCTGGTACTATAATAAACACATCTGGTACTATAACAGTAATCAAAGCTAGAATTTTCTTGACTTTACAATAACCCACATTATCTGCCAATATTTGTCTCTTGTTTTGCTTTGTTATCTAGGGAAAATAATTAATCATTAAATAGAAACATATTGGCAACCACCCCACTGCATATTTTAAGTAGTTAAAGGTGTTGCCAATTCCTAATTCCCCAGGAAGGCAGCATTACAGTGATTTCGGAGATTTGTGCTTGCTTTATTAACTTCTTTAACTAGAGGTGAAAACAATGAATGACCTTCTTAGTGATATGGGAACAAACTCACCAGCATATTCATTACTGTTTTGGTAATGCTCTGTCCCATCCATTGCCTCTGCCCCAGTGGAGCAGAATTATCTCTTGGGTTCTCTGGCCTTATACAATATTCCTATCTAAGGAATCCATTTCTATGAGATTTTCATCATATCTTCTACTAACTGCCATTGCAACTGCAACACTAGTGCTTACTTTGAGACCTCAATGACATGCTGGTGCTAGTGACTAGCTTGACCCCATACTGATTGCTCATATTCCAAAGTATTTTCCAAAATGATTAATCCTGTGTTCTCAAAAAGAACTATTCAATTTGTATTCTGGTATCTCTCCTGACCAGCATTCTCAGAAGCATGTTCAGGCATGTCTCTGTCTTCATGTTGGTACAGGTTGTTCAGGTCCTAGGATAAAATATCATTTTCCATTACACAAAATTCGTTGCAAAGTTTTATCTGAAATCTTTCTCTGATGCAAAGGATATAGGGGAAGGAAGAGACTTGATACTGAAGAGGGTCTCTACATTTTTCTTTTTGTTTGTTATAAGAAAACCTCCCACAAATCTAGAATTCTTTCTTCTTTTCTTTTTTAAAATTTCATTTTTTATAGTGGGGTTAATGTATTGAGGGGTTACAGCTACATTTGCGAGGTAGTAGGTACATTACTTATCACAAATTGATTACCCTTCTCATGTTTTTGTCCCCATTTTCCTCCCCAAACTGCTCCCAATCATCTTGTTTTACCCTTTCCCTTTCCTATTTCAAATAACAAATAAAAATATATACAATATACCAGGTAACAAAGTCAGATACTGAACAATATAAGATTAACCAAAGGGCAAAAAAGAGAAGAGAAAGGATCTCTACATTTTCTTTACCAAAAAATGCCATTATATTTCCTTTAGAGTATACTGAGTAAATAACTTTTATTAAGATGATTTTGCCTCTTTTGAAAGCTGAATAGGCTCAGACAGATTTGGATATTCAAGATTTTGAGATGTATCATTAGATGTATCTCCATTCTAGGCTTTAGTGTATTATTCTTTTATGGCAAAAATTCTTTTAAATGACACATGTCTTGATTGGAACTTTTTTTTCTGGCTTCATTATCTTTATCATTAAGTTTTAGACCTTATTTCTCAGCTTTGTCTTCTTTCTTTACAAGATATGAAACTCGTGGACTGGAAATGTGGCCTAGTGGTCCTGTGCTTGCATAGCATGCAGTAAGCTCTTGCTTTGATTCCTTGGTATCACATACACAGAAAAAGCTGTAGCTCAGGTGATAGAGCACTAACCGTGAGAAAGCTCAAGCACAGTGCCCAAGCCCATGTGCAAGATATGAAACTGGTAATATAATATCAAATAGACTTTCTGCCTTTCATTGCTCTCCTACTAGTGCTGATTATTTACTCAGCTTCCTATCTTTTTCCAGACCAAAGATTTATAGGAATTAGAAAATGCAATCAGTTTTCAATGTCCTCATAGTAACTATTTACTACAATATTCCTTGATGTTCAATGCACTGAACTGGCTATAATTCAGTCTTTCTTCTTACTGGATACTATCCAGTTGGCCACTAAATGTGATCATGAACGTTTTAAGAACTGAGTTGCTATTTTATGCTCAGGGGTCATTTGTGCTCGTCTACTACCATTTATTTCAATTCCATCACCAGCTTATGCAGATGATCCAACTTGGAAATCTCATTCTGTTTTCTTTGCCCCTGACAATAAACCTGGGAAGCAAATTCTGAGATTAATATTTTTCTTGACAGTCCTGTACTTGAGCTCAGGATCTGAACCCTGTCCTGGGGATTTCTCAAGGCTAGAGCTCTACCACTTGAGTCTCAGTACCACTTCCAGATTTTTTCTATGCATGTAGTACTGAGGAATCAAACCCGGGTCTTCGTGCATGCTAGGCAAGCACTCTACCACTAGACCAAACTCCCGGCCTAGATTAATATTTGTTTAAGAGGATGTTTGATTAACTGATTAGGCTGGGCACAGTGCCTCAGGCCTGCATTGTGGCTACTCAGGAGGCTGGGATCTGAGAATCATAGATCGATGATAGTCCAGTTAGAAAAAAATCTGTATTACTTTCTCTGCAAAAAAAAAAAGAAAACAAAACAAAAAAAAAAACAGAATGGAGGGGTGGCTCAATTGATAGAGCATTAGCTATGAGCATAAAAGCCAAACAAGAGCACAGGTTCTGTGAGTTCCAATTGAAGACTCACACATTAATAAAAATATCATCAAAGTGATTGAGCAGATTTTAACTAAATCCTGACATATTTCTAAAGCTCAGCAAGCTTCAGAAGTGAAAATTTTTATCACAATTTAAGATAACTTTGTAGCAACAACCCAGGCATTGAGTGTATTTAGGCAAGAGAAGGGGTCTTTTTGCTCTTGTTCAGTAAGTCTTTTTGTGAAAAGTTCTGTAAGAAATTATAAGTTGAATGAAGCAATTTTCTTCAACACTGAAGGATTGAAGTTCTCTTAAAGAAGGCTAATATCTGACAGCATCTTCTAGCAGGTACGAATATAAATTACTTATACTGAAAATGATTTGAATGGTACATTTTTGCATAAACTACATGATGTGATCTGTTTCAGATGGAATACAATACAACATAACTAGTGCTTACTCTTTTCAAAATGTGATTACAAGATAGCCACATAAACAAGAAAAATAATCTCCTGTTATTACCTCACTTCTTTAAATGTAACTTCTTGAGAACAAATGTAGTTTAGCTAGTGTTCAGATTCTGGTGTGAATAACGTAAATTTCTACTGACAGTAAGATAACATTCTATGGCAGGGTGCAAATGTTTAATAAATAAGAAAATATTCATGTAATAAAAATAATTTAAAGGTTATTTTGATAATAGTACATTTTATTGGTCCACAAATCTATTGATACACTAAGTGCTCTGTCATATAATAGAGTACATTCTGTTCCTAGTCTCAATTAATTTACAATCTTGCTGGGTTACTCAGAGAGATGATGAGGAAAACTGCAAATGAGTCTGTGATTAAATTTAAATATGTAGACCAGATATTAACTGACAGGTGGTCTTCCTCAAAATACAGTCACAACATTACTGAAGTTTAAATCTCCTGTGATTTTTGTTAAAATGCAGACTTTGGAAAGCAACCTCTGATTTACTGAATCATAATATCGACAGTGGAACATGCAAATGTGCATTTTAGAAATCATACTGTATTAAGGTTATGCAACTAAGTTTGAAAGGCTCTTGTGAAAATGAAAGTTTTAAATTTAAAAAATCATTTACCAACAGGATGCAAGGAAGATAGGTGTATCATGAAAGGAAATTCCACATGAATTGAATTTCATCCAGTGAGCAAGGCATAATGCTTTCTTTGCTAGAAATGATCGCTTCCAAATAAATATTTGATAGGGTTTAGGGAAAGAAGCAGAAAGCTGTGTTTATTCTCTGTTTGCCTTTATCAACATGAACAAAAATTATGGAAAAATAAGAGTAAATAGTATGTAATCTTGAACAAACAGAAATGAATGATGTTGAAAAGATAAATTTATTTGAATTACAGTATTCTGAATAAAAAGGAAAGCTTATGAATTATATTAACTTTGTGGTGGAAGCTATTATTTGTCTTAATTTGAGAGAATAGTATTATATAAATACTGCACTGCAGATTCAATAATGTTATTTTACTGAATTGACTTAATAAGAGAAGCAAGCCCGTTGATAGGTAAGAGGAATAGAAATATGTTAACAGCCACATTAATTTTGTTAATTCTATTTAAATTCCTTAGTTTATAGTCAACTGTTCTCTCTAAGTTGAATCATATATTTCTACTTTTATTTTGCTGAATCTATCTGTTATATTCAGAAGTTCTCCTAGTAGGAAGGAATATGTAATTTTACAGACTTTCCATAGTTCTTAGCATCATGATCAGCAAATTCTGTAAAGCTAGAAATCTATGTTTCAGTTTTTCAAGGAATATTTTCCACATTTGTTTTAGCTCCTTAATTTTTATAATGGTAGATTTTATTTGGTATAAAATTTGTTGTCAACAAATTTCTATACCATACCTAGGCTAAGGGTTAACTTGACTGGCAACTACCTGCCAGAGGCCAAGTCTACCCATGTTAATTTACTTCTAAAGTCTGTAGACAAGAAAATATGTATCTATTTAAAAAACATCACCACTACACTCGGTAAAGGAGTTAAAATCACAGGGCTAGCTAATGGCCTAGCAGTAATCATTTTTGTCAGTAGCATCTCATATTTATATATATATATATCAATTTTTGTGTTTTTTTTAAATTTCTGGTAATGTACATTTTAGTATTAAGTTGAATCTAACAACACAGCAAAATAAAAATTACCATAAGGCCAACGGATCAAAATGTACAGCCCTTCAAATTTGAGTGTTGAGGATAAAGAAAATTTGATTATCTATTCGGAGTTGTTTATTTTTTTGTGTGTTGGGGGGTGTCATGGGGCTTGAACTCTGGGCCTGAGCCCTGTTCCTGAGTTCATCAATTCAAGGCTACTATCCTACCCATGGAGCCACAGCCCAACTTCCCATTTTCTAGTGATTAATTGGAGATAAGTGTCTCACAGTCTTTTGTGCCAGGACTGGCTTTGAACCACAATCCTCAGATTTCAGCCTCCTGAGTAACTAGGGTTACAGGCATTAGCCATCATGCCCATTCAATCTATTAAGAAATTAAAATTAAAATCCTTCAAAATATGAATCAAGTCTTATATCCATTGAGCCTTTATATTAGCCTTACAGTTACCTATTAGAAGTAGAAAGGCATAATGCAGACACTGAGTAAAATGTTCAAAGTTGTCAAATTTATCTTCAGAACTTTCAACATGCATATCAATATTCCACTCGGATTGTCTGTAATACACACTGCAGATCCTGTTTGCTGAATCTTTAAATACTCAGATGAGCTGTGCAATCATAATAAGCCCCTGTTGCTGCTCTTTCATATTTCCCACAACTTTCCTCCTGTTTGCTTTTAATTTGGATCTAAATAGAGTTACAAAAGGGCTCATACAATATAACTGACTATTTTATTTCCTGTCTGTGTCTCAAGTAGATCAATAGAAAGTACATTCATCACAACTGATTGAGCTAGCCATTAAAACAAAAACTTCAGATTCAGATCACTTCAAGATATAGCCCAAATTTAATCAGTAAAACAACTGCAGTTATTTAAAACCAAAAGTTAGTTAAGACATGGATTAAAACTGTGACTCCATTTTCAGGTTTGCTTAACTTGGCAGTTCTAGGTGTTGATGACATTTGCTGCTAACACACTAGAAGCTGGGTTCTAGTTTTCCCTTTTCTATTTATGTACTTCCATGAGTATGTATTAAAACACATGCACTACCTCCATTTCTTTTAATAGTTATGGTGTTTTATTCCTAGATGTGTACCAGTAGTTCCTGCCAGTTACCCAGGAAGTAGAGATAGGAAGAAATGCAGTTCCAAGTCAGACTAGGCAAAAATTTCATAAAACTGCATCACAAGCAACAGTTGGCTAAAGGAGCCTGTGTCTTTCATTTCAGTTACCTGGGGATTATACAAAGGAAACTTCCAGTTCCTCCCAGCCTAAACAGAAAACAAGACACTATCTCAAATGTAACTATTAGTGAAGTGCTGAAGTTATGGCTCATGTGGTAAAGCATTTGTTTCACAAGTGTGAAACCCTAAATTAAAACCCAAATACTATGTAAAAAAAGAATTCATAAGTAGAACTCTGTTATTTGGGGAACTGAACAGACTATGAAGAATTTTATAGCTGCTCTCTGGTCTAGCTGGAGAATCAAATGCTGAGTCCAACCAAGATCAATAATTCTGGGCCTTACCTGTAACACTAGTCCTTAAAAATAGAAGTGGGGAGAGATGTTTATAAACAAGAAGCTATAACTATAGTAAATTTTCTTTCATTTCTACCCTTCCATCATGAAGATAGAAAATTCATTGTATTAAGTGCTAAGTAGCAAATCTACTGGCTTGAAAATTAGTTTGAAATAAGGAGAGTTACAAAAAATCTTTCCTAATTTTCTGTAGTTTCAGAAGATTTTAATGCAGAAAGGTAAAGCTTTGGGATGGGAAGCTGTATTTATTTTCCCTAGACATCTCAACAAATGATTACAAACAGAACAATGAATTATTGGCTTTCCGTTCCTGGGGTATATAAGACAGAAATCAAGGTGTCAATGGGGTGAATTTTCCTTTGAAACATGCTAATCTCCTTTGCTCATATTTCTTTTTGTTTTGTTTTTGATTCCTTGGTTGTGTGGATTGAACTCTGGGACTGGATTCTGTCCCTGAGCTCTTCAGCTCAAGGCTAGTGCTCTACCATTTGAGCCACAGTGCACTTCCAGTTTTTGGCAATTAATTGGAGATAATTGTCTCACAGAATTTCTTGCATGGCTTTCTTTGAACTACAAACCTCATGTCTCAGCCTTCTGAGTAGCTAGGATTATATGTGTGAGCCTGAAATACCGGTGGCCAGCTGCCTCTTCCTTATAATTATAGCTTTTAATCATTGATGTTGCCTGTGATTCTGGCATATCATTCTGTCTCCATTTTGTCATTAGATTTGCCCCTGTGTTTCTCTGCTCAAATGTCCTTCTTTTTAATTTTTTACTTTATTTCTGTTTTATTAAAGAATTTATTAACACTGATTTTTACATCATATTTCAAATGTCATGTTTAACAAACAAGTAGTCAAGAAGGGAATTTCTATATACAATCACTGGTACATAGGTTTTAGAATATAATTAAAATTAAGCTGAGTGTTTGTATATCATAGATACATATTAATATATGTAATAAAACATTATGTCTACATAGTATATACCCATCATGTTGAGTGAGATAAGTCAAGACCAAAGGAACAAAAGGTACAACAGCAATGACATAAGGCACCCAAGGTTATGGACATGATCATGAAGATATAAACATAATTACATAGTCATAAAAATCTATGATTGGGAGATCGGCGGAAGATGGCAGCGGTTAAGTGTGAGTCGTTCTGAGCTCCTACCAAGATTCAAGTTCTGGCAGCCCAGGGAAAAGTTCTTTACCAAAAATTGATCCTAAGTAAGTTTTAGCACCACAGAGATCTCAGTCAGAGAGGAAAAAGGCAGAATACAGACACAAGAAGACAGCTTGGAGCCCCACCAGGTGTAGAGCAGACAGCTCTTCGCGGCAGCACAGACTTGCCTGCTGCAGACAAAGCCATACAGAGCCTGCGCAAGCCAAGAGCCTACACCTGGCCTTGCACGGATCTGCCAGCTTCATGGAACCAAAGAATCCAGCAATTTGTGAGTACCTCCTAGGAGAAGTTTCCACTTCTGCTTGCGAATGGCATTGGGAGGGTACTCCTCCACTACAAGCTGAGAGCAGCGCCACCTTGACTGCTGACAAAGACCCGGCCAAAGCAATTGGAACCTGAGAGGTGATGCTGGCAAAGCCATCATTCTAACTGGCAAAGTGTTGGGAGCCAGAGTAGAATCAAATTGTACCTTGATTTGCATCAGACCATGGCTTTACTGTCTTATTGTTTTATGGTCTTATTCTGTTTAAATTACCTGAGATTTACCATATGAATGTAACAGTTGGAAGTTCCCTGGTTTCAAGAAGGGATATAAGCTGGAGTTGAGAATAAACGAGGCAGTCTTTACTTGGGCTGCAGACATCCCGGACCCGGTGTGTCTGTCTCTCTTCTATTTTTTCCTAGTCCTTGCCCCCTATTTCAGGAACCCCAATCTGCGAACCCTGGTTTGCTGCCGGCTGTCCCCGGCAGCAAAGGATTTACCAAGATCCCTTAGCCAGAAATCCAGCCCCAGCGCTTCTAAAGTCCATCCCTGCGCCAGGCACAGACCTGGTAAACAAAGCCGCCCAGGAATTTTTCAGCTTTGTTTTACCAATCAAGCAATCTGATTCGAAAAACCGCAAAGCCAAATCACAAGAGAAAAAGACTTTGTGAAGTGTTTGGATCCTGAATTTAGTGCGGACACAAGTTTCCTGTCCTGGCCCCCCCCCCAAAAAAAAACCCTGAAGAATATCCCCCTTTTTTGTTGTTCTTCTACCCCTTTTCATTTTTAGGTATTCTTATTTTCTCTTCACCATTTTACCGACACCTTTTTTTTTCTAATGTTATGACTCATTCCTTTTTTCTTCTTTTTCTCTTTTTCTTTTTTTCAACTCTCTTTTCCCGCATTCCTTCTGTCACTGTGGTCATTCCTAGAAACACAGTGACAGCTCTAGGAACAGTCTGAAAAAAAATGATATATATGATGATACAGTGACCTGCTTTTTAAACTCCTGGTTCTCACGCCTAGTATCTCTTGGGTAAGAACTCACAACAGTGAGGAATCTCCCCACACCTTTTTTTTTTCTTTTTTTTTGGTGTGTTCTTTTTTGTTTTATTTTGTAGTTGTTTTGTTTCATTTTTCTTTTTTAAAATTTATATCATTGAAATCTCCTATATCTATCTCCCTCTTTTTTTATATATTCTTCTTATTACTCTTCTTATTTTCATAAGTCTTATCTAAGGTCTTCTAAATTTTCTACTGAAATATTCTACCTGTCTAACACCTTAGGTCATTAATCCTTACAGAATACCTATTCTTCATTACCATAATAATCTTACACTCCTGCATTATTCTTTTCCTACCTCCCCTGTTGTCTTTCATATTATTCTTCTATCTCTGGTCCTCTGTTCATCCTTCAACTCTTATAATCCACGGATCTACATTTGAAGGTTGTTGAGCAATGATGTGTATCTACGTGTTCAATTATACTCTAGGTCCAGAGGGACTTAAATACAATAGAGATTGGATTGAGGGGCTTATTATTTTGGTCATAAATTGGTCATCTGTGATTGTATTAGATTTGTATGTAAGTGTACAAAAAGAAAAGAAAGTGTTATTACCAACCTAAAAGAGCTAATATCTATTGTCACCCAACTAAAAAAGTCTAGGTTGGTTATATCTGAAAAATTATAATCTTGTTTAGTATTAATCTTGCTCCCATTTTCAAATGGGCAGAACAAGAAACTCAAGAAAAATGTCAAATCAAGGAATAGCATCTCCCTCCCAACATAAACAGGCAATAGAGCAGTCAGTGGCAAATCTAGAGGAGAGTCTTCCAAGTGCAATACAAATGAAATTGATAATCATCATTAATGAAAAGTGTGAAAACATAAAGAAAGAGATAAGGGAGGAAGCCATAGCTAAACAAGAGGAAACCATAAACAAGGTGATATGTAAAAAACGGGAAGCCAAAAAGGAGGCCATAATAAAGGTTTTTCAAAGAAAAATGGATGAATTCATAGACTCTACAAACAAAAAGGTGACTGAACTCCAACAAATGTCCAAAGACAATAAAGCTGCTGAGCTAACCACTCAAATGGAAATCAAGGAGCTAAAGAAATCTATACATGATCTAAAACAACAGGTGCAAGGCATCAAAAATGAGTAAATAGAAGCACGGTGGTTAAAGAATAAAGTAGAAAGCTTTGATAGCAGGTTAGACAATGCAGAAGAAGATAATTTAGTTGTTATAGGGAAAGAACAGAAAATGAGTCAATTCAAATCTAGGAAATATGAGAAAATGCTACAGGAGGGCCAAGATACAATTAGGAAGCCTAATTTAAGGCCAATTGGTATTGGGGAGGGTCTGGATAAAGAGGTCAATGGTATTGGAAATATACTTCAGGGAATCATCTCAGAGAACTTCCCAAATATTCAGAAGGGCAGGCCCATCCAGATACAAGAAGCTTTTAGAACCCCAAAGAGACCTGACCAGAAAAGGACATCCCACCCCCACATTATAATCTCAACTGGATCAATAGAGGCCAAAGATAGGATCCTAAAAGCAGCCAGGGAGAAGAGAATGATCCCCTGTAAATGCAAACCAATCAGAATAACGCCAGATTTCTCAGCAGAGACCATGCAAGCAAGAAGAGATTGGAACGATATATGCCATGCCCTAAAGTCAAATAACTACCAACCAAGAATACTGTCCCCAACTCTTATTCATAACTGAGGGAACAATAAAAACATTCCATTCCAAGGAAAAGCTTCAACATTATGTAACAACAAAACCAACATTACAGAAAATTCTCAAAGCTGTTCTACATCTGGAAAACCAAGACAAATGTAATACAGAGAAAGACATGGCACCTAAAACTCATAACATCTAAGTACCACAACAACTATCAAGACACAGGCCCTAATGAAAGCTTGTAAAAATGGCAGGAACAAATAAATATTTCTCAATCCTGACTCTCAATATCAATGCATTTAACTCTCCAATTAAACGACATACATTATCTAGTTGGATCAAAAAACAAGATCCATCATTCTGCTGCCTTCCAGAGACACATCTTACCCCCAAAAAACAAACACCTTTTGAAAATGAGAGGTTGGAATAAACTCTATGAACCTAACGGCCCCCATAAACAGGCTGGAGTTGCCATCCTCATATCAGATAAAATAGACTTCAAACTAAAATTAGTGAGAAAAGACAAAGAAGGTTACTACATACTCCTAAAGGGATCTTTCCTCCAGGAGGACATAACCATCCTAAATATCTACACACCGAATCCCGGAGCTCTGAACTTCATCAAGCTAACTTTACTTTCACTGAAACCATACATAGATCGAAACACAGTGATTGTTGGTGACTTTAACACACCACTCTCAGCTTTGGACAGATCAACAAGACAAAAACTCAACAGAGAAGCCTTAGAATTGAACAACTATATAGACCAACTAGATCTAACAGACATCTGCAAAATATTCCACCCAGCAACAACACAATATACTTTTTTCTCAGCAGCACATGGAACATTTTCCAAAATACACCACATTTTAGGCCATAAAACAAACCTGGACAGATTCAGAAACACTGAAATTATTCCCTGCACAAGGGCAACAAATTGGAACTGAACACACAACCCCACCAACGAAAACCCTGTAACTCATGGAGATTGAACAACACATTGCTTAAGATCATCGAAGAGATCAGAACAGAAATCCAACAGTTTATGAAATTTAACAAAAAAAGAGCACACAAAATATCAGCTCCTGTTGGACACAGCAAAGGCAGAACTCAGAGGAAAATTTATAGCTCTGAGTGCCTACAATAACAAATTGGAAAAATCGCAATCCAACAATTTAATGTGTCACCTTAAGCTCCTGGAAAAAGAGCAACAAACCAACCCTAATCCCACTAAGGAAGCAACTTATTAAAATCAAAGCAGAATTAAATGAATTGGAATCCAAAAAAACTATAGAAAGAATCAACAAAACAAGGAGTTGGTTTGTGGGGAGCCCGGCCCCTCCTGCACGGTGGCGGGACCTGAAGGCGCGCGTCCCTCTTTCACTGTGGGGCAGCCTGCAGTGCTGGAGGCTGGGTGACTCAGGGACATCAGCCGCATGACTGGATGAAGGCCGGAATCCATTTTGGGGAGTGCTGCCATTGTTAACGGAAGCCTGGTCTCTGCGAGGCCGGATGCATGAAGGGTGCATGACTAGAGTGTGTGAAGCCATGATTGGAGGGCCTGGGTGAGCTGGCATGAGTTGATTGGCCCACTGCCTGTATACAATCTCAGGAGAGGAGGAAGGGGGAGGAGAGGCCTCAGAGAGAAGAAGAAGAGAGAGAAGGAGAAGAAGAGAGAGAAGAATAAAGGATCCTGCTTTAGCTGTAACCTGTGTGTCGTGCGTTCTTTCTTGCTGGACGAGAAGTGCGCGCGATATCTGGTGTTGAAACCCGGGAAACAACATTAAATATTATAAGTATTTAGAGGTAAGTTTAGGAGAACCCGTTGAGGTTCCGATCCGGATTGGGGTGACCAAGTTGGGGTGCGACTATCCAAGTTCGCAGAAGTGCAACTATCCAAGTTCGCGGGGTGCGACTATGCAAGTTCGCGGGATGCGACTAAATTATAAGTATACAGACAGGCTGATTCATAGTGATTGCCTTGTTATTAACATTATGGGGTCTGAGGTCTCTCGAAATAGGATGGAATTTACTATTAAGGGGCTACTGAAGGTAAATGGTACCCCCTTAAAATCCTCTACAGCAAGAAAGTTTATCAAGATAGTGGAGGAGAGAGCCCCTTGGTTTCTGGAGGCTGAGGCTATTGATGCTGAAATTTGGACGAGGTTGGGACAGGCTCTCCGGAGGTCAGATGAGTAAACACCACTTCCTCCCGGTTGCCTGGCGGTGTGGGGCCTTTCTTCCCCTGGGGAGAGATTTAGAGCTTCTGTAGAAACAGGAAGTGAGATCTTAAAGGAGGAACAGGAGCGGCGCTCTCGCTCGAACAGTGGGCAGGAGTCCGGCTCCTCTTCAGATGAGGGAGTTAGACAAAGATTTCCTAAGGTACTTATTTATATGGATGATATTTTGCTTTGTGACGCAAGTCAGCAAATGCTTCTAGAGGTATTACAGGTAGTTAAGGATCAATTGGCTGCGTATAATTTGTTTATTGCCCCTGAAAAAATACAATTAGATAAGTTACAGAACTACTTGGGAATGAGATTATCCCCTAGTTTAGTACAACTTTTAAAATTGGAAATTCGATTGGATAATCTACATACCTTAAATGATTTCCAAAAATTGTTAGGAGATATCAATTGGATACGACCTTATTTAAAATTACCCAACTCAAATTTATCCCCAGTATTTGAGATTTTAAAAGGGGATAGTGCCCTGAACTCCCCCCGTAGTTAACTCCAGAAGCAAGAGTTGCTTTAAAAAAGGTACAGCACCAATTACAACTAAGCCAAGTGGTTTGTATTGATCCCGATAAACCTTTTAGTTTTATTGTGCTTCCCACATGGCGAGATCGAAGCAGAGAGTAATGTGGACCATGCTGAAGACATTCCCGCTCCCGATTCCGTTGACAAATAGTTTCAGAGTGTATCCTTTTGTGTTTTCCACCAATTCGTCCTCAAAAGGTGGGAGGTGTGCGTATTAATTGTAGTAAATTGGTGGAGTTTAAATCTACTCCTGTTTGTGTTTGGTCTCCCTTTCTGTTTTTGTTGTTTAATTTTTCAGGAGAGCATCTAAATTGTTCACAGCAAACCTGCCTGCTTAGCACCTGCTGGAATGGCAGTGTCCACGATAGTGCGGTGCTGATGCGGCTTCCCACGTCCATTCCGATTCCAGCATTGGTGACTGATAAAGACTTATCAGTGGTTCTTAGAGAACGAAGAGATTTTGGTGTTACGGCCATAGTGACTGCAATTATTCTTGCTGCAACTGCTGCTGCTGCCGTGGTTTCACTGGCTGTGTTGATTCCCACAGCTACTACACTTAACCAACTTTCTCAAAATACTGCTCAGGCTTTGTCTACACAGATGTCCATGAATGCTCGTTTTTTAGGGGACTGATGATTGTGAATCAACGGGTTGATTTACTTCAAGAACAATTGGACATTTTGCAGGAAACCGCTGGAGTTGGATGCATTTCCACCATGCAAGGGTTATGCATCACCCCTTTTCAATATCAGAATTGGACACGTGCCGCTAATTTATCAAAATTATTGGGACAAATGCTATGTGGCACTTGGACTATTCAATTTGAAAATTTGACTGAACAGTTACGTTTGGAAATAATGGCTGTTAATTCCAGTAGAGTAGAAGTTTTGTCCATGCCAGATATGTTATCCTGGGTTTCTAATGCTTTTAGCTTTGTAAAAGAGTGGGCAGGTTTTGCGGCTCTGGTATACTTGGTAATCCTTGGATTGGTAGTGATGCTGCGAGTGATCTGTGTGATGTGTAACAACATGGCCCGACAAAATACTATCATCAGACAGGCTTTTGCAGCACTATCCTCTGGAGACTCCCCTCAAATCTGGCTCAGTATGCTGGACCGGTAGTCAAAGATGGGTAAGGACAGGGGTAGGCATATACCAACCTAAGACAAAAACTGCAACTTGAGCCTTGCAGCATTTCAATGACGGGTAGGGATATGTCCTGACTCCTCCACCTAAGACAGGCACGGTCCCTTGCTTCAATAAAATAAAAGAGGGGGAGCTGTGGGGAGCCAGGCCCTTCCCGCATGGTGGCGGAATCTGGAGGCACGCGTCCCCCTTTCACTGTGGGGCTGCCTGCGGTGCTGGTGGCTGCATGACTCAGGGATATCCGCCGCATGACCGGATGAAGGCCGGCATCCATTTTGGGGAGTGCTGCCATTGCTAAAGGAAGCCTGGTCGCTGCGTGGCCGGATGCATGAAGAGTGCATGACTGGAGTGTGTGAAGCCGTAAGTGGAGGGCCTGGGTGAGCTGGCATGAGTTGATTGGCCCACTGCCTGTATATAGTCTCAGGAGAGGAGGAAGGGGGAGGAGAGGCCTCAGAGAGAAGAAGGAGAGAGAGAAGAAGAAGAAGAGAGAGAAGAATAAAGGATCCTGCTTTAGCTGTAACCTGTGTGTCATGCATTCTTTCTTGCTGGACAAGAAGTGCGCGTGATATTGGTTCTTTAAAAGAATTAACAAAATTGACAAACCCTTAGCAAGTCTTACCAAAAAAAGAAGGGAGCATACCGAAATAAATAAAATCACAGACAGAAATGGTAATATCACGACAGATATTACCAAGATACAGAGTCTCATGAGGGAATACTTCTCAAACCTTTATGCCAACAAATTTGAGAATCTAGAAGAAATGGATGAATTCCTAGCCAATATTAACATACCCACACTGAACCAAGAAGAACTAACCCACCTAAACAGGCCTATTTCAAGCAATGAAACAGAAATGGCAATAAGAGTCCTTCCACCTAAGAAAAGCCCAGGGCCAGATGGATTCACAGCTGAATTCTGTAAGGTCTTCAAAGCAGAGCTCACACCAATACTCCTCAAGCTCTTCAACGAAATTGAAAATGAAGGTTCCTTACCAAACTCATTCTATGAAGCCAGTATAACCCTCATCACCAAACCAGAGATTCATCAAAGAAAGAGAACTATAGACCTATTTCTTTGATGAACATCGATGCAAAACTTCTCAACAAAATACTGGCCAACCGTCTACAACAACTCATCAAAAAATTATACACTATGATCAAACAGGATTCATCACAGGGAGGCAAAGCTGGTTCAACATATGCAAATCAATTAACACAATTCAACACATCAACAGGAGCAGAGACACATAATTGTCTCCATAGATGCAGAAAAGGCATTTGACAAGATCCAACACCCCTTTATGTTAAAAGCTCTGGAGAAACTAGGAATCCATGGAAGGTTCCTCAATATAATAAAGGCTGTGTATGACAAACCCACAGCTAGTATTATTCTTAACGGCGAAAAGCTAAAGCCATTCCCACTAAAATCAGGAATGAGACAAGGATGCCCACCCTCTCCACTCCTCTTTAACATAGTAGTAGAATTCCTAGCCAGTGCAATAAGGCAAGAAGCAAGCATAAAGGGGATCCAAATAGGGAAAGAGGAAGTAAAACTTTCCCTCTTTACAGATGACATCATCCTATATTTAAAGAATCCTATAGACTCTACTCCTAAGCTCTTTGAGCTGATTCAAAACTTGGGAAGGGTAGCAGGGTATAAAATTAACCCTCAAAAACCAACTGCTTTCCTCTATGCCAACAGTGAGAGGAATGAGGCAACAATCAGGAAAGCAACTCCTTTTGCAATAGCCTCAAAGAAAATAAAGTACCAAGGAATTACCTTAACCAAGAATGTAAAGGACCTTTTGGATGAAAACTTTAAAATCCTGAAAAAAAAGTAATTAAAGCAGAATGGAGAAAATGGAAAAACCTCCCATGCTCCTGGATTGGAAGAATCAACATTGTGAAAATGACAATCTTGCCAATGGCTATCTACATATTCAATGCAATATCCATCAATATCCCAATGTCATTCTTTAAAGAAATAGAAGAGGCAATCCAAAATTTCATATGGAATAATAAAAGACCCCATATAGCAAAAACACTTCTTAGCAGAAAGAACAGCGCAGGAGGAATTTCAATACCAAACTTTAGACTCTATTACAAAGCTATAATTATCAAAACTGCTTGATACTGGCACAAGAACAGGCCTGAAGACCAATGGAATAGAACTGAAGACCCAAATATTAAACCACACACCTATGGCCACTTAATCTTTGACAAGGGATCCAAAAATATAGAATGGAAGAAAGATAGTCTCTTCAAGTGGTGCTGACAGAACTGGTTAAGCACCTGCAGAAAACCAAAGTTGGATCCTTCTTTGTCACCCTGCATTAGAAATAACTCCAAATGGATCAAAGACCTTGAGGTAAAAGCCGACACACCAAAAACTTTACAAGAAGCAATAGGAGATACATTAGACTTCCTTGGCACAGGTCGAAACTTTCTTAATAAGGACCAAGAATCACAACAAATCAGAGAAAGGCTGGATAAGTGGGACTGCATTAAACTGCAGAGCTTTTGTATGGCAAAGGACATAGCTAGTAAACTAATCAGGAAGCCTACAGAGTGGGAGAAGATCTTCACCACCCATACAGCGGACAAAGGCCTTATATCTAAAATATATCAACAGCTCAAAAATTGAATCACTCCCAAACTAATCTCCAAAGTAACAACCATCCCATTAAAAGATAGGCCAAAGACTTAAAGAGAGGCTTCTCTGAAGAAGAAACAAAAATGGCCTATAGACCCATGAAGAAATGCTCAACATCTCTGGTCATAAAAGAATTGCAAATCAAAACAACTCTAAGATTCGACCTCACTCCAGTTAGAATGGCCAGGATCAAGAAAACTAATAACAACAGATGCTGGAGGTGATGTGGCCATGAGGGATCACTACTGCACTGTTGGTGGGAGTGTAAACTCGTTCAACCACTATGGAAAGCAGTGTGGCAGTTCCTCAAAAGACTAAACATAGACCTCTTCTAATACTCAGCAATTCCTCTATTTGGCATTTACCCAATTATCCAGAAACAAGGACATACTAAATCCACCAGCACTACAATGTTCATTGCAGCACTATTTACCATGCCAAAGGCATGGAACCCACCTAGATGTCCCTCAGTTGATGAGTGGTATTTGTACACAATGGAATTCGATGCTGCTGTCAGAAAGAATGACATCGTCCCATTTGTTAGGAAATGGAAAGACTTAAAAAAGATCATATTAAGTGAAGTAAGCCAGACTCAAAGGAACTTAGGCTCAGTGGTTTCCCTCATTTGTCATAATCAGTAGAAACCTTGGGCTCTCCTAGCAGAGATTTGCAATAGAGCAAAACCTTGATGCAAAAGGCCGTATAGTATAAAGCTAAATGGAAGGATCTCTAGGATATAGAAACATAAGCCATATAATGAATGATTGTTGTTCTTAAGGTACTATGTTATCTCTCATCTCTTTTGCTGTCCCTTGGTTATCTCATATTGTTACAGTACCTCACTTTGTTACCTGATATATTGGATATATTTGTATTTGGTTATTTGAAATTGGATAGGGAAGGGGGGAAAACAAGTTGAGGGGTGGGGGTCGGGGGGAGGAAAATGGGGAGCAAGACATCTGAAAAGCTATCAATGTATGGGAATTAATGCACCATCTATCTGGCAAAAACTATGTAACCCTTCTCTTAATTACAATAAAAATATATTTAAAAAATAGTAATATGGAAACCTAATCAATGATTGCTAATTAGTGAATACATTATTCATTCACTCATCAATTCCATTGACAAAGATTTTCTTGGCACATTTTAACGCACACCTTATGTGAATCTGCTCTACACAGTGGATAAACCATGACGAACTTCATGGACTTAAGTTAAATGTAGAGCTAGTTCTACCAACTGCTTCAAAAGAGTTGAATTTTCCATTTTCATAAACATGTTTTGATTTTCTTAATGTTTATGGTATTATCTAGGAAGATTTTTGTTTCTCACTTTCAAAAGCAGTGTTACTCATACCCCCTTTGGTTAGGTTTCCTAGGTAATAGTAAATTATCTCATATAAATAGGATCTTTTTCTTCTTTTAATTCATGAAATCTTATTGTCCTCCCTATTTTTTTCATAATGGAATTTGTGAAAAACCTGTGGAGCATAATACATAGACATTTAATACACACCCATGGACTTAACTCCAATAAAAAAATCACAATTAATAGAGAAGGAAAGAAAGATAAGTCACTGTCCTTGAGCTACTCTACCATTAAAGTCACAGCTCCACTTCTGCATTTTGTTGGTTAATTGAAGAAAACAATCTTCAGACTTTGCTGTATGTGTTGCCTTAGAAGCAGTATCCTCAGATCTCACCTCCCTAAGCTAAAATTCCAGGATGAGCCACAGGCCCCAAGTCATATTTTATATACAAAAAATAAATCAAGTGCCAGTATTTGGGCCTAGTTGATAGAGTGCTCGCCTAGCATGCATGAAGACCCCTGGTTTGATTCCTCAGTATCACATACATAGAAAAACTCAGGAATGGCGCTATGACAGCTTATGTGTAAAGCTCCAGCCTTGAAAAGCTCAAGGATAGCACTCAGGCCCTGAACTCAAGCCCCAGGATTGGTAAATAAATAAATAATATATCTATATGGGTTGACACATTTATAACTGTGATGTATGTGGAAACCCTCAAATGAGAAGTACTTCATCAGAAAAGTTAGTAATGGAAATCAACACTGGCATTACATGATTTATTCACAAAAAACAAAGTGAATTAGAAATATTTCAACAGCAAGAAACAAAACAAAATGTAGAATCAATATTTTCTGAAGAAATACTATTTCAAGTAGTAAAATTGATTTTCTAGACTTCAAAAAATATCAGTTAATACCTGCATCTATCATGATGTAAAGAGTAATGCAGAGGCAAATCAAGAAAAGTTTTATTGAGACTATATGTTTGAATATGATGGAAGATCAAATAGCTCTGTGTGTGTGTGTGTGTGTGTGTGTGTGTGTGTGTGTGTGTGTGTGTGTGTGTTTATGTGTAGAGTGTGCGTGTGTGTGTGCTGGTCCTGAGCTCTGAACTCAAGTCCTGGAAGCTGTCCATGAGTTTTCCTGCTTAAAACTTATGCTCTATCTCTTGAGCCACAGCTCCAATTCTAGCTTTTTGTGATTAATTAGAGTTGAGTTTCTTGAACTCTTTCTTACTGGGCTGGATTCAATCCATAATCCTTGAATTGCAGCTTCTTGAGTTGCTAGAATTACAAATGTGAGCTTATGGTGCCTGGATAAGAACATTTATCCTTGAACTTTAAAAGTTAGCTGGAGCACCCCAAGATTATATTCAATAATTAGAGCTTTCCAGCTCATTAAAAAAAACCAATTTTCTTTAATAAAGACGATCTATTTTCCATTTTTTTCGCTACTGTTTCTTAGAATTTTTCACATATTATGTTGAAAGAGTAAAAACTCATGAATTGGGGCCGGGGCTTTGGCCTAGTGGTACAATGCTTGCCTAACATGTATGAAGACCTGGGTTTGATTCCTTGGCACACATATACATAGAAAAAGCCAGAAATGGTGCTGTGGCTCAAGTGGTAGAGCTGTAGCCTTGAGAAAGCCCAAGGACAGTGCTTAGGCCCTGAGTTAAAGGCCAAAAAATACTTATGAAATGGACTATGTTTCATCTACAAGTCTGAAAAAATGTCTGAATGTGTATGTCATTTTGTCCTAGTGGAAATGACTTTCACCTGGTAATGTATCGCTACTTTGCTATCTTTTCTGTACTGTTTCCACCAGGTGGCAGTGAGGTGACACACTTACATTTAATATTGCTTATATTTAATATAAAATGGGGAGGGTAAAGTAAGGAAGAGAAGTCTCCATCAAGTTGTGTATTTGAGGATGCTTGTATACTATATAAATGTCTACACTAGATACATGATGATATATGCAAACTGTAGCAGAATCCTATGCAGAAATATGGCAGAGAATTTATACCTATGTCACTGACATGTTTGTAATGCTGTATGTACAGTGTCAATGGGACAAACCATTTTTGAAGTTAGGAGAGAAAGTAGTCAGAAATTCATTAATATGAAAAGTACTGTAGTTCTATATACACCTACAAAAACCTTAATGACCAAAGACTCAAGCTTGTAATGGTCCAAACATTCTAGGGAAAGGAAGTGTTGGACGGTCCACAGCTTCATCTTAAACATAGACAATTCCATATATGATTGAGGCACTAATGATAGATGTTATAACTGTAACCAAGACTATCCCAACAGCTAAAACCAATCTAAACCTAGAAATAGTGCTAAAACAAGGTTTATACATTACTGTTTGGCTATTAGATTTACATAATTAACATAAAAATGAGTAAATTCAATACAGAAAAAATTTCAATTCAATAATCTCCATGTATAAAATCAGGAAAAGAGTACATTTCCTTTTGGACAATGCCACCACTTCCCTCAATCGCTCCTATTTTTACACCCCCCCCTTCTAATGAAAAGGCTTCTTCTGCTTATTTGGATAACTTCTTTTGTCTCTTATATCTCAGATCAGTAACTCTTTTTCGTCTTAAAAAGATTTTTTTTTTTTGGTGGCCGGGAGTTTATCCCAGTGGTAGATTGCTTGCCTAGCATGTACAAGGAGCCGGGTTTGATTCCTTAGTACCACATACATAGAAAAAAGATTATTTTCTTGACTTATTTTATTACATCAAATCTCCCAATCAGAAGCTTTTCATATTACCATAGTTCTAGTTCTTCAGACTTATTATTACTTGGATAAGCTTTTGACTAATATCTATCTTTATCACTAGCAATTATCTGTCATTTTGATTATTTATGTTTGTATGTGGATATGCAAATACTTAATAAATAGAAAGAGTTACATTTTTTCATTGTGCAAATTATAACTTGTTTTTCAATAAGCACACTATATTTCATCATAACTTATTTGAATGATTCAAGATGACAAATTGAAATTCCATTTCCATTTCTCTTAAGCAAAATTTTGCAAAATTAAATATTGTTTGCAAAGAAATACTCCAACCCATCCCTACATGTAAACTCTGCTCGGTAATGTCTGTAAGAAAACAATTGGATTTCAGTAACATGGAGGAAATTCATTCCTTAACCAGCAGCATTTTATTTCATCATGGATTTAAGTTGCATGTTTTTACCCTGAAATCCAGTATTAGTCTACAACAATTTGACTCTGAAATTATTTGAAGATTTTTTTGTTTGTGGATATTTTTAAAATAAGTTGTATATTTTTGACAATATACCTACATAGTTGTGTTATAAAAAAAACCTATGAATAGGGGAGGAAATATCACAACAAGCCTAATGTAATAAAGCCACATCAAATTAATAGTAATAGTTATGGTGGCCCTTTTATAGTGTCAGAGTTCATTCTGTGGTTGCTATTTTTTATTTATTTGGTAAGTAGTTAAAAACTCTATATGTGTTTTTTTTCATAAAACATTCAGGTGCTAGGAGTAACTGGTGGTTATAATAAATTGTTTAAAGCTTGGCCAGGCTCAAATATTACTTCAGTTATAGTTAAATATATACTGAAGTCATTGTGACCTCAATAACTTTGAAACTTTCACAGTTAAAGGCTCATTATATTTAGTCAGGTTTTTCATTTGTAATTAAGTAACATGACTGATAATAAAGTATTTTACTTTCTATTTCTCTTTTGCTTAGCTATTGTATCTCTTTGCTATACAATACCAAATTATATTTCTTCCATCTAATTCTATTAGTGTTTGTCTTATGCATTTTGTGTTTTAAAATGTTATAATTTTAAATTATAGTCACATTTTATGTGATTGTTTTTACATTAGTTAAGAGCATATTTTTTTATTGTATGGTAATCTGAGGTAACAGAAATTTTAGAAAATCATCTTTTCTTTATTTTTAAAGGATCAGCCTATGCTGAATATTTGCCAGCTGTTAGTACTCACTAATTTCCAAGTGACTTCTACACTGTTTTCTATAATGCCTTAAAGCACAAATTACTTCACTGTCTTGTACAATTAAATCTAAACCTCTCCAGAGGTCCAGTGTCTGTGGTCAGTCATTGAGGATTTTTCCTTTACCAAGAAGGAGTCTTGTTTCTCTTCCCCAATTCTATCTGTTGAAGTAAATAGCTTACAGATCAGCCATTTGGCAGCTTCTAACTACTTTTTCATTGGTTGTTATAAACATTTTAACATTTTCATTATTTTATTTTTATTAATTTTTTGCCAGTCTTGGGCTTGAACTCAGGGTCTGGGTAATGTACTTGGAAATATTTTGCTCAAGGCCAATGCTCTGCCACTTGAGCTACAGCACCACTTTCTGCCTTTTCTGAGTATGTGGTACCAAGGAATTGAACCCTGGGCTTCCTGCAGGCTAGGCAAGCACTCTACCAGTAGGCTACACTTCTGCCCAAGACTTCATTATTTTTAAGTGTGCCCTTAGGTTTGAAATTTTCTATAAACTGTCTCAAAGAAAATCTGTTTATTTGGGAATAATTTTGAAATATTATATTCTTATAGCTACATCTCTTGCTGAATAAACACAACCTGGTGTGAATGGGATAAATGAAACCAGTGGTTTATAAGCTATTAGTTTTGAGGTAAGGGCTTCTGTTTTTCTTGTCTACTGCCAGTGCAGCTTCTCCATTCTGTTGTGAAGGTGGCAAAAGGATCATTGAGGAGCCCTTCTACCATCCTGTGAGTAGAGGATGGTTACAAGGAAAGCATCACCAATTCCTTGACCATATACACCAAGAATTTAATCTCTGCATATCAGATCTGGAAGTAGGAGTAAATAAATATGGAGAGAGACAACAATCTTGATTAGAAGTTGGGAGAAAAGAGAGACTCTCATTTCTTGGCCATATTTACAAATTGTGGAACATCTCTCAAACAGAACTCAGCCTAGTGAAGAACCTGTTTTGTCTGTTTGGTACAAAGAGAGTTATTTCTGAAAATGAGTAGATTTTTCAAGATTAAATGTGTCTTTGTTTTTCTACAGACATTAAAATCATGATTACCTTTTATAAAAACTAATTTACTCCTTGTATGATTGCTCAGGTGGGAAGAATCTCCTGTGAGTTCCATAGATGTCATTTCAAATGTGGAACTATCTTTAATTGTATCTTCATTTAAATAATTTTCATTGCTCTATCTTCAAATTCATCACCACTACTTGCCTTTAGTATGGAATCTATTGATTAGTTAAGTTTTTTTTTTATTTTCCTTCTCCAACATTATAGTCTTCACTCCTACAATTTACTTTGATATACCCATGATTTCTTCTTTTGTACAATGCTAAGAATATCTTTTTGCTTGATCAAACATTACTTTTAGTTCCTGAAACATATTGACAATACTGTTGTGAAATGCTTCTCTGAATGTAACATAAGGATAATTTCCATTTCTACTGATTTTTATATTTCATTGTTATATTTTTATTTCTTTTTATATGTAGCAGTATTTTACTTTAATACTGCAGATAACAGATTTTATATTCTCTAGTGTAAATACTGTTGCTTACACTGCCATTTATCATACAAGTTCTAGTGTTTTCATAATATGATGTATAAAGACAGGTCAAGAAAAGGAGACCAGAGATTATACCAAATGCCTGTGTAAGATACTTTGCATGGCTTGTAGAAGACAAGTACCCACAGTACACTAGCTGCAGATGGCTCTGGTTACCATACTGCCAGTGATGATGAAGAATTTGGTTTTTTTCCTTGAACTCAAATTGAATGAAGATGCTTTTAATTTTTTCACCAAGATACAACAGAAAATGATCTAGAAAAACTTTCATGAAACTGAAATCCCAATATCCCCAAGCTATTATCTTTGGTAAATTTATAGGTTTGAAATCCTATGGTCCTGAATGATTAATATAAGTAATCAATATTGGCTTAAATTCTGTTTCTATAGTTTACAATTTAATGTAACAAGTTTTCCCACTAGCCAGTCCTGCAATGTAAAAACATGAGTCATTCTTCTGATTTGCCTTCACTGAATTGCTGTTTATACATCACCAGCTTGGGCCAATGATTCTATCTCTAAATCAATCTATGATCTTCACGTACAGTCCCAATTCACCATCATGTAGACCACCATGCTCCTGCCATAGTGATGCTTTCCAGACCGTGATTTAAACTCAACTCTTCCTATAATGTTGAATCCTATTAAGAACAAATGAATCTCTCTTCTAGAGTTAATGGATACCCAAACTCTATCCCACACAGACACTTGATTTTGTCTATCTACTACAGACTGGATTCTAGATGTGAAGTACCACTCACAGCTTGTTTTTTTGTTTTCATATATTTTTATTGTAATTAAGAGAAGGGTTACATAATATTTGCCAGATAGATGGTGCATTAATTCCCATACATTGATACCTTTTCAGATGTCTTGCTCCCCATTTCCCTCGCCCCAACCCCGACCCCTCAACTTGTTTTCTCCCCTTCTCTATCCAATTTCAAATAACCAAATACAAATATATCCAATATATCAGGTAACAAAGTGAGGTACTGTAACAATATGAGATAACCAAGGGACAGCAAAAGAGATGAGAGATAACTTAGTACCTTAAGAACAACAATCATTCATTATATGGCTTTTGTTTCTATATCCTAGAGATCCTTTCATTTAGCTTTATACTATACGGCCTTTTGCATCAAGGTTTTGCTCTATTGCAAATCTCTGCTAGGAGAGCCCAAGGTTTCTACTGATTATGACAAATGAGGGAAACCACTGAGCCTAAGTTCCTTTGAGTCTGGCTTACTTCACTTAATATGATCTTTTTTAAGTCTTTCCATTTCCTAACAAATGGGACGATGTCATTCTTTCTGACAGCAGCATCGAATTCCATTGTGTACAAATACCACTCATCAACTGAGGGACATCTAGGTGGGTTCCATGCCTTTGGCATGGTAAATAGTGCTGCAATGAACATTGTAGTGCTGGTGGATTTAGTATGTCCTTGTTTCTGGATAATTGGGTAAATGCCAAATAGAGGAATTGCTGAGTATTAGGAGAGGTCTATGTTTAGTCTTTTGAGGAACTGCCACACTGCTTTCCATAGTGGTTGAACGAGTTTACACTCCCACCAACAGTGCAGTAGTGATCCCTCATGGCCACATCACCTCCAGCATCTGTTGTTATTAGTTTTCTTGATCCTGGCCATTCTAACTGGAGTGAGGTTGAATCTTAGAGTTGTTTTGATTTGCAATTCTTTTATGACCAGAGATGTTGAGCATTTCTTCATGGGTCTATAGGCCATTTTTGTTTCTTCTTCAGAGAAGCCTCTCTTTAAGTCTTTGGCCCATCTTTTAATGGGATGGTTGTTACTTTGGAGATTGTTTTCGATTGATTCAATTTTTTGAGCTGTTGATATATTTTAGATATAAGGCTGTATGGGTGGTGAAGATCTTCTCCCACTCTGTAGGCTTCCTGATTAGTTTACTAGCTATGTCCTTTGCCATACAAAAGCTCTGCAGTTTAATGCAGTCCCACTTATCCAGCCTTTCTCTGATTTGTTGTGATTCTTGGTCCTTATTAAGAAAGTTTCGACCTGTGCCAAGGAGGTCTAGTGTATCTCCTATTGCTTCTTGTAAAGTTTTCAGTGTGTCGGCTTTTACCTCGAGGTCTTTGATCCATTTGGAGTTAATTCTAGTGCAGGGTGACAAAGAAGGATCCAACTTTGGTTTTCTGCAGGTGCTTAACCAGTTCTGCCAGCACCACTTGAAGAGACTATCTTTCTTCCATTCTATATTTTTGGCTCCCTTGTCAAAGATTAAGTGTTCATAGGTGTGTGGTTTAATATCTGGTTCTTCAGTTCTATTCCATTGGTCTTCAGGCCTGTTCTTGTGCCAGTATCAAGCAGTTTTGATAATTATAGCTTTGTAATAGAGTCTAAAGTTTGGTATTGAAATTCCTCCTGCGCTGTTCTTTCTGCTAAGAAGTGTTTTTGCTATATGGGGTCTTTTATTATTCCATATGAAATTTTGGATTGCCTCTTCTATTTCTTTAAAGAATGACATTGGGATATTGATGGATATTGCATTGAATTTGTAGATAGCCATTGGCAAGATTGTCATTTTCACAATGTTGATTCTTCCAATCCAGGAGCATGGGAGGTTTTTCCATTTTCTCCATTCTGCTTTAATTACTTTTTTTCAGGATTTTAAAGTTTTCATCCAAAAGGTCCTTTACATTCTTGGTTAAGGTAATTCCTTGGTACTTTATTTTCTTTGAGGCTATTGCAAAAGGAGTTGCTTTCCTGATTGTTGCCTCATTCCTCTCACTGTTGGCATAGAGGAAAGCAGTTGGTTTTTGAGGGTTAATTTTATACCCTGCTACCCTTCCCAAGTTTTGAATCAGCTCAAGGAGCTTGGGAGTAGAGTCCATAGGATTCTTTAAATAATGGATGATGTCATTTGTAAAGAGGGAAAGTTTTACTTCCTCTTTCCCTATTTGGATCCCCTTTATGCTTGCTTCTTGCCTTATTGCACTGGCTAGGAATTCTACTACTATGTTAAAGAGGAGTGGAGAGGGTGGGCATCCTTGTCTCATTCCTGATTTTAGTGGGAATGGCTTTAGCTTTTCGCCGTTAAGTATAATACTAGCTGTGGGTTTGTCATACACAGCCTTTATTATATTGAGGAACCTTCCATGGATTCCTAGTTTCTCCAGAGCTTTTAACATAAAGGGGTGTTGGATCTTGTCAAATGCCTTTTCTGCATCTATGGAGACAATTATGTGTCCCTGCTCCTGTTGATGTGTTGAATTGTGTTAATTGATTTGCGTATGTTGAACTAGCTTTGCCTCCCTGTGATGAATCCTGTTTGATCATAGTGTATAATTTTTTGATGAGTTGTTGTAGACGGTTGGCCAGTATTTTGTTGAGAAGTTTTGCATTGATGTTCATCAAAGAAATAGGTCTATAGTTCTCTTTCTTTGATGAATCTCTTTCTGGTTTGATGTGAGGGTTATACTGGCTTCATAGAATGAGTTTGGTAAGGAACCTTCATTTTCAATTTCGTTGAAGAGCTTGAGGAGTATTGGTGTGAGCTCTGCTTTGAAGACCTTATAGAATTCAGCTGTGAATCCATCTGGCCCTGGGCTTTTCTTAGGTGGAAGGTCTCTTATTGCCATTTCTATTTCATTGCTTGAAATAGGCCTGTTTAGGTGGGTTAGTTCTTCTTGGTTCAGTGTGGGTATGTTAATATTGGCTAGGAATTCATCCATTTCTTCTAGATTCTCAAATTTGTTGACATAAAGGTTTGAGAAGTATTCCCTCATGAGACTCTGTATCTTGGTAATATCTGTCATGATATTACCATTTCTGTCTGTGATTTTATTTATTTCGGTACGCTCCCTTCTTTTTTTGGTAAGATTTGCTAAGGGTTTGTCAATTTTGTTAATTCTTTCAAAGAACCAACTCCTTGTTTTGTTGATTCTTTCTATAGTTGTTTTGGGTTCCAATTCATTTAATGCTGCTTTGATTTTAATAATTTGCATCCTTAGTGGAATTAGGGTTGGTTTGTTGCTCTTTTTCCAGGAGTTTAAGGTGACACATTAAATTGTTGGATTGTGATTTTTCCAATTTGTTATTGTAGGCACTCAGAGCTATAAATTTTCCTCTGAGTACTGCCTTTGCCGTGTCCCAAAGGAGCTGGTATTTTGTGTGCTCTTTTTTTGTTAAATTTCATAAACTGTGGGATTTCTGTTCTGATCTCTTCGATGATCTTAAGCAATGTGTTGTTCAATCTCCATGAGTTACAGGGTTTTCGTTGGTGGGGTTGTGTGTTCAGTTCCAATTTGTTGCCCTTGTGCAGGGAATAATTTCAGTGTTTCTGAATCTGTCCAGGTTTGTTTTATGGCCTAAAATGTGGTGTATTTTGGAAAATGTTCCATGTGCTGCTGAGAAAAAAGTATATTGTGTTGTTGCTGGGTGGAATATTTTGCAGATGTCTGTTAGATCTAGTTGGTCTATATAGTTGTTCAATTCTAAGGCTTCTCTGTTGAGTTTTTGTCTTGTTGATCTGTCCAAAGCTGAGAGTGGTGTGTTAAAGTCACCAACAATCACTGTGTTTCGATCTATGTATGGTTTCAGTGAAAGTAAAGTTAGCTTGATGAAGTTCAGAGCTCCGGGATTCGGTGTGTAGATATTTAGGATGGTTATGTCCTCCTGGAGGAAAGATCCCTTTAGGAGTATGTAGTAACCTTCTTTGTCTTTTCTCACTAATTTTAGTTTGAAGTCTATTTTATCTGATATGAGGATGGCAACTCCAGCCTGTTTATGGGGGGCCGTTAGGTTCATAGAGTTTATTCCAACCTCTCATTTTCAAAAGGTGTTTGTTTTTTGGGGGTAAGATGTGTCTCTGGAAGGCAGCAGAATGATGGATCTTGTTTTTTGATCCAACTAGATAATGTATGTCGTTTAATTGGAGAGTTAAATGCATTGATATTGAGAGTCAGGATTGAGAAATATTTATTTGTTCCTGCCATTTTTACAAGCTTTCATTAGGGCCTGTGTCTTGATAGTTGTTGTGGTACTTAGATGTTATGGGTTTTAGGTGCCATGTCTTTCTTTGTATTACATTTGTCTTGGTTTTCCATATGTAGAACAGCTTTGAGAATTTTCTGTAATGTTGGTTTTGTTGTTACATAATGTTGAAGCTTTTCCTTGGAATGGAATGTTTTTATTGTTCCCTCAGTTATGAATGAGAGCTTAGCTGGGTACTGTATTCTTGGTTGGTAGTTATTTGACTTCAGGCCATGACATATATCATTCCAATATCTTCTTCCTTGCATGGTCTCTGCTGAGAAATCTGGGGTTATTCTGATTGGTTTGCCTTTACAGGTGATTGTTCTCTTCTCCCTGGCTGCTTTTAGGATCCTACCTTTGGCCTCTATTGATCCAGTTGAGATTATAATGTGGGGGTGGGATGTCCTTTTCTGGTCAGGTCTCTTTGCGGTTCTAAAAGCTTCTTGTATCTGGATGGGCCTGCCCTTCTGGATATTTGGGAAGTTCTCTGAGATGATTCCCTGAAGTATATTTCCAATACCATTGACCTCTTTATCCAGACCCTCCCCAATACCAATTGGCCTTAAATTAGGCTTCCTAATTGTATTTTGGCCCTCCTGTAGCATTTTCTCATATTTCCTAGATTTGAATTGACTCATTTTCTGTTCTTTCCCTATAACAACTAAATTATCTTCTTCTGCATTGTCTAACCTGCTATCAAAGCTTTCTACTTTATTCTTTAACCACCATGCTTCTAATTGCTCATTTTTGATGCCTTGCACCTGTTGTTTTAGATCATGTATGGATTTCTTTAGCTCCTTGATTTCCATTTGAGTGGTTAGCTCAGCAGCTTTATTGTCTTTGGACATTTGTTGGAGTTCAGTCACCTTTTTGTTTGTGGATTCTATGAATTCATCCATTTTTCTTTGAAAAACCTTTATTATGGCCTCCTTTTTGGCTTCCCGTTTTTTACATATCACCTTGTTTATGGTTTCCTCTTGTTTAGCTATGGCTTCCTCCCTTATCTCTTTCTTTATGTTTTCACACTTTTCATTAATGATGATTATCAATTTCATTTGTATTGCACTTGGAAGACTCTCCTCTAGATTTGCCACTGACTGCTCTATTGCCTGTTTATGTTGGGAGGGAGATGCTATTCCTTGATTTGACATTTTTCTTGAGTTTCTTGTTCTGCCCATTTGAAAATGGGAGCAAGATTAATACTAAACAAGATTATAATTTTTCAGATATAAACAACCTAGACCTTTTTAGTTGGGTGACAATAGATATTAGCTCTTTTAGGTTGGTAATAACACTTTCTCTTTCTTTTTTGTATACTTACATACAAATCTAATACAATCACAGATGACCAATTTATGACCAAAATAATAAGTCCCTCAATCCAATCTCTATTGTATTTAAGTCCCTCTGGACCTAGAGTATAATTGAACACCTAGATACACATCATTGCTCAACAACCTTCAAATGTAGATCCATGGATTATAAGAGTTGAAGGATGAACAGAGGACCAGAGATAGAAGAATAATATGAAAGACAACAAGGGGGGTAGGAAAAGAATAATGCAGGAGTGTAAGATTATTATGGTAATGAAGAATAGGTATTCTGTAAGGATTAATGACCTAAGGTGATAGACAGGTAGAATATTTGTTTAGAAAGTTTAGATGAACTTCGATAAAACTTATCAAAATAAGAAGAGGAATAAGAAGAATATATACAGAAAAGAGAGTGGTTGATATAGGGGATTTCAATGATACAAATTTTATAAAGAAAAAAAGAAAAAAGAAACAAAACATCAACAAAATAAAAGAAAACAACACACACACAAAAAAAAAACCCAAAACCAAAAACAAAAAAATAAAAGGTGTGGGGAGATTCCTCACTGTTCTGAGTTCTTACCCAAGAGATAGTAGGTGTGAGAACCAGGAGTTTAAAAAGCAGGTGATTGTATCAATATGGACATCATTTTTATTCCAACTGTACCCAGAGCTGTCACTGTGTTTCTAGGAATGACCACAGTGACAGCAGGATTTCGGGAAAAGAGAGGAGAAAAAATGAAAATAAAAAAGAAATGAATCATAACATTAGAAAAAGAGGTGTAGGTTAAATGGCAAAGATAATAATAATAACATTCATTTAAAAATGCAAATGAAATGGGGTAAAAAAATTATTCTTCAGTTTTTTTTTTTTTTTTTTGGTTGGGGGAAGGATGGGAAAGTTGTGTCTCCACTAAATTCAGGATCTAAGCACTTCACAAAGTCTGTTTCTCTTGTGATATGGCTTTGTGGTTTTTCGGAAGAGATTGCTTGTTTGGTAAAAACAAAGCTGAAAGATGTGCGGGCGGCTTTGTTTACCAGGTCTGTGGGCGGTACAGGGGGATGGACTTCAGCAGCACTAGGGCCGGATTTCTGGCCAAGGGATCTCTGGGAAATCTTTTGTCAGTCAGAAAGATGGTGTTGTCAGCAACACCTCTCAGGCTCCAATTGCTTTGGCCTGTGTTCTTGCCAGCAGTCAAGATGGCTGCTCTCAGCTGGAGGGGAGGGGCTCCCTCCCAATGCCGTTCCCGGAGCAGAAGTGGAAACTTCTCCTCTAATGTACTCACAAATTTCTGAATTCTCCGGTTCCATGAAGCTGGCAGCTCCGTGAACGGCCGGGTGTAGACTCTGGGCTCACACAGGCTCTGTGTGGCTCTGTCTCAAGCCTGCGGGTCTGCACTGCTGTGGAGCGCTTTCTCTGCTCTGATTCAAAAGAGCCTTTGTCTCCCTGGCCGCTCCACGTTCTCTTTTTGCACTGATATTCTTCCTTTTTTTCCTCTCTTCCTGAGTTCTCTGTGGTCCTAAAGCTTACTAGGATCAATTTCTGGTAGAGGATTGTCTGCTGCACTGCCAGTACATGAATCTTGGCAGGAGCTCGGTATGTCTCACCCTGAACTGCTGCCATCTTCCGCCAGTCTCCTAGGTTTCCATATTATAATCTATTTTTCTACACTAGAATTTACTGAGAGTTCAGGGATGTCATTCAGGAATTGTTGTCTTCCATTTCACATTTCTATGCATTTTCTGCAAGGGCTGTGAGCACCTGTGTGCCCTAATGGTCAAATTTTAGAGTGCTCTGTAATCATCTAGGGAATTAGTCTATTGTTATACATGATGAAACAATAATTACTGATATTCCAATGATTCACATTGTTATAGTTTTGCTAGTGAACTTCATGACACTTAAAATTTTTCTAGTATTCCAATTGTGTATTTAAGAACATTAATATGATTGATAATAAAAAAGAAGAAACTAAGATTTCATTATCTCTTACATAAGGAAAAATGAGGATATAAATGGACAAATAAGCAGGTGAGCAAGCATAGCAATATGATTCCAGCATCAGAGTTTTTTTAATCACTATATCACAACAAACCCTAAAGCAGCAGTTCAGACTGATTTTTGAATATCCACTAAAAGTTTAACACCCTTAAGGGACCTAGGCACATTCCTAATGAGAGATTTTCAAGGCAATGTAACAGAGGGAAAGAGCCTTGCCTTGGATTTTACTAGGTATATGTCTTGTCTCAGCTAACAACATGGAATACAACACATTTCTTTCCAATCTAATAAGAGAATTAGAGTTACTTTATTCAAAGCTCCTAATACAATTCTTGGTTTATAGTTATTGGTTTACAGCCATTATTAGGTAGAAAACAATACGCAGCTAACAATGTTTTTGTAGATTACCAGACTTGTTTGAAGACAGTTTCTCGGTAATAAACTAATCATAGATTTCCTGTGAATTACCTATACACCATTATATTCCTGAAATACAGGGCTGGATTTTCATATTGTTTGATATCTTGCATTATTTCATTGTCATGTTAACACTGATTATAAAAAATGTGTCATTGTTTCTACAATTTCTAGAAACAGATACTCTCATACAGTCAGTCTATCACACCCTAGTCAGGGTGTTGTGCAGGAAATACTATTAAAAATATCAAATAAAATTTCAAACTTTACCATATTGAATGTATTAGTTAATTAAGGAGAGAAGAAATTGCACAAAACAAAAATAAATTTTAAAAACCCTCAGTTTGACAAATCCTGTGTATTAGCTGTGAAAGGCACACATATGTTCTCTGTGGCATAATGACACGAAGTGTGAGTACTCTATCACAGAAAGTATATCTGACTATGCAACGTGGATCTTGATAGATAAGCAATGTGCATGGCTTTTTCTTGTGACTCAGAAAACTGAGTCCATAATGATCCATGACACATGTCAAGAGATTCTAAACAATTCCTGTTTTAGAGATGAAGATAAATGTCTGTGGAGAAACATAGAACATGTCAGCTTCAGGAGCTACTAATCCAAAATCAACTCAAGATAGCAATTCTTTGTACAGTAATATGACAAGAGGCCTGAATAAGAAAGACAGCTATGCCAGGAACTACTCCTTTAGAAAAAGTATTTGAATATAAGACAGGAAGTTTTCCATCAACTAAAAGACTGATAAAATGATTGAAAGAATTTTCAAATCTCTAAAGGTGAATGTAATCAACAGAAATTTAATACTTCTGTGAAAATGGTTTAATGGTATATCTTTTATCCAACATATTTAAAATGTCTTTGAAATATGTAAGTGCCTTAAAGCAAATGTACATGACAAAATGTACAAAATAAATTCACACAAATGAATAAACTATTGAATACTTTCTCTACAAGGCAAGTTCTACCACACTGAATTGAATTTACAATTAAATTTTCAAAAATGATGATTAACAAACATCAGACAGTGAAACATACAAAATACATATAACATACATTGAAAGATGTATTATAGTCTTGGGTATAAAAGGTTTAATAAATAAAATTCCTTGCTGAAGTTGTGGTTTTAAATATGCCAGGAATCCAGTCATTATAATGAATGGTATTTATTTTAAAGGAAATGTAATATATCTCTAGGCTGATTTTTTTTGTGGGGGGGTCATGAAGCTTGAACCTGGGCACTGTCAGTGAGCTCCTCAGCTCAATGCTACCAACCTACCCTTGAGCCAACCTCCACTTCCCATTTTCTAGAGGTTAATTGGAGATAAGAGTATCAGTTTCTTTTGTGCCCAGGATGGGTTTGAACCTTGATCCTCAGATCTCAGTCTCCCAAGTAGCTAGCATTACAGATGTGAGCTATTGCGCCAGCTTTCTAGGCTGATATTTTTTTAATGAAAAATCAAAAAGACCAGTACTTTAGGTACCCTAGTCACCAAATGTTGAATTGCTGGCCTATGCTTCTTTTGATTTCATGATAAGAGAAAGAACCACTCAGTTCTTGCTCAGAATTGATCTTCAGAGGAAAAATAAACCACCAGAAGATTAAATGGCAATCCCTATAGTTAGTCTAGTTTTAGTGAACAAAAACACTGAGACAGAAAGTGAGCAAGAATGTGTGTGAAATGAGCATGTCATTTTACACCTCAGAGACTCATGCAGGATGACAGGATGCACTGCTAAAGTTTAACTCATAACCTACTTGCTTGGTTCTAATGAACACTTTCTATTTCTAAGAGGAAAATAGGTGTAATTGGATGTGAGAATGTTTTCCCTACACCTAGGGTTCCTGCTCCTCTCTGTCCTGACTTCATGTTATAATCACCTGATAAGTTAAAAAAAAACAAACAAACAAAAAATAAAAACCTGAAGTATGGGGCTGGGAGTGTGGCCTAGTGGTAGAGTGCCTGCCTAGCATGCATAAAGTCCAGGGTTAGATTGCTTGGTGCCACATGCACAGAAAAAGCTGCAAGTGAAACTGTGGTTCAAGTAGTACAGTGGTAGTCTTGAGAAAGCACACAGGCAGTTCCCAGACCCTGAGTTCAAGCCCCAAGACTGGCAAAAGTAAACAAATAAATACATAAACAAAATAAAGATACTGGGGATACGGAGAGAGAATGTAGGAGAAAAAACATGGGAAGGGGTATCAACGTTCAAGAAGTAATGTATCCAGTACCTGATGAACATAACTGTAACTCCTCTATGCATCACCACTGCAATAAAAATAAATGATGGAAACTTATTGTAAAACAATGAGTTTGAAGCTCTGAAGCAAAAGCTGGCCATTTAAAGTCAGTCTACATAAAACTAGGTAGTATAACTACAATTGACAACCACTGATAGATACCCTCAATAAATAACATTGTCTACCCGTGCTATTTATGTGATTGACTCTTGCATAGCATAGCTTAATCTCATTTTTAAATTAGCAATTTGATGTTTTGAGGAGTTCAGTAAATTGCTACAGTAATGGGGATTGGAGAGGATGGGGAAAAGGATTATCTGACAATAAGAATTTGCACTCCCAAATTCATAGTTATTCAATTATTTTTCTGCTCACCTATCTTGTTAACAAGTATATATCCAGTGCATTCTGTGTATTCAAATTTTGCAAAATGAAATAGTTCATTTCCTTGGAGTTCATTTCTATGATAGCCTTTACATTCTTTGGAATAATTTTCTATCTTAATATTTGTATCTGTTTTTAGCAGTTATTGCATAGTTATTTTATAGCAGCTATACTAACAACTTTTAAATTGGTGTGTATGTATATATTTATATACATTCATAATTCTAAAACTGGAAGGTTATTCTTTGACCAGTAAGGAAAGATGAGAATTTGTCACATAAACAGCATACTGCCTAACATTTATAGTGGCAGTATATTGCACACAAATTCTATTTAGTGGGAAAGAAAATACTGACTAAGATTATTTAAATGATGTAATCCAGGGCCGGGAGTTTTGCCTAGTGGTAGAGTGCCTGCCTAGCATGCACGAAGACCCAGGTTCGATTCCTTGGTACCACATACATAGAAAAAGCCAGAAGTAGTGCGGTGGTTCAGGCTAGAACACTAGCCTTGAGGAAAGCCCAAGGATAGAGCTCAGGCCCTGAGCTCAAGCCCTGGACTGGCAAAAAAAAAAAAAAAAAGATGTAATCCAAATTGAGTTGTAATTATACTGCAACAGAACAACCTAAATTACTAAAGTATTATATTTTGACATTTCTTTGATTTCCCAGATCACACTTCTGCTAATGGTGCCAGACGACAGACAGGACATTCTGATTGGAGACTTTATTTACATAAATTACATTAATTTTGCTTTTTTTATGGGATCCATTTATTCTACCATTTGATCCAAATTTATATTTTACAGTGGTAGGAGGCTTATGAGTGCTATGTGCCCTATTGAGTCCCTCATTAAATATTGAACACATATTAAGGGGATTAAACATTGAACTGATTCCAGAAAATTAAAATATGTCAAATCATTCTTTGGTGGTCAAGATATTTATACTTTAAAAGTCTGTATATACAGTTACAGGAAAACTATTGCACAATAAAAGCTTTTAACTTTGAGAGACAAAAACATTGTAGTATAGTTTCTGATGTAAGGCTACAAACATTTCTCACACAGAAATGTGTACTGGTTCCTGGGATCAAAGGCCAGATTTGAAGTCCTATTGAGAAGTGTTAATAAAACATTCTCTCCAGTTAGACAAACATGGAAGAATAATCCAGGAAGTCTCGTGTACTCTGCCTTATAGTTTGGATGGGCAAAATGCCTGAATATGTAAGTTAGCTTTTTATATTTATGTTCAAAGAACTGTTCGGGCTTTTATGAGAGAGGTGTGAATGAGGGATAAAAGAATTAATCTAACCCATTCTCATTTCTACAGATTTCATTTGAAAAAGTAGCAGCTCATCAGTGAAAACTGTCACCACTCTCAGGTCTGATAGCAAGGGCTGGACACAAACCTTAATAGGCAATGAACCAGCCAGTACATTCAATTTTAATTAAATTTCCATGCCAGGAAAGAAAGCTTTGAGGGAAAGCAGGTGCCATGTGTTTGTGAAGTTGCTCTATATTCACAGAGCCATTTGAAATAATTGTGGCTGATGTGGATATTTAGCTGATGAATTAAAAGAATTTTATCATTTGACTCCTGTCAACCATAAGACAGGAATGACCTGTCATAGCTACAGAATGACCTCTGAATTTTGTAGACCTTTATAGTGACTTCTTCAACTGGGATGCTGACTTTCTTCTAGAATGCTTTTCATGAATGGAGTACATTTCTTTCTTTTTCTGTTTCCTGTCACAAGTAATAAATGAAAAATAAACCTTTCCATTTGGTGTGCAAACACACTAAGGATTCAGAAATAATGTTTTTATCTCAGCTCCAAGGAAGCTGGATGAGGCCAATTACAGCTGTCTAAGGCAAGCTGGACTCTAGTGCTAAAGGTAATAAGATCTTCTGAAATGTACCATCTGCACACCCATAGCACAAGTTGCTATCAGATTACATTTTCCATAAAGAAATTAAAGGAAAAATCAAATCTCACATATATGTATCTCTCTTGGTATTATTTACATTTGTCTGTACCATCACGATTTTTTAAAAAATTATTTATTTATTTATTTGCCAGTCTTGGGCTTGAGCTCAGGTCCTGAGCACTATCCTTGGACTTCCTCAAGGCTAGAGCTCTACCCTTGGACCTCAGCACCCCTTCTGGCTATTTTCTATGTATGTGGTGCCAAGGAATCAAACCTGGGTCTTCATGCATACTAGGCAAGCACTCTACCGCTATGCCAAACTCCTGGCCCCATCATGACATTTACGGAAAATGAAACTTGAGATTTGCACCACTACTTACTAGTTATGTTTCCATAAGGAGAGTTAAGATCATAAGGCCACCTTTATACATGATGCTAATGTCTTGTAAGTATCTCAAGGAACTTTAAACCAATTAAACGATTCCTCCATTATTATTTGAAGGAAAAAAAGAATAGAAGACGTGCAAACTTGGAGGCTTGATACAAATATTCCCCAAACTAGATTTGAGCACCTTAGGACAGAATTTGATAGCTTTTGTTAATATAATTTCTCTGGGCCCAGGTAAAATGCAATCAAACTATTCAGAAGCACCGAGCAAAAGGAACATAGTATATAACTAGCTTGGGTGGAATGTTAGGAAGACCCTATCTCATTAAGTATGGTGGTTCATACCTGTGATCCAATATACTTTGAGCATTTAAGTAGGAGAATCATTGTCCATTCCACTAGAAGCTAGGCACAGAAGAATTCTGTGCTCTTTTTGTTTTGTTTTGTTTTGTTTTTAGAGAGAACCCAGCCTTTATACTATGTTGATTTTGAGCTTTTTGTTTCCAGAACTGTGAAACAACATAATTTTTTGTCAAGCTACTTAGTTTATGTCAGGATAATAATTAGTTGGCTGCAGATGTATACAGGCCACAGTTTTTGGAAAGGGCTTATGATGTTCAGCTCAAGGAGCTTAAGGATAGTGTCTGTCACACTCTATGGTTTCTTGGTCATTATGGCAAGATTCCAGTTGCTTGTAGCCATCTTTCATATAGTCAGCTTCTTTACTTGTTTTCATAGTTGGCTCTTCTAAGGATTTCATTCATGAATTTCTGACAGTTTAGTATTTGTATATTAATACATTTAGTTTTGTATTTCAGGCTTGGATGCTTTCTTCAGGAAGGGAAATCTTTCAAAAATGACATATTTTTGGCCACTGCTGCTGTTTTTCTTGGTTATAAATCATTGACATTTTAGATATTGATTTAATTTTGATAGAAAAGGAATAAATATGTCAGTTTAGGCCTAGATATTGAAAATTTGCACTGGATAATTTCTAACACCTTGCGTGTTACTAGCCAAATCTCCTCTTGCAAAACACCAGGAGAACCTTTCATAACTATGGCACTAAAAATGAGTCCGAACAACCTCAGTGTTCCAAGCAGACGGAGTAGAGGAACAACAAATTTGCTGGCACTGTGTATGAGTGTCCTAGGCTACTATTTTCTATCCAGGCTCATAAAAAGAATCAAAGCTGTGTGCTGTGGAAAGTGCCTCCAAAAAGAGACAAATTTCTCTTGGGAGGTAATGCAAAAGGCTCTATGCAACTTCCAGCTTGTATTTGTCACACATTCTATAAGCTTGCTGTAAGACCCCTTTCCTTTAGACTTTGGGAAAGTGTGAATTGGGTTCAAAGCTTTCTTTCCTATATCTGCCTTAAAGGAAAGTATGGAATATGTACTTGGGACAACTGCTGTACTGATAAAATATTTTGTTTTTAGCTTGCTAAGTAAACAAAGTATGTGAATAGATTCTGTCCAAGAAGATGTAAGTGGAAACACTATGTGAAACTTCCATAAAGTGCTGTTATTGAAAAAATAATTATTTTTCTGCTAATTTTATTTCCTGCCACCTGATTTGAATGTTATCATTTGACCACAGGCAGCTATTCTGAATCTACCAGCAAGAGAAAAGACAGGCTACAACACTGGATTCTTGAAAGGCAGTAATATATAACTTCAGACTTCCCACAGGAGTTCAATTCAGTAAAGGAGGGGAAAAAACTTTTTGTTCATACCAATTTCACTTTAGACTTATAAAATTTTGTTGGGTGGGGGGTGTGGGGGGGGAGGGAAATGGGTACCAAGACATGTGAAAGGGTATCAATGTATGTGAATTAATGCACCTTCTATCTGGCAAATACCATGTAACCCTTTTACTAATTACAATAAAAAAATGCAAAAAAAAGAAAATGTATCCCAATATATGAAACATAGATTAGCATACAAAATATAATCTATAGTCCAGTTTATATGTGTTTATTCTAATTCTACAAGCTCTTCCCAAGTGCATGTACTTTTCCTTACATTAATATTGGATCATACATAGTTATATTTTTCATGTTTTAAAATTTTCACTGTACCTTGTAAGAGAAGGGTAGATTTGGAAATAATGTAAATAAAATGTCTAACATTGTCTTTGTGACAAATGTTGCTGTAATTGAGCTAATGGTTTCATTGTCCTAAATCAACAAAGATCTGAGAATATCTCTACTTAAATTATTCTCACCAAGGGAAATTATTGTAATGGTTCTAAAATTTTTTTCTTCTTTCATGTTAAATGTGATGCTTTTCTTGATCTTCTAGATTGAATCTGACTGCCTATTGATGTCATCAGTGGCTCGTGCAAACCTCCAGATGCCTCAGCACTACACCCAGAGATTCTGATGGTGGTACAGGGCTTGAAGACTGGCAGTAATATAGAACTCCCACTTTGGTTAAATTAACCGCAAAGTGTGAAGCTTGCTTCTTTAAGCAATAAGCAGGAGAAGCACTGGTATGATGGTTGGCCAAATTTGCCTGAAACTCAAGATGAAGGAGTGAGTGAATAGTACATGACAAGTTGCTGGGCTCTAACCAACAAAATGAGCAGATCCTCTTGTGTCTATCAATTTCTTCTTCTCTGATGTTCTCTTCTTTCAGGAGAGAGATTTACTGGGGTTTTTTGTTGTTTGTTTTTAAGGTAACTTCATGAATACCTCAGCCTAAAAGAGATGATCCCAACTGTGTCACTGAAAGTGATTTACTCCGGCAATAGTAGACTCGATAGGCATCACTCACAGAGTTCTTTTCTTGCCTTTAGCATTATTTTTGTTAGCCCCACCATATTTTTCCTTACATTGAACTTAGGTTAGGCCTGGAAACAAGGAAAAATAAAATTACACTTGTATTTAACTCAGAAACTTATTTTAGAATTGTATACAAGGAAAGAAAGACATAAAAAAGTAAAGCCAAGGGTGGAAGCACACACATGTAATCCTGGCAATAATGAAGTTAGAATGTGGGAGTTAAACATGTTTTGAAAAGGGCCCATCGAAATAGCAAAAAGTAAATATTAGTAAATATAAGACAATCAAGAAGTTTGTAAATTTTATTTGAAATGACAGAGATATTTACAATTTGACTTTAAAACCATTTTTTATTTTCATTGTGAAACTGATAAGTGTTCATTATGTAAGTTTAGACTATTTTAAGTTTTATTCTACTGCATTGTAATTTTTTTATTCTAACCTAATTTTTACCAGTGACATATATGCAATGCATAAGACATCTATGAGCTAGCTTCTGTAAATCTTTTAGAGCAAGTGAATTTGAGATAACTATTGAGGAGGCTGGAAAGCAGAGCTATACTTGCAATTAATAGATGCATAGATAAGAATATTGCTGCATTTGATGTTTAACAACATAAAATTCAACAATCTACAAATAAGAGGTCCTTCCCTCCTCAAATTGTATTAGGAGGGAAGTTGAGAGTTGAAAAAATAGGAGAGAAGGAGGGAAGGAGTAACAATGTTGAAAAAAACATGTACTCATTACCTGATGTAACTATAATCCCTCTGTATATCACCTTTTCAATAAATTTGTAATGTGAAAAGAGTTAAAATTCCTTACCCACTTTCTGTACCTCAGTGAGTTCCCAAACTCCAGACCCACAGATTAAAGTAGAAGCTGAAGTCTCCTGAGTATGGATGAAGCCAACACCAAAGCAAGCATATATAAAAAGTAGTGTATATGATGCTTATATATTTACCCAAGTTACTATCCTTTGTGTGGAAAAAGGAAACATTATCAAATATTTAGAAGTTTTTTGGATATGGTTCCTAGCTTGTATGGATGTCCAGACACATTACCATCTTCCTGTAATTAAAGGTGAGATTTATAGTGTAAGTAGTAGTGTCCTGAACAGTGGCTTATTGGGACAATAGAGTGATCTTGCACTCATTGCCAGATTTTTCTTAATGCATGAACTATGCAGCACACCACATAGCTCTAAGAACTATAATACTGGTTCCTTGGACTATGAGTGTGTAAGATCTGTGATAAGTAGATATGTCAAAGTAGAATACACTAGAACAGCTAACATCCTCCCCCTGCCTAAATAACGACTGAAAACATTATCTACTGTATAAATAATGACTAATATTAGTGCTACCTTAAAAAATATGGGCCAGGAGTTTGGCCTAGTGGTAGGGTGCCTGCCTAGCATGCACGAAAACCCGGGTTTGATTCCTTGGCACCACATACATAGAAAAAAGCCGGAAGTGATGCTGAGGCTCAAGTGGTAGAGCTCTAGCCTTGAGAAAGTCCAAGGACAGGGCTCAGGCCCTGAGCCAAGCCCAGGACTGGCAAAAAAAAAAAATATATATATATACACATAATATGCAGAGGAAATGTTCCTGATAAATCTCCACAAACTGGAGACTACATCAAATGTGACCAGTTAGTACACAATCATACCTGTGCTGTCATATATGGATCCTGAGAGCAAAAGGATAAATATTGTTTCCAGTATAAAGTCAATAATTTGGAAAATATTCTTCAAAATAACATGAAAAAAAAGCTGGGAAAAAATTGTGGCCTAGTGGTAAAGTGCTCACCTAGCATGCATGAAGCCCTGGGTCTAATTCCTCTGTACCACATACACATTGATGGAAGTTGTGCTGTGGCTCAAGTAGCAGAGTGCTAGCTTTGTGCAAAAAGGTACCCAAGGACAGTGCCCAGTCCCCTGAGTTCAAGCCCAAGGACTGGCAAAAAATTTCAATGATGTGAAATGAACAAAATATGTATCTATGATCTTGTATAAGTATTATATTAAGCCCATCAATCTCTCTCATAATCTAATGCAAAGGATATGAGCCACTTGTATATTCAGAATGACACTTGCTACACCTTTCAGTGATATAATCAAACAAAAGAAATGATCAAGAAGTGACCTAGGGACAAATCATGACCTGCAAATTTGAAGTTATAATACAGTAGACCCCAGAGGTGTTTATCATGAGAAAAGCTACTCTGCAGGGTGATCGTAAGTTCTAGTAAGAAAAATGACATCATGGACCTATGTTTCTGTAGAAAATTGCACAATATCTCTTCCAGAAGTGTGCATAACCACTGGAAAACTGCCTTCAGTATATTACTGGGTCTTAGGAAGGTTGAGTGCCAGATTATGGTGTCATCTAACAACTACATAGGTCACAAAAAAACCTTCAAGTCATTATAATATGTGTGTGATACATTGTGAATCATACTGCAAAGGTAAATATAAACCTCATGTCATGTATTATTGCTGTGCCAGAATATCCCCCTTACCTGTGCCCATTATGAAGAGTGCAAGGAGGAACAGCCCTGTAAAGATGTCTCTGAGGGAAGATGGAAGATGATTGAGGAAAACACAGAGAGAGAGAGAGAGAGAGAGAGAGAGAGAGAGAGAGAGAGAGAGAGAGAGAGAGAGAGAGAGAGAGAGAGAGAGAGAGAGAGAGAGAGAGAGAGAGAGAGAGAGAGGAGACACAGAAAGATGGACTGTCAATATCTAGAGGTCTGGGAGATGGAAGCACTTATTCAATATTTCAGAACATTCATTTGTACAGGTATTTATACAAAGAAAAGTCAAAGAGTAAGTATTATATGTGACAGGTAGCTTTCAGCAAATGCCAGCAGTTTCACAAATTTACATCAAAATGTAGGGCATTTCATTCATTGAGAGCTATCTGAGCTCACTGGCTCAGCTCAAAGACCACAATAAGGAAATTATGTCTTCCAACCAACTGTTACTCCCTCATCATCAATTCTGTCATCGGACAGAAGTGGCAGAGATGACACAGATGACATACTTTGGAACTGTTTTTAAAGAAACTCATCTCTCTGGCTGCCAACACAGGAGAAAGGTGAGGAATGTGGTAGGCAGAATAATTAATAGACTCTTAAAGATGCCTGTATCTTTGGGGAGGACATCTAGGCATTTAAAATTATTATTTATTAAGTAGTATGAAGGAATTATGTTTCCAAAAGTCAGATTAGGATTACAATGCTCTTTGAGCAATATTTCCTCTTCCTTTGCTCACCCCTATTTTCTCTTCCATCCCTACCCAAAAATTACATAGTTTAGCTTTTATAAAATGTATATAGGCTCTAATAATCCTCTAGAAAGGTGAATAAGTTAAAAATTTCTGGTGTAGTTGGCAATACAATATTATATCCTCAAATTTTCATGTTTACCTAGAACCTCAAAACTACAATTTTTGGGGGGAAACAATAGTTTCCAATAGTTAAGGTAAATACTGGATTAGTGAATAGTCTCAGTCCCCTATAAGTATCTTTATAAAAGAGATAATGATTCACAGTGACAACACAGATTTATTCTTCATGGGAAGATGATGAAATTAATGATGGAGTGTTGTGAAGAACACTAGGGAATGTAAGAGATCTACATGAGCTAGAAGACAGGCACAAGTGATTATTTGAGAACTTCCAGAGGAATTAACCACTTTTATTTATTTGTTTATTTTGTTTATTTATTTACTTATTTATTTACTTATTTTGATCAGTCATGAGGCTTGAACTCTGGGCCTGGGCACTGTCTCTGAGCTATGCAGCTCAAGACTACCATCGTATCTCTGGAGTCACAATGACACTTCCCATTTTCTAGTGGTTAATTGGAGACCAGAGTCTCATGGACTTTAGTGCCCAGGGCTGGCATTAAACTGCAATCCTCAGATCTTAGCCTCCTAGAGTGTCTTGGATTACAGGTTGAGCCACTGCAACCAGCTCTCCTAATATTTTGGTTTGGTTTGTTTTGCCATCCCTGGGGCTTGAACTCAAGGTCCGGGCACTGTCTTTGGGATTTCTCAAGGCTAGTATTCTACCACTTGAGCCATGGCACCACTTCTGTCCTTTTTCTGTGTATGCAGAACTGAGGAATCAAAACCAGTGCTTCATGGATACTACGTGAGCACTCTATCATTAGGCTATGCTCTGGCCTCCTAATATTTTCTGTTTTACATTATAATCTCCTAAACTATGAGAAAATCAACTTCTGGTATTTTAGGCCATCCTGTTTTCAATCACTTGTTACATTAACCCTAGAAATTTAGTATGAATGGCAAAAATTAAGTTGTAGAAGAAAATAAATCTGGTCCATAGATGATTTTGGGTTAGAGAGGTTTATTTGAGTTACTAAGGTAAGTTCAATGTCACCAAAGAGATCTTTAAAAAAATACAAGAGGGCAAACCAATGGCTCACACCTGTAATCCTCACTATGAAGGCGGTTGAAACCTAAGGATCATGGTTCAAAACCACCCTGGAAAGGAAATTCTTACCTCTAATAAACCAGCCCAAAAATGGGACTCAAATATGAAAGTGTTTGACTTGAACAAAAGAAGCTTAAGGACATTGCCCAGCCCTAAGTTCAAAGTCCACAAAAGTTCAACCACTCTCCAGAAAAGATAAACAATAGGATAAATGTCCAAATGAGAAAAACTGAGGACAAGGTATCACTGGAACTTTGTAAAAAAATATGAAGAAGTAACATCAATCTTAATGAAGAGATCAAACTCATCGAGATAGCTTTACTCTGATACAAATAAAACAAAGATTTTACAAAAAAAGAAATTTGCAGTCCAAAATACCTGATGAAAATTAATGTAAATGCCCTCTGAGATATCTATCAAATTAATTAGACAGTACAATAAGAAGAATTATACACCACAATGAAGTAAAATTTACTTATGAAATATAAGAAGAGTTGACCATTCTAAAATGGGGAGCATGGTATACTGCCCAGTTAATAAGAACAAAAACTAGTCAAGAAGAAGATATAAAATGACCAAGTGCACAAAAACATGCAAGTCTGTAGTATGCAAATCAAAACCATGAGATAATTTATTCCAGTTGAAATGAACAAAAAGAACATGTCAAATGGTCAAATGCCTGTGATGATATGGAGGTGGAGAGATTCATATAATGTTAGTGGCAATCAAATTAGTGTAGCTCCTATGGAAAACTCTATGAATGCTATACAAAAAATAAATTGCTATGCAACCTAGCACTTCTATTAATGGGTAAAACTTCAAGAAAAGAATTGGAGATAACTATATTTTTGAAGCACTCTTTTTAAATAGCTGGGAGATGATACCAGCCAGGATTTCCCTTGATCTGTGAAAGGATTTAGAAAATCACACACACACACACACACACACACACACACACACGCACACACACAGTATTTATATATACATATATATATATGAAAATAGCAATAGAGTGTTGTCAAAGGCTGAGTGGTGAAGAGAATGGAGACAGAGACAGAGAAACAGAGAGACACGGAGAGACAGCGAGAGATAATAAATCAATAGCTTTCTATCAACGCTGGTTATAGTTATGATTATTGAAACATGTGACCTAAAATATCTAGAGGACAGGAGCTCAAAGGTTCTCAGCTTAAGAAACATAAATGTTTATTTAGGATAACCTAATATTCTTGGTTGATAAGTATGCAGTGTGAAGGCAAACCAAAGTATCAGAGTTTCCCATGACAGTGCAATTTTTACTTGGAGAAAAGTGCTTTATACGTTGCATAACCCTAACATACAATATTATAGTATAAGATTCATGCAAACAAAGTCAAATCTCAATCCTATTTATTAAACAAATAATTGATCAGCAGATCGGTAATGAATGAGTCCTATTTATTAAACAAATAGTTAATTGATCAGCAGATTGGTAATTAATGAGCAAATACAGAATATTGAAATTTATTACAACAACCTTCCACCTTAGTTTAGCCACATCTACTAAGTATTTGATGATGATCTTTGTGCTAGGAAAATTAGGTATTAACTCACAGAATTTTTAATGCTCATCATAAGTGATATGAGAGTTCCATGGCAGATAAAGGGCTCTGACAGAAGTTGTAAAGTCCATAAAATGTTAAATATAGACAGTACATCAATTAAATTACATTTCAAATCCCTAATTTTTGATGCTCTAGTATCTCAAATTTTAATTTACCTTATTTTTTTTGCCAGTTCTGGTGTTTGAACTCAGGGCCTGAGCACTGTTCTTGGGCTTTCTCACTTGTCCTTGAGCTCTACCACTTCAGCCACACCACCACTTTCGGCTTTTTTTAATGTATGTGGTACTGAGGAATCGAACTCAGTCTTCATGCATGCTAGGCAAACACTCTACCACTAGGCCAAACTCCTGGCCCTCTCTCAAATTTTTTAACAACTCTGATTAACACCTTATTTTTCTGTACATTTTCCCAAATCCTCTCCATCACACAAGTGAAAGGTTTAAAAATAGATAGTATTCAAACTTTCCAATTATAGCTTACAATGAATTTTAATGGACACTAAGGCAAAAGATTTCACAATCAATTATAGTCAGTCACATTAATTATTATTATTGCACATTAGCTACATATACATCAGCAAGATGTGGGCTTAGGTAGTGTGGAAAATACATATAACATGAAAAATATTCTTAAGGATATTCATTTATTTTTTTATTCATTCATTCACTCATTTATTTATTGTTCTTGGCCTGGTTCTAGTCCCTGAGTTCCTTTATGCCTTCTTCATTCACAGGGCCACTTCTGATTTTTTCTGAGTAGTTTACTGAAGATAATAGTCTGATGAACTTACTGCTCCTGCTTGCAGGAGCGATCCTCAAATCTCAGCCTCCTGAGGAGCTAGGATTACAGGCATGAGCCAACAGTTCCTCAGCAAGAAATTTTTAATCCGATTGTCAAATGAAGAGGAAAAAGCTTTCTATTAATTACAGAAAAATGTTCTGGGATAGCTATACACTGAAATTCAGGAAGTTGTGATCAGTGCCTAGTCAAGAAATGTTTCTCTTAAAGTCACAGAAAGAGTAAGGTTTAGTTTATTTTGTTTTTGCTTCTTTGTCTAATGTGGGAGAAAGTAACACTTCAAGGAGAAAAATAACACAAGGGAAAAGCAGATATTAGAAAGCCTGGGGAGCTCTGTAAATCAGAGAGCTCTGCATTGACAAGTAAATGTTTGGTTTTATCAATTAGCAAGAAAAATTTTCAAGACTATTGTCTAGGTACTGAATCTGAAGATATTAATTACTTACTAATAAGAATTACTTCTTATGAAAACTGTTAGGTCTGCCTGGGAGAAATGATTCCTTCACTTGGCATTATCCTGTGTACCCTGGAAATCTCTACCCAGACTGTAACCTTGGCAACTGGCCTGTCCGGAAGCAGTGGGAGGTCCCCCAGTCTGAAGTATTTCTTCATCCTCTGAGGTCACATCCGCTTCCACTGTGGCCACACTCTCCCCCCTCTGGCCATATGGTCTTTTTCTTTGGCCTGACTCCACCTTGTGTGGCTGTAGGTCTGTTTTCTCTCTCTCTCTCTCAACCTTTTCCTCTTAAACTGCATGGAGTTTCCTTTCGACAAACCTTACAATAACCATAGGTCACAATGTTAATTATTTGAAACAATTGACAATAATCAATAAGGGATCTGATGAAATATGAACTATCGATGTAACAATTAATAAAGCATTTCTACTCTATCTCTTAAAGTTTTTGTAATTCTATATTATGCTAATTTCTTATTTTGTATTCTCATCAGAGTTTTCAAAAGTTTTTCTCAGTCAAATCACCATATATTATTGTTTAAATATATAACATATAATTATTACTAAATATATACCAAACAAAATTATATATCTGATTACATATTTATCTTTCCACTTGAATATGTAAAAATATAAGGTGAATTTAAAGATTTTTAACTTCATTAATTGAAATAATTTTCTTTACATTTTTATCTGTTTAAAAATTATAGCCTTGTTAGGCTATCAATTTTCATATAGTATATATTTTAATATGATTACTTTTACTTTCAGTTGTCTTCAAATACTTGAGAAAATATAAATAATACATTAGCTAATGGTTTACATTTTGCAATATACTTGTGAATGTTTTGCTGTCTAATATAAGAAAGTTTTCCATGTAAAATTCCTGCATTATTTTATCAAATAATGTACCTAAGAGCTATGACTCTACTAAATTCCCCAAACAGAAAGGTGGAAACAAAACTTTTCAAGAACACATAGGTTTGTAAAAATCCTGACTTTTATTAACTAAAATTATACTGATATACAACTCATTTCTTGTCTTTTAAAAACTTGTTGAAGGGGTGGGCAAATGTTTTATAACTAATTGGATCAGTAGTCTCTGAAATGTCATAGCCCAAAGCTATGTAGCTTAACAATACCTGTTTATATGGAATTACATATAGTTAAAGTACTTGCACTGGTACATATATTGTATTCCTTTCCCCCAAAATTATAGTTGTGTTTTCTGCATGGAAAATCATACATTCATATTAAGTTCATAAACTTGATTGAAAAAACATTAAAATGGCCATTTTAACTGAACTACCATATAACACACCTTTGAAAGATTCATATGGATATGGATTTTCACAGGAAATCATAATGGTGCCTGGGTATAACATATAATAAAGAAAATGAAAGAACCATATTTGTGCTATGGGCTTCTGGAGGTAGGCAACATGATTTTAGGGATATTAGAAAGATAAATCTTTTCCAAATTCTTTTCTACTGTATTTCTTAAATTTTTCTTCTAGAAATTATTTTTATTTACATGTAAGGACAAATCAAATACACAGAAAATTGGGACACTAAAGGCTTATATAAATACTACTTACAGAAAATTTTCTCTTGAAAATTTTATGAAAACATGTATGGAATGAGACTATATCAGAAGCCACATAAGTAATAATTCAGAAGGTTTAAGTTCAGTTGAAAACTGGTACAGTTTCAAATATCAAATAAACTTGTTAAAGTCTACTCACTTTCCAGTCATAGATTGCCATAAGAAAAGTGTCATGAAAGAATGTTCTGTAGGTAGAATTTTCAAGAACATGAGAAATATTCTAGCTTAATAAAAGAGATTCAGTGGATTTCTTTTCTCTCTGTTCTCCTTTTTACGTATTTTTCATTGTCTTGTAACTCTAAAATTACCTCAAATAGCAACTACAAGCAAGGATCTGCAATAACTATTTTTCATCCTGTCTAGGCAGATACCAAAGGAAAATCACAAAGCAAAAGAGAGAACAGGTCTGTTTCTAAACACAAATACTTAAGTTCTTCTCCCCAGAAATACTTATCAAAGACTCTTATATGGCAGAAGACTGACAGACTTCTGTGTTAAGCATGGTAATATACAGCTTTCTGTTGCATGAAGCCAAATCTAATCTTGGCATATACACTTATGATCAAACCCCAGAAGGGAACTACCTCCTCCACAATTTCCTAATCTTGTTGCAATGCCATAGCCAATGAAATAACTTGAACTTCCCAGGAGAATAACAAGGTTATGCTGTTCAATACTAATATTAATGTTGAAAATCCCAGTGAAAATGTCAGATTCTGGAAATATTCTGAATGATTATTACAGAAATTTTCTCACCAAGGAAGGTACAACATACATGTGCAATAAGTCCCAGGGTGATTTTGTTCATGGACTTCTTAAACAATTCTATTCAGAACAAAGGATTCCCAGCTGTGTAATGTCTCTTTTTCCCTACTGTTATTTTTAGCTTGCTTCATAATGTGATGTCTGCCAGAATAAGGTAGAAGAAACCCCATTTTGGCCCATAATGGTGCATGACAAAATATCATGAAACAAAAGTGAAAAGATTTGAAAGAGGAGCTTCTGACCTGAATTCATTCTTTAGATTAGAGTTGACAGAATAATGAGACATGACAGTGAAATGATCAGCCAGGGAAAAGGATCCAGCATTAGTTACTTCTAAGTGACATTATGCAGTGAAATAACAATTCAAATAAAACTGGTAAGAAATTGAATCTTAAAAACATAGTAAAAAGAGAGTATTTAGTCATAACAAATTATTTCTAACGCTTAAATCTATCTAGGGCTAACAATGTTAATGACTAATTCAGCGGAGGGCAGACACTACAGTTTTGTTATTCACATTAACTTACTTTGCAAAATATATTAATATGATTTAACAAAAGAGTTGACTGCACAAGACATGAAATAAAATATTAGTGTTGCATGGATTCTTAATTGTATTTGTTCCAAGAAAAGATTAAAATAGTCAATTAGAATAAATTAGAGATAGAGAAATGCAATTTTCCTACATTGGGAAAATTCATATAAAAGAATTTCAAGATCCAAAGTGCTGAAAAAGCATTACTAAAATGTGCTTAAATGTGCAGCATGGCTCAGATATGCAATGTTGCTTAAAAAGAAACATTCAAATTAGCTATCAAATTTAGAATTTTAACAGATTTAAAAGAAAGAGTATCTTTCAGCAGTTAGGAATGACCTGGATTCACATATTAGTTACCAGGCTAGTAAATGAACTGAACTAAATGTATTTTATGACGCAAAGAAAATGTTTCCTTGTCTCTGTTTTCTTAGCTGTAAAACTGGCCTGAGAAAAATGACAGAAAAGTGTCTTACTCTGTGAGAAGCAAGTTCCTTTCAAATTGCACACAAAAATATTAAAAAATAATATATATATTTAAAAGTAAAAATTAGGGCTGGGAGTTTGGCCTAGCGGTAGAGTGCTTGGCTAACATGCATGAAGACCTGGCTCAATTCCTCAGTACCACATACATGGAAAAAGCTAGAAGTGATGTTGTGGCTCAAGTGGTAGAGTGCTAGCTTTGAGAAAGCTCAAGAACAATGCTCAGGCCCTGAGATCAAGCTCCAGAACTGGCAAAAAAAAAAAAAAAGTAAAAATTACAGTTCACGTAGTTTTATGTATAAACCTTGACTTACATTATTTAAAAAATAATCATGAGTATATTTATTTCTCTCTTTCCCTCCTCCCTCCCTCTCTTTCTCACCCCTGCCCCTGTGTGTGTGTGTGTGTGTGTGTGTGTGTATGTGTGTGTGTGTGTGTGTGTGTGTGTGTGTGTGTGTGTGAATAGGTACTGGTGTTTTGTTTTTGTTTTTGTTTTTGTTTTTGTTTGTCAGTCGTGGGGCTTGAACTGTGGGCCAGGGCATTTTTCCTGAGCTCCTCAGCTCAAGGATGCCTCCCTACCCCTGGATCCACAGCACCACATAAGAGTCTCATGGATTTTAGTGCCCAGGGTGGCTTTGAACCTCTATACTCAGATCTCAGCCTCCTGACAGTATTGCAGGCATGAGCCACTACATCCTGCTTTCCATTAGCTTTTTTGTTCAACCCTGACATTCTACTACTTGAGTAAAATCTCCATTTCTAGATTTTTGGTGGTTAACCAGAGATACAGAATCTCACAAATTTTCCTGTATGGGATGGCTTCAAACTTCTATCCTCAGATTTCAGCCTTCAGTGTATATAGAATTACAGTCAAGAGCCACTATGTCCAGCTGATTTTCCTTGATTTATAGTCAAGCACAAGCTCTTTATTTGAAAATATATTTCCATTTAGTAGTTTCAAGGTATGATTGATTTTATGTCACTATAAGTACATTGTATTACTGTGTGGGTATATATGTATATGTTTCTGTATAATGCCAATAAAATGGCTCAAATTCATAGTAAATTATTTATAGACAACTGTAAATGCCAAGCACGTGCTATAATTCCTGAATCAAAAAAAATATCTAGTTTATTTACATGTTGATTCTTATTGGGACTTGGAAGTTAAATAGGTCTTTCATAGTCAAGTGAGTTGGGGTGATGATGTGGATTCTGGCTCATGCTGTGGTTTCTGGATTCAGTAGAGGTAGGGATCACGCATTTTCTTCTTTCCACTGTTCCTATTTTTTTTTAAATCCTTACCTCGTTTTCTCTTTCTCTTGTCTCCAAACTTCTCCTTATTCCCTTCCTACTTCTCATTCTTCCCCTCATCTTTCAGCTTCTTTCACTTCTATTCCTAATTCCTACCTTTTCTCTTTGTCATATCTGTCCTATTTGCTTTCTTTTATCCACGTTGTCTCTTTTCCATCCACCCATTCACATAACAACACTCATTGGACATCACTATGTTCCAGATGGCAGGCTCAATATTAGGAATCCTGAAATAAACAACACATGGTCTCTAAGAAAATGAACATGTGTCTAAAAGAAGGACAGGAAAATATAAAACTTGAAGACAAAGGAGAAAGGCAATAAGTTGGAAAAATATAACTAGGGTAAGTCATTCATTTCTGCCTTCTCTCCTAACTTGCATGTGTATTTTGCAGGCAACAGCTTACACTGGATATGCTATGGTAGTTGTTACCTCTAATATTAAGAATTGTTCTTTTTGAAGACCTGAATTCCTTCCTCCATTAATAGCTTCTCTTACTATCATTAAAACTTCATTCTGAAAAGATTTTGAATTTGTCAAACACAAGTGAACACTTATCTAGGTTCCTAAAACCCCGTGCTTTTGCAAGGATGGCTTTTCATTTCTGCTGGGAATTGATATCTGAGACCTTGGACTATTCTCTCTGTATTTTTATATGTCTGAGACCTGGGACCATACTGCTTACGTTGATATCTAAGGTGTAGATCATATGGGCTCTAGAATACCTTTATTACCAATGTCTAATATAAGCCATAGACTGTAATTTCAATAAGAAGACACTTCACATGTGGGTAACACATACTTTAGAGAGAAACTAAACCAGTCTCTGAGTTGGCCATCCTAGATGCCACATCTGTCTTTTTATATTTCAGTCATATGCCGCTTCCCCTTGTTGATTTCATTCTGTGCACTTTAATTATATGATTCTATATGAAATATAACAAAAATTTGGGGATGTGTTTTTCTTGTCTTTTTAGTAAACAACAAACCTCAGGATATTTTGTATTTTCAATAAGCTTTGTATTGTTCCACACTTCTGAAAGGTTACACCTTTAGTAGCAATGGGTAAAGATAAATGAGAACACAATGTGCTATTTCTTACAAATGAATGAACTTGTACTTATGTCAAAATAAAGCAAGCTGAAAAAAAAACCTCAAACTATATGCATTTTATTTTATTTATCAAATCTACCTTAACACAATTAACTTTAAACTTTATAAATTTTCATACAAAAATTCTAAGTAGACTAACAAAAATAATGCTAAATTTTTCAGTAAGAGGCTTAGACTGAAGAAACTTCTAAATCACTTAATTATTGCATTATTTTGCCTTCATAAAATTGGCAGAAACATGTAAGAATTTCTCTGAAAATGGAAATTTTCACATTAAATTAACATTTCATGCTTTTAAACTTAGATTAAATGTGTTCCCCAAAGGCTCTTCATTGTCTCCCTCAAATTCCTATCTATTGGCCCCATCATTTTGCACAAAGTGCTCAAAGATGATGCAAGACTCACACTCAAATAATAAAGTCTCCTTAAAAAAAAAAAGGACAAATTTAACAACCCACAGTATATTTGTCAACAATTATTTGCCATGACATGAAGTAACCCAAGATGCCTCTCAGTGGATGAATGGACCAAGAAAGTTTATATATATACATACATACATACATATATATGTATATATATGTGTGTGTGTGTCTATATAGATATATATAGATCACATATGCAATACATATATGCACACACATTATGTACACACACATATTAACACACACAATGTACACACTGGGATTCTGTGCTTCCATCAGAAAAAAATAACATTGCCCATTTGTAAGGAAATTGAAAACTTGGAAAAATAATGTTAAATGGTATAAGGCAGATACAAAGAAACATAAGAACCTTGGTTTACCTCTTTTGTAATAATTCACATTGAATACTATTAGGATAGTCCCAATAGGGGATAATAACAGTTCAATAGTTATGAACATTTGATTTTATAAAATGATGCTAATCAAAATGAACTCCAAGATGGAAACAAGAGGTTTTATTTTTCCTTAGTGTTCTCTTGCAGTTATTTCTTTTTTCTTTCACTCTTTATTTTTCCTTTGATTTATCCCCTGTTGTCACTGGTTTTGATTTCAGTACTCTTTTTATTGTATGTAAGTTTATATGATTTGACCATGGGAGAGGAAATCACAGAAATGATGAAGTGAATGACAAAGGAAAACAGTGCAACAGTGATACTCACAAGAAACTATGTTGGAAATGAACTTTACACCTTGGGAGAAGGGGAGTGTAAGGGGAGAAATAGTGGGAGAAAGCCAGTGAGGGGTAATGATGTTCAGCAAGAATTGTGGACATTTCCTTACTTATGTAACTATTTCATCTATCTATCACCTTTACAATAAAAAATAACAACATTTTATAACTTAATATACATTTCCTGAGTTCTTATTTAAGATTGTTAATATTCTATCTGAAATTTTAAAGATTAACTATAAAATATGATACACAATGTTATGTCTTATTAATCACTTTGCTACATATTAATGGTGATATTTTGGTTGTTTAAATTTTTTTGCTATCATCAAGTTAAAATTAAAAATCACCACAAAATAATTTAGATATGCATAAAAATAAATGTCAACTACAATTATTTTAAGATATATTGATTTAAAGGAAGTTTATACAGTACACTAATCTTCAAAAAGTATTACAAGTGAATTTTTAATTTTGTTTAATGTTCTGAATTACTTTAAAAATAGAGAATAATTTAAAAATGAACTTCTAGACAGATATTTCCATATATACTTGCAAGAGTTCACCTAGAGTACCTATATAAAGTTTTATCTTAGCAAACTAATATTTCCAAGTTTATTGCACAGATTATTCAAGTTTAATTAGTACACAATATCATTTGTCAATTACTGATGAACAATATCATCCAGAATCAGGGGAATAATATCTTCCACAATCCAGAATCATGGGAATGGAATTATAACATCTCATTTTTCATTTTAGTTTGCAAGTGTTATAAGTTTTATGTGTCACGAAACAGTTAAGGTAAATATTAACAATTTACATAAAACTTTTTAAACATAATATGTTCCTATAATATGTTTATGTTAAAAGCAAATAGTAACCATCTGTATTAAAATTAACATATGCAAATACTATCCATACATAGATCTATTTTTTTCAATGAAATATTCACAATTTAAGTGATATGCTGTGTTGATGCATTGTAAACTGTCACTGAACTTAATCATAATAGTGTCACAAACTCGATTTACTCTTCCATTAAAGAACTTATTTTTCATGTTTTCAACTCTTTCCTGCCTTATCTTTCTCTCTCTTATAGACAGACACACGTACACACACACACACACATATGCACACACACACACACACACACACACAAGCAATCTTAATCTGGATAAAATCACACATGATAATACAGTTAACTTAGAAATAAGGTTGGTTTGTATTTGTAATATAGGGAAGCTATTATTTAAATATTCTCTGTATACCATATTTTGTGCTAAGCATTACATGTCTATGTTTCTATTTAACACAAATTACAAATTTAGAAATACATATATATATATATTTAATGTGGAAATAAATCTATATGTACAGGATGCAACTAAATGAAAGAATCTCTAGGATATGGACACAAGAGCTTTATCTTGAGTGATTGTTATTTTTAATGTACTATGTTATTTCTCTTCTCTGTTTATGCCCTTTGTTTAATCTCATATTTTTACAGTATCTGACTTGGTTACCTGGTATGTTGTATATATGTTTATTTGAAATAGGAAAGGGAAGGGGGAAAATAAGATGATAGGGAGGGGGTAGGGAAATAGGGACAAAAACATGAGAAGGGATATCAATGTGTGAGAAGTAATGCATTTATTGCTTGGCAAAAGTAACTATAACCCCGCTATACATTACCTTGACAATAAAAAAGGTTTTATTGTTTTTATTTGCTTTTTATTATTTTTATTTTCTGCTATAAAGAGCAACTTAATCTTAGAATGTAGTCTTTTATTTGCCATTTTTAACTCTTTCATACCATTAAGAAATACTGTTGCTTTAATAGCTGTGTTGAAATCATTTACTACTAATGAATTTCTAGAGGTACATAGTGCAATACAAATCTGCTTCATTCATAATTATAACGTCAGATGTTTCTTAAATAAATCGTAACTCGGTTTGTAGAATAAAACCATAAATTCATATTAGCCTTAAGTTATGGTTCTATTAATGTACCCATTGAAATAGTTCATTGTAGTCATCACACAAACTGACAAATCAATAAATCAAAAATCAATAAACTGCATCAATTTGTGTGCTAAACCAATGTAAATGCTTTCATTCCTTCTTAATGAACGAATAAAACTTAAATTTATCATAAGTGTAAACAACTTTCTTCTTAAAGATTCAAGCAAAAATAAGTTTCAGAACTTTACAAGAAGGACTAGAAGATACACTAGGTCTCCTTGGCACAGGTCGAAAATTTTCTTAATAAAGACCCAGAAACACAACAAATTAAAGAAAGTTTGAACAAATGGGGCTGCATTAAACTGCAGAGCTTCTGCATGGCAAAGGACATTGCTAGCAAGTTAAAGCCCACAGCATGGGCTCATACAAAGGCCTCATACCTAAAATATACCTACAGAAAAAAAAAATGAATCTCTCCAAAACAAACCTTCAAAGGAAAAACCATCCCACTAAAAGATGGTCCAAAGACTTAGAGACTTCTGTGAAGAAAAAATAAAAATGGCTAATAGATACATGAAGAAATGCTCAACATCTCTGGCCATAGAAGAAATGCAAATCAAAACAACTTTCAGATTCCACTTCAGTCCGGTTAGAATGGCCATGACCAAGGAATCTAATAATAACAGATACTGGCAAGGATGTGGCCAGGAAGGATAGCTATTACACTGTTGGTGGAAGTGCAAACTCATTCAACCACTATGGAAAGCAGCAAGGTGGTTCCTCAAAAGACTAAATATAGTGCTCCCCTATGACCCAGCAATTCTACTCCTTGGCATTTACCCAATCATCCAGAAACAAGGACATACTAAAGCTACTAGAACAACAATGTTCATTGCAGCACTATTTACCATAGCAAAGATATGAAACCAACCCGCATGCCCCTCAGTTGATGATTGGACCAATAAGATGTGGTACTTATACAAAATGGAATTCTGTGCTACATCAGAAAGAATGGCATAGCCCCATTTGTAATGAAATAGACTTAAAAAAAAACATTCAGTGAAGTAAGCCAGACCCAAAGGAACATAGGCTCAATGGTTTCCCTCATTTGTAATAACTAGTACACATCGAGGACTGTCCTAGCATAGGATTACAATCGTTAAAAACCTAGGTACATAAGGTCATATAGGATGAGACTAAATGAAACTAGATCTAGAATATGGAATCAAGATCTTTATCTTATGTCGTTATTGCTCTTAATGTACTTTGTTATTTCTCCTCTCTTTTGTTGCCCTTTGTTCAATATCATTGTTCTTGTAACTGACTTTGTTACCTGACATATTGTATCTAGACTTATTTGTCTATTTAAATTGGAAAGGGAAGGGGGAAAACAAGATATTTGGGGGGGCAGAGCGGGAAATAGGGGCAATAACATGAGAAGGGGTACCATTGTGTGAGAAGTACTACACCTACTATCTGGTGAATGTAGCTGTAACCCCTCTATACATTATCCCGACAATAAAAAATAAAATCAAATTAAAAAATGTGTTTCAGTTGTTTTTCATAGAAGTTTCAAAGCAAGGCAGGGAGCATGGCCTAGCAGTAGAGTGATTGCCTAAACACGCACAAAGCCCTGGTTTCAATTCCTCAGTATCACATAAACAGAAAATACTGGAAGTGGTGCTCTGGCCCAAGCGGTATAGTGTTAACCGTGAGTAAGCTGAATGTCCAGGCCTTGTTCAAGCCCCATGAATGGCAAAAAAAGGGGGGTACAGGTGGCTCACGCCTATAATCCTAGCTTCTCAGGAGGCTGAGATCTGAGGATCAAAGTTCAAAGCCACCCCAGGCACAAAAGGACCTGAGATTCTTATCACCAATTAACCTCTAGAAAATGGGAAGTGGGGCTTGGCTCAGGGTTAGGCTCGTAGCCTTGAGCTGAAGAGCTCAAGGACAGCACCCAGGCCAATTTCAAGCCCCATGACCCACAAAAATGTTTCACACCGCAAATTTAATTAATCTTTATAGGAATTTCATTTATAGGAAACTCATTGATTTCTTGTTATAAGGTATACAGTGCTAAAATATTTACATAAGTTTTAGGGAAAATGAAACTTAAACTTTAAAACAACATAAAATCTTGAGTAATTTAGAAAGGTGAGACTGAATTCATCCTGTATATTTCCAATAATTATATTGAGTACTACAGTTTCAATATTTTATGTGTTCTAATAAACATTTTGGCTTCCCCCAAAAGTCAGAAAAATTCAAAAAATTATTTATGCTTAAAAACCTAAAACTTAGAGTTAGCTTTTGCAGAAGATGGAGATGTTAGGAAAGATAACTTACTAAGTATAGATTAATATATTTTCCCTCAATGTTCCAATATTGAATGCATGAACACAATTACTGAGATAATTTAGAAATACAGTGACATTAATGTTCTGTTCACAACTATAATGCATCAATAATAGAATGTACATGATTTTACATTGAATCATTAAGTGAATTAATCATAAAGGTATATGTGACTGGGGGAAATTATGAAGCCCACAGACCTTAATTATATAATAAAGACAATGGAACTTTCACTCTCATGTGTTTATTTAACTAGTCCTAACTGAGAACCATCTAAAAGTCATAAATATCAGAAAGTATTTCAGGGAGCTGAAAGTAACTTTACTTTTGTGAAGGAAAGTGAAATTGCAATATTTTCTTGATGTCAGTAAAGCACTGCACTTATAAATAGAAATATTACACATCAAATTTCTTCATATAAATATATTTTGTGATATAAAAGACAAACATTTTCTTTATGAATGTATTTAAAAATACTAATGACCTTGAAGCAGTATTCATAGTTTACATGATTTAAAATTTATTAACCATATGACTTTATGGTTAATACAACTATAACAATAGCTTATATTATCTACTGGTACATTAGTATGTCATTCAGCAATTACAGTGAAATTGTATATAGGAAATCTTAATCACTACCTAGACAATGTGCAGTTTGTTCCATTTGCTCTAGATCTTTTGATGCTTTAGGGAGGAGAGCGAAATTACTTTAATTTAAACAGCACTCTAAGCATCACACAGTGAAAGCAAGGTGGGGGGAATTCTTAGGAGAGGATCACAATTACTCAATATCTATGTGCATATGATCATATAAAATGATGCTTAACAAAATGAACTCCAAGGTATGGAAAAAATTTTTTGTAATCGCACTGTTTTCAATTTTTTCTTTTATTTCTTTTGGTTTATTTCCTGTCATCATGGTTCTTTTTATTTCTGAACCCTTTGTCTTTTGTATAAATTTATCTGATTTAGAGATGGGAAGGCGAATCACAGAAACAGTGGGACATAGGGGCAGCCATTTCAACAGTGAAACTCACAAGACTATGTTGGAAATGAAATTTATAACATGGTAGGAGGAGTTTCAGGGGCAAGTGTGAGAAAATTAGGGAGGGGGTAACTGTGCAAAAATAAATGTATTCATTATCCTCTATACATCGCCTTTATAATTAAATTTGAATTGAATAAAGAAAAAAGTAAGTCAAAATAGGGCCATGTGCTGTGTGTTCCTCTGGGTATTGATGGGTAAGGTTGGTGTATGTAACATAACAGAAGCAATTCTATGATCTGGTTGGTTGTAGGTAGAGAATAATTGCTAATAGTAGTGGAGTGTCAGAACCATGGATAGCTCCACACATTCATTGCCTGGAAGAGATGTGCAGTCTTCTTCAAGCTCAGATGCAGCCAGGAAACAGTATAAATCATCTATTCAAAGAGAAAAGAAAGGGAAAAAATAAAGCAGCTGTTAGAAAAGGCATGACTCTCATGTTCTGAGAGGGGCAAATACACAAGTTCAGGAAACTCAAGCTACCCTAAGAACTCAGGCATGTGATAGATGGCATGGTTTTAAATAATACTATTACCAGAAAATCCGGTATTCTTAGGCAATGTCTTATCTTTGATTCACTCTCATTACTTGTAAAGGAAGGAGTAAGAATTATCTGGGATCTTGCTTTAGTTTTATTTTTTAGCATGTGTTTTCTGGAATGCAAAAAAAAGTGTTTGGGGTTTTTTTTTGCTCTTATTTATCACAATCTACATAATTCATCTTCCCAGACTAACCTTGGGCCCTGGCATTTCTCAGTACTGCCCTCATTTTTTTTAAATTTCAGAGTTTAGGCTTTAACTGAGAAAAATAGGAACCTTGGAGGCACAGAAAAAAAAATTAATAGGCTGAAGACCCACCTGACTTTACTGTCCTAAAAAGGGGACTCGAACTGCAATTATATGTTTTAATATGGAGATGCAGACCTCAATTTCTGCTGGCAATAAGAGATTTGTACGTGTCCTATGACATGGCAAATACCACTTAGAAATGGAATGTGGATGGGTGTACAGAAACAGGAGGAAGCATGAATGAAGGAGAAGGAGAAGGAAGAGAAGAGAGAAAAGAAGGAGGAGGAGGAGGAGAAAAAGAAGAAAGAAGAAGAAGGCGAAGAAGGAGGAGGAGGAGAGATGATGAGGAGGAGGATGAAGAAGAAGAAGAAGAAGAAGAAGAAGAAGAAGAAGAAGAAGAAGAAGAAGAAGAAGAAGAAGAAGCTGCAGAAGCAGCTGCACACCTTTCCTATCGATGCTCACTGAAGCCTTTGATGTCCTATTTGGACAGCCATGTATGCTCCAGGAGCTTCCCAAGCCTTAGCTAGCCTTTGAGAAGCAAAAGCCAAGAGGACTTTGTTCTGCTCCTACAATCTCTTGTCTTAAAGGGCACAGTTGGAAGGAGATGACTGGTTGAAATATTCAGGAGATGAATGGCTTGGGAGATCCCTTCCAGTCTAACAACTCTTAGCTCCACCCACCTTTTGTTCCTTCCCCCTAGCAACCAGCCTCGCCCATTTCCAACTCTCTCCTTGTTTTGTATAGGAGTCTTTCCCCCAATCTTTGCCATTCTCTTCGTTCTGAGCCCCTGGTCTCTGGAGCTCCCATCACCTCCACCCTTGCAACTCCTCAGAGCTTCACGCAAGGATACTGGGCATGCTCGGGCGGGTTTGATCCGCTCGTAACCGTTCCAAGGTGGGAGCAGAGTGCCAGTTCAGCTCAGGCTTCATCGCCCACCTCCAGGGGCACCGGGAGGCGAATCCCGCGCTCTCAGTTGGCTCAACCGCAATCGTCCACCTCCTGAAGCGGAGTGCCAACCGACCTTCCAAAACTCCTCCTGGAAGGGCTGTTTTCACACCTGTCTATTCTTTGTAGCTGAAGGTATTTTAGGCAGAGAAGCCCAAGGATAGAGCCCTGAGGGCAGTGGTCTTACAAATCACCTTCCCTGAGTGGCTGTTTGTCACTGAGTTTTGGAGATTTCTTGGCTGGCATTCGCTAAAGCACGCTTGAGTAATCCGAACTGTGGCGGCGCCCTAGCACCCAGATAAAGGCTGTGTGTGTGTGTGTGTGTGTGTGTGTGTGTGTGTGTGTGTAAAGGGAGAGGGCGGGGATAGAAACGTTAACTCCCCCCTTCACCCTCCCCAGCCTCTTTTCCTCTTTCCCCTTCGTTAAAAAGCCTCACAAGTCTCTCCCCTCCGCCCCCCGCCGGGCTCCCAACCTCACCCCCAGCCATCCACAGGGCTCTGGGCAGCAGCCAGGTTAAGCCCATTTGCACTAGGAAATTGGCGCTGCTTGGAAAAAGAGAAACGAATCGATTGCCCTTGTGACTCCCCTGCCACCCCTGCCCACCCCGCCCCCATCGCTCCCTCCCACTGCCCTCCCCCGCCGCCTCCCCTCACCCCGCCTCCTTTCCTCCCCTCCCACTCCCAAACCTCTCACCCGCAGCGGTCCGGCGCGAGATCCCCTCCCGAAGGTGAGGGGAATGGCTCAGATTCCCAAGAGGAGGGCGCGCGTCTGGAAGTGTTGTTAATGGGAAGAGATTTCTGGTTTCCAGAGAGGATGCTCTGCCACAAAGAGCGGCTGGCGCACCGGCCTGGGCTCTAGCCTAGGAGAGACCCGGGAGAAGTCCGGAGCTCGCGGGGGAGCGCTCCTCCGAGCACTGGGCTCAACATGCCCGTACGCAGGGGCCATGTGGCACCGCAGAATACGTTCTTGGGGACCATCATACGGAAATTTGAAGGGCAAAGTAAGTTGATTTGTTCTCTCCGCTCCTCTCTCTCTCTCTCTCTCTCTCTCTCTCTCTCTCTCTCTCTCTCTCTCTCTCTCTCTCTCTCTCTCTCTCTCTCTCTCTCTCTCTCTCTCTCTCTCTCTCTCTCTCTCTCTCTCTCTCTCTCTCTCTCTCTCTCTGCTTTGACAGTGCACTTGGCATCCACAGCTTACAAGCTGGGGAGACGGGCAGCTCCTGGGCTCTGGCAACTTAACAGGCTATGAATACCAGCCATCAGGTTCCAAAGACAGCGGGAGCGTTCGCTCTCTAATATTAATTTTGATTTACATGTTAGATGACAGTCTCCATTATACAAGGCAATTCGATCCTCCGCTCCTACTGCTCCATTATCTGTCTTGCTACTTAATGCCCTACTATTCTACTATCTTAAAGGGAACGTGCTTGTAGAACCAGGGGGTAATATTTTGAGGCTGTTTTATGGTAGACTTTTTAGAAGTCAGGAACCGAAAAGAGCCTTAGTATGGCAGCACGACAGTGTAAATGGAAATAGCGATGTAAATAGCTCATGCAAACTGTATCATCCCCCGCTCCCCCCGCCCTGTCCCCCAGCTCCAACTCAGGGAGGGGGGGGGGATGCAGGGCTGTAGAAAGATGCTTGCTTGGTGTTAGCTTATAGAAGCTAAACTTTATATTCAATCAGTACAAAAATACAATAAACGAGATCTTTTGCGAGAGCAGTATCTCAACTGTGCATGTTTCCAATGCAAATAGCTGACTAAAAAGGAGCGTTCCCATCGCTTTTGTCTCCCCTTAAAATTTTTCATCTAGAAATTTAAACATCGAAGAGCATACAATCTCACTGGGACTGAACTAGAAAAATGTGATGTATTCATGGACACTAATGATCAGGAATTATTTATGTTCATATAAATGTAGACGTATAATGATTTACCTGTTAGTTTATATTTCACATTTTGTTCATTCTCAAACACGCAGCTATGTTATATACTTTGGAATTTTACGGCACCTTATTTAGTGATGTCACAGTTTGCTACTTTGTTAACAATATAAACTTGCATAGCCTTCTTAACATTCTTTCTGGAAACAGTAAATAAATAATGCCTATTCCAAAAATTGCTAAAATCATTACATCTGAATATTTATGGCTGTACAAAATTTCAAGTTTCTCTCAAACTAAAAGAAAAAAAGAGGGGATGTTAACACAATACTTACTATATAGGTGAATATTTTTATTTTTTGGAAAATATACATTACAAAAAGGTGAGCCTTTGCACTACTAACCTGCTGAACAATGTGAAGTAATTTCATAGCTACAGCTCATTGTCGTGTCTTTAAAAAATATGATATGTAGAGAAATATGATATTAGAGAAATAGAGAAAGGGCTAAATCTGAGAATAATAACTACTTTTAAAAAGTTGCATTCAAAGGGCAAAAGTTGAAGTGAGAAATGTGCTAGCTAAAAGATGTTTCTGTCTTGATGGCTTAGATTAATTGCTATTTTACCATTAAATAGAATTCTAGACTATCTGTGAACCAGCTGTTCATCTGAGTGTCCAGTAGGACCTCTAGGCACAACTTTAAAACTAGACTGGCAGAATTTGTTTTTACAGTTGATTAATGGTTGCTCAATACTAACTGTTAGGATTACTTAGGCCTGCTAACTTTACACTTTGCAAGATATTCTTTTCTGTGCGGTGTGATGTGTGTGTGTGTGTGTGTGTGTGTGTGTGTGTGTGTAAAGGTCTAGGTAATTAGCACTTAGTGCAAGCACCTGCATTTCAGACTCTTTATTATGCAACAATTTGTTTCAGCATTTATAAGAATCTTATGAAACAGTTGAATGATGGCTTACCATTTTCTTATTACAGATAAAAAATTTATCATTGCAAATGCCAGGGTACAGAACTGTGCCATCATCTACTGCAATGATGGGTTCTGTGAGATGACTGGTTTCTCCAGGCCAGATGTGATGCAGAAGCCATGCACCTGCGACTTTCTCCATGGGCCCGAGACCAAAAGGCATGACATTGCCCAAATTGCCCAGGCATTGCTGGGGTCAGAGGAGAGAAAAGTGGAGGTCACTTATTATCACAAAAACGGTAAAGTTTATCTATTTGGTATTCCTTGTATTGGATTCTATTGAAAAGGTGATTTGATTATTGACGTTAGTATGCACAGAAACCCCAACTATTTCATTGTACATGTATGCTTTATTGATAATGCTTTACTGTACAAGATGTATGGATATTGATGTTCTTCTTAGTGGGCTAGTAGAAATCATTTCTTTGACAAGGGTACTCTGATGGAATTCATCAGCAGTGCAGTAGCAATGCCACTGAAGACAAAATGTCACACGTCAGTCTTGCACAGTTAGATCTAAAGGATAATATAAAGATCACTAACTTACCAATTAGACCAGTATGCACTGAGTAGGGAGCATGATTTCATTTGCTTCGACTTGAATTATTTCACAAAGTCGTGGTGAGAACTGTATACTAAAACTATTAGGTGAGAAGTGTTATTTGACTCTAGATGTTGATTCACAACACTTGTTTCCTTTCTTGGGTTTTTATATAACATTAACATAATATGTAGGAGCTTCTGAAATTAATATGATAAAGCTGTGTGAATTTGTTTTAAAATAGGAAAAAGAATACTTCATGATTGGTTATAAAATAAGAAATGTAGAAAAGAACTATGATTCATGAAAGTATTAGTACTCACTTTTAAAACTGCAGCAAACCTGGCATGGAAAACTTAAGATTATATTTTATCATCACATCAAAACTACACTTCTTCTTTCAGTTGCCATGAGAGCTCTATGTGGCTGTATATACATAAATATATATATATATATATATATATATAAACGCATACATATATGTACACATATTATGTGAGTGCCAATTTAGGGCTTAGAGTTAAAATATTTCTAGAAAATATTGGCTTATAGTTAATTTTGTCAAAATTGTATCATCTACTACTTCTGTTGAGAGAAATCAATGGTGCAGGGTGTACTTGCTCCTAATTTTAAAAAGCTGAAATTTTGGTATGTGTGTGATGTTCTGTGTAGCCTAGGCCATATAATGACTCATCATTTGATCATATGCAGAAAGAAAAGTAGCAAATAACAGGTCTAAATCTTCTTATTTCACTATAAATTAAATGTTCCATGCCAGAAAAATACACGATTCTGAATTACTGGATTCTGTTAACTGGAAAAAAATAAAACAGGTTTGTGTACATGTATGTTAGTATTAGATGAAATCAGTTATAAGATAACCAAACATTGTACATAGTTGTTAAGTCCTTTCTATTTTCCCTCCCTTTTTAATAAGCAGTGTGGATATTGTAGAATTTGTAAAATTTGGTTTGCTTTTAGACTTGAAAGCATTTATTGGACTGAAGATTTAAATACACAAATGCACCTTATTCTCTTTTGTCTATCTGATGTAGTCAAAATAGACTTTTGAAATAGTTTGAATGTTTGACATTACTTCCTGAGTATGTTCTGCAATGTCAGCCTTATATCATGGTTCTTCAGGATTTGCTGCTCTATCATTGATCATTATGTCTTTTAGACAATTTCAGAATTTTTTCAGCCTATGGAATTTAAGTATAAAACAAATCTTTGTTTTTAATGTGCATTCAAATAAAAAGTGTTTGGTAACTGAAATGATAGTTATGTGAACCCCAGTTAGTCCATATGATGTAACTGTGTAAAAAGTCCTGACAAATACTTTAAAGAATAATGAATGCACACAGAATCACAGATGTGATTCAAAATTTCTCTAGCAAAGATGTTAGTACACTGACTAGTGCAAATCTGTATTGAACAGTTTCTTGGTAACTCAAATTAGAATATTCATCCTTTCATGAAAGGGTAGCTTCTTTGGAAGCTCAGGTATTGAAGAATCAAACTTCGGTGACAGTCTTGTTTTCATTGTTGTTTTTATGGATGGGATTCAGATTTAAGTACTTGGATATTTTTAATATTGAAAACAAATTCTGGGCAGTTTCTTTGAATTGATTTGGAAAGTGTGAAGTGATTAGTGACCTCCTCTCCCCCAAAGAAAAACTGATTAATTTGAATGAACTCCATAACTTGTAAAGATAGAGTGACATTATCTTACTCTGAATGTAACAGAGATTTTATTTTGCTGATTGATCAGACATCTTGAAGAGAATACTCAGAGTATATTGGTTTTATTTAAGACAATTATAAAACTAGTCAGGACTTGCATTCAAGTGCGTTGACTGCCATTGACCTGCGAGCCACTCTACGTTTATATAAGCAGGAAGAAAAAAAACTTCCATCTCTTCCATTCATTTCCCAAATTTTTCTTAATTATTTTACTTTTGAGTTTGTTAATTCTACTAGTACCTGCTTCCATTACTTCAGTATTAAGAATTTCACAAAAATATAAAAAGTCATTAAATGAACCTAATGAGAAAATTATCAAAAAATTGAGTATTCTGCTTCCACTCCAGTCATTCATTTATAATGCAGTAGCAATTTCTCAGCAGACATTAGTTCTAAAAATTTACTTTGTAAAGTTGCCCAGAGGCTTTATACCTAGTTGAAAACTGTGATCTATGCAATAGCTCCTACTGAGTCAGTGCACCATGGTGTTATCCGTTGTTCCACCATGAGAATCATATGATTGTGCTAGGTACATCTGAACTTGCTATTTACCAGAATATTAATTTTTAAAAGCTGAGCTACAGTATTCGCAGCAAGAATATTTGACAGCCCTTCCTTTGAGAATTCTATTATACAGTTTAAATCATTATTACATAAATCACTTTTGGCAGCTGTAAAATATTGCCTAAGGTGATAAAGGTATAAATCTTTTGACATAAGACTCTAATTATACAAAACTGTAATTATATTGAGACATATGTATCACCATATATTTTAATGCAGTAATACAATCATTTAGAAACAAATTTTTAGGGAGAATGAGACATAGGAAATTTTCAGTCATTAAACAGTTTATCATTTGTAGATGATAGCAATTGGGTGAAAAGAACCCAACAGGAAAGCATAGTTCAGCTTGTCATCTCTTAGTAGGTTTTCCATTTGTTTGGGGTGCAGCATGGTATAGAGCTAGCTAGCTGAACAAACTTCAGAATTGTTCAACCATATTTAGTTATGTACCTGTAAGTTGCCAAATGACCTTCTGGAAAATTAAAGCAGATTTCTCTTAATGAGATTAAAGCCTCTGGCTAAGATGGGAAGGAAGATATAAAATGTATGCTTTAAGCAGGATAAAACTACATGTCAAGAAGGATGTAAAATATATGATTTTTTGAGATCCAGGGATATTCTGCTTCCAGATGCAGTTCAATGGCAACTTTGTGGACAATGAAGTATAGTACAACCTTTCCTATCTTTGGGCTGCTTTTCAATAACTGAATAATGGAAAGAGGACTGGGAAATGTCCTTGTCTGATTTTGACTGCATAAGGGCAAATTTCCAGGTGCATTATCAATCGTATTTTTACAACTTCTTATTCTGAGAGTTATGTGGAAGGATAATTTTGTTGTTGCTGTTGTTGGTGGTAGTGGTGGTTGTGGTAGTAGTGGTGTGTGTGTGTGTGTGTGTGTGTGTGTTGAAGATGTATACTTAGTGTTCACTTTTTTCAATAGTGTACCACACAATCAAAACACCATAAGAGGAGATGTAAAAGGAGATCCTTCATTCATTTCTACAAGACTCTCAAGACCTTTGTAACTAATGTCCACTTCCATCTCCTAAAGCCTAATTGTTTCCATGACATCATTTTCAAAGAAAAAGAGATCATAGTAATGATAAATTTAAGAAACTTTTAGTTATAGGGAGAACTTGTGAGTTTCAAGGTTAATTATTATTCTTCCTCTATATTTTTATTAAAATAAAAATGTGAATATGCTTTTCTTATTACCATTTTTAATTGCACATAACAATTTCAGAAAGAAGTAATTCAGTTCAGATAAACTTCTAGTCATACATATGTATCTATTCTAATATCTTTATATAATCTTTATGTCACATAATATATGCAGCTCTCCTAATTCTTGGATTGTGTAGTAGAGGTACAGATGGCAGTTTTAAAGATAAGAATAGAAATATAATATATGTGTGGGTAATTCAAGCAATAGGGAAGATTTCCAGGAGTTTGTTGCCTAGAATTGGTTTAAGTGTCACTTTAACTTTTTGTCTGTACTTTTCTGTTTTATTCAATAGGATATTATAACAACAGCAATACTAAAATTGATTTTCTTTCAAATATCTAAATTTTATAACATCTCTAGTATCCTTAAAAGTATACTTCATCAATTGTTTTTGTTGGTAAGATAAATATGTTCAAGATGCAGTCTTCCTCACCTGTTCACGTTTATTTCATCATCCTAAGTGAATATTTATTGTCCTGAAAATGGGTATGAGCTCTCTTCATCCTTCCCTGTACTGTACCCACTAGTACCATCCCCTTTATGCAAACAATCCCCATGCTAAAAAGAAGAGATGGTTCCTGCTTGTCTGAGAGAAAAGTGCTTGTTATTTTTACATCCAGGGTCAGTATACAAGTACTGACATTAAACAGGGAAGAACTCACTTTCTGCTAGCTTCAAAGAGTTTTTTTTTAATTGGTATTTGTTGTTGTTTTTGTTGTTTGAAATAAATCAACACAAGATCAGTTGCTGGCAGCTAGTTTTCTAGGAACATCTGTGGTTTGTTCAGCAACAAAGAAGCAGCTTTGGAGTATGATGTATTGGCATCCATCTGTCCATCTCAACAGAATTCTCAGGATCAATTTCTGTTGCTTTCTCTCCTCTTACTTTTAAATCTCAAAGGTCATTCATTGAATCCTTTCAGTCCTTTCCTCTAAAATATCCTATAAGGTTCCTCTGTACCCACTTTCAGGTGCTCTGATTTAAGTGTTCTTGATGCTTCTTCAAAAATATGGAAGTATCCACTTTCCTTCACTTCATTCACCCAAGTGACATCACATAATGAATCCCCAAACAAGAGAATACCCTCTCATAATTTTAGGCTGATCAAATGCCTTACATTCATTAAAGGATTTATCTTTATTTCTGGTATGGTTTCTTTCCACAATGTATTTGATGTTCATCAATTAATTGACTAAATTGCCAAACACATTTTAGCTATGAATATTATGTTCCAATCATCTTCATCATTTCACAGTTTCTATACAGAAGGTCCAAGCTATCCAATATGAACATTTTATACCTAGTGCCACATCTTATCATTCAGTCTTTTCTCAAAAATTTCTAACTCACAATGAAGCTTGAATTCAGGGATACAGAATAATGAAAGGGTAAAGTCCAAACCAATGAAGTTAATTATTAATGAAGTAATAGCAATTATTATTGTTCAATAAAGGTACTTTCTCTGAGTTGCTTGCAGTTAGCAACAATAGTGATCTACTGGGAAGAATTAGAACCATGCATTGGGGGTAAGGAGAGAGAAAGTGGGAGAAAAACTTGGGAAGGGGTACCAATGTCAAAGAACACTATCTAATCAATGTAACTGTTAAAGTACACTACCTGATGAATGTAACTCTAACCCCTCTGTACATCACCCCAACAATAAAAAAAAGAAATAGGAACAGGCAGCAATAACACATTAATCTCTACAGTGAGAAAATATGTCCATTACTGAAAAGTTAAGAAAGAAACTAGTCCTAGGTGAGTTGTAAGAAGAATACTAGGCTCCTGTTACAATGATTGAATATTTTATAAAATCCTCATTTTTCTTTAATTTTACTTTAGATTCTGGTATATAATAGCAAAGTGTTCTTTGGGTGACCAAGAAAGCCATGGCTGAATCGGCCTTCTTTGACTTTTCCAGGTTGAAACTATTCTATTTTTATGCATTTCCATTATTTAGTTTTTGCTTTTTTTTTTGCCAGCCCTGGGCTTGAGCTCAGGGCCTGAGCACTGTCCTTGGATTTTCTCTCTCAAGGCTAGAGTTCTGCCACTTGAGCCTAAGCAGCACTTCTGGCTTTTTTTTTTTTTGTATGTGGTACTGAGGAATTGAACCCAGGTCTTTATGTGTATTAGGCAAGCACTCTATCACTAGGTCAAACTCTTGGCCTTCCATTATTTAGTAGAATGTCTCATATTATTTTTTACAAAGAAAAAGGGGAAAAATACAAGTGAATGATATACAGTGTAAAGTGAATTATATGTAATAGGTAGGGAATGAAATATGCAGTGATTGGCAGGAGGTGGGTAGAAGATGCTGGGAAGTTTCTCTTTAGTTGTTCTAGCTTGCAGGATGGACTTAAAGTAGACTGTCAGGTAAAATAAGCCAGGTTGTTTGGGATACAGAGTTTTTGTTGTCATCATTTTGACTGAATTTTCCTCCAGTTAAGGATTCTTAATCAGAAGACAAAATAGCAGGTTAGCTTTATTATTGTCATTTTTTCTGCTTTTTTTTCTTCCCTTAACATTATGAGGAGTATTTAAATCATCATTATTGCTTGGTTCTGATAAAATGCTAATTCTGTATGCAGCTACAAACATTAATGTTTTAAGAAACATATAGTACTTTCATGGGATCGTAGCAACTTTGAATATCTGTCATATTCACACAGACCATTCACTTCTACAGTAAAGGCATCTCTTCAAATTTTGTTTAGTGATGATGGCTCACACCTGTAATACTAACTACTCAGGAGGCTGAAATTTGAGGATCAAGGTTCAAAGCCAGCCTGGGCACAAAAAGACCTGAGACTCTTATTTTCAATTAATCTCTAGAAAATGGAAAGTGGAACTTGGTGGTAGACTTGAGCTGAAGAGCTCTGGGCCATTGCCCAGGCCCAGGGCTAAGGTGGTAGCCTTGAGCTGAAGAGTTCAGGGACAGCACCCAGGTCGAGTTCAAGCCCCATAACCTCCACACATAAAAAAATGTGTTTAATGAAATCTGTTTTGATAAACCAATATATGTGTATAATAAAGAAAATTAAAATGTAAAATTAGTGGTGGCTCTGTAGTTTTTTCTCAAAAATCAAGTCAAGACAAACAGCCAAGAGAAATAAATAAGGAATTTACACAAGGAAAAAAGTGTTTTGTGAATGATCACGTTTGGTACCCACAATAAATATTTGTGCATACTAATTAAGATCATATCAATCTGACAAAAAAACCATGTGAGAACTAAGAAACATTATATAATTAGGGAATAATTTAAAATCAGGGTTTTCTTTACATTTTTACCACATTAGTTAAAATTTTTGCTTTTTAAAAAATCTGACATATAATAACTACTTTTCTTAGTAATATCAATCAGTTGCTATTTTATAAATGGATGTACTTTCTAGCTGTTATTTCTTATCCTATTCCACTACTGAAAATAGATGAATGCTTATTGAATTCCAGTTAGTCACTGGTTCATTGTACAAATTTCTTTAACTGACTTGTGTGATATTTGATAACAGATATTTTATAATCCCTATCAACATATCATTTCATTTTGGGTTAAGAAGGAAAAATATTGATAAGGTAAAGCTAAGATTCAACCAAAATCTGTCTAGAATTAAAAACTCTATTATACTGTATCCAAACAATGCAATTTTAAAACTTTACCCACTACTATGTGGCTTCATTCTAGTTCCTAATCATAGGTTCTTTTGATAATCTTCACAGTAGATATGATCAATGTATCTCACATCAGAACCTAAATAGAATAGGGTTTATCATAAATATGCTTTGCTGTATTTAACCTTTTTAAAAATTTTTTAAACTGTTATTCATTTTTATGGCCAGTCCTGGAGCTTGTACTCAAGGCCTAAACATTGTCTCAGAGCTTGTTTTGCTCAAGGCTATTATTCTACCACTTGAGCAACCGTGCCACTTCTGGCTTTTTTTGTTTATGTGGTACCAAGGAATCAAATTAAGGACTTCATACATGCTAGGCAAGCACTAAGTCACATTCCCTGGACCGTGTTTCATTTTAAATGTAAATCCGCCAAAATGGAACTATGTCCATGTATTGAATTTTAATAGAATAAAAAATACTACTTTAGACATGAAATTCTTTTAGAGTTTCTTCATATATTTTTATTGTAATTAATAGAAGGGCTACATTATTTTTACCAGATAGAAGGTGCATTAATTCACATACATTGATACTCTTTCTCATAGACATGAAATTTTTATAACCTTTATTAGTGACATACAAGTGTCTACATTTTGGAGTATACATCAGCTTAGATTTGAGGATTATTTTAGTTAAGGGTTTCATGTCTATTAACTACTTAGTTCTTGTTCAAGAATTACATGTTCAGATATGATTCATTGACAGTTTTTTTATATATTTTTTATTGTAATTAATAGAAGGGTTACATTATATTTGCCCGATAGAAGGTGCATTTATTCCCATACATTGATACCCTTTCACCTGTCTTGGTCCCCATTTCCCTCGACCCCACCCCCACACCTCATCTTGTTTTCCCCCCCATCCCTATCCAATTTCAAATAACCAAATACAAATGTATCCAATATATCAGGTAACAAAGTGAGATACTGTAACAATATGAGATAACCAAGGGACAGCAAAAGAGATGAGAGATAACATAGTACCTTAAGGACAACAATCATTCATTATATGGCTTTTGTTTCTATATCCTAGAGATCCTTTCATTTAGCGTCATACAATATGGCCTTTTGTATCAAGGTTTTGCTCTATTGCAAATCTCTGCTAGGAGAGACCAAGGTTTCTACTGATTATGACAAATGAGGGAAACCATTGAGCCTAAGTTCCTTTGAGTCTGGCTTACTTCACTTAATATGATCTTTTCAAAATCTTTCCATTTCCTAACAAATGGGGCAATGTCATTCTTTCTGACAGCAGCATAGAATTCCATTGTGAACAAATACCACATCTTGTTGATCCATTCATCAACTGAGGGACATCTAGGTTGGTTCCATATCTTTGCTATGGTAAATAGTGCTGCAATGAACATTGTTGTGCTGGTGGATTTAGTATGTCCTTGTTTCTGGATGATTGGGTAAATGCCAAGTAGTGGAATTGCTGGGTCATAGGGGAGCTTTATGCTTAGTCTTTTGAGGAACTGCCATACTGCTTTCCATCTTATTTGATATGATTATGTAATTTGACAGAATTCACCACTAGTATTTAAAAGAATTATGCACTTCACCACCGCATAATTATTGTGCATTATATTTTAACATAATATTTAATAATATATGTTATATTTTGCATTCCTATATGATAGTTATTCCCAGTTTGTTGAAACACTTCCACTTTTCTTCATCTTCTGTTAAATGTCACATGTAATGCATTCTGCATTTTACCTCCTCACAGAAATTACCTCCCTCAGGATTGTTCCCTCTACCCTCTGGGTTCCTTCATCTTGAAAAACCTTTCTGTGTCCTTCACCAACACTTATACCAACTTCTGAACAGTTTTCAATCCCCATTACTTCCTAAGCTTGTGTCTAAATCCCTCAGACAGACAGCCTTTTCCATATTTCCTTTCATCATTTTCTTGTCATCTTACAAAATTATGTTGTAGAAATTTACTTCTATGTCTGTCTTACACTGAACACGTAACATTTTGAAGGCACTTATTAAGATACTTATTCTAAGTTAGAGGAAATGTAAGGAGTTTTTCTTAAATATATATATATAAAATTGTCCAGGACACAACTATTTTCAGATGACCATCTCTGTAAGATGTCTGTGTCTAGAAAAGTCATATTCATTCATTCATTCATTCAATATCTTAAGCCAATTATTTTATAGACATGACAAATATAAAATTAATAACTTATATTGATTAATAATTTCAAAAGAATGTTTTAATACTAAAATGCTTACATCTCTACAAAAGCATAACTATTAATTACTTTTCCATGCCTCAGAAAAAGAAATGTGGATTGTCTGAAAAGTCTGCACAGATTATGTACACCATCAGTGATTTTGAGGGAATAACCTCAGGTTAATAAATAGGAAGAGATTCTCTTCGATCCCTGTAGCAAATGAGTGGGTTGAAAGCCCTTCCAAACCTCCCTGTATCAACTTAATTAAAACCTCATGTTAAAATACTCATGAAATCTTACAAAACTTGGCCATTTTTATTCTGATAACTTTTTCATCCATCATTTCCCACATGCTAGAAATGCCTCATAGCTATACTGGCCTTCCAATAAAATAAATTCTTCTTTGTATTTTCACAAACCTTGAGTCGGGAATTGAGAGTGTAAAGCCTGTGTGGCATCAGGAAATACTGTCAGTTATAACTGGATGCAGCACTTCCAGTCCTCAGCAAGGACATCATACCTTTACTTTCTCTGTTTTTGTCAAAGTAATCCAACTCTACATTTGGAATATTGGAAAGACAGAGATAAAAGAGAGAATAAAGACCTATAACATAGAAATGAGGAGATGAGAATTGTTGAAATAACATGCATTTTATTTGTAATTTTTCTACACTCACATGTATATACATGTATGCATAGGGAATTTTTATCAATACATGAAAAATGCTATGCTTTTTATGCCAGGCTATGGTTTGTTTTTCTAACTGAGTAATTTATGCTAAATCTACATATAGTCTAAAACCTATATAAATAATCTCAGTATTTAAAAATGATTTCAATAGAGGAAATAGCATATTATACAAAACACCCTCCTAAGGAACATATTGTAATTTCTAACTTCTTACCATTGTAAAAGCATTAAAAAAAACCCTGCATCTGTACTTCTGCATTTCCTTCATATATACATCCTGAAATACATTTTGTGCTGGATAAAACAGTAAATGTATCTTAAAAGCATACATGCATTTTTGTTACCTTTTAGCAAATGATATACTCTCTAAATGAAGAATTCACTTAATTACAAATTTCATATGCAAAATGAAACTTCTCATTCCATTTGTAATTTTACCAATCCCATAATATAGTACCTTAAAATTAACTTAATATATTTTCTGAAAAAATGTATGTGCAAAGTATTTGAGGTAATGCTTTTCATTTTAAAGAACCAAATATGGTTATTACTAGGGAGCAATGTGAAAGCTTGTTTTTGAATGGCCATACTTGTAAAAATTGTACTGCACACACACACACACACACACACACACACACACACACTCCTACACATTTTTATCTTTGTATTCAACATTTCCATTTTGGTAATATTTCATCAAATATCCAAGTCTCAAATTCTACAATTGTATTACATTTTTACTATTTAATTAATTTACAAATTATTGTTTGAAATCCTATATAAATAACTGGATTTTAAACTAAATTTATTTATTTATTTATTTATTTATTTTTACTAGTTGTTGTTCTTAAGCACTGAGCACTGGACCTGAGCTCTGTCACTGAGCCTCTTTTGTTCAAAGTTAGTGCTCTACCACTTGAACCTCAGTGCTACTTCTGGCTTTATCTTAGTAATTTATTGCATGTAACTCACAGATTTTCCTGCCTAGGCTGGCTCAGAATAGTAATCCTAAGATCTTAGTTACCTGAGTAGCTAGAATTATAAGTGTCAGCCACTGGCACCCAGCTTAACTTTACTATTTCTTATTGTAAAATTAATATTTTAAATATAATGAAAGTAATTAACAGTACAACAGAAAATAGTTTTTCAATAGTTTTCATTGTACATATACATTTTCTATAAAGTATTAGTTTCTTCATATAAAAAGTGATTACCAGAAAAACTAAACATTCTGCTAGAATAGACATAGAAATCAAATGCACTTGCTGACCAAAACTGACATTCAGTGTTCAAAATTACAAAATAAAATAGGAGAGAATACATAAGAAAGAAAAACTTCATATTTTATTGGATTAACTAAAACCTTTACCCAAATACCCCAGTATAATACTATCAAGAAGACTTCAGGGAACCATCCTTCTATTGCTAAACTATCTTACTTAAACAAGATGATTCCCAAATTGCTGTTCTTAGAATGTCTTCCCTGAATGAAGAACTACAGAAAAATGCCACTAATGATGCTCAACTTCAATTTTCCTGTTAGTAACTGTTCAGTTCAAATTCTAAAACTGCAGGACTTGTATTCATGCAGTTTATATTTTTAGAGTGAACAGGTATTCTGCTGAAATGTTATACCCAACAACATTCATTATTCCAAATATCTTTCTTGGAAATCATGCTTAATATGACATATAGAAAAGTGTAGGATAGTTATTGACTCATTTGGTGTTACCAGTCACTGCATTGACAAAATTCCTTTGAAAAATAATTTACATGAAAGAATTATTTTAATTTTTACCAATACTGACTTCATTTTCTGAATCACCAAGTAATAGTTTAATAATACCATCATTTTGTCAATATTAAACAATAAAATTAAGGAGGTGTTAGAGCTATATCTCTGCTGCAGAAATGACAGATTCAAGTATAAAAGAATAAACAAAGCTAGGTGCAGTGGCTCACGCCTCTAATCCTAGCTACTCAGGAACTGAGATCTGAGGTTCATAGTCCAAAGCAATCCCTGGACACTAAAAAGTCCATGAGACTCCAATTAACCACCAGAAAAGAGGAAGTGGCGTTGTGGCTCCAGGGATAGGTAGAGTGGTAGCCTTGAGCTGAAGAGCTCAGGGACAGTACCTAGGCCCAGAGTTCAAGCCCCATGAATAATAATAAAAAATAAAATAAAATTGCCATGACAGAAGTACTTTCTATAAGATATTTTAAAAATCATATGTACCATATATTTCAGATATAAAGAATTAAGATTAAACTTTCACCTACATGAAGAAATACTTGGAAAATAACCATAAGAGCAATTCTCTAATTCTTATTTCACTCTAGCACTAGGTACATGTGCCTACCTCTGCAGAAAGTGCCAAGAAACATACACCCAGAAAAGGCCATGCAAACTGTTTATAGCATTGAACTGAACTTGGTGGCTGTTAATATTAGTATTATTGAATTAAAGTAATCAGTAATCTCATGTCTCCAAATCTAGTCCTATCGTAACTCAATGTAAAAATCAAACTCCAGAACTATATTATTTTGGTTGATATGTATTTCTTTACTTAGATTTGTATACAGTATTTATTCTAATGTATTAACATCTTGGATTATTGATAGTAAATTATAAGTAATTTTATGCTTGGGGAAGAATTAAATGTTAGTGCTTGGTATGATAACAAAGTGTGCTATGTTATGTTATGAGTATAGTATGAGTACTTTAAGTAAAATGCACATCTCATTTCAAATATTTATTATATGTCCATATTCTTCTAAAGTATTCCCTTTAAGGGGAAGGATAAAATGATTGGGAGTGGGTGGGGAGAGGGAAAGTAGGACAAAAACTTGAGAAGTAATAATGCACATGCTACCTGACAAATGTAATTGTAAACCCCTCTATACATTATCCCAACGATGAAATAAACAAGCAAAAATACATTGAGATGTTGTGCTATTAGTGAACATAAATCTTCTTTGAAAGCATATGTCTGCATGCAACCCCTTAATGTGAGCTCAAATATACACAAAATGTACAAATAGCTAGACTTAAGTTCTACCTTGGCAAAAAAAAGTGTGGGCATAGTAGGATGTTAAGCATTTACATATTTTTAAGTTAGAAACTTCTAATCTTTTTTTCTGTAACTACAATTATACAGGATTTTCCAAGATAGTAAGCTCTTGCTTTTAGTATTTCATTCTTGTTTTCCTCTGTTTATCAATTATGGTAATTGGCATTTGTAAATTATTTAAATCTCTCAGCTAATATGCATAAAGTAGCTGCTCAACACACTATTATTGAAGATCAATAACTGATTTAAAATAAAAAACAAACTCTTTTAGGCAAGCCAGAATGTGATCTTCACTTACTTGATAAAATCGAAGTGGTTTGTAGCCTATTAGGAAGACAGAACACAGCATTGAGTTTCAGATCATGGATGCCACAATCAGATGGCTTGATTCAAAGCCAAGAACATACATGAACTATTTGTTTTTCTGCAAATGTGTCTTCATCTGTGAAATGGACATTTTTGACCACTGTGAAACAAATACATTATGTTGATAATGAGCTATACAACTTATAGGGAAAGGAGGATGGTAGGGGCAAAAATGGGAGATATATAACTGCAATTGCTTTTTTCATCACCTTTAAAATAACAGTAATAAATAATAAATGAATAAATAAAAAGTATCTTACTGGATTATATAAAAATAAATATAGTTGCAAAAACACATTCAGTAATTCTTTTTCCCTTATTAGTTTAGCATGTGTCTGCAAATGAAGTATGGAAAGGAAACTATTTTGAAATAGATAAAATTTAAAATGTATATGAAATAGACATGCTTATTAAGTGTTGTGTTTAAAGTGAAATTTGCAACCAGGTATGTGATTGGATAAATAGTATGACTTAAAGTCTAGTATCAATCAAAGTAAGAATCAGAGGTAATTTTTGAAATGTGTAAATATGAAGTCCAGGAAATTAATGTAAAGATTATGATCTCGTTCAAATTTTGGATAATTTCTTTAAACTTAGTCTTATTTGAAATTGTGAAGATTCATTTTTTCATATATTTTTTATTGTAATTAATAGAAGGGTTACATTATATTCACCAGATAGAAGGTGCATTAATTCAAATACATTGATACCCTTTCTCATGTCTTGGTCCCCATTTCCCTTCCCCCATCCCCCACCCCTCATCTTGTTTTCCCCCCTTCCCTATCCAATTTCAAATAATCAAATATGCATTATCCAATATATCAGATAACAAAGTGAAATACTGTAACAATATGAGATAACCAAGGGACAGCAAAAGAGATAAGAGATAACATAGTACATTAAGGACTACAATCACTCATTATATGGCTTTTGTTTTTATATCCAAGAGGTCATTTCATTTAGCGTCATACTGTATGGCCTTATGTATCTAGGTTTTGCTCTATTGCAAATCTCTGCTAGGAGAGCCCACGGTTTCTACTGATTATGACAAATGAGGGAAACCATTGAGCCTATGTTCTTTTGAGTCTGGCTAACTTCACTTAGTATTTTTTCTAAGTCTTTCCATTTCCTGGAATTCTATGCTGTTGTCAGAAAGAACGAGATCACTACTGGAACTTTTAATAGTTTCCAGAGCACATCTGTCTTTCAGTTCTATCGCAACTGATTCGCTAAAAGTGTTTAAGGCACAAGCATATCTGGAAACAAATGTTCCTGCAATGCCACAGTTATATGTAAGGTCATCCTATCTGCATCCATCCAGAATTTACTAAGAATTAAAATGAATCTTATTTATGGCTAAATGTGTAAATAACTGAAAGCTACCTACTTTTAGAAAATATGTAATGCAAAGATCCACATTCCAGCCCCCTGGCTATGCTGGCTATGTAATCTATAATGTAAGAAGAATTCTGTTTACTTAATACCTACTAGGAGATTAAAAAAAAACAATATAAATTAGTTACATGTGAATCAGATGGGTGGATGTACCAAATTTTGGATTTTTGGATAGTTGTACCAAATTTTCAAATACTATACAATCCAGTGGCATAGCTAGATTATAAGCAGTTTTTACCCTTTCCAAAGTTAAGAATCAAAAATATAGCCACTCATTCTTTCAATGCTTAAAATGCTTACTGTGTCGACAAAGAAGGTATCATGGAATCTGGAAAAATGAGTCAGAATTCCGCCAAAGAATACAGTGCACCTGCTGACCTCTGAAATAAGACTGCAAATGAATTCTTCTATAAATACCATGTTGATGGTTCTTTGTAAAAGGAATTAACTTTAACCATTTTGTGATCTATTGTGAGCCAGAAAAGCCCCAAAAGGTAAAAAAGACTGAGTTCATTGTTGAATGTCAGCATTCTATTACAGAATATCTTTAACTTTCAAAAAGAACTTTATCTCAGGCACTGTCAAAGAATGAAGATAGACAGGCAATGTATACAGTCATTTGACTTGAGTTTTCCCATTAGTTTTGGCTATATGTATGTATTAGTTTAGTTGTGATCACATGGAAATTTATTTGTGCCATAGGTAAAAATTTTCATATTGAGTTGGAAAGTTAGTCCCAGAAATGTGGAGACAGAGAAGAGAAAGTCACCCATATTCTAAAAAAATGGTAAGACTTAAGTTAATTAATTCAGATTTGGGGATGTTAAACTAATTCGTTTGTCTCATGATCTTCAGTAGAAATTCCTTTCTGCAAAGGGATTTCTCCAGAGGAAAATGCAGACATCAAAAGGCAAAGTGAGAGAAGATTAAATTGTTTTACAAAGGGAAGTTAAACCAAACTGGTACAGCTGGCATCCTCATAGTGTTTGTATTTAACAGATTCAGTACAAACAAAAAGGAAATTATCTTTTGAAAATTGGACTCGTAAACAAACTTAATCTTTGTAGTGCTGCAATTCAAAAAGGGTGAAAATTCTGTGAATTAAATAGTTATAATGATCTTCCTTACATTCCAATGTTATCCATTTTTGCCTATAAATTAACTCTGGTTACTATGGTCAATGGACATATGGATTTTCAAGATTTTCCTTTTGTCTGATTTCTTGTTAATGGTTGGTGTCTTTTGACTCTATATTTGCTGACTGAAAAGTCTTGCATTAAAAAGTGCTTGAGTGGCTGGGTGTTAACAGCTCATGCCTGTAATCTAAGCTACTTAGGAGGCACAGATGTGAGGATCATAATTCAAAGCCAGCCCATATAAGACAGTGCATGAGACTGTTATCTCCAATTAAACATCAGAAAACTAGAAGTGTAGCTGCCAAATCAAAGTGGTAGAGTGCTGCCAATCTTAAACAGAAAAGCTCAAGTTCCATGTCTAGGTCTTGAGTTCAACGTCCATGATTGACTTCTCCCCAAAAATAAAGCAAAGGAAGGAAGGAAGGAAGAAAGGAAGGAAAGAGTGAGGGAGGGAGGGAGGGAGGGAGGGAGGGAGGAAGGGAGGGTGGGAGGGAGGGAGGGAGGGAAGGAGGTGGGAAGGAAGAAGGAAGATAAAAACAAAAGGAAAAGATAAAGAAAGAAAAAGGAAGAAAGAAATAAGAAGAAAGAAAAGGGAAAGATAAAGAAAGAAAGAGGAAATTCAGAGATAATAGAAATAATTGGCAAGGGCTGGGAGTTTAATCTAGTGGTGGAGTGCTTGCCTAGCATGCTTGAAGACCCAGGTTCAATTCCTTGGTACCACATACATAGAAAAAAGCTGGATGTGTGTGGTGCTGAGGCTCAAGTGGTAGAGCTTTATCCTTGAGAAAGTCTAAGGACAGTGCTCATGCCCTGAACTCAAGCCTGGGACTGGCAACAACAACAAAAAAATAATTGCCTGGCAGACGACAACTAGTTTACCATGCTTCTAATAAAATTGCAAGGAGTAATTCCTGTTTATAATGCAACTATTATCATTTACTAAAACATTTATTATAATAAATGACAATCTATTAACTATTGAATAAGTATTTATAAAATAGATGAGTTGAAACATAATATGGTGAATGTTTCTGTAATCTTCACAAAGATTCAGCTTCACAGTTTCAAGTTGCTGTTTTTTTTCTCTCCATATTTGTGTATCACGTACACAGACACACACACACACACACACACACACACACACATCTGATACAGCTTTTATGTAGCAATTCACTTATTTTGCTGAGACATTTCAATTTACCTTCAGAGATACTGATCCATCATGTTAATATTTTACCTGTGAGTGAATAAAATTGCAGCTTAATTATCAAATTAAAAAATTTTACCTAGAGATAATTCTACTTAGTGGCATCTCATATAAAATCCTCACAATCATGCTTCCATTGTCTGTAACATAGGTTGTCTTTATCAATTCAGGATTTAAGCTCATATATATCATAATTTATTGCAGTCTGTGTATGGTTTCATTTAGTCTGGACAATTTCCCTGACCTTGTCATTTCATAGCATGGCTTGAGGAAGAGATTAATTTTATTTTTCCAAATGTTCATTTTGGATTGTTTATTCTTCTCAACTTGATATAGGTTATATATAATTATCGCTATCTTTTTCAACATTACAAAAGTATATGATGTCAGTTTCTGTCATTATTCTTGATGTTAATGTCAAACATACTAACTTTAGTTATGGTGCTTTTTATACAATTTGACAAGAAAATCTAAAATAAAGATGGAAAATCTCTTGATTTCATTAGGAAAATAAATTAACAAAATATGCAAGACTTCTTTAGTAAAAGAATTATAATCCAAATTAAGGGAATTTGACAAAGAAAAGAGTAAAATGAGAGATAATCTTTGTTTATGTATTGCAAATCTGAATGTAGTAAAGATGTTCATTCTCCCAAATTTAATCAGCAACCCTAACCAAATGATAATGTAATCAATTCACCAGTGTATTAAAAATAATATATAGACATCTAGAGAAATAATTAAAATAATCATAGAAAAGAACAATGTTGGGACACCAAAATAACATCCTTTTAAAAATTATTATAAAGCCCCAGTCCATGGCAGTCTGTGTGGCATGGGCTCATTTATTACCAGACTGAACATCAGAACCGAATTGGCTTCAAAATGTAGGTAATTCAGGAGAATAGATAAGCACAGGTTTCAAGAAGCTGCTGATGTACCCAGAAAAAATCTGAAGCAACTGGATTGTGTGTGGTCAGTAGGAAGGAGGAGGGGGTAAGAGAATGAGGAGACTTGGGAGGGTGAGGGGAGGAGGAAGAGTAGGAAGGGATGGAAGAGAAAAGGGGGAGAAGGCAGGGGAAAAGAGGAATAGGGGACAGAGAGAAAGGGAGAAAAGAGGGGAAGGAGGAGTAGGAGGAAGAAAAAGAGGAAGAGGAAGAAGGAAGAGGAAGAAGAAAAGGAAGAGAAGGAAGAGCAAGAAGAGGAAGAAGATCAGTAGTAACTTGGAAGCTTCGGGTCAGAGAGGGGCAATTCGTTTAAGCTGAGGAAACTAAGAAACCAGAAGAAGAGTGAGTGGGCAGCGCAGTCTTGCAAAGCAAGGAAGGCACATTATGAACACAGGACAATAGGCAGAGAGAACAAATATGGGACATTATTTTTATTCCTAAGTGGTAAACAGATCTTTAGTGATGAGCAGGCCCTTCTAGGTAGGGCAATTTCTATAGATTTCTATTAGCAGTTTTCAAGTCTAATTCAGGAAAGAAGATTTTAATGAAAGTCAATTTTTCTTTGATGCAGATCTAAAGAATTTTACTAAAGTAAAGCATGGTCAGGGAAGAAAGGAATATGGACTACTGGAAATATAAGATGGGTTCATAACTAAGGCTTTTAACTCGGGAGAACACCAGTTTGTAGACATCTGAGAGAATAATCAGGAAAAGGTAAACATGCTAGAGGTGCTTCCACTAAAATCTTGAGTCAGAACAGCTCAATTTTATTTGAAAATTGAGTTAAAGTGTTTAAATATAATGTAAAACTAGGGTTAATACCAATAGTTTCAAAAGATGATACAGGTTGACTTCATAAATAGATCCTAAAAGAGAATTTTATTTGTGGCCATTAGAACTAATAAACATGTTTGGGATACAAAGTTAATATTTTATTAATTTTTGAATCATTAAAATCAACCAGTGTTCTTAATTCATTCCTCTTAGATCCCCCCTTTATTACATTCCAATATGTATAATCATAACTATAATCCATCAGGACACACAGATCCAAGTGTTATTTTCCTAATTTTCTTTTGTTCTTTAGTCAATAGCTTCAAGATCAGTCTCCAAACCATACCTAAACCCTATCATACACATGATTGCAATACTTTTAATGGGAAAATGATTATTCATACTTCCAATTACACCAGAACTTATTCTATTTGTATATTTCATGGAGTGACTATTGACTTGATTTTATTAAAATATTTCCCCTCTGATTATTTTGAAATCTCTAAAATGTCACTATTTTAAACTGAAGTCTTTATTTTACTATCGCATAGTTAGAAAAATTTGAAAAGTTAGATACATATTCTCCATTAATCACCATTATATTTAAAATATTCTGAGAGTCACTTATTCTGTGAGAATCTGACTTCCCAAGTGTTAAAGACAAAGTTCCTATCTACTAATTAGGTTTCAGAAGAATAGCAAAAGACAGAAAACAAAGGAGGATTCAAAGGCAGGAAACAAAACATGACTTTCAAAAAATAAATAAATATATGGTCCTAGAATTAAGAGAGTAAAGTAGGGAAACTGCTTCAAGGCAAGAAGAGATTTACAGGAAAATATAAAAAGCTTATTAGCAAGAAAAAGGAGACTGCTATGTCCCTCCCCCTAATGGAAGAACTCCAGTGAAATCTCTGACAAGCTTAAGACCAAGAGGGTTATCTGAGACTAGACACAAGGATCCTAGAAGGATGGATTCTGTGGTGAGGAGAATATTTATTCCTTAGATCTATTTACTGTTCTATTTGGAGCTGAGGCAGGAGTGATGAATAATGGATTGCAGGACACTCTAATTGTCTCTGTAACAAAGGCAGAAGCCCAGGAATTCATTACAACTTATTGTGTGAGAACCATATATTGACAGTTACACAGATGAAAGTGCTCTCAGTCTATAGATAACAGATCTTTGCTCCAAGCAACAGATTTAACTTTCCCAGAAGTTAATACTTGAGGCCTGTTTTGACTTCCACACCTTGTCTATTTGGTAAAACTAGATTAAGCCTGTTGGAAAACAAGTGACTAACAATAAGGTCGTTTCCTTCCATCATTCAGTAAATTTAAAATTGCATTCCCTTACCTAAAATAGAAATGTAGGAGAATATCTTTTTTCATATATATTTATTATAATTAATAGAAGGGTTACATTATATTCACCAGATAGAAGGTGCATTACTTCACAAACATCGATACTCTTTCTCATATCTTAGTCCCTGTTTTCCTCCCCCCACCCCTGCCCCCATTTTGTTTTCCCCCCTTCCCTATCCTATTTCAAAGAACCAAATGAGCATATATACAATATATCAGATAACCAGGTGAAATACTGTAACAATATGAGATAACCAAGGAACAGCAAAAGAGATGAGCGATAACATAGTACATTAAGGACACTACATTAATCACTCCTTTTATGGCTTTTTTATATACTGGTGGTCCTTTCATTAATATTCTAAGCATTGAAATCTTCTATTAGAGTTTTTACGATATTCCTTGATGGTTTCTGGACCAGAGAGGCATACAAAAGGTGAATACCAATCCTAATTATTGTTGGTCTCTTTTCCTTTCCTACTTCCTATCATCTTCCTTCATTTTTCCTCATCAAAGTCCTTATTTCAGAAAGTTACAAACCAAAGCCAAGTGAAATGTTTAACATATTCACATCTTCAAATACTTAAAAGAATGTCACCCTATTACTTAGTAAAAACATTGCTACCATGCCCATTTTCTCAAGTAAGAAATATTCTTACAAGATCAATAAAGCTTGAATTGCTTTACCATGGAGATACAGAATACCTTGTCTGAATATCAAGTTGGCATTTGTTACTGAGTTTGTAGCAAATCATACAGCTTTTTATTTTCTCGTTGAACTTCTTTTTAACTCGGGTTAGTACTTTTAACACAATCTTTAATGGCTCCTTTTTTTAAAAAAATCCAAATCACACATAAAGTGCATGAGTCTATAAATTGATTTAAAGCTCTTGATGAGAGCTGGTGCAATTTGTACTGCATATTCAAAGCATAAGACAACACTGCTTGCTTTAGAATTTTATTTTGATATTCTAAAAGGGAAACTCACATCTTATGAAGAATATATAGGAGCATTAAAAATGAAATAGAACTCAGGTCTGTTTGAGTTGATGAATCTTATTTACTGGGTTTTATGAGTTCATGCAGGTGTTTTTGGGTAATGAGCTCTTGCAAATAGTTTTGGAAACTATTTGAGTTTATGTCTATAAGCTAACTAACCTGGCTGGAAAAGCAATGACATAAATTTTGTTATATTCCTTCTGCCTTCTTTGCCCTGCTTGTCAGGTTCTTAATTTGCTGAGTTTTGTTACAAAATATATCATTTCCATTTTAAATATTTCCATTTTAAATATTTCTGGTTTGTGTGTGTGTGGTGTGTATCTGTGTGTGTGTGTGTGTGTGTGTGTGTGAGAGAGAGAGAGAGAGAGAGAGAGAGAGAGAGAGAGAGAGAGAGAGAGAGAGAGAGAGAGGATAAATGTAGACCTGAGAATTGTGTTACCAATTTTATTCTAAGAGTTGGGAATCCACAACCTGCTTAAAAATTTCTTTAATTCAATTTGGTACCGGATGGTCAAATTAAGAGAAGAAACATTACAGATACTTCAGCAATGTAGTTATTCCTTCCGAAACCAATGTAATGTAATGCTGTTTGAGAAATCTGAACACTTCAGGGGAACATTATCAAAATAGTTTCCAATGCAAAGCATGGTGTTCATTTCACTTGCAATCTAATGAAAACTCGATATCACTACAAATAAAATGCTTGTAGTTTATTTAAGAACATAAAGGAGTTAACATTTAGTAGTCATAATGACCTATATTTATTTTTTAACCTTTATGCAGAGTGCAATATTCATCAATCTCCAAGACATGGACTTACATCAGACCAAACTGGCCATCCATCAGAACCAACTTTTCTTAATAAATGTCAGTAGTTCAGGAGAATAGATAGGCATAATTTTCAGGAAGCTGCTGATCTGTCTAGAATAATTCTGAAGCGGTTGGACAGTGTATGGTCAGTGACATATAGTACAGCCAGGGCATGGAGTAGAGAATTCAGGTGCTGAGATGTATTACTATTTACAAAGTACACAAATGGATGAACAGCTATGACTATCATGAATTCAGTGTCTGAATGATCACAGATACCATAAGCATATATTGCTCTAGGCCTGCCCATTATGTACCATTTTATTACCCATAGGATGTTCTTTCATATCAACAGTTGCTAGGATGCCTATTACTATAAGCTTCAAGTGAGAGAAAATTATCCATTATTTATGACCTAAGTATATATTACCTCCTAATTATGAGAATTCAGATATTATACTGCAATTTCAAAATTATTTGATGTGGGAACTGATAGTGGCTATAGAGTTCTTGAGAAAAGTTGATCCACAGTTTGGTCCAGTCTGGCTGTGAGCAAAGGTCAATTTTCTAAATTTCAAAGAGAGACAGTAAAGAGATCTGTTTTCATTGGTTGCTTTCTGAATTTTTCTGTGAATTCTTACTTCTATTTGTAATCATCACATGTCTGTCCATCTGTAAGGCCCAGAAATTCTGAATCCTGACAATCTAATGAAACTATACTGACAACAGTCTACAAGGGCTGTCTGCATTGCAAGGTTGTCTTTGGTCAGTTTTCCTTTTTTGGCTTCTTGATTCTGTGATGTGTCTTTCTTCCATTTGTTTCTATGATTCTCGTTTTCCACTGTCCTCTGGTCTTAAATTTTTCCTTCCACTACTACTACCATTGATTCTAACTCATATTTGTACCTCCCAAATGTAAGCTGTGGGACTTTCCTGGCCCATAGATAAGTGTTTTATTTTGTAATGTTTAATGGGCCTTTTAACTTCACTGCAAGATTAACTTGTCATGAACACATTTTTCTTCCTCACCTTAAAGGGATCTCTTATGTACACCATTCTTCTTGGAATGAAGGATTAAAATCTTCACATACTTCGTGATTTATTTTTGTCTTCTTTATTTTAGCCACTCTCTGCATTGGTGATGTAAAAAATTAATCCTTCCTTATCTGGTGAATATAATGTAACCTTTCTATTAATCATAATAAAAATTATGAAATTATGAAAAAGATTGATCCTTCCTTTTGCTTTCTTTATATCCAAATCCAATATATTTGTCTAGACCTTTAACAGCTCTCTAGATTATTATAGGATTCTCGTTATGGTTCTCACTCAGGCCAATCGTTATATCCCTCTAATTATTTCGTATCTTCCTGCCAGTCTATTCCCCCATTAGCCCTCTTTTCATTGATTCCCTTTTATCTCAAAACATTTTAGACTTCCCATCTAAAGTTTCTACTGTTTTGCTAAGTTTCCAGACTCCTTTGATTAATTTTTTTTTTGCCAGTCCTGGGCATGGACTCAGGGCCTGTGCACTGTCCTTGGGTTCTTTTTCTCAAGGATAGACCTCTTTTACTTGAGCCTCTACACCATTTCTGGCTTTTTTCTATGTATGTGGTACTAAGGACCCAGGTCTTCATGCATATTAGGCAATCACTTTACCACTAGGCCAAACTCCTGGCCCTTTCAGACTCCTTAATAACTACCTCTGCTTTGCATCCCGATGTTTCTTTAACTTATTAAAGAAAAAAATGTTACATTACAGTTTATCATTATGTTAATATGCACACAAACACAGGAACACACACAGGCACACACACACACACACACACACACACACACACACACACACACACACACACACTGGTTTCCAAGTTTTCTGTCATATTTTTCTCATGATCATGAAGAATTCCCTACTTGTTGCAATGGTTAAAAATCCACAATTTCCTTGAAGAATATTTCAAAATAGTCTTACACAAGTTATATACAAGCATCTACTCATTTTGTAGTAAACTGAGTGTTAAATTACTAGCTTGTAAATTCATTAAGAATAGAACCATGTTGTCTACAGAACTTTACATGATAAGGTCAAAGCTATTGGCTTCTTTTTTGTGCTTTACATGTCAAATAATTTGGGCCAAAATCATTATGATCTTCTCAACAGTAAAATAAGAACTATAGAACTCACTTCAGCATATTGACAAAAGAATGAAACTCAAGATCTTGTGAAAACTCTTGGCATATGCTTGAAACCTAATGAGTGCTTATTGTGAAATACTTTGTCTTCAGGCATGACCTTTGTATAACCTTGTTCTGTTTACTTTCGATTTGCCTTTAATATTCCCAAATCCTTTTCTCCAGTATTCCTTGTGTACTTTTCCAATTATTCCAGTTATTTCCTACATATCAAATTTTGTGTTTGAAATAAAGTCTAATAAAAAAAAACAAAATGGGAAAGTATACCTGCCTGGAGGCCCATGATTCCCTTTGTAATACTGAATGCATGACTAATACTCTAAACAATAAATATTTATAAGTACAGCATCTACTTTTCTTTTTTTTGCCAGCCCTGGAGCTTGAATTCAGGGCCTGGGCACTATCTTTGGCCACTTTTGCACAAGGCTAACTCTCTGCCACTTGAACCACTGTAATATTTTCAGCTTTTTCTGTGTATATGGGACTAAGGAATTGAACCCAGGGTTTTGTGATGCCAGGCAGGAACTCTACCACTAGGTCATACTTCCTGATGCTAGTATTCAATTTTTTTGCATAGGAATCATTCATCATAAGTTTTACTGCATTCAGATCTGAAAGATTAGTACTACGAAATTAAATTGACATTTAAATATTTAAATGTTTCATTTAAACGTGTAAAGATATTGTTGGAATAATAAAATACTTTGACTTAACTCTTCAATTTTTGATCATTAACATAACTAGTTTATCAATGAGTTATGACTGTGAATTTTCTTTTTTTAATTTTTCAGGGGAAGCATTTATATTTTAAGATAAACTAGGACACTAAGTTTTAGAGGCACATATTGCATCAGATTTTAGAACTAAATTTAAATTCATTTTCAACATTCTGCACTCTGATATATGCAGATTTAAAAGAAAGTGGCACACATAGAATCATGTCTTTTAAGTGTTTTAAACTTAAAAAATAGTTTCACTCACCAACTCTCCCATGAGTAGTACTTGCTGGCATAAATTTTTAGCATCATTTAGAAGGCATAAAATAATGGAAGCTGATAGCAGATATGAAGAATGCAAAGACCAGTGAGAAAAATAACCATGAATATAAACGTGCTTATGATGATATTTATGCAGTCATACCTCTCCCCTTTAACAAATGCAGTATGAAGCATTTCTGTTTCTATTTGATTTGGCTTTTATTATGTATTATCTTGAGATGTGGAAACAAATTTCTTGGGCTACTTGTTTGCATTTTTTTACAAACACTCCTGTTTTTCCTCACTTCCGAGTTATGTTTCTACTGTAATAACTTACTTTTTATGTGAAAAGCTCAACCACTACTCATTTACTACATTCAGTTACATTAACAGCATCAGATAAATGTACTTGAGTTATTATTGGATTATGAATGCATATCACATGAATGATAAATGAGAATGTGTGATCTACAAATGAATTCCGAAGTATGTAAATAAATATCATTCAGAAATTATAACTTTTGTTGAGTAAATAGATCAATTGCTATTATTGTAGCATTAGATTACTTCATCTTCCATTAACATGAAAAATTTGGAACTTATTTTTGCTTATGTAATTATTATCCTCAGAATCTCTACAGATATTTTTGTGAGTCTAAAAGAAAGGGTTTTGGAGCATTCTACTCCAAATAGAGTATCCTGCTATAAGATTAAAAATTCTTATTATGAATCCCCAAGTGGATCTAGCAAATTATTTCTGATATACAATTAGACTTTGTTTCTTGTTAAGATGAGCAATGATAGTCATCCCAGGAGTTCTGAGCTCTGAATATACCACTCCTTTCAGCGAGGTTAAATTGCACATCAATAAATGTTTGACCTTTTTATATCAGGATGAGAGCAAGAATTTTTTAATGTCATTCCAATAATTCTCAGTGCTGGAAGTTAAAGCAATAAAATCTTCTGGAGGGAAAAAACTTGACTCTTGACAAATTCATATCACAAAAACACAAGAAGTTAAGGAATGTTAAGAATTCTTATGTAATCTAATGTAAAGTTTTGCTCTCTTCAGAATATCTCAAGAGAGGTACAAGAATGAAGGGGAGGAGGTGCAGGCAAAAATTTATATTGTATATACCACAGAATTGAGAAATACAAGAGAAAAACGGGTCTAATAGGGGTGAAGAAGTTGAAATACGGATTACTATGTATTTTACACACACACATGCTTTGTTCTTTTTAATATATTTTGATTGTAGTTAATAAAAGGGTTACATGATATTTGCCAGATAGAAGGTGCATTAATTCACATACATTGATACCCTTTCACATGTCTTGGTACCCATTACCCTCCCCCCATCCACCACCCACTCCCCGTATTGGTTTTCCCCCCTTCCCTATCAAGTTTCAGATAACCAAATACAAATAAATTCAATATATCAGATAACAAAGTGAGATACTGGTTAGGCTCAATGGTTTCCCTCATTTGTCATGCTTTGTTTTTAGCTGGGTGCTGTTGGTTCAGGGCTGTAATCCCAGCTATTCAGGAGGCTGAGATCTGAGGATCACTGTTCAAAGCCAGCCTGTGCACGGAAGTTTGTGAAACTCTTATCTACAATTAACATTGACCAGCAGGAAACTGGAAGTGGTATTGTAGCTCACGTGGCAAAACACTAGCCTTGAGCTGAAGTGCTCAGGGACAATGCCCAGGCCAAGAGATCAAGCCCCATGACCACCACCAACAGAAATAAATAAATAAAGGCAGAAAATTAAATAAATAACCTAAAATTAAGGTAAGTAAGGGAAAAGATAGATTGAGAGTGTTGGTGAGCATATTGAAAGAGGTGACATAGATCAAGATAACACTGTATTCATAAAATTTTTATGAATAGCAACTGTTTTATACAACTACTTAATGATTATAAAAGTATTTTAAAAAAGAACTGAGACAGAAAGTACCTACGGTTTTTTCCTTTAACTTTATTATTTTGCTATAAATAGAATTTTATACTGATTTAATGTCATATGACCATATATGCACTAACAATAATTACGTTAAGAAGAGCCAACTTTGGGTTGATGGATCTAAAAAAAATCAAAGCAACCAAACAAAAAGAAGTCCTTCATTTGTCCATAGAATTTTAGTTGTTATAGAGTTAGAAAAATCTATTGAAAGATCATGACAAATCACTGTTTTTATATAGCAGCAGAACTTTCCTCATGCTGAGGCTCACAGGACAATCACTGGACTATCCAAGTTAAAATGAATGACATGACTTAGGTCAGGCAAATTGCAATCTCTCACTGCCTCTATTTTGTCATTGAAAACCCTTCTCCTGTTTGTGCTATATTGAAGAACTACATGGCCTTAGAATAAAATTGAATTCTGAAGTTATTGTATGCAGAATATAATTATGATTCATTTATTACATGCATGAATGTATGTATATATGTACATACATGCACATACACATATGTGGATGTGTGCATGTATATGTATGTATATCTATAGCATAACAGAAGTATGTGAGAGGAATGGAATGGGAAGAATGAGTCACATCTCTAAAATCTGTTAACATTTATATATCATTGTTAGACTTATCTTACATAGTTGGTGTTGACAGTTTCTAAATTTTAAAAATCCAATACTCAAAAATTAATATGTAAATTGAGAAAAGTCATTCAAAAGAACTGGAAAGTATAAAGTCCTTTCTTATTTCATCAGGAAACCAATTCTACTGCTCAGTTATTAGCTCCTTTTAACTTACTCCTTGTAATTTCCTCCCATCCCTACTATAAAGTTCACCACATATTGGTTTTAGTAGAGTCTAGAAAGTACTATCCATGCTCTGAATATATTCTGAAGAAAGTGCAGAACAAATGAAGGAATTAAATATAAATAGAAAATGTTTTCAAGGCCTACAGCACATAAATTATTGAAAAATCATTTTCCATAGCACAGTTTATTTCCAGCATGCAGAAGAACACTAAACTTTGTTTTACACATATAAATCAGCCACAAATTTTTTTATAAAATTCACACTTCCTATGATAATTAAAACTCAGAGGTCAATATTTTTTAAAGGTATGCTTTCTTTTGTTCTTGTATTTTTTATCTAATATATTGTATTGATCCATTATGTTTCAGTTACTATTTCTGTATTTGTATGTCTATTTCTGCATCCTATTTTTTACTTCTATACCACACTTTCTATTCTTACTACTTGCATATATTTAATTCTTACACAAATGATTTTAAGCATAAATTATGTAACAATCTATATTGATCAACACCTACTTACGTATATTCACTTTAGTAGTTTTCTATTATGTTTTAACTTCATTAAATAAAAAACTCCTTGGCCAGGAGTTTGCCAAGTGATAGAGTCCTTGCCTAGCATGCACAAAGTCTTGGGTTCACTTCCTTGGTACCACATACATAGAAAAAGTCAGAAGTGGTACTGTGGCTCAAGTGGTACAATGATAGCATTGAGAAAGCCCAAGGGCAATGCTCAGGCCCCAAGTTCAAGCCCCAGAAATGGCAAAAATTACTCCTTATCTGAAAATTTCAGTTTTTTTCAATCACAGGTCCAAATTTAACCTTCCCATTATTAAAAGTTTTGTTGAAATCTAGTGGAATCATAAATTGTTTTCATTTATTAGGACAAATTTTGTGGTTTCCAATTAACTATAACTTTTCAACTGTATCTTTAAGAGGAGTGAGAGGAAATGCAGTCATAAAATTTAACACATATGATAAAAATTAAGAAAATTCTGAGAAAAGTTGGAGTTGAAAAGGATAGGGAGAACAACGAAAGGGGTGACATTGATCAAGATTCATTGCATTCATATACTGCTTTGTTGAATGGAAGCTCAATTATATAACTACTTATTTTTTTTTGTCCAGTTCTGGGCTTGAGCTCAGGGCCTGAGCACTGTCCTTGGACTTTCTCAAGGCTAGTGCTCTACCACTTGAGCCTCAGCACCGCTCCCGGCTTATTTCTATGTATGTGGTACGGAGGAATCGAACCCGGGCCTTCATGCATGCTAGGCAAGCACTCTACCACTAGGCCAAACTCCTGGTCCCCTTGTATAACTACTTTAAAAATATTTAAAGAGTGAATAGCAGAATTGAGGGCTAGACGGCGAATCTTTTCTTTTTTATTAACATTAATGACAGCTATTGGTAATTGGCTGCTTTCTAACCATGAATTATCAAAATAAGGATGTATAAGAACAACAGTAACAATTTGTGTCAGTTATAATGCAAAGACACTATTTCTGATATCATAGAAAAGAGAAAATAGAAAACTCAGTAAGTATATTTTATACGTTATATCCTACAGTCATTGTGTTCACAGAGGTATTTGAAAATAATTTTCTAAATTAAAATAGTTCTTTGAAGCAACCAATAATCTAGATATTTATCTTTTTTAGTCAGTTATAATGTCACAAGTATAGTATAATTCTAATTTTTCATAATAATAGATGTACTTTGTGCGTGTGTGTGTGTGTGGGTGCACGTGCACGCATATTTGCTTGATCAAGAGGACTAATCGTGGGGCCTTGTCACTATCCCTGGGCTTTTATGCTCAAGACTATTGCTCTACAACTGAGACACAGCTCAACTTGTGGCATTTTTCTAGTTCAATGGAGAGAATGAACTTTATAACCTAGGCGGGGTAAAGGAGGTTGAGATGGAATGTGCTTGAAAATGATGGAGGAAATAACACTGTTCTCAATGTAACTCATCACCTCACTTATGTATCTGTAACCCCACTGTTCATCACCTTTACAATAAAATATAAATCAATAAAGAAGAATCTCACACTTTCCTTCCTGTGCTGGCTTTGAGTTGTGATCCTCAGATCTCAGCTTCCTGAGTAAATAGGATAAGAGGAATGAGACACAAGTGTCTGGCTTACTTTCAGGTTTTAAAATGAAATGAAATTATTTTAATTTTCAAATGCTTCATAAGTCCACTGCTTGTTAGTATGCAAGATAATAGAGACATGCCATAATGATAATCACTTGCATACTGAATATGACATTCACCACAGGGCCAATCACTAGAGCACAGACACACATAGAGACTATAGCACCTCACAAGTGCAGCTTTCACTGACATTCAGTGTCCAACAAATTCTCCCGTTGCTTTCTTGCTCTAAGTAATATCCTGAAAATGTATGCCAAAATCCATGTGCTAAGATTCCAGGAGTAGTTCTTTCATTAAAGTGAAATATGCTACTAGTTTGGTTACTACATAACTTTCCTATAAATAATCATCTTTGCAAAGTCCATTCCCTATTATCTCCTAGTACTGGAGTCATACAGTAGAAAGAGCTAAGTCTCCTCCACAGGCAATATCAGATCACTTACTAGGAAAAAGACCTTTAGAAAATTATGTGTTCTGTCATTTCTCATCTGCAAAATAAGGATAATAAACAGCTGAGAGAGGAGAGTTAATTCCATGGGACAATGTAATTCAAATGGATAACTGCGGTAAAACAATTTAAAAAATACCTGTACATTCATAGTAAACGTTATTAGTTTATTATAGGTAACTATTGCAGAATTGTTTCTAATTCTAATTGTTTCTGATTTAAAATCTTTTCTCATACTTAATGATAGCACTGAATTTTCAAGATAGAATTATTTGAGAATCTAAGAATGGTAAAGAGGATAGAATAAAAACTTGGAGCCTACAAAATATTTTCGGTTAAAAAAATTTTATTGTTTTTGTTCAACATGTTTTTGTTCAACTGTGGAATATTTTGTACCTCATTTAGATACATGTATAAATATGACATTAATATTACATTTCAAAGACACTGCAGAAACATAAAATATCCTATTAACAATTATGCATATTAGTACAAGTTGTAGCAATATTATTTTGGATAGATTAGGTTCAATAATACATCTTTGAGTTTTGGTCTGTTTCCTTGTCCTTGTTACTGTAGCTACTAAAAGATAAAAATCTCACTGATGGCATATTTTGCATTTTTATTGGATAATATTGGTATGAGGAGATGACTAAAGTAAAATAACTCAACTCTAAGTTAACTACCCCATGGAAAATTAGCTGTAGGTCTCAAATAAGTGAGACTTAGAATATGACCAGGGAGAGAAAGAGTAGCTTGTTACAGAAGGAAATAAAAGCTACATGCTCTGGAATATTTTAACAAAGGTGCTGCAATGGAATTCAGACTTAGCCACTAGATTATAAAACTTTCCTTCATCTGGAGTTCTTCTAGGGGTTCAGGTTGAACCAATACATGTGAGTAGGCTTTTTGTTCTTTGGATATATAAAAGAAAAACAAAACAAACAAACAAAGAAAAAAACAAGCATCAACTAGATATGAGTTGGAATAGGAGACGGATTTCAAATTAGTTCCAGAATCAACTACATCAACACCAGTGGCCTATCATTATTAGTACAAAGTCCAACAGCATATAATGGTTCAGATTTTGAAATTCTGAGGAAAATGACCACAGCCCTGTGATTAAAGCTCTCCAGGCCATTTGACTGCATGACTTCATAAACCACTGTCCTGGAATATAAAGTATTCTGGCTAACTAAAACAAAATTCAGGATCTGGGAGTTTGGCCTAGTGGTAGAGTGCTTACCTCTAGAGTAGAGTACCTAACTAGGTAGAGTGCCTGAAGACCCGGGTTTGATTTCTCAGTACCGGGTACAAAGAACTACTACACTGTTGGTGGGAGTGCAAACTCGTTCAACCACTATGGAAAGCAGTATGGCGTGCCTCAAAAGGCTAAACATAGAACTCCCCTATGACCCAGCAATTCCACTACTTGGCATTTACCCAACCATCCAGAAACTAGGGCATTCTAAATCCACTAGCACAACAATGTTCATTGCAGCACTATTTAAAATAGCAAAGATATGGAACCAACCTAGATGTCCCTCAGGTGATGAGTGGATCAACAAGTTGTGGTATTTGTACACAATGGAATTCTATGCTGCTGTCAGAAAAAACGACATCGACCCATTTGCTAGGAAATGGAAAGACTTAGAAAAAATCATATTAAGTGAAGTAAGCCAGACTCAAAGGAACTTAGGCTCAATGGTTTCCCTCTCCCAGCAACTTAAATTGTTAATATTCCATATTCTAAAAGAACTCTAAAGAATTTCCTTGTTTGGAGTTTAAGTGAATTCAGAATGGAATGCATTTTGTATCATACTTTAATATTTTCTGTTTTATTGTGGCACATGGACATTTAATCCAATGCCATGCTCTTGGTTTGCATAAGGGGCATAGAAGTTTGCTGAATGAGATACTACAATAGTTTTAAAGCATCCTACTGTGCTTCATCCATTCGGGATGAAAAGTGGTCATGCTGTCTTTTGAGAATTTGAAAATGCTTATGTACCACTTTATGGTTGCTGTATTATCTTGGTTATGATATTCTTGGTAAGGAAGAACTTGTTTAGCAACTTACTTCAGAGTGCTAATAGTTGTATTTTATTGTGTTTTTTCTTATGCATTTTAAAAATGAAAGGCAATAACATTGCTGAGAATTGCTTAAGTATTTAAGGTGAATTATACAATTCAGGAAAAGAATATTTACATTTAAAAGAACTTGTCTTATTTAATTGAAATTTCCATCAGTACATTCTCTCATTTGCTATTCATGTGTACTCAGAATGTTTGTCTTCTATACTATAAAATATTGTGCACTTCTCTGATTATTCTGTCCTTTTCCAAGTTAACTCTAAATATATTAAAATTAATTTCTCCCACAGGTTGTAAAATATCAATAATATACATGAGTTTTAGTAAAAATATCTGGTAAAAAGCCCTATGCAAGTTCATCTATTCTCTCATCTTAGTGTCTGGTCATGATTTAAAACTGGCATCAGTCTTTCTGAAAGACTACCAGAGCTTTCCAACTTTGACCAGGCAGTTTAGGCATGCTTGTTATGATGGTATATTGCTAAAGTAGCTTAAGGCTAACACCCTACCTTTGAGCCAAGCCCCACTTCCCATTTTCTAGAGGTTAATTGGAGACAAAAGACTCAGGTCCTTTTGTGCCTGGGCTGTCTTTGAACCCCTATTCTCAGATCTCAGCCTCCTGAGTAGCTAGGATTACAGGTATGAGCCACCCTGCCCCACTTCGAATTATCATTTTAGTATGAAACTAGAAAAAAGGAGAAAAGGAGACCTGATAATGTGCCTATTCTCGAAAATGATTTTAGATAATTATATTTTGTGGATATATGTCTTCAAATAGAACAATCTGACAAAACAGGAAGGAGTACTATTCACAGTGGAAAACAAAATGGTCTTCTGAACATTTAAGAGTAGAGTTTAGTTACTGATAGTACCTATAACATATTATATTCCCTAATTAGGACTCCCTTAGGAAATATACATGCAATGCAACAGGAATTGTCTAAAAACTAAGACAGAAGAAATATATGTACCTATTAAGATATCAAGATAGATAGATAAATAGATAGATAGATAGATAGACAGACAGACAGACAGACAGACAGACAGACAGACAGACAGACAGACAGACTTTTTATTGTTTGGTGGGGTGGAACTTGTACTCAGGACTTTAGGGATCTTTAGTGCTCAAATATAGTTCTCTACCACTTAAACCCAGCTCAGCTTCTCTCTTCCTCTCTCTCTCCCTCCTTCTCTCTCTCCCTCTCTCCCTCTCTCCCTTCCACCCTCCCTCCCTCCCTCCCTCTCTCCCTCTCTCCCTTCCTCTCTCTCTCTGTCTCTCTCTCTCTCTCTCTCTCTCTCTCTCTCTCTCTCTCTCTCTCTCTCTCTCTCTCTCTCTCTCTCTCTCTCTCACTGTGTGTACAAATGAAGATAAGAGGTCTTATCCACTTTCCTGCTCAAGATGACTTTAAACCGCAATCCTTAGATCAAAGCTTCCTGAGCAGCTAGGATTGCAGGTGTAATCCACTAGCATCCAGCATGAAATATATTTTAAATAAAAAATTTAAAGAGAAAAACAAATACAACTTGTAGACCATTGAGACCCACAATAAGTACATTTGAGCATTGAATTTGGCACTGCATTTCTTGACAGCTTAAGTGAAATGTAGAATGTGCCAGTTTTATAAAAGGAGAACACATGTGCTTCTCAGGGGAAACACAATTTTCTTTAGTACTTAAAAATAAAGGGTATTTCTAAAGTAGCATTTTATGCTAAAGATATTCGATGATAGGCATGTAACAAATTCTACTCCAATAGTATTTTGTCAGCAAATCTGCTGTATAAACTTATTTTTTATAATATCCATCAATGACAAACAACAATTGAACACTAGAATCTAGCTTGATGTTATATTTCAAACATTAAACTGAGAATTTCTAACAAAAACATGCTTCTAAATATCTTATACTTCTCTTACTTCTCCCAGTTGAATTTTTGCAGAGTTAAGGCAATCAAACATTCTCTTTTCTGTAGTGTTACTGATTGAATGGCAGTCTGTTGTTGCTTTGCTTACTTGTTTTTATACACATAAGAATAATCAAACAAGGATATAGTAGTAACAATGTTGAATGATTAGCATTTGACCATCAGTGTTTCTCTAGGAGTTGCATATCTACAATGTAAATGAAACAGCATTTCAGCTCTCTCCCAACTTTACCATGTCTTTTTGCTTATATTTTTATAAATATTAGAAACCATTGAACTGGGAGCTTCTTCTAGTAGAAAGCACTCTTCCATAGTGTACATTAATACAGCATGTACATTAATATGACATCCATTGGGCACTTATAAGAAAACAAATGTATAATTTGCCTACTACCCATTGCCCTTGAAAGATTCTATAAGAAATGGCTCCATTTATTAGTCATAAAAATGATATAGCCTTGAGGCTGTATTTTAGATAACATTTTAAAGATGGCTTTATTCTTGTTGCTTAATATTTTAGGAGTAATAGACTCAAACACTGAATCAGAGGTCAATATTTATTGCTTACTATTTGGGTTTGAGACAAATTTTCATTTATAATGCATTTGGAGTAGGTCTGATGCTTGAATTCTGGACACGAGAAACAATAAAGTTCTTGGAAAATGAATCCTAGAAGTTTGCCCAATAGTTTATCATATAGTACGTTGAAAGTATGATGATTGTGAAATATTTATGCGTAACTTTCTGTTTTTTATAAGTATTATTTTAGAAGTCCCGTGATGTATTATAAGAATATAACAGGACAATGTTTTGGCAAAACTTCTCCTTGTTCAAAGTTTGCCAAAAAGTAATTACAATATTTCCTTCTGTGAATTTCTGTGACAGAAAAATCACAAAGAAAAACAATATAAGATTTATTAAAACTTAGAGTTAATAACTTTATTTTTATCTTAACACATTCATTGGAAATATTTCTGAGAACAGACTGAAATTCAGAGCATATTATTACAGCTATAAGTGTATGATATGTGATGATATTTGACCAAATTTTTATATGTGTATATGAGGAATTTACAGTATTCTATATCAAAATGAGTTAGATACTTGATTATTATTATCCCAATCAATTGTAATTCCTGCAGATGAATCTGTAGCTTAAATAGCAATATGTCCTGTGGCATTAACTATAGAGCTTTACTCATGGAAGTTTACCTGTATTGTTGGAATTGTATTAAATAAAATCATAGGGTGAAATGTGTTCTGAGTCCTAGAAGGTTACATACAAGGATTCAAAAATTAAAAAGAAGATAAGATTAAGTAACAATGTTTATGTCTTCCCCAAAGGTTACTGCTTTCAAACATAAACATGACCTTTTTGTTTTTTTAATTGACCTTATGGGTCTCTTCAGATTCCTTGTAGCTGCTAATTCATAGACTCGGTGGGTTAGATAACTGTTCACTTCATGACCATGCTAAACATAGCAGAGAAAATGTTATCTTACACCTGTGTGGGATCACAGAGAGTACCTGCTGTCTGAGATATTTTATAAATAATGGATGTCATTATCACATTTTTTATTATCTAAGATAAAGAGAGGCCATCTTCTTATGATGTCTACTGGATAACTGAAAAGTTAACTTTATAACTTGCCATCACTAATGACATATTGGAGCCCACTAAGCTTACCTAAGTTGGGCAGTTAAACATCTCTCTGTATAGACTCTTATGATCCCATCAGACTGGTTTCTTGTTTCACTGAGCAGTTGCTTTTTCAAACTTTATTGACTTTCAGTTATTTCTACAGAAGGAGGTTTAACCTGGCCCTTGTATAATCCTATAAAGATATTCACATTACTTTTAGACATTTTACGAATAGTAAACTATGAGGTTAAAGAAAGTAAATAATTCCTCTAATGTTATTCAGCTACTCAACAGCAAGTACAACACCAAGGCTTATGGATTCTGATCCATCAAAATCATAGATATAATTAGTATTGAAAACATATAATACAACTTTAGGTTTTTGGCTTATTCATTCCTTGAGCCAACTTTTGTGTATCTTCAGATTTGCCTATGAAGGTTGCATTTTTCTTGAGTTTTCTCTGATTGTTTGTATTTGTTTTGTGTACTTCTTTTGTTTTATATATAACACCCAACAACTCTCTGTGATTCTGCTCAGAGTATGTCTCCTAGAAAGGGCACAGGCTTTTTCTGTGGCTGACAACATGGAGCAAGGCAGAGAAAGCAGTTTATAAATATGTTAAACTTTGAATTTTGTGTTGTACCCTCCTTTTCCAGCTGTAACACAAAGAAAAAGGACTAATGACCCTTGATGGCCCAAGTAGCTCTCAGTGACAGAGTCTGAATACAGCCATACACCAGCTTTCAGCTCTTCTTTCTTTTCATGTGCTCCATAAAGAATTCAGCTATTGACTAGTGAGTATCATAGTGTGAGTCCTGGATATGGTAGCAGACACTGGGTCAGTGCCAGGAATATGAACTTTACCTTATGTTAACCAGAGCTCCCCTGGAACTAGTTTGCCTTTTAAAAAGGACTTTCCCTAAAACAAAGAATTCTAACGCTGATCCAGTGTTGTCAAGATTATTCATTTCTTATTGACCTCTCCTTTTTTTAAACTGTCCTTTCTTCATAGAAAATACATCTATAAGTAAAACATTGAAATAATTTCAATTTACACACTGAATTTTATTGAAATAATGTTAACAGAAATTAATTATATTATCTAAGTGAACCATATAACATTGAATCATTGATAATATGCACAGCAAACATTAATCTACAGTAAATTAATAAGTCCCTTTGTATTTATGAAATGAGTTAGCAGCCACAGAGTATAGATTCTTTGGTTCCTTATTCATTTCAATGATATTGAAACTAAGGTGTGCCCTTAATTACTGGGAAACTGCATCAATTAGTAAGAGAACATTGAATATCTGAAGAAAAGTTACTTGTGGAATTTCGCTAGCTCTATGTATTTCACTCAAGGTCATGAGTCAGAATTTTTGACACTTAAAATTAAAGAATATCAGAAATAAAAGTGATATGTTTCTATACATACTAATAAGAGCATATTCCTACACTGTGTAATAGTTAGAAGCTAGGCATTGTCATAATACTAATATGAGCAGATAAAAATTGGTTCAGTAATCTTAGTTACTAGGGCAACTTCAAGAATTAAGTAAACCTTTGTAAAATTATCTCCCTTGCTTTGTATATATACCCCCCAAATTGTCTTTAGTCATATGTTCTCAGGAGTGATTTCAGTTATGTTTTACATACAAAAGAGATTATTTTCAGCTTACCTGTAGCTTGTCAACAAGACTAGAAATAGGTTTGCATGCATGGTGACTGGATGAGTGATACATCTAAGCCAATTGTCAGTTCTTAGGAAATGTGAATTATGTGTTTGTTATATTATCACCATCCTTGGACTGTTAGTAGTAATCGTCTCGATGGACCTTGTGCAGATCTTTGTGTCATTTAGATTAGACCTTTGTGTGTGTGTGTGTGTGTGTGTGTGTGTACACACACACGTATGTGCGAGTTCATGCATGCGTGTGTCCCCCAACTTCCCCTCACCCCCCACAACTAGCCCTGGGGTGTGGGCACTGTTCCTGAGCTTCTTTTGCCCAAGGCTAGTGCTCCATGACTTGAACCAAAGCTGTAATTCCAGGTTTTTCTGAGCTGTTTATTACAGATAAACGTCTGTAGGACATTCCTCCCCGGGCTACCTTCGAACAATGACCACCTCAGCATTCTGAGTAGTTAGGATTACAAGCCTGAACCATCAGCACCTGGTTAGACCTATAAGAAAGTTAAATTAGCTCAGCAGTAAGGATGTTGCTTGAGTCCTCTCTGAATGGTATCCATGAAGTGATTAGAAATTTAAGGATAAAAACAAGGTTAAGCCTGGTTTGGTGGCTCAGTCCTATAATCCCAGCACTCAGGTGGCTGGGGCCAAATGATTATGAGTTTGAGGCTAGTTGAGGCTACAAAATGAATCCCTATCTCAAAATTACAAACTTACAAAAAAAGATATTCACTCATGTATAATCCTTAGAACAACAGAATTTATTTCTGGGCAAAAATGTTTGTTCAACTGCACAGATAATCATAAACTTATATTATTTGTTCTATTAATGTAGGTATCACATTTTAAACATTATGTTATGTTGTATCATCCTTGTATATTTGGAATAAATCTTATGTATATATAATGTTATTCTGTCAATGTGTAGTTCAATTCAGTTCCTTAGATTTTCACTGATTTTATTTCATTCATTTTCATAAGGGATATTGACTTGAAAACTTTTTTGTATTGTCCTTGCATGGTTTTTACAATATGTTAGCACTAAACTTTTGTCATAAGTTTGGAAATGATATATTTCTGTTCAATTTCTAATGAAACATTTTGAAAATATTTTTATTTAGTTTTTTGAGATGTTTGGTAAAGTTCCTCACAGAAGTCATTGATTTCTGAGCTTTCATTTATGGTCATTTAAAATTCATTGCTTTAACCCTTATAACTTTTCTATTTGCATTTTCTAGTTCTCCATCATTGTCCTTGGCAAGTATATGGTTTTTATTCTCAGTTCTCTAATTTTAGTGTAAGAATTCTTTAGAATTTCTTCTAAAAAACCCCTATTATTCAGGAATGCATTGTTTAATTGCTATGCATTCTTAGTTTCTGCATTCATTCATATTACTGAGCCCTGGTTTAATACTACTGCAAAAATTATCTGATATGATTTTAACTTTCTTAAATATAAGACTATTTTGTAGCCTATGTCTGAGAAGACTTGTAGAATGTTCCATGTGATAGAGATACCTGTGTACTTTGCTATAGTTAGAGTGTGTTTTCTACACATATATTCTATGTCTATTTAATGTTGGTATATCTGTCATCCAGTATTTCCTAATTAATATTTTGTCTAGATGATCTGTTCATTTTAAAGTGGATTATTATACTCCCACATGTTATTTCATTTCTGCCTAGTTCTCATTTAAATGTTTTATTTGTCTAGTTACTCCAACATTGATTTCCTATATATTCACAAGTAGAATAACCGTTTGCTACTTTTTACCTTTAATGTTTATGTGTCCTTCAAGCTAAAAGGTCTTACACATAGCATGCAGTTGATTCATTTAAAAAATCCATAATACTCTGTCTTTTTATTGGAGAATTTAACTCAATAACCTTTAAACAAAATGTTCATAGATAAGGATTTAGGATTGCAATTCCATTAACTTTTCTGTTGTGTAGTGTCTTTGTTCTTTTCTTTCACTCTTCTAATCTATCTTACCTTGTTATCTGATTTCCTTGCAATGGGATATTTTAAGTCTTTCTCTTTTGTTTGCCATTAGAAAGGTGAACCTGACTTACTTAACCTGTTTATAGAATGGAACAAGCATATATTTCATATGTGTTTCTAGTGTTTCAATGAGAGGGAGATGTTATAGGTAGAGTTCATAGACTAGCAGTTGGAATAGAGAATGTATTCCAAGAATATGACTCCTAGTTTCTAAGTTTCCAGAAACTTTAAGAAATGAGTTTATTTTAAAAATGGGGTAAAAGAACAGTCCAACTATTGGTAGAGTCACCACTTATTTATTCTCAGGAGGAGATTGAAATAAAACTGGATTTAGATTTTTTCTTAACAAGGTTGATCCTCTCAAGCTGAAAAGAAACCTCAAACAGCCAACAAGAGCAACCCCCCCAAATGTTCTGCTACCAATAAGAATTCCTGCATATACCGTAAAGAGAGTAGACACGGAAGCCAGAAGAAATGACACCCAAAATGGAAAAGTTTTCCTTTTGATTACATTCAATTGAATGTGTAAAATAAATTAGAGTGATTGCAAAGAAAGATCAATGAAGGAGTTTAGGACATCTAAGTAATAGTAAATTATGGTCACAAATCAATAAAGTCAGCAAAATGACTTTTGATGTAAAGTACTAACTGATCAATACAAAAAATACCAATATAAGAAGCAAAAACTGCAATAATAGAAGAAAACTATAATCTTAAGGATGGGTATTGCCACTCTTGTATTTTAACTGAAATGTGATTCATAGTCTACAGATAAATGACCTTTCCTGGTTTATGTTTGCTTCCTTTCTAAGCCATTTTTCTTCAAAAGTAAAATATATGCACTAGTGACAGCATTTTTGGTATATTTTAAAAAACGAAATTAGGAAATAGTGCAGTCACTATGGCTCTCCTGGCAGCTTGAGAGCTCCTGTTGCAAAGATCTGAGATAAGGCTCTCTCCAAACAACCTCACCTCTTCTCTTCTTTCAACTCTCCACCTCATGGAGTGCTTGTCATTACTATGGGGATTTTAGCAGTTAAAAAGCATACTAATTTCCACTGATACATACTTAACAGTCTTCTAAATTAAAACCTTCTGGAAAAATAACTGTGGGAAACATGAGACAATTTTATCAAAGATTTCTTTGACCCTGAAATTCTTGCTGAAAATATCCAAAACAACGGTGAATTAAAGTTAACAGTGCCTTAAGTTACTGAGAAAAGAATGAGAATCTTACACTTCTTTGCTGTATTGCTACATTTGGTTTTCATGAAAATCAAGGGGATAAAGCAAATTTTACTGTAGTTGTGGATGTGGAATCGGAAGCTCAATGACAAAGGTTGACAATATTGACATACTTATAAGGTGTTTATATGGAACTCCTCTTGCTTTTAACTCCTCTTGATTTTAACCAATATTTCATGGACTAAAAATTGTTTCTTTTTGGTGCCATTATTTGGGATTAAACTTGAGACCAGAGCTAGTACTCTGCCACTAGAGTCACAGCTCCACTTCTGGTCTTTTGTGGTTAATCGCGGAAAAGAGTCTCTCAGTCAAACCTGTTAATCGTTGGTTTCTAACTGTGAACCTCAAATCTCAGACTCTTGAATATCTAGGATTACTTGCAGGCTACTCAACCAATTTTTAATACAAGATCATTTAACAAGAAGTTAGCACTATAAAAGTAATAGGAGAATGCATTTCCGGTAAGAGTTAAGTAAGAAATATACATGACATTAAGATACATATGATTTTTTTTACTCAACCATTTAGCAGTTGAAATAAAAACACTAATTGGTCATCAATGTTCTGGTGACTATCACAGTGGTACCCTGGAAAAGTAGACAAATTATTTAACAATTTTAAACCTCTATTTCCTATAACCAACAGAATCATCCAGAGAATTTAATTTTAAAATGTTACAGATGATAGTTAACAAATATGAGTTTTCCTTAAATGAATGCTAACTTTGCTAAAATAGTGTTAAGACATTATTGTTGCTTCATTAAAGATGAATGCTACTTACCTGTGCGTATATTGTATAAAATCCAAATATTAGACTGTAGATAACAATAAAAATTAAGACAAAATTATATTTCTGAATTTGAAAATGTAAAACCATTGCTTCCTCTATTTCATTAAAGAATGTCACTGGGATATTGATAGGTATGGCATTGAGTTTCGAGATAGTCCTTGGCAGGATTGCCATTTTCATGTTAATTCTTCCAATCCAGGAGCATGGGAGGGTTTTTTTTCCATTTCCATAGTTCTTCTTCACTTTCTTTTTTCAGGGTTTTAAAGTTTTCATCATAAAGGTCCTTTACATCCTTAGTTAAGTTCATTCCTAATTATCTAATTTTCTTTGAGGCTATTGCAAAAGGAGTTGCTTTCCTGATTTCTACCTTGCTCCTCTTGTTGTTGGTATATAGGAAATCCATTGTTTTTTGTGGGTTAATTTTATACCCACCTACTTTGCCAAAGTTTTGAATCAGCTCAACTAACTTGGGAGTGGAGTCTGTAGGGTTAAGTACAGAATCATGTCATCTGCAAAGAGGGAAAGTTTCACTTCCTCTTTTCCTGTTTGGATCCCCTTTATGTTTGCTTCTTACCTTATTGCTCTGGCTAAGAATTTCAATACTATATTGAAGAGGAATGGAGAGAGTGGCATCCTTGTATTATTCCTGATTTTAGAGGAAATGGCTTTACCCTTTCACCATTTAGTATAATGCTAGCTGTAGTTTTGTCATACAAAGCCTATATTATACTGAGGAATGTTCCATGTATTCCTAATTTTTCCAGAGATTTTAGTATAAAGCAGTGTTGGATCTTGTCAAATGCTTGAAAATGTAAAAGGAATTTCTCACTCCTTAATTCTTTAAGTGTTATCTTTCTGTCTTGTACTCAGATATACCAGTTCCAAAGTCTTTGCGCTGCAACTAGAATGCACTCTGTGCCTTCCAAAAGAAAAAACAATTCTGAGGTCAGGAATCACTGATGAATAAGCCACACATATATTTACATTTCAAACTGAAACAAGCAGACTTCGCTCTCTTTAATGTGAAATCCTTATGTTCTAAACTGGTCTATTAAAATGTGGAAGGCTTGCTGAGCTGTAATGACTGCATCTCTTTCTAGTCATCATCTTACAGATGTCATCTTTAGGGGATACTGCTAAAAAGATGGGAAAATAGATTTAAGACAGAATATTTATTCAGTCTAATCTCACATTGCCTTTCTTCAGAGACTTGTTTCTGAGGTATCAGAATGGCAAATATATCTTGTCAACATGCACTCTCATTTTCCATATTGACAGTACTCAGAAGCCAAAGTTGAAATTGTGTTATTATTCTTAAGCCAGGAATTGGGGCTGTACAATCACCTTCCATGTGCTACCCAAGAGCCTCCTTGAAAACATTGCAAAACATTATTGGCTTCAGTCAAATATGTCCTGACAAAGACCATAACTTACTTCATTAATTTTTTGAAAAATTTCCAGCCAATAAGCCTTTTAGCAAATGTTGAAGCACATGAATATTTTCTGTAAACGTATTCTTTTAGTTGAGTCTATACAAAGGAAAGTCACTGATAACTACCATGGGATAAATAATTCACTATAGAAATTAGATCATACACATTTGTGGAAAGAGCCATGGAACAGAAGGCCAGGCATGTTAGTGAGATCATCAGAGAAGCAATCTGAGAAACCAAGCACTTCCAGTTGCCAGTGAGACTGCCAAGAAAAGCTATGTGAGTATCTGTTGGAAACTATTGCCTCTGATAAGCTGCAAGTTCTGTGAATCCACACTGATTGCTGGATCTGCCCACTATTAGAAAATAGGGTTAGTATCTTGATGCCTAGCACAGACTTGCAAAATGGCAGATCAATTCTAATTTTCAATCACAGCACAATCCAGACCCAATGTCCCTCAGATATAAATGAATACTTGAATGCTACACATTTACCTACCACTTCTCACACATTCCTCTTATAGCCATTTCTGGCAACTATATGAAGAAAATCGTTTGAGGAGACACATAGTCCAGTTTTACCAGGTACCAAGTGCAAGCTACTTCCTGCTACTCAAAGTTGGCTAATTTTTGCCATTTGCTGTTAGTCTTAGTGAAGATCTTTAGTCTCAATTGAAGTTTCTAAACTTTATTTTCCTTTCATAATAAACACATAAAATGCATTCTTAATGATTTCTTATTTCTCACCTTTTATTAACATCAGTTACAATGTTCATGCCATTTTGACATGTCCATATTTGTATACAATGTACCTTGATCAAACTTTAATTCCTCTTCCAACTTTCCATATATGAGCCTGTGAAATACAATGAAAAAAAAACAACTTGTACAACTGATAGAAACTGGTAAATGAATGACACAAATGTAAATCAGGTTGTGTTGGTTGCAAGAACCAGTGGAAGTAGGGAACAAATGTGGAAGAATGCATTCCAAATACTTGATATACATGTATATAAGTAAAACAATAAAAGCCATTTCTTGTTTTAAGATAAAAGTAGGTGAGGGAGAGTGACCAGGGGAATGAATTTTGTAGGCATGTAGGTAACTCCTACAATAAAATGCCCCCAGACAACAAAAAGATGCTAATCAAAAGCATATTAAATTTTTTTTCAAAGGAGAAGGAAGAGGGGAGTGGAGGAGGAGGAGGAGGAGAAATATGCTAGCAAATAAGAATTTAAAGAGCCCTTGTAGGGCATATGGATAGCTGTACTGGAATAATAGGTTAAATTGAGCAAGTGATGAAAGGCAAACAAGATCAAAATATGTCCATGAGAATGGAACAATGAAGCTTGTTGATATGGGTTTGGAAAAGTGCACATAATTTAGTCATATTGATTTTTTCATTGCTGTCTCCTTCACCACATCTGCTTCTTTATTATATAACAGCTTGCAGTGACATTCTTCATGCCATCTACAAATATTGATGCAATATATCACATGTCAGTCATTATCCATTATTCTGTTTCTTTTTTTCCCTTCTCTTTGTCCCTTCAGAAAGTTCTGTAGTGTCATATTATTCTCAGTCATTGCATCAGTCTCTCTAGTGGCTTTTCCGATTATCCTAATGATTAAACTAGACCATAGAGGCATTGAAGACTGAGCACCAATTTTATTTCTTCTGCTGCATCTTTTCTCTTTCTTTCCCTCAGCTCTAGCCACAATGATTCCCTCTTCCTCATTTTTCCCCAGGTAGAACTGATGTCTTAGTTTTGTGAGCTAACTCATCTTGGAAGACTTAGCTCCCCAATACCCACGACTCATTCTATCACTTCACTTTTTTCTTTCTTCAGAAGTCTACTTCTCAGCAAAGCTTTTCATGATTATTTAAAATTTCTCATTTCGCTGATGATCTTGTCTGAAATATGTAAGAATATTTATTAAATTTATGCAGCTATGCATTTTCTGTCTATGCAGGGTGATGAACGAGTCATAAAAGAACATTTTCTCAGGAATTTTAAGGACACTATTCTCCTCTCAAATCTTTGTATTAGTCACATTTCTAAGAGATCCACTGGAATCACAAAGGCTTGAACTTAATGCAAGAGCAGACCATAAAGGAATGCATTCATTTTCATATTCATTTCTTAACATTTTGCTATGGAGACACTAGTCTTTCAGATCATGATGTGCAAAAGCTATTTTAAAAATCTATACAATGAAATCCTAAAAAACACATTCACTCACTTATCACACTGCTCCTGTTCTCTTTCTCTATTTTCTTTCCACTTTCAGGTCAATTTTTATTTCCTTCTTTCCCTTCATTTATTTTTGCTTTTCATCCTGTGAGTACAGTAGAGTATTCATGACAAAGATTGAGAGCTTCTAATAATAATTAATATTTTTCATAATAAATAATCAGCTTAGTGTCAATAGCAATGAGAATACAGACTCTAATTTTATCACTTAAAACATCTTCACAAATCAAAATGTTTTACATTGATTAGCTTCATCTGATATTAATAATAATAGTAATAAAAATAATGTATAGTAACAACTGGTTCTATAAAAATAAAGACATTTATGAGTCCCCAAACATAATACTTATACAATGCAGAAGAACTCAAGACAATCAAATCCATGTTGTCAATAACATTATTTACAGATATGAGCATAAACCTTGTGAGCAATATCTCAGGAATACAAGAAATTTGAAACATGAATGATTTTTATTTCAACTCAAAGATGGAATCCCTAGAGTGTAGGTTGCAGATGTAAATGGCATGGTTAGATACATTAGTATAGGACCATATGACATCATCATCATAGTTTATTGTGGTTATCATGTATGACCTATATACCCTCTTAACCCTTAAGGAAATCAAATCATATTGTTTCTATGGACCATGCTTCTCAGTATACCTTTTTTTTACCTTAATAAGTAGTTAAAATTAATGTCTGCATTAAATCCCATCCTTACATTCATTCATATCCCAAAAGGAAATTGAGAAATCTAAATGGTTTACAAACAGGTAACGTTAGGTAACATTACTTACAAATGGAGATGCTGTTTCTCCATGCTGGAGAAGAGACTAGTTAAAGTAGGAAAATAAGAGAAGACATACCTCTTATACCAATTATTCAGGAGGTCAGTCTAACAAAGTTGGTAAGAAAAAGAAAAAGTTAACTCACTCTGGTTTTGTTAAGGTTAAAGTTTGGTTGAATGTTGGTTGTTACAAAATTTAGGGCACTGATATATTTTCTTTATTTTACCACAATATGTTAATAACTTAAGGTTTAATGATTCTATTGATACATTTTCATTATATATCTCATTAGAAGATGCATTCTTGCATTTTTCAAAAGATTAGGGGAAAAACTCCAAATATCCTTCACTAAACTACTTGTTTCATAAACAAAAGCACAGCCATGAAGTGAGACACTATGTATAAGCCTTCACAAACAATAAGAGGAGATTGGATAAGGAAATGCAGTCATTGTGTGCAATATACAATGTAACTGTGGATAGGGGCAGGAAGGAGAAAATGGAGAACTAAGAATGGAATAACATTGTCTAGAAGCATTGTACTCATAACCTTCCTCATATAACCCTGTATGCAACTACAAAATAATGATTATTTATTTAAAAAACACTTTTTTCATATATTTTTATTGTAATTAATAGAAGGGTTACATGATATTTGCCAGACAGATGGTGCATTAATTCCCATATATTGATACCCTTTCACATGTCTTGGTCCCCATTTTCCTGCCCCCACCCCACCCCTCTTAAAAACACTTTTATATAAGTCAATCCCCCCCCACAAAAAAACCCCTAACAAAGCTTTGCTAAATACTTGAACACAGCCTGAGTATACATTATCACAAAAGGGAAATAAACTGTAGAAAGGCCATAGTTTTTAGAAAGATCAGTATTTATTTCTGTGGATGGTTAACTGTTTTTGTTTTTTTTTTTTTTTTTTTTTTTGCCAGTCCTGGGCTTGAGCTCAGGGCCTGAGCACTGTCCTTGGACTTTCTCAAGGCTAGAGCTCTACCACTTGAGCCTCAGCACCACTTCCGGCTTTTTTCTATGTATGTGGTGTCGAGGAATTGAACCCAGGTCTTCGTGCATGCTAGGCAAGCACTTTAACCACTAGGCCAAACTCCCGGCCTGATGGTTAACTGTTTTAACCTCTAGTAAGGGAATTGTTTGTTCTGAAGATAGGAAAGAGGAGACCAGAATTTTGCTCTACTTTATCAAATAAACTAATAAGAAAACTGCTCTATTTTGTGATTTCCACATCTTTGGATATATTTGTATAATTACCCCTCTACATACAACAACTGATCATGCAGTCAAATGTTATTGTTTCAACAATAAAGGAGAACCATGGCTCTTGGAAAATGGATGCAGTTGAAGAGTAGAAGATGGTGATTATTAACTATGTTGCTATTTTGTTGAATTAATCAAAACATGATATATGTTGAATTCAAAGTAAAAGATGTAGGGCATAAGCTAATTTAAAGCAATGTGCATCCAATCACAGAAGAGAATCAATGCAGTAAACCTTAGTAATGAACCTTGAGGGAATACCGTTGGGTGATACAGTTTTCATCCACCAGATGGCATCATCAACCTAAGACAGTTTGGATGCTGTTAGAATTGAGTTAGAACAAGGTGGGTATAAAAGAAAAAACTTTTCTAGTCTAGATTTATAGGCACAATCTGTCTTCCAAAACTGAAGGAAACCATATACCCTATGTTTTTCTAGGTCTGGCTTACTTAATATATTTTTTCAAAGTATATTTCCTTACTAACTATACGATATCATTCTTTACGGGTGAGTCATCCTTGGATCTCAGCCTCCTATGTAGCTAGGATTACAGGTGTTAGCCATTGGTGCCTGGACACTTAACTAATCTTGAGAGCTAAATTCCAGAAAGATATTTAGTGCTCTACACCAAGGCATTTAGAATTATCTAGACATGCTGGCTCATATTCATAACCCTGGAAAGCAGAGATCAGTAAAATCGCAGTTGAAGGACAGCCTGGAAAAAATTAAATGGAATTCAGTAAGTAGAGTAGAGAGACCCATGAATATTATTCCAGCAATTGGGGACATATAGGATGATGGCCAATAGTCAGAGGCTGGCCCTAATAATAAAATTAGAGCTTAACTAAAACAACAACTAAACTATGAAGGAAAAAAGACTGGGGTATAGTGCAAATTGTCAATTGCCTGTCTGAAAAGCCCAACACCTTGAGTTCAAGCCTGTTTTTCAGAGAGAGAGGGGGGGAGGAGAGAGAGAGGAAGAGAGGGGGGGAGAGAATGAGTTGATATCTGTCCAGATACTAAGCACACAATCCCTGTGATATATAATCCACAGAAATATGGGGGAAAGTCTATTTCAAAACATGTTAGGTAGTAGTATCTGCCAGGGCATAGATTACGGGACCATTAATGTCTTGAGTTACCAGTTATGCAAAAGACAAACATGAATTTTATCACTTTAATCTCTAGCAATTCTTTTTGCATTATCTAATATTTTTGGTATTTAGTCTGTGTAGTAAAGAACCTTATGATTTTATCTGCTTGATAATATTTCCATCTTGTTTACTGCAATGATTTCTTGAATGCACTAATAATAAGATGAGAAAATATACTTGTCCTTCCCTTCCTTGTGCAAGGTGACACAAAAGTACTGGATCTGGATTTAGGTAAAACTGGTACTGCAAGATGCCTCTGCTTGATAGTGTTACCTGAACACCTTAGCCTTCTGATTTTCTGTCTATTCAAAAGAATGTGCCATGTGTCTACCACAAAGAAAGTTGATAGACAAACAGGAATGAATAAAAGGAATTAAAATACATGATCTGGAGGAATTTGCTTCATTGATTTTTGTATCAAATATACAACTTGTAGTTTTATAGCAAATAAAGACTACATGCAAAACAACATTGTAGAGAATCCTGAAATTCATTTCAGGAAAACCATTTGGCTTCAAATCCACAGAAATAACTTTCTCCTTGGGATTTTACTTCTCAGATTTTTTTGACAAAAATCCTTTTTGTAAGAAGAGAGAGCTGTCTTTTCTATGTTTATATTCAAAATAAAAATTCAATCAAGCTTAGCAGAGCTGTTATTTTGAGATGTGATAAGACTTAGCACTGGTAGCTTAAAGAAGAGAAACACACTCATTTGACAGACTAGATAATCTGAGTGCTGTTTTATAGGTAGCAACAGATGCATCATATCAAGGCTTCAGATTTGAAGATTTGAAAAAATGACAAAATAGTTAAAAAATAGAAGGAGGAAGATAAAAAGAGGTTAGCCTTCTGGTCTGGAGGGGAAAGAGGGGGGAATTCCAGCCCATGACTGGGTTACATTATGTGCTTGAAATTCTGGAAGCTCATTGTCAAGTATTGCTCATATAATTATAAGGTATTTGTAGGCTCAAAAGGCTCATACAATAAAACATATGAATATTTATGGGCTACCTACTAATGTCAGACACTCTGGAAAGGGCTGCAGAAATAGTGTTGAATGAAGAGAGAAACAAAAAATGGAAACACAAATAAATGAAAAGTGAGTTAGTGACAAGTATTATTCAGAGAGTTGAAGTGAGTTAATATGAGAGAGTATAACTAAGGAGCTAGCTTGGTATACATTATAAAATAGATCAATAGGTCAAGATAGACCTATCAAGGGGATGGCCTACTATAATCAGAGGAAAATGTAGAAGGAGCTGTAGAAGAGAATTCTGGCCAAAAGGACTGAGGAGAGCAAAATAGAGGCTGAAGGACTGAAAAGGAGTTGTTAAAATAAAGGATGGTCACTGTGGTCTAATCAGTCAAATCAGGAGGAGAATTTTCAATATACTGTTCTCAGGTTGTGTGTATTAATTGATAACTTGAGAGAGGAAAGAAGGGAACTAACATTTATTATCACATGTATTTGCTGCTATAATCTTTATGTTTTATATACTTGATCATTTCAGTCTGTCCAATATCAATGTTACTATTCTCATTTCCATTTTATAGAGGGAGAAACCTAAAATCCAAGATTTGAAATATATTGTCCAAAACAATGAGCTCGAGTATGAACTTAGGTTTTTTTTTTCTTTTTCTGACTGCAAAGCTCCCAATGATTACGTATAAATGGAAAGTAAAGTGAGTACATGTTTGGAATTGTGGATAAGATCAGTCAGAACCAGTTTGTAGTCAGGAAACTAGAGCCTGAAGGAAAAGATCTGTAGTAGTTATTTAATTCACTAATTCATATGATTTCTTTAAGAATAATTCTGAGAGGGCCAGGAGTCTGCTTAGTGGTAGAGTGCTTTCCTAGCATGCATGAAGATGTAGGTTCGATTCCTCAGTACCATGTACATACTCCTGAGGGGAGGGAGTGGGGGAGGGAAATGGGGACAAAAACATGAGAAGGGGTAGCAATGATTGTTAAGTAACCTTTCTATTAATTAATATATATATATATGTATGAAAAAAGCCGGAAGTGGTGCTGTGGCAACAAGTGGTTGAGCACTAGCCTTGAGGAAAGTCCAAGGACAGTGCTCAGGCTCTGAGTTCAAGCCCCAGGACTGGCAAAAATAAGAACTCTGAGAATGCAGACTAATGTAGATCTAGGAAGAACTAGTGAAAATTCTGAATTTTACTGTACCTTGTAGTAGTGATTGACAGACTATAAGCTGCTGATCCAATCCAGTCTCCTTGTCTAAACAATGTGCACTAGGGATACAGCCTTCTTACTCATTCATGTAGTGTCCATGTTTGGTTTTGCAAAGTTGAGTAGTTGCATAAGAGACAGTATGGCTGACACATGCTAAATATTTCCTGTCTAGTTATTTACACAGAGATAGTTTGACTAGGAGAAAAATAAAGTATGATGTGGGCAAATACAAGATATAAACAAGGTTAGCACAGTTATTTATCCAGGATGGATTTATAGGAAAGAAGCTACACTTCCAGAAAACATTAATCCAACCCAAGATAGGGAAGCCACTACAACTGTAGATGTGGCCTTGGGAATAGAAGGCAGTGGGAGATGAGAAAGACCAAAAGCTGCCAAAGAGCTCCTGAATAAAAGGAGCACAAAATAGAGAACTTCCCAAAGAAAGATGGTATGGGAGAAGATGGAAAATATCATTGTATATGGTGAAAGAAATTACACATGGCATAGAGGAAAGAAATTAGAATATAGGTCTCACAGATCATTGTAGGTAACACTTCCTGGCACTGAAAAAGACACTTTGCCCAGTTACTTATTTTCTTGTCTGTAAAATAGAATAATATACTTGCCTTCAAATTTGTTGTAAAAGTGAAAATGAGATTCCATGAATGTATCTCTGTATTCAGGGTACATTCTGTGTTTGTAACACATTTAAGTTTTTGTTATATTATTTTTCATAAAGTTTTAAAATGCTACATATATACACATACACTAAATATATAAAACATGATATATACATGTATATACACATTATGCTATTATTGAAAGAATTATGATTATATTTACTTTTACCTGTATCAAAATAAACCATAATTTCAATTTTGCTCTCTTTTATTACACAGTCATATTTTATACCAAAACAGAGCATTTATGGCTTTTTCTTTTGGCCTCCTCTCATGAATTTAATCAGTCATATAATCTAACACTGACTCTGTTATGCCACTGGCTAAGTTGTGCCTCTCTGGTAAGTCTGGCCATTTCTTTTTTTTTTCTTAAATAATGTGACAAATCTCACAAAGTTAATAGGAAAATAAAATGACATCATTAATATATATAATTAGTATAGTAATTTATACAAGAGTCACTCAACATATATTTATCTCCTCACTTTCAATGTTTATTTATTTATTTGCCAATCCTGGGCTTGAGCTCAGGGCCTGAGCACTATCCTTGGACTTTCTCAAGGCTAGAGCTCTACCACTTGAGCCTCAGCACCACTTTCAGCTTTTTTGTATGTATGTGGTACCAAGGAATCGAACCTGGGTTGTCATGCATGCTAGGCAAGCACTCTACTGCTAGGCCAAATTCCCAGCCCTGTTTACTCTATTTTTAATGTCATTGAGAGAGTGGTATATTTGGTGATTCTTACTGAATAGAGATGAAAATATCCACAATAATCTCATTAGAATCTTTCAGGAACATACTTCAGAGAAATTATCTTGATGATATAAAAATAGATATTAAGGATTACAAAGTCCTAGATTGGATTATTGTCTTTCAAAGGCATTATGGTGAATCTTGGTCCTCCTCTCTTCTAATCTGTCAAGTAATCTCTCTTTCTTTTCTTCACTATTTTTCTTTCGTCTCATTTCTCTTTTCTATTTCTTTTGCTTTCTTCTCCTCTCCATTAGCACTTACCTGATTTGAAAATATTGCCTTCAAAAAAATCTTTTAGCTGAGCATTCAGGGTTACCTGGCTCAGAGTTGAACTAATTAAATTACACTTCCCAGTGAGAAACTGGTCTGAACATGACCTTTGAAAAGGCCAGTGGGTTGGCCTCGCTGATGTGGAGGTGAGTATTGAGGCTGTGTACATATGCTATCAATTATTAGCCTCCCATCAGAAACTATACAGTGACTATGTCATGGGACAGAGATATGTTACATACCAGAACTTCACAGAGGATTGGAAGGTCGTGTATGTTCAGGGTATGTCTACTTAATGAATGATATAACACTGAATTTATGCTATGTTTTACAGAATTTATGATTTAGTCATTAAATGACTAACTTAACTCATAATTGAGTTAATATATATCAAAGATTTATCTTGAACCAAACATTCTTCAGTGCACAGTCTACTATGGAATTCTCTTAGTTGACACTTAAGATAGTGAGAGGCAGGTTAAAAAACGTTCTGAAGTTTACAAAGAAAATAAAGAGTAGAGCCAAGTGCTGAAACATTTGTGCTCTGCCAAACACAAGCATGTTACAATATGTAGCAGACAATACACAGCAAGTCAATTTTAACAACCTAATACATTAATAGGTTGCCACACTTATTTAAAAATAATAAGGTATGATACATTGCACTGAAATATTTATGTACTTGTATGTAAATGAAGAAATAAAAGAAAAAAATTGTCCTGAAGTGTAGCCTAGTGGTAGAGAGTTTGCCTAGCATGCATGAAGCCCTGGGTTTTATTTTGTGTATGTTATTACCATATACACAGAAAAAAAGCAGATGTAGCGCTGTGACTCAAGAGGTAGAGTACCAGCCTTGAGAAAGCTCAAACACAGTGCCCAGGCTAAGTTCAAGCCCCAGGAATGGCAAAAAATGAATAAAATTGTAAATCAAAGGAAGGAAACGAAATCAAGGATGTCAAAAAGCTTTTGTTAGTTCAAATACGTGTCTATAGAGTGTACCTATTTTGTTTACACCTTTTTCTTTACCTCGATGGTCATATATTTCACATTCTTTCCTATTCTACTTCCTCATGATATTTTTTACTAGCCATTTTTATCCAAATCCGTCTGATTTTCCGTGTCAGAGTTATGCGTACCAGAACCATTATTTCTCAGTTTCTATTCTGCACCTGCAAATTGTAAATTATCAATTTCTTTTCATTTCCTTATAAAAGAGTGATGTCATTTTTTATAGAAGCATAGAATTCCATTGTGTCTATATGCCACATTTTCTTGATCCATTCATCTACTGAGGGTCATCTGAGTTGATTTCATATATTAGGTATGGTAAATAAAGATGCAATGAACATCCTTGGGCTGATAGCTTTAATGGGGCCTAGAATGTGATTATTTGGGTAAATCCTCAGGAGTAGGATTGCTGAGTTATAGGGTATCTCTATGTTTAATTATTGGTTGAACCACCACAGTGCTTTCTAGAATGGTTGAACCAGTTTAAATTCCCACCAACATTGTAGTAGCATTCTCTTTTGGCCACATCCCCACCAGCATCTGTTGTTATTTGTTTTCTTGATAATGGTAATTATAGCTGGAATGAAGTGGAATTTCAAAGTTGTTTTGGTTTGCATTTCTTTTATGACCAGAACTGTTGCACATTTCTTCATGAGCCTATTAGCTATGCTTATTTCTTCTCCAGAGAAGTCTCTTTATTTTCTTTAGCTCACTTATTAATGATGTGTTTCTTTGGGAATTTGTTGTGGGGAGTTTAGTTTTTTGAGCTCTAAGCTTATTTTTGACTTGAGGTTCTTGTCTGTTGTAGGGTAGGAAAGACCTCACAATCAACGCAGACATTTTCTTATATAATACAATACATTTAAAAAGAAGCTGCATGTTCTGTGATGGAGAAATGGCATAAAGTAGGAAAGAAATGTATTATAATTCGAAAAAACTTCATAGTGTCAGGTATTCACAGTTGAAAATGCTCATTCATTCTTCCTTCCAATATTGCTTTCTAAGAGAAATGGTTTCTGTTAGACCTGCCTGGAATCCCAATCAATCCAAAGGCTAAATAAGATGAAGGCTCACATTTTTTGTGACCATGTGGCAATATATACACAGACCCATTTTAAAAAACAAATTACATCATAAAAGCATCATCTCTACAACAGCATAAATTTTTGTACAATATTACCAGTCAATGTCACATACTTAAAAAATCACAGTATTGTAATCATTTAAATTATCAAAAATGAAGAAATGTTACAATATAGATGGTACAAGCAGCGAAAAGCTAAATATGTCTAATACAAAGAAATAATATACATATATTTGTAGAGACTGATATCAGTTTTCATAGTCTGATAAAAGCATTTTGGATATACATATTAAAATATCACATTGTAACTCAAAATACTTCCATTTCTCATCAATTATAAATCAAACAAAATGAAGCAATAAGTGTACTAAAATCAAAATATGCATGAACAATTATACCACGTACTTGAAGTGATTCATATGGAATTATTTAAAGATAGAGATAAGAAAAGACAAAGAAGGTTACTACATACTACTAAAGGGATCTTTCCTCCAAGAGAACATAACCATCCTAAATATCTACACACCTAATCCCGGAGCTCCGAACATCATCAAGCAAACCTTACTTTGACTGAAACCATACATAGATCGAAACACAGTGATTGTTGGTGACTTTAACACACCACTCTCACCAATGGACAGATCAACAAGGCAAAAACTCAACAGAGAAACCTTAGAATTGAACAACTATATAGACCAACTAGATCTAACAGACATCTGCAGATTATTCCACCCAGCAACAACACAATATATGTTTTTTTTTTTGAGTAGCACATGGAACATTTTCCAAACTACTACATTTTAGGCCATAAAACAAACCTGGACAGTTTCAGAAACACTAAAATTATTCCCTGCACTCTCTCAGACCAAAAGGCCATCAAATTGGAACTGAACACCCATCTCCACCAACGAAAACCCTGTAAATCATAGAGATTGAACAACACATTGTTGAATCACCAATGGGTCATTGAAGAGATCAGAACAGAAATCCAACAATTTATGAAATTTAGCAAAAAGGAGCACACAAAATACCAGCTCCTTTGGGACACGGCAAAGGCAGTACTCAGAGGAAAATTTATAGCTCTGAGTGCCTACAATAACAAATTGGAAAAATCACAATCCAACAATTTAATGTGTCACCTTAAGCTCCTGGAACAAGAGCAATAAACCAACGCTAATCCCACTAGAAGGAAGCAAATCAGTAAAATCAAAGCAGAATTAAATGAATTGGAGCCCCAAAAAACTATAGAAAGAATCAACAAAACAAGGAGTTGGTTCTTTGAAAGAATTAACAAAATTGACAAACCCTTAGCAAATCTTACCAAAAAAAGGAGGGAGCAGGGGCCAGGAGTTTGGCCTAGTGGTTAAAGTGCTTGCCTAGCATGCATGAAGACCCGGGTTTGATTCCTCGGTACGACATATATAAAAAAAAAAGCCGGAAGTGGTGCTCAGGCTCAAGTGGTAGAGCTCTAGCCTTGAGAAAGTCCAAGGACAGTGCTCAGGCCCTGAGCTCAAGCCCAGGACTGGCAAAAAAAAAAAAAAAAGAAGGGAGCATACCGAAATAAATAAAATCACAGACAGAAATGGTAATATCACGACAGAAATTACCAAGATACAGAGTATCATGAGGGAATACTTCTCAAACATTTATGCCAACAAATTTGAGAATCTAGAAGAAATGGATGAATTCCTAGCCAATATTAACATACCCACACTGAACCAAGAAGAACTAACCCACCTAACCAGGCCTATTTCAAGCAATGAAATAGAAAAGGAAATAAGAGACATTCCACCTAAGAAAAGTCCAGGGACAGATGGATTCACAGCTGAATTCTATTAGGTCTTCAAAGTAGAGCTCACACCAATACTCCTCAAGCTCTTCAACGAAATTGAAAATGAAGGTTCTTTACCAAAATCATTCTATGAAGCCAGTATAACCCTCATCCCCAAACCAGACAGAGATTCATCAAAGAAAGAGAAATATAGACCTATTTCTTTGATGAACAGTGATGCAAAACTTCTCAACAAAATACTGGCCAACCGTCTATAACAACTCATCAAAAAATTATACACTATGATCAAACTGGATTCATCACAGGGAGGCAAAGCTGGCTCAACATATGCAAATCAATTAATATAATTCAACACATCAACAGGAGCAAGGACAAAAATCACATAATTGTCTCAATAGATGCAGAAAAGGCAACTGACAAGATCCAACACCCCTTTATGTTAAAAGCTCTGGACACACTAGGAATCTATGGAACATTCCTCAATATAATAAAGGCTGTGTATGACAAACCCACAGCTAGTATTATACTGAATGGTGAAAAGCTAAAGCCATTCCCACCAAAATCAGGAATGAGACAAGGATGCCCACCCTCTCCACTCCTCTTTAACATAGTAGTAGAATTCCTAGCCAGTACAATAAGGCAAGAAGCAAGCATAAAGGGGATCCAAATAGGGAAAGAGGAAGTAAAACTATCCCTCTTTGCAGATGACATGATTCTGTATTTAAAGAATCCTATAGAGTCTACTCCCAAGCTCCTTGAGCTGATTCAAAACTTTGGAAGGGTAGCAGGGTATAAAATAAGCCCTCAAAAATCAATTGCCTTCCTCTACGCCAACAGTGAGAGGAATGAGGCAACAGTCAGGAAAGCAACTCTTTTTGCAACAGCCTCAAAGAAAATAAAGTACTTAGGAATTACCTTAACTAAGAATGTAAAGGACTTTTATGATGAAAACTTTAAAACCTTGAAAAAGGAAATTAAAGCAGAACTGAGGAAATGGAAAAACCTCCCATGCTCCTGGATTGGAAGAATCAAAATCGTGAAAATGACAATGTTGCCAAGGGCTATCTACAAATTCAATGCAATACCCATCAATATCCCAATGTCATTCTTTAAAGAAATAGAAGAGGCAATCCAAAATTTCATATGGAATAATAAAAGACCACATATAGCAAAAACACTTCTTTGCAGAAAGAACAGCGCAGGAGGAATTTCAATACCAAACTTTAGACTCTATTACAGAGCTATAATTATCAAAACAGCTTGGTACGGACACAAGAACAGGCCTGAAAACCAATGAAATAGAACTGAGGACCCAGATATTAAACCACAGACCTATGGCCACCTAATCTTTGACAAGGGAGCCAAAAAAATAGAATGGAAGAAAGACAGCCTTGGGCCCGGAGTTTGGCCTAGTGGTTAAAGTGCTTGCCTAGCATGCATGAAGACCTGGGTTAGATTTCTTGGTACCACATACATAGAAAAAAGCCAGAAGTGGTGCTGAGGCTCAAGTGGTAGAGCTCTATAGCCTTGAGAAAGTCCAAGGACAGTGCTCAAGCCCTGAGCTCAAGCCCAGGACTGGCAAAAAAAAAAAAAAAAAAAAAAAAAGAAAGGCAGCCTCTTCAACAAGTGGTGCTGGCAGAACTGGTTAAAACCCGCAGAAAAATAAAGTTGGATCCTTCTTTGTCACCCTGCACTAGAATTAACTCCAAATGGATCAAAGACCTCGAGGTAAAAGCTGACACACTGAAAACTTTACAAGAAGGAATAGGAGATACAGTAGGCCTCTTTGGCACAGGTCAAAACTTTCTTAATAAGGACCAAGAATCACAACAAATCAGAGAAAGGCTGGATACGTGGGACTGCTTTAAACTGCAGAGCTTTTCTATGGCAAAGGACATAGCTAGTAAACTAATTAGGAAGCCTACAGAGTGGGAGAAGATCTTCACCAACCAAACAACGGACAAAGGCCTCATATCTAAAATATATCAACAGCTCAAAAAGTTGAATCATTCTAAAACTAATCTTCAAAGTAACAACCATCCCATTAAAAGATGGGCCAAAGACTTAAAGAGAGTCTTCTCTGAAGAAGAAACAAAAATGGCCTATAGACACATGAAGAAATGCTCAACATCTCTGGTCATAAAAGAAATGCAAATCAAAACAATGCTAAGATTCCACCTCACTCCAGTTAGAATGGCAAGGATCAATAAAACTAGTAACAACAGATGCTGGAGGGGATATGGCCAGGAGGGATCACTACTACACTTTTGGTGGGAGTGCAAACTCGTTCAACCACTATAGAAAGCAATATGGCAGTTCCTCAAAAGCTAAAAAACATAGAACTCCCCTATGACCCAGCAATTCCACTACTTGGCATTTACCCAACCATCCAGAAACTTGGGCATACTACATCCACTAGCACATCAATGTTCATTGCAGCATTATACACCATAGCAAAGATATGGAATCAACCTAGATGTCGTCCGTTGATGAGTGGATCAACAAGATGTGGTATTTGTACACAATGGAATTCTATGTTGCAGTCAGAAAAAACGACATCGCCCCATTTGTTAGGAAATGGAAAGACTTAGAAAAAATCATATTAAGTGAAGTAAACCAGACTCAAAGGAACTTAGGCTCAATGGTTTCCCTCATTTGTCATAATCAGTAGAAACCTTGGGCTCGACTACTAGAGATTTGCAATAGAGCAAAATCTTAATACAGAAGGCCATATAGTATGAAGCTAATTGAAAGGACCTCCAGGATATTGAAACAAAAGCCATATAACGAATGATTGTTGTCCTTAATGTACTATGCTATCTCTCATCTCTCTTGCTGTCCCTTGGTTATATCATATTGTTACAGTATCTCACTTTTTTATCTGATATATTGGATATATTTGTATTTGGCTATTTGAAATTGGATAGGGAAGGGGGAAAACCAAGATGGGGGAGGGGGGGAGGGTAATGGGGACCAAGACATGTGAAAGGGTATCAATCTATGTGAATTAATGCACCTTCTATCTGGCAAATATCATGTAACCCTTCTATTAATTACAATAAAAATACATGATAAAAATAAATAAACATTTATTAGCTAGGTGATATAACCTTTATAACCTCTAGTGTTAGCAATATGCTAGGGAATAGCAGAAAGGGGATTGATGCAAGAATGTGATATAATTTGAAGAGGGATGAATTTCTGTCACATTAAGAACAGTGAGTCATTTGGGTCATGTATCACTACTACTTCCTTCCACTTCCCAAATAGTAACATTTTAATGCTTTTTCCCAGCTAACTTAACTTCTTAGAGCTCAAAGCTGCTATTGGCTTACTAATTTTTACTGAAAAAATGCTTAAATATGTGGTATTTATGTACTCTGCTGACTTTACAGAAAATAGCATATTTCTATACAATAAAGTTTGCGAGGAAATAAAAAAAATAAAGATATAGATAAAAGATAATGATAGCTGGGCATGGTAGATAAAGCATGTAATTCTAGCTACTCAGGAGGATTTAAAGATAAATATTCAAAGCCAGCCCAGGCAAAAAAGACCTGAGACACTTATCTCCCATTAACTTTTAGAAAACAGGAAGTGGGGCTTGGCTCCAGGGTAGGATGGTAGCCTTGAGCTGAAGAGCTCAGGGACAATGCCCAGGCCTAGGGGTTGGGTGGTAGCATTGATGCGAAGAGCTCAAGGACAGCACCCAGACTGAGTTCAAGCCCCATGACACACCAAAATAAATAAAGATACAGGTAAATTCTTAGACCTGTGTATTTATAAATAAGCAAGCAGTCAAGGAATGTATCAAAATATCTCAAATGGCTGCCTGCCAGTCCTGGAGCTTGAACTCAGTCTCTGGGAGCTATCCCTCAGTTATTTTTGACCAAGCCTAATGCTCTACCACTTGAGCCACAGCTCTACTTCTGTCTTCATTGGTAGTTAATTGGAAACAAAATTTCTATTTTGTACATTTTGATATTTTGAATTTTCTATAATAAGTCATTGGAAGCTAATTGTCAATGGTTCACATTGTGTAATACTAGCTACCTGGGAGGCTGAGATCATGAGGATTATGGTTTAAATCCTTGGATCAAGGAGAAGAGTTTGTAACACCTTTCTCAACACATAACTGAACAGTGTTACACACCTATCATCCTAAATGATGTGGGATACTGAGATTGGGATTATTGTGGTTTCAGGTCAGTTCAGGTAAAGTCCCCCATGACATCATCTCAGTGGAGGAAAGCCCAACAACCATGTTGTATTCCTGTGATTCCAGCAATGCTGTGAAACCTAAAACAGGGGATGTGTGATCTAGGTGTACAGTCCAGCAAGAATTAAGAACCCAGCTAGCTCAAAAGTCACCAGCAAATCACATGGATATAGCATTAGTGATAGGGCCCTATTCAAAGTACGTGTGGCACTGAGTTTGAACCAGAGAAATACAAAACAACAAAATGCAGATGTTTTCAGGGCCATTTTTTCCACTGCATTTCTAGACCATTCTTTACTAGCTGATTTCTCACAACATGTGAGCCAAAGGCATTCACATGCCAATTCATCTGGGAAACCAGCTTTATCTTGGTACATTTCACTCCACTTTGTTTTCATTCCAAATTTTAATGCTAATGTTTAAGGAAACCTGTGATTTGCCAGGCTTACAAGTATTCAGGATAAGAATTGTAAATCTCACCATATAGATAAGTCCTTCTCAGGATAAAACTGTTCAGATTGTCAGCACTGAGACCAATGTTCCAGTCAGCTCCTTCAACTGCTACAGTGCCAAGCTACCTTAGAATGATCACTATAAAATGAATAATAAAACTTGGGATATACAAGAAGAGTTTAAGTACAATGGGTTGAAAGGATGTACATTCAAAATGTGCTTCAATTCAAACTACAGGAAAATTAGACTTTTTATAGGAAATTGAAAGTTAAGAAGTTTGTCTTCCTTAACTAAAATACTGTGTACTCATTTTCCTTTGATTTGTATCATATCTTAGATTCTTGTTAATTATCTTCAAAAAGAAAATCAAGGCACAGAGCTATGAAGATTAAATTAATATCTTAAATAATTTGGCAAAAATATTTCATAGTGAGAAAATTCTCTTACACATATGGATGTATATACACATATACATATATAGACAGATAGATAGGTATACATACATATATACATATACACATATATTTATATGCATAAATATACATATACACATGTGTATATATGTATGCGTATGTACATATATATATATGTATATGTTGGTGGAACATGGAGCTTGGAACATGGAGCATTGCTCCTGAGCTCTTCAGCTCAAGGCTATTGCTCTACTACTGGAGCCAAGCACCATTTCTGGGTTTTATGTGGAAGTAAGAGTCTCATGGTCTTTAGTGCCCATGCTGGATTTGAACGGTGAGCCTCAGATCTTAGCCTTCTGAGTAGCTAGGATTCCAGGCGCGAGCCACCAGTGTCTGGCTCTCTTTAAAATATTTATACACAAGTCTTTAGAAATCAATTGTCCACTTACATTTTAACTATTTTTTAAATGTTTATTTTGTATATTTATATAGAGACAAAATCTATCACTTATCTTATCATTTTATTTCTATTGTAAATAGAGGAGGATGGTTGGTATAAAAATATTTATGATAGCAAGGTAAAATATTGTAAACATATGTGATAACCAAGGGACAGCAAAAGAGACGAGAGTACATTAAGGACAACAATCACTCATGTGGCTTTTATATTGTATATATGTTTATTTGGTTATTTGAAATAGGATAGGAAATGAGGAAAAACTAGATGAGGGGTGGGGGTAGGGGTAGGGAAATGGGGACTATGTCATGAGAAAGGGTATCAATGTTTGTGAAGTAATCCACCTTCTATCTGGTGAATATAATGTAATCCTTCTATTAATTGCAGTAAAATATATGAAAAATATTTCTGAAATAGTGCTACTTTGCACAATTGTCTTAACCTATGTTATACTTTAATGGTTAATAAGATAAGTCAATAAGTAATTCCATCTTCAAAGCAACTTTTGTTTCTTAGGCATAAAATAGTTGATTTATTCCTTTGTTTTCACTAGTTCTTTGGTTTTATTTCTTGAAATATTGTTTGCTACACCTATTCCCTTTCTTTTACTATCACTCAGCAACACTTTTGGTTCACTTTTAGTTTACAAAATAGAAGTTTCTACCACCAATTTTCCTTATAATGATATGATTACTTGGAAAACTAAATTTTTGTAACTACCATACCAATAGGACTTCGAACTTTTAATTGACAGAACTCTACTTCCTCTGTAATATGTTTCGATATGCCTAGTATTTTTGCTACTGGAAATATGGGAAATTTATTTTTATCATTAACTAATAATAATATCTAAATGAATAGTATGAAAAACATTCATGAAACATTATTAATTTAGTGGGCTATTGTTCTTAATGTACTATAATTCTCTTCTTTTTTTTTGCCCTTAGGATTAATCTCATGTTGTTACTTTATCTGACTTTGTTACCTGTTATATTGTAGATATGTTTATTTGAAATAGGGAAGGGAAGGGGGAAAACAAAATGATTTGGAGGGGGTGAGATAGGGAAACTGGGACAAAAACATGGAAGGGTTATCTATATGTGAGAAGTAATGCACCTACTACCTGACGAATATAAATGTAGCCCCACAATACGCTATCCCAACAATAAAATTAAAAAAAAAAAGAAATCTTCTTTTGATGAAAGGAATTAGTTACACATTCTTCAGGTTTATAAATTACTGGATATTTAGGAGTAAGTTGTTTGTACAGCAACAGTGCTAATTAATAAAAGCTTACTAATTTAATTAACAAAATTTCAAGATACTCTTCATGAATTTTGGGTAAAATGTCCTTTCTTTCATTTCACTGTTTAATCAACTTGTGAATATTATCATCTCTAAAGTACAAGTATAGAAGTAGAAAATATTTAGATTCTTTGAACATTTTAGCAATTCCTAACTTCATTTCTTATTTTATAAACAGTTATTTGGTATACAAATTTTCCATTTTGTTTTCTGAAAATTAAAATTTGGAAATCTAGATAGCTGATACTGTAAAAGTCATGAACATGAAGTTTTTTTGAATTTTTCTTTATATGCACTGCATATGCTAGTTATACGTAACATGTAGCACCATTTCTTTCTTTCTTAGAAATTTGTAAGGATATTGTATAAGTTTTTCATTTATTATTTCAAGGACGTCTAGATAAATTCTACTTTTGAGGCATGATGACTAATACTTATAAACCCCTTCAAATAATTCTTTGTGTGTGCCTTAGGCTTCCAGATGCTGTAGACATATGCACATATACATATATATACATATATACATATATATGTATATATATGTTTGTGTGTGTGTGTGTGTGTGTGTGTATGGAGATGTACAATTTCTGGAGCCTATTTGTTTATTTTTTTCCAGTCCTGGTCTTGAGCTCAGGGCCTGCGCACTGTCCTTCCACTTTCTCAAGGCTAGAGCTCTACCACTTGAGCCACAGCACCACTTCTGGCTTTTTTCCTATGTATGTGGTACTGAGGAATAGAACCTGGGTCTTCATGCATGCTAGGCAAGCACTCTACCACTAGGCCAAACTCCCAGGCCTATTTGTTTAATTTTTAAAATCTTTAAATCATTGTACAATGTAGTTGCCTTTGAACAAAGCAGTTTATGCAATGTATTTAATCGATTTCAACCCTTTGAACCTTCTCACCTCTCTTCATTTGTCCACCCCTCTCCTCTTGATCCCATTTCACTCCTTCAAAGGATCAACTTCTTTGTGCTTAATTTATTGAACTTTGACTTTGTGTTTCAAAGGAATTATACTATTTGAGTTTTCCCTTGAATCTACCAAATCAATTAATGCAGTTGTGTACACATTCATACCATCCAACATACTTAGATGTTTATAAATGAATTCTAATTTCCACATATGTGGAAAAACTGGATCCTTTGTCTCTCTGGGCCTTACTTCATTTAATTTCATCCAAGATTTTCCATTGAGTTAAATTCATTGTGTATGTACACCACATTTTCTTGGTTCCTTCATCCATTGAGGGGCCTCTGGGCTAATTCCATACCTAGATTATGGTGAATAGGGCTACATAGAGCATGCTTCACTGAATTCTGGGTTGTTGTCTTTTGTATAAATGCCTAGGAGTTTAATTGCTAGGTCTTAGGGTAGTCTATGTTTACTTTTTTGAGGAACCTCCTTCCCAGGCTGGTTGAAGAAGTTTATATTCCCAACAACATTACATTAAATTTCCCTTTGGCACAGGCTTACAAGAATCTGTTATTGATTATTTTTGACAATGTTTTCTTTGATAATATTGTGTGTATGTATGTATGTGTGTGTGTGTGTGTGTATGTATATTTGAAAATTGTCATTCTAACTGGGGTGAAGTGAAATTTCAGTGTTCTTTGATTTGTATTTCTTTTATGGACAAAAATGAATATTTCATGTGTTATGAGAAATTTCTCTATCACATTAATTTGTTTGTTAATTGAGTCATTTGTTCTTTAAGAGTTTAGGTTTTTTTTTAATTTATTTTTTTATTGTAATTAATAAAAGGGTTACATGATATTTGCCAGATACAAGGTGCATTAATTCACATACATTGATACCCTTTGATAGAAAGGAGTTTAGGTTTTTAAATTTTCTGTATATACTGGATATCAGGATATTGTCTGCTATCTAGCTTTTAAAATCTTTTCCCATTAGCTTGTTGGCTATCTCCTTTGCCATTTTATTTTGAAGTAATCCCATTTATCAAGTTTTTCTTTGATTTGATATGTTTCTCTATCTTTACTCACAAATTTTTCACCTATGCTAATTATTACAAATATTTCTTCTCTCATGTAAGAGTTTCATGTTTTATATTTTACACTTAGATCTTTGATGCTGATGCAATGCAATAGACAGTTATCCAGTTTCAGTTTTCTGCATTTGGATATCCAGTTTTATCAGCACAAGTTGTTGAAGAAGCTCTTTCTTCTTTCCTATGTTTTTGAGTACCATATCAAATATTATAACTTGTTTCCTCACATATAACAGGGCAGACTATGACTTTTATTATCTATTTTAAAAAACAGGTATAATTTGTTATTTGAAGAATTCAGAGTAGGTTGAAAAAGTAAACAAGTACAATTGGTAATAAAATATATAAAATGTGGGCAAAATGAATCCAACTTCTGTGAGTCTTTGTACCATTAATATACTTTGGAAAAGCTTAAGGGAGGGTAATTAGTCTTTTAAAAATAGGGCATACTTATTGTTTGTCTGTTTGTAGAAAATGTGGAAACTGTAACCTTTATTTTTTATTGAATTTTATTGTCGGAGTGATTTTTAGAGGGGTTACAGTTACATTTGTCAGGTAGTTGTGTACATTACTTCTTGCATATTGATACCCCTTCCTATGTTTTTCTCCCACTTTCCCTTCCTCCAATCCTTTCCAGTAGTCTTGTTTCCCCCTTCCCTTTCCTATTTCAAATAAACAAATTAACAAATATACAACATAACAGGTACCAAAGTCAGATACAGTAACAATGTGAGATAATATTTCTTCTGTGAGTCAACTGTATTTTTCCTCAATTCAAGTTCAAATTTCAATTTTATTCAGATGTATTAACTAGGTAACAATGAGTGAGGTGATACTTTATTCAACTTAGGATTCACTAATTGAATATTTAAGTTATTGATTTTTTTAAAAAGTGACAAAAATTAGAGAGTCAAAATGCTGGAGATGTGTTAGCTAATGTTCTATTTAACATAATTATCATCTAATTAAATATTATCATTTAACTTAATTATCATCTAATTAAATATTATCATTTAATATCACCTAATTAAATATTGTCATTGTTTAACTATCATCCAATCGAGTATTATAATTATTTAAATATCCAGTTAAATGTTGTAATTCTTTCATCTGTCTCTACTATATGTTTTGTTTGATTCTACTGGGATTTTTTTGGGATATTTAGGTTAAAATGTACTCCAACTCAATCTGATCTGGGGGCTCTAGTGCTAACTTGATCTTAGTAACAAATTTGGCCACTGGAGAGAGGAAGGGAAATGGTGACAGTTAATAAATAGTATAATAGGAAAATGTATATGATACTACATAAATTAGATAAAATACAATGACAGGTGAGGAGATATGAAACTATTTCATTACATTAAGCCAAATTGGAATGATTGGACAAATGTAAAATAAGAGAGTATAATGAGGCAATCAATTGAATGCAATAGAAGGATGCATTAGAATACAATTGTCTGTATTTTATTTCATTTATTTAGTTTATTTTTGTCAGTCCTGGAACTTGAACTCTAAGCCTGGGCTCTGAGAAAAAAAAAGTCTTACTCTTTTTTTTTCAGTGAATTTTTCTTGTTTCATTGTGCTGTTTTCATGCACATACTTCTACCAAAATCATGAAGTATTTATATTCCTATTATGTATTTTCACTTTTTATGAATTGATTATTCAGTACCATTTTCCCAAAATGTTAGTATAATACTTTTATAGTGAAATTGATGTTTGAAGACATTACACATCTGTGCCAACTTGTAGAATCTGAAAATTCAGAAATTCCAAAACATGTGATTCTTTTAGACTCAGAACTTTACCTTTAAAATCTTATCCTCAGCCATGCACTGGTGGTTCATACTGGTAACCCCAGCTTCTGAGGAAGCTGAGATCTGAGGATCGCTATTCATAGCCAGCCTGGGCACAAAAGTCAGTGAGACTCTTATTTCCAATTAACTACCAGAAAACAAGAAGTGGCGATGTAGCACATTATGGTGATAGCCTTGAGCTCAAGAGCTCAGGGACAGCACCCAGGCAAAGAGTTAAGTCCCAGGACTGACAAAAATGAAAAATGGAATAATATTTTTGAAAACCTGCTCCAACTGAAGTTAATATGAAATCTTTGAACTCTAGAATAGAATTATTTAACTATGTAGAACAAATAGGCACATGCATGAGATCCAATGATTATGTTCAAAAATTCTATATTTAAGTTAAGTAATCGAAACATTTCTAACATCATTCCCTGAATTTCCATTCAAGATTAGTTCATTCAGATATAACATAATATAAAAATAAATGAGTAGATTCTTATGAGAATTTTTATGCAAATATGTAATTAAACTTATATGAGTTAAGTCTTAAGAGGTGGCATCTGTGAACATCTGAAATTGTCAAACCACCCAAATGTTCCATGGCATCTTACTAAAAATTCAGAGCTTAGAAGGCTCTTGTTGAAAAAAATAATAAGAGCAATACTCTGCCTTCATATTTCATATTTCCAATATCCCAAAGGGTTACTTCCACAAAAATATACTTATCTTCAAAATTAATTTGTTTATAAAACAGCTGCACCTTCTATTTTGCTTATTTGCATCCTAACTTTGTGTATTTCACAATTTGAATATGCTTCTGCAGATGTTGTTTTTACTGTTTGGCTTCAATATTAACCCTTTAAGTTTCTATTTTATTCCCCATAAGTACACAAATATAAATAAAATATATGTGTGCATATGTAATATAAATGAAATGCCTAAAAATTTATCATATATTCTAATATGTATATATTTATATCTTATCTAACTATAAGCACACATGTATTATATAAGTACAATTGTTATGTGGATTTTCTAAAACACATTTGCTCTTCCTTTTTCTTGGAGATGACTTTGTCAGCAAGGTCAAAGACTCTAATAAGCTGGTTTCAATAATAGTATAAGGGCAATAGGTCTGATAATTTGGTGAAGATTGCTATTTTATACATATTCATTAAATTTATTTTTATACAGCATTCAATTTGATAAATGGTTTCAGCCAGAAAAAAGATCTTCAATTAGAAGAATTAATTAGGACTTGGAAAGGTATGCAGAGATTTGTGGGCATTAGGTTCTGTATTTTCCTCAACATTTTGCAATACAGTTTGATTATATACATCAGGTAGAAATAAAATGCAGTGTTCCAAGTGTTAAAGTCACAAAAAAGTAGATAGAGTTCTACTTTTTTAGCCTAGCACAAGATACCTTGCAGATCACAGAATATCTAGGTTTCCCTGTTGGAATTTAGCAATTTCTTAAAACAGGTCAGTCACTCACATTTACCAGCCACACTGTACTCCAATATAAAGTTAAAACAAATAAAATAAGAGTCATCTATGGCATCACAAAGGTGCTTCTTTCCCTCTCAGTTACCTCTATCAAATCCCTGCCACCAGAAACCACAAGGAAGCAGATGCTCTGAGTATGTACAAACAAAAGAAGCTGTTTCTATAGCAACCATAGAACCCTGTGGAAATGCTCTCTCCCTTCAGCACTAACCAACCTCTCTCCTTCATCCCTTCCTGCTTTCATTTTGTGCACCAACAGACTGTGTTTGGACAAAAATGTCTTTTGGGATTTGACTGTATATGGGGGGGGGCAGGGTAAATACTGAAGTCTGCAATCACTCTTTGAAAGAGCTGGAAGGATTGCTCTTGTCTGAAGCTTTGAAGGACATTGGAAAACATACATCATTAATAGAGCACTAGTTACTAGGATATTGTCTTGACTCTTCTTTATCCTCATAAAAAATTCAATTTACCTTTCTCTTTCAGTGCTTGAGGAAGTAAGGATGTCTCTTTCCCTTCTCTTTTCATATTAGTTTTCCTTTCTGGTCCATACACATACTCACGAGTCAATGTGAAATGAACAAGAAAGTCTGCAGGCTTGACTAATTGCAGTGTTGTTTTTATGTTGGATCAAAAACATGACTCCTGTGACTTTAGATATAAATGCACAATGCAAGATGGTCCGTGCTGTTGGTCCTTCCTTCTTTCCTTCCCTCTTTCCTTTCTTGTTTCCTTTATGCTTTGCATATGGTAGACATTAAAGACAGTTTTTTTCAATTTATATCCTTCCTGAGAAAAACACCCCAAATAATTAGACTTTAGTTAGTTTATTTTAGTATTGCTTCAAACATGTATGCTGATGAACTTATTCTTCATATCCTCAATTTTACTTTCATATGGAATTTGATAGTCAACTCTCAACTTGTTCATTGTATTTCTCCACCAAGTAGCCCTTAAATCAAATAATTTAGGGAAATAAAAATCATTTTCTTTAAATAACACTTGAAATATATTTTGATTTTGATATTTTTCTACTAACTTGATACCACAACGCATAACTAATTTTTTAAATACAATTCACTTACCCCACACTACTACAATTGAAAAAAAAAATTGTGGGTCATGGGGCTTGAACTCAACCTGGGCTCTGTCCCTGAGCACTTCAGCTCAATGCTACAACTCTACCCCTGGACCTGAGTGTTGTCCCTGAACTCTTCAGCTCAGAATTACCACCCTACCCTTGGGCCAAGCCGCACTTCCCATTTTTCTGAAGTTAAATGGAGATAAGAGTCTCAGGTCCTTTTGTGTCTCCACTGGCTTTGACCCTTGATCCTCAGATCTCAGCCTCCTGAGTAGCTAGGATACACTTGAAATTTTTAATGGTACAAGAAAATGTTATAAAAATACTTTATCTTAAAGATTATATTCTCATTTTTATAGTCCTTACAGTCCAATAGTATCCTGAAATAGGCTTTCAAACTGAGGTCTGCCCATTTGAAAATTAAAAGCTTAAAGAGCATTACATAGAAAATAACAAATATGTTTAAAAGTTTAAAATGTTCAAATATGAATGAACTCAGGAAAAACTCAGGACAAGTTCAATTTATTCTGTAAATTGCAATATTTGATTGAAGTAGCTTTCAAGTTTGTAGGAAAATGGGTCAGTTAATAATGAGTTGTTATGGATGTGGGCCTTAAATTGTATTTATAATAAATTTCAAACAAAGGAGGTAGATATAAAGAATAAAAGTGTAATAAAAAGCATAAGAAAGATGTTTAGTGCACAGAAAATTGGCATTCCGTATATAAGGTAGAAAGAAATGCTATGACTCCATGTGATGTTGATGAGAGTGTATAGAGTCAGTATTCTTGCCTCTTAATACTAACAGTAGAGACTGACAAAATTTCTATGCAGGAGAACTTTGTTAATACTTTTGAAATTTTATAAATGTATGCCTTTCAACTGAGAAAATGAAGTTCCGTAAATGTACTTTTCAGGTACAACTTGATATGTCAGGAGTGACAGATTTGCATAAATATTCACTGGAGCAAAAGAAATGCCATCTATCCTATGAATACAGTGTAAGTTAAATATATATTTATAGTCGAGTGATAGGATAACATGTAGTCATTATGATAGAGAGGTCTTTATAAAACTAAATGGATGAGGCACAATCCCAGTGACCAATCATTGGCTTTCTATATATACAGAGTGAGAACTAGTCCTGGAGCTTGAACATAAAGTCTAGGTAACATGCCTGAGCTCTTTTTGCTGAAGCCTAGCACGCTACCATTTGAGCTAAAGCTCTACTTCTGGTTTTTTGCTTGTTATTAGGAGATAAGAGTCTCATAGACTTTCTTGCCTGGAGTAATTTTGAACTACAATTCTCAGATCTCAGCCTCTTGAGTAGCTAGGGATATAAGCATAAGCTAGCACCCACCTCAATGATCTACTTTTTAAAGTACTAAACAATGTAGTGGGCATTCTTTTTGGGGGGTAGAAATAAGACTATGTGAAACTATGATTAATTTGACTAGACTATCTTCTGAAATGTGTGCATGTGCATGTGTGGGAGATTACTTTGGCATATGAAATTTTTAAATTTTTATTTCATTGTAAAGTTGACATACAGAGGGTTTTCAGTTACATAAGTAAGGTAAGACCTGAGTACATTTCTTTTCTTTTCTTTTCTTTTCTTTTCTTTTTTAATTGCCAGTCCTGGAGCTTGAACTCAGGGAAAAGGCATTGTCATTGAGCTTTTTCTAGGTCAGTGCCCTACCACTTGAGCCACAGCACCAATTACTGCTTTTTCTGTGTATGTGGTAATGAGAACTCAAACCCAGGGCTTCATGCATGCTAGGCAAGCGCTCTACCACTAGGTCACACACCCTGCCCATGAGTATGTTTCTTTTCTAGCAGTGTTATCTGCTCCCTTATTTTCTCCTGCTTTCCCTCCCACCCTCCCCAACTTCCTTTCCCCCAAGCTGAAAGATTCATTTCCAAAGCATAGTACCTAGTGAGTATTGCTTCAGCTTTGTCACACCATTTCCCCTTCCCTTTCCCAAACCAAATAAATTTAAATACAGGACAGAGAGGATGAAAGTCACAAACAGTGACCATGGAGAATAAACCAGAGAAGAAAAAGCAAACAAACAACAAAATAAAAGACAAAAGAGCTAACTAAAAACAATACACTAAAAAAAAAGAAAAAAGAAACACCAAACGACAGAAAACATTCTTGCTTCCATATTATGGATATAATTTTGATTATCATCATTTAATGGGCTCATATGTACATGGGCTATTTAAACCTATGCTAGAACTATCCTAGGCGTGCCAAAAGCTATCTGCAAATTCAATGGCATATGAATTTTTAAACATTACTCAATATATAGCAAATGTAGATAACATGATCTGAAAATGATTGGTGTCATTACTTAAATGTTTGACAGAAAACTGAAAGGATCACACAGAATAGAAGAGCAATGGCAACTAAAAAAAGTAGATGAGTACCAAATATTAAATTAAGTCTAGAATAACTAGGCTTTTTCGTTTTGGTTTGGTTTGGTTGGGGGTAACTAATTGATCTGCTTGTAATCCTGGAAGTTGAACTTTTAGCAAGAAATTTTGACAACAAATTGCTGCTCCATAGACTTAAATTTGAAATGTTAACTGTAATGTTAATTTATAAGCAGCTCTTTCAGAGTGAGTTCACAAGTACCTTCTCAAAGAGGGACTTCTGATCTGTTTATATTTTCACAATCTTTATTCCATTAATCTGCTCATCATTGATTTGACAAAATACCTAACATAAACATAAACTTAAGAGGGAAAAAATTTACATTGGCTTGTGGTTTCAAAAGAATCCATCCATGGTAGGCTGACTGCATTGCTTCTTGGACATAGCAAACAGGTGCATGTTGGAGAAAAACTGCTTGCCTAATAAGAGTCAGGAAGCAAAGAGAGGCCAAGTGGGCCAAGATAGTGGCTTTAGTAAGACATCCTCAATGATCTACTTCTTCCAAGAAAGCTCCTTCTATGAAATTTCCCATCACCTTGAAATCTACTATTTACATATTAAATTATTAATCCATTGGTAGATTGATGCCACTGATTAGTTAAAACCTATAAACCAATTGCCCCTTGATGATTGGATGCCCAAGCTGGAGACCAAGCCTTCCACATGTAAGCCGTTTAAGAGGACTCTTTATGGGCAAACCCCTAACAAGGGAAATATATTCCTGGGGTTGAAGTTTAGTAGCAGAGTGCTAATGTTCTAAATATGATCCCAGTGCTAACAAACTATATAAAAATAATGTCACGTGTAGAATGTGAATACTGACAACTAGAGATGTACTTTATCAAGGCTGAAACTTGCTTGGCGTAAACAAGCACACACACACACACACAGACTCTCTCTCTCTCTCTCTCTCTCTCTCTCTCTCTCTCTCTCTCTCTCTCTCTCTCTCTCTCTCTCTCTCTCTCTCTCTCTCTCTCTCTCTCTCCTCTCTCTCTCCACCAGCAAATGAAAAGATAGGTGCTGGCAAGCCAAAAGACCAAAGTGAGAACTGTGGTAAGAAACCCAGTAGTTATTGAGAAATAAGTTTTCTATGAGGATCTCTGGATCTGTCTGCTCCAATGGGCCACCTAAGTTTGGCCATGAGATAAATATGCTTATCTTCTGTGTTGTGGGCATGTTTCTTAGATTTCTAGTTCCAGTAACATCATGTTGTAGTCTGATACTTTTGTGCCTATGTGTCTTTGGTAATTTTATTGAAAGAAAAATTGTATAAATTTTTCAAAAAAATTAAAAATATAACAAAATAAATAAAATATATAATAATATATTTGTAAGAACATATAATATATAAGAATTCTTATAAAATATGTGAATCCAAATAAAATGTTAGGGTTTTATTTAAATAGGAGATAGAAAGAGAGGATTAAAAAATGAACAAGGCACATTTAATATAAAAAATGTAATATAAAAAATTGAGCCTGGTATGGTGACTCATGCTTGTAATCCTATCTACTCAAGAGGCTGAGATCTGAGGATTACAGTTCAAAGCCAGACTGGGAATCAGCCAGTCCATGGGACTCTTATCTTCAATTAACCACTAGAAAACCGGAAGTGGGGCTATGGCTCAAGGAGTATGGCGATGGCCTTGAGCTATAGAGCTCAGGGACAATGCCCAGGCCCAGAGTTCAAGCCCCATGACCAAGCCAAAAAAAAAAAATTGAGAGTTCTGTCATCAGGAAATAGGAAAATTCATTTTTCATTTCTTATACTTTTCATTATATTTTTATTGTTCATTATGTATTTAACCAGCTCCACAAAAGGCATTAAGATGGTCAATTCCCATTTGTAGTCATCTATTATCAATAGTTAGAATAATATATTTCCCACAATGTGTCTCAAAGGCACATCTAACCTTTATGTAAATAGCTCTCCAGCAGATTACAAAGAAAATCCTTATACTGCAAATCCTAAATGGACCTTTTATTTGTTTTACCTCGAAAATTGCAGAAGACACAAAGATTCAAAGGGTTTTTTTTGGTTTTGTTTTTTTTGTTGTTGTTGTTGTTTTTTTTTTTGCCGGTCCTGGACTTGAGCTCAGGGCCTGAGCACTGTCCTTGGACTTTCTCAAGACTAGCGCTCTACCACTTGAGCCTCAGCACCACTTCTGGCTTTTTTCTATGTATGTGGTACTGAGGAATTGAACCTGGGTCTTAAGGGTGCATGCTAGGCAAGACCTCAACCACTAGGCCAAACTCCTGGCCCCAGATTCAAAGTTTGTACACTTGTCTTTATCACTTGTGGTTCTCATATTAAACTTATATCAGATGGTAATTTCATATTTAGATATATAAGAAGAAAAGTTATTGGACTTATGTCTATACAAAGATTCAAGCTGGTTCTCATATTAAACTTATATCAGAAATAAGCTGATGGTAATTTCATATTTAGATATATAAGAAGAAAAGTTATTGGACTTATGTCTATACAAAGATTCAAGAAATTATATATTCATAGAATTATGCCACTATGTCCATGTTATTTTTCTTTCTCAAACTGTGAATTTAGGTTTGATCATGTTTTCTTTCTGTTTTTTTCATCCTGATTTCTGAAGAATACTTTTATTGTTGAATTTTAGTAGTAGCAGTCTACTGTTCCATTTTGTGCCATTCTGTATTTTCCTCTTTCATTCCCCTTTAATATTTACACCATATAAATGCAGCATAAAGTTATATAAATATGTCAACATGGTGGCATTTTCATATATTTTGAATTTTCTTTTACAACCCTAATTGATATTTATATGATTATATATGTCTAACAATTTAGAAATATAACAGTTTTTTTAAATTATGTAAGTTGACCAAGGGAGGTTGGTTGCCTTTTTGCCTGTTTAAAGTAAAATTATTATAGCTAGAATAAACTTAATCTATGACCTTTCAAAATATGTTAAAACATCATAAATTTGAAAATAATAATACCAAGTTGCAATTCTGTTTGCTTAGAGATATTTATTATACATGGGTTATAAGCAGACATGTCTGTGTAATTTATTGAATAATACAAAAATTGATTTTTAAGACATCTCTATCTGAATTTACATTATTTCCTCATTGTTTCATCTAGTGTTTACAGTTTAGGTAATCTGTACAGAGGGTGGTTATTTATGTTTTTACATTTTTTTAATAAAATAAGGTCATTTGGGTTTATTTTGAAAAGCATGTAGATATCTTTTTTCATTTCTAGATCATTATAATAGCACATCATAGCACTACTGATAACAATTTTTCTTAGTGCTTTAGCTAGCACAATCTAATTCCTTAATGCTTACTAATTTTAATAATAGGTAATTAAAAGAAATAGTATAATATGCTAGTTTTAAAATACTGTTTAGGAGGCTACAGATAGGGCTGTGCCTTTAAAAAAAATTTTCATCTTAATATTTATGGTAAATATTGCATCATTCTGCTTTGAATTTTTATAGTCACATTAACCATAAATTCAAAACTTCACTGGTTCTGGGAACTATCCATATTATTTTTTTACAAAATGAAACTTTCAGAAACATGATATTGATTATAGATTTTTGAGTTCCCTAATTTCAGGGCTCTGTCTTGAAATGTACATGAAATCTCAAGAAACTTTACAATTGTATTATATATCCATGGGAAATATTTCAACAGAAATAGCAGCTAATAAAGAAGTTTACAAAACACTCCTAATGATATGAAATCTTCATTTAATATCAGATATAAATCATATAATACACACACATATATATGTATATATATATATATATACCCCTGAGTTATCATTACAATTTTTTTTCGTTGATTCAATAGTACTGCTCACTCACACACTTTTCACAAGGCAAAAAAATTACACATTTTTATACCCAGAAAATGAAGTTGTTGACACACCATAACTGACACAGAATAAATATGCAATGGAAAAAACCAACAAGCTCCAGAAGGATCAAATGCTTCTGCAGCAAATACTATCATTCTAGGTTAATTTTCCAACAGATACTGCACATGATTCAGGCCAAACAACTATCACTGTGATGGCCCCTGGTCTTTTGTCTCTAGTAACATAATCTTTCCTACCCCCTTTCTTCCCCTTCCTCTGTTTTGTGGAACATCGAAAGACTGGTGATGCAAAAGCCTCCAATTCTGACATGTTTTCTTCCAAAATTCATCTTATCTTATTTCTTTAAGTTCTTTAAAGTAACTCTTTAAGTAATTTTAACATTTAGATTAAGAAAGCCAAGCGCCTATGGATGCTATTATTAATGAGAAAAATTACATTTACTTTGTATAAACTATGGCGGAATCAAAATAGCAGAAAAGTATATCAGAAGGCAGGATGCTTGTCCTTGAAACCTGACCAAATGGATGAATTTAGAAAACAATTCCAAAATTAAACTTTTAGTATTGCTTTTGCACTCTGAATTGGCAAGATTTCGAATTCTCTTATGAAAGATAATTTGTAGGTCAGTTGGTGTGGCATACACCTGTAATACCAGCAGACTAGAGGCTGGAGTTGGAAAAGCTCAACTGTGAGAAAAAAGAAAAACAGAGGCAAATATAGAAAGCAAAAAATTGAATTATAAAATTCCAAGTTACAGAAATGGAAAAGAAAGCCTGTCAATTGAGAAATTGTTCCTGAACTATTGATAGAACAGATAGGTAAAAAGAGAAAAGAATCACAGCAACAATGATGAGTCTTAATTTTTCTATGAATCATATAATATTCTTTTGAGACGTAATCATGAAAATCTGTTATTTTGAAATGAATTTTCTTTTAGCTCCATTCAAAAAAACTTCACAATACCTCAAAAGCTATGTACTTATGGTCATAAAGCATAAGAGTAGATGGAATGAACTCTAGCATATGGAAACAAAAGGTTTATCTTTGTGATTGTTGTTCTTAATGTACTATGTGAAGGTCTTTATTTTAAATACTCTTTTTTCCACTATGGTTAGTTTCATGTAGTTACTGTATCTGACTTTTTCCTGGTATATTTTATATATGTTTATTTATTTATTTGAAATAGGGAAGGGAAAACAAGATGATTGGGAGGGAGTGGGGGAAGGGGAAGAAAGGTAAAACCATGAGAAGAGGTATCAAGGTTCCAGAAGTAATGCACCCATTACTGACAAATGAAACTGTAACTCCTCTATACATGACAATGAAATACAATTTAAAAAAACAAGAACTTCTGAAATAAAGGTATATTTTGTACATAGATTTTATTATTCTGGATTAAAACATAGTTAAAACTTGCTTCTCACATTTACCCATATCTTTAAATTTTTCTAACTGTAATAGCATTACTCAGTTTTGTATTTTATTACAATTTGATAGAGTGGTAAGACCAGGATTTATTATGAATTTGTTGCATAAAACTATGAGACATTGTGATATTACGATAAAAATCCAGGGTTTATGGTTCCAAAAGTATTTCTTCAGATAGTTCCTTTAAGTGAGTTAAAGCTCTGAAAATATTCTCTCCCTCCCCCGCTCTCTCTGTCTACCTGTCTCTGCCTCTCTCTCTCACACACAGACACATACATACACCACACACACACACACACACACACACACACACACACACACACACACACACGAGATCTTAGAGTAAGTTTTGAATAAATATTTATAAGATACTACTAATGTATAGAGAAAGTTCCATGACTCTCATTGAAGGTAATCTTGTTGATAATCTGGTGATTAGCACAGATCTGAACATCCCCACTTTCTCCTAGTTACCCTGGAACTGATAACTTTTCTCCCCATGCTCCCATCAACTAATTGAGTCCTGCTTTTTGTCTCCAAGATCTTCATTACTACACATGTTTGTTGCCCAGGTGTTATAACAAATATTCACATATGCTATTTGTTGATCCACTTGAAAAAGATTATGTATATATATATATATTAGAAAAACATAAAACAATGGAATAAACAAAATCCTTGCCATTGAAAATAAAGTGAGTTATGGAGAAAATAATTGAAGAAGATCTGCAGGAAAAAAAAGAAGCAGAAAGAAGAGTCCTTTCTTCCCTGGGGAAGCAAAGAATGGAACAATGACTTTTTGCTTGTGGACTCTTCCATCCCTCAATGAGGAAGTAATCTTTATTATCTTTCCCTTTCTTGAAGTTTCAGCAATTTAAATTCAGTGAGTTTAAAAGGAAAAGATACCGAGAGTTTTGAGTAGAAAGAAAAAGAGGACCAGAATTGGAGTACTCGAAAACCTAACTGTAGATAGTGCAGAAACAGCATGAATTCAGAAGCAATTAGATTCACAAACTTCAACTCCAACCTTCACTCTTGCCTAAACTCTCAGGTAGGTGAGATAAGATTTTTTTTTCATATTAACCTAGGAATAAATTGGTAGCTAAAAGTTGATGGACTAAAATCAGACTGCAAATAAGTGTCTTCCTTTGTTTTCACTCAAACTTGAGCAAGAATCTAACCTATTTTGTGCTCACTTGTGATGGTGAATAATAACCAAATGTTTATAAAATGTTTAAAAGCTCAGTAGACACTCTGATCCCAACAAGTGGTATCAGCCATTGTTGTTTTTGTTGTTATTGAAAAGTTTACTTTGTCTTTGGAAACTAACTCCCTTCTGCAAGTGATAGTGCAATTACTTTTCATTTAACAGTTAAAGAATGTATTAATTACAAATAGAAGAATAAGATCCAGTGCGTATTTTTGTAAGCAGGTTTTTTTACTGTACATATCTAGAGATTATAAGCATGCTGTTCAAAAGGATTATATTCATAAATTCGATTATATATATAACAGGGAAAATTCTTACCAAGCAGATGTTTCAATAAGATAGAATATTGAAGCTGAGCTTATTAGTATTCATACCAGACATCTTGGCTGTAATTAGGCTTTAAAGACAAGTGATTTGCTACTCTGGATCATATTAACACTAGTGGTATATGGCTCAGGAGACATCATTTAGAAATATAATGAAGATGGGATCATTAATGTTGCTTTGCCCCAATTCACTTCTAAAGGTAACTAAGTGATTATACTTATCAAACCTGTGAGTGAACGACCTTAAGGAGATTCAGAATCATTGCGTATATTTTATCATACACTCAAAAAAGCATTTTCTAAAAATTAAATTAATAATGTGATTCTATTTATTTATGTTGAATTATTTCCAACATAAGAGGTAGTTGAGACTGATAAAATGTGCATTTAAAACAGTTATCAAATAATGATGTAGGAGGACTGATTTCCTCCTTAAGCATTATATGCCAGCACAAAGTAAGATGCATGATTTCTAAACTATTTTAAATATATACAGAGGTTTTTAAACTGAAAAATGCTTGCATCTCCTGCTTCCAGCTAAAAAATGAAGTATGTTTTATTTTAAAACTGTAACAGGATTGTTGCATATATATTAATAATCAGCTTAGTGAATATATGCTATCCTTATTTTAACATTAAGATGTTATCTGCCACATGTTAATGGCTTAAAATTGTAAAAATACTAAGGCACTGTCCACTTATTTATTGTTGCATTTTCATTATATACTCTTATATAGTCTGATTGTTTGTTTTAACTATTTGAATCAGTGGTGGGTTTTAATAGCCAGGCTCTGAAATCTAATTTGGCAATGTTAGAACAATTAGTAGAAAAGAATGTTTATTCTAATCTATGAAATAATTACTAACCCAATTTAACAGGAAACTCTTTAGTTTTACCTACTGTAAAAACTTTATTTTTTTGTATTGAACTTGTTGATGTGTTCTGCTCGTGATTGAACCTAGGGCATTGTACATTTTAAGGTGGATCTTTACTGTGCTACACTCTTCCCCTTGTTCTTTTGGTTCTTTCTCTACCCACCCCATCCTTCTTTCTCTGTCTCTTCATCCTTCCTTTTCTGCTTTCAGTCCTTCTGTGTCTTACATTTGGGTTCCATTCAAAGACTCAAGAGCAGCCATTTAATATGCTCTTACTCTTCTTAAGATGTAAAAGCCCCAGATTTTTGTGTTCTAATTAACTGGACTGTGAACACTTGCTTGTTTAAGGTATTGTGTTCACCAGTGCAAACTGGCCTTGACTTGTTCTAGGAAAAACTTGAAAAATGACCTATCATGCTCGTTCCCTCAGTGACAGGCTAGGTTCTTTCTCCTGGCTCCATGTCCCCTACATGGCTTTCTCTTCTCAGGGAATATGCCTGCTCCTTCTCTCTGTAAGTGAAGTGAAATCTCAGACCTCCACCACTGACAGAAAGGACAATTCAATTTATTTCTCTGACTGGAGTCACTTATCTTTCAATCTAAAGATCCCAAGGTCTGCATTCACCTCATTAAGTGGGAAACATTTTAATAATTTCTTTAAGGGCATAAATTTTCCAGTGTGTAGAAGTTGTTTACACTGGAAGTTCAGAAACCTAAACCCAAGGTTTAGATTCCCTATTGGGTAGGAAACTTCTACTTTCTTGAGAAGATTGTTATTCCTAGAAGAAAATTCCAAGAATTTTATCCTTTTCAAGTAATGTTCATTGAATTTTTTTAATATTTGAAGAGCTCTTTCTGTCATCCTCTGTTTCTACAAATAATTGTTCATATTTTCTTCTTTTTCTACTGGTCTCAAAATTAGTTCATAAATGAGACTCACCTTAAGTTTACCTTAAAGACACAGTTTCTTTGACAGTTTTGTCCCAGTGCTTATATCAGAAATCACCTATTTTTAGCATGGCTAAAATCAACATATCTTCCAAAAGCAGTATACTTTTATTGGACCCTCTACAACTATGTCTCACCAGGATTTTAGAGAACAATTACCCACTCCAGGGATTTTACTCTGGCTTTTCTATTAGTACAAAGCCTTCGCATCAAGTTTCCCCAGAATATCCTCATTAACATTCTACTAGTTCAGTCACTAAATATTTATTCAGCTCTTAATATGTTTCAGAAACAAGCTGTATAGAAACAATGGAAGAGATAGACAATTTTATAATTTTCCTCCTGATGATAATTGGCAAGAGTTACATATAAAACGACCAGACTTCCTCTTATTTTACCACTTACTTTCCTTTATCCCAAGTATAGAGAATGGGAAATATGTCTTAGTAGGGGATGGTTTAAAAAAAAATCACATGACTTGTATGTTAAAGAGCATAAAAGAATGGCTGTGACAAGGTATCCTTTATGAATTAGATTATTGTATCTTGTATCTATGTGCCTCAATTGATATCTTTAGCTGACATTTACTTGCACTCTATATGCATGTCCCAGTTACTACTACTCCATCTGATGTCATACACTCTCAGGGCAGAAAAGAAACATATTTTTACATCATTCTCAGTAGCACATTTGCGAGCCCTGAAGAAATAATGGGCTCTGTAATTCAAGTTTTTAATACACTTGTAACCTGAGATCTAGTCATTTATTGGTCAGTGAAAGGGACTTCCCCAATTCCTCCCTACCTTACCCTCCCCCCCCACTTGGCCTGCCAGGAAACTCCCTCCCTTCCCTTTGTGGTCAGAACAGTGCACTAGAAGCCCACCAGATGATAGGTCCGTTCAAACAGCAAAGGTGTCAGTCCGTTGCCCCAGACATCAATCAACTATGTTGAATTCCATTGGCCACCTGTGTATGGCCAGTCAACCACATGGCAGGTGGTCTATAAAAGTAGCCTGTAAGATTAGGTGGGGTCGCTCTCTCACTCACATCTTAGAGAGGGCTCTGACCAGTCAGTATGATTCTCGATGCAAGGCACAGAACAAAACTCTGTTTAACTTCTGTTTTTGTGTCAGACTCATTCCTTTGATCATGGACCCTAATATTGAGGGACTGGACCCTAACAGTCAGAAGCTCTTGGACAAGATTGGGAGGAGAAATGGCTAACTCTGTACTATTTTCAGAGAAATTTTTGAATTGTTTTGCATACTTGACCAGATTTAAATTCTAACAATAAAGTGACTTGGTTTGATTAAAACTGTAATTTTAGAAAGGAAAAACGCATTAGACTAATTGGGAAACCTAAAGGGTAGTCATTAAAATCAGCTGCCTTTTCAGTACACACTGAGTGAAATTTGTCTGGAAGCCTTTCTTTCAAATTGTACTATTTCAATCATGCCTAACATTTAATTCTACAAATACTGATATTCCAATTTTAATTTTAGCTGGCACCAGAAGGGTATGGTAAAACAGCAGATGATTAACTCAGTAATTTATTCTGTATTTTCTAACAGATTCAAATGAAAAATAATAATCTAAAAATGAAAAATTTACAACTAAAATTAAATATAGAAAATATTCTTAAAACAAGAGGGATTTTTTTCCTTTGTAAACTCCCAAATGGTGGGAAGTAAATTTCATAGCAAAATGTAAACAGGACCTGATTTTACCACTGATTATATCTTGATGAACATTAACTTGGAAGGAACTGATATTGATTCAGACACTATTTATTTGAATTTTATAATGTTATCTAAGGTATTAGTTGGTATTTATTTTCAACTTTATGTTATCTGAAACAAATCTCACTTTAGAAATGTGTATGTATTAAACTGTATCATTTTGTCAAGTTAAAAACTTTCTAATGAAAGGAATAGATGAAAAAATATTATCAGGGAAAATTGAAAGACTGCATTGCAAGAGATATTACTCCAGCCATATGAATTTGATGAGAAGCTAATTTATTAACTTCTGGGACTATCTACAAATAGGCAAAATCGGTGCTCTAACAGAATTTATAATCAAACCTTGAGAACTTTACTAGGAACTGACAGAGCCTTCCTTCTGTTTGTTGTTCAGAACAGACTGACCTGTTGAGTTCATGCTGTTGGAATATTGATTTCCTTTGAAAGTATATAAAGTTTAATCAGCCTTTTAAATTCTCCTGAAAACTGAAACTAAGGATTTTTTTTCAGGTTCTTTAAAACTTATTTATCATTAATAATTGGTGAAAACTCAGATTTTTATCAAAAAGTGAAAAATGCCCATTGAAATTAAAGTAATATATCAAACATTAAATTATAAATATGATTTACTTCTTTAATTTCCCTTCAATTAGCATTGTGACAAAACTAAGATCTTAATTTATATGATTCAGCAAATAATAAATCAAATATACATAAGAATACTGTTTTGCCAAATACTTTGCATTATATGTTATGGCACTCCTAGACTCCTAGATTAAGTCATTGGTTTTATTTCCAAAAAATACAAATTGGCTACAGCTTATAGTTAATATTTCATACTATATCAAGTGAAACATGCTAAATATCTTTATAATACAATAATGAAATTTAGTATCTGATTGGATGCCTCAGTTTCAAATTAAAATCTTAGAGCAGTTATACCAGTGCTACTCTCCCCCGATTATTTTTTATGAGAACTACTAAGCATGACATCTTTAAAAGAAATTCCTGCATTCATAGTGTCAGGATTCCAAATAGGGCTGGGAGTTTGGCCTAGTGGTAAAGTGCTTGCATAGCATGTACGAAGACCTGGGTTCAATTCCTTGTTACCACATATATAGAAAAAGCCAGAAGTGGCACTGTGGCTCAAGTGGCAGAGCTCTAGCCTTGAGAAAGCCCAGGGACAGTCCTCAGGCGCTGAACTCAAGCCCAGCACTGGCACACATGCAAAAAAAAAATAAAATAAAGGATTCCAAATAAATACTCCCAAGGAAATCTGCAGCAAGTCAGCATACTACGTTAGACTACAGAAAATTGATATTTTAGCTGGGCACAGTGGCTTCTGTCTGTAATCCTAGCTACTCAGGAAGCTGAGATCAGAGGATCAAGGTTCAAAGCCAGCCTGGGCACAAAAGGACCTGAGACTCTTATCTCCAATTAACTTCAAAAACTACAGGATGTTGTGTTTGGCTCAAGGGTAGGGTAGTAGTAGTCTGGAGCTGACAAGCTTAGGGATAGTACCCAGGCCCAGATTTCAAGCCCGATGACCCCCCCAAAGAAATGAAAGAAAGAAAGAAGAAAATTGGTATTGTATTTGTTTTATTTGTGTGTTGGTAACTAGGTTTGAACTCGAGACCCCTATTTCCTGCTCTGGCTGGCACTTCTTATTTGAACTATCACAGTAGTTCTGGCTTTTTTTTGGTTGTTAATTGCAGATAAGTGTCTTGAGTATTTGTCTCTCCAGACTCACTCCCAAACACAGTCTTTAGATCCAAGATCCCTGAGAGATAAGATCTTAGGTATGAGCCACTAGCACAGAGCTCACAATTGGGAATAATGGGGAATTTATTTGCTTAATGCATAAATCATCTTCTCATCAAATATCTATGGTTTGTTCAACAACTTCAAATTCACAAGATACCTTAAGTACTTTAGTATTCCTGTGCTTCCACCCGAGTGTGTATGTGTGGGATTCTTCTGTCCCTGCATTTATTTGGTGGTTTGTTCATACTCAAACATGATTTCATTCTTTTTCACTCAAGTCATGGCTTTAGCCCTTTTGCTTTAGACTATGTTTTAGATGGGGTCTTCGGTTTTGCCTTTGATGTTTGGGACTATTATATTCTTAATTCTTTCCAAATAGATAGGATGCCATCACAGTTGGCTCTCCCATCTCTTCTTATGAATTCAGGTGCCAAAGTCATTAATTCAGTTTTTGTGATGTTATTTTTCTTCCCTTTTATTTTTAATTTTTCTTATTGCTACACCTATTATACAGTATAGGTGTGTCACCTCTTGGTCTACTACAACAATATAATATCTTCTATCCTTAATTTTATGTATAGGTATAAAATCCTTGTTTTAAGATACACATAAAAATTACCATCATAACCAATGTGAAGGGTATTAAATACCCTTTCATTATTGAATGCTCTCATAATACTAGGCAGTCATCATTACCTTCATTTCCATAATTTTTTCAACTCTTAAATCTATGGGGGTTCCTCAAAAGACTAAACATAGACTTTCCCTATGACCCAGAAATTCCACTCGTGGACATTTATCCAGTAGAATATAAGCAAGGTCATACTAAAGCTAGTACACAACCATATTCACTGAAGCATGGTTTACAATAACTAAATAAAACAAACAATTCATATGCTCATCAGTGGACAAAAGGATCAAGAAAATGTGGTAAATATACACAATGGAATTTTGTGCTTCAGTCAGAAAGAATGATATTACACCATTCACAAGGAAATGAAAATACGCAAAAATTATATTAAGTATATCAGACTCAAAGAAACAAAGTGCATTGTTTTCCTCATTTGAAGCAACTAGAATCTTCCCATAAATATACAAGAAAACATACTGATGGTAGAGACAAAAAATTATACTTGGACACGATAAAATAAACAGGGCTCTAAACATTCATGCCATGAGACCACAGTAGGATATTCTTAGGAGAGGATCACAAAGCGTCAATCAATATTGTGTACATATAATAATATAAAATGATGGTTATTGAAATGAAGTCAAAGGAAGGCAAACAAGAGATTTTCCTGTTACTTGTGCGTGTGTGTGTGTGTGTGTGTGTGTGTGTGTGTATGAATTTCCTTTTTTCTCTTGTCACTTTAATTTTTGTAACATTTTTGTCATTTGTAAGTTTATCTGTTTGGGAGAAGGTTAAGGGAAAACAGAAAAGATGGGACAAAGGGTTTACAAATTCAGCAGTAATACTAACTAGACACTATGTTGAAAATGAACTATACAACTTGTGAGAGAGGGGGGTCAGGAGGGAACAAAAACAGAGAACTGAGAGAAAAGGTGACACTCGTCAAAAAGGAGTGTACTAATTACCTGAGTATATGTAACTGTAACTCCCCTGTACATCACTTTTACAATAAAATTTTTAAGAAAGAAAACATATAGTTCATAGACAGTAAATATAACTTCCTGGTTGTACTGGTAACCAAAAGGGAAGTCAATTACCAGAGGCAAGACTTCTGTGATTTCCACCACCTTCAATCTCTTGGCTCTTCCCTCTTGTCACTAACCCAAATTCCCATTGTTATTCTGTTATTCCTGAAATAAGGTAATTTCACAAAGAGAAATAGGCTAATATGGTATGCTAATTAGGTATACTTACTTTCAAAATCTATAAAAATGATGTATGTATATTTCTGGCACATGTTTATTTGATTTTTTATTCAATATAATATGTTCAAGACTTATCAATATTATTGAATGAAGCTAAAGTTGAAATCCTTTTGGTGGCACATGATGTGTCACTGTATGACTACCAAACGTATAATAATTTGCCTATTCTGTTAGTGACTATATGAGCACTTTTTTGCTATTGTTGTAAACATTGTTGCTATTAGCATTAATAAATTTTTGTATGTTGGGAAGTTTCTGGAGAAAACATACTTATGATATGCTGAATCGCTGCTTGTTAAATATAAAAATAAATAACTTTGAGAGGAACCATTTTTTGTTTTCTATTTACTTTTCTTCCATCAATTTCTGAGTGTGCATTGGTCTACATTCTTTCAAATACTTGCCTTTTTTAACAGCTTACTGTTTTTCCAGTTCAAACAGTAAAATAATATTGTATTTTGGTTTAGTTCATAATTTCTGTAATCACTAATGCCGCTGAGCTCCCTTTTCATATGTTTGTATTAAATTTACTTTTGTGGGAAATATCTGATCCCACTGGTTATTTTATAGATATAGATATTTGGACATTAATTTTATCCAACTTCATATGCTGCAAACACAGAAACACAGGACACAGACACACACACACACACACACACACACACATACACACACGCACACACAATGGTCCTGGTGCTTGAACTCATGGTATGATCACTGTTGCTGAGGTAATTTTTTTCAAGGCTAGTGCTCTACCACGTGACCCAAACCTCCATGTCTGGCTTTTTGTTGATTAATTGGAGACAAGTCATACAATTTTCCTCCCCTGGGCTAGTTTCAAACTTTAGTCCTTAGCTTTCAGCATTCAGCTTCCTGAGTAGTTAGGATTTACAGGAATGATTCACTAGCAGCACCCAGCTACTTTCAAATTTTAAGTGATATATTTTGAGTGTCAAAAGTTTTTCAAGACTTTCAACTATTTCATACTTAAGTATGAAGCCCATCTAGAATTTATTTTTATGTAAATTACATTATACACCATTTTATTTTGTCTTATGGAAATGTAGTTTCCTATAGAATCCAGACTAGGAGAGATGAAAGGAATGAGCTTGATCAGGGCACATTGCATGTATGTATTGAAATATCACAGTGAAACTATTCTTATATTTTACAAATTATAGTGATATTTCCCAATGGGAGGAAACAGGGCATCAAGAAATAGACTCCCATAAAGCTTTGATATGTAACAGATAACAAAGATGATCAGTCAGAAATAATGAACTATTTAAAATATGATGATGAGAGAATCGATTTTCCCATATTTAAATCTAGAGTCTTAGTATTACCACAGTATTCAGGACATTGATGCTCTTTCTCAACAGCATCCTCCTTTAAAATGGCAGTCACTCTGCTGCTTTAGTGACACCCCCTTTATAAAGTAAATGTCCATTTTGCAGTCTCCCAGTAGTGAAACAGTAAATACCATTATTATGATGGGTAAACTACTAACTAGGCTCATTGCTGCATATGTGAAGAATATTTTGTCCTTTTATGATGCTTTTATACCCATGATCAATTAATATAGATTACATACTATTATTTTATATAATGTTCCAAGTTGTATGTAATTCAGAGGAAAATATAAGTTATCATTGGTTTTCTATTCTGGGTGGATCTTTTAAATACAGCTGATCTAGATGCATTTGTTAAAATTATAGAAACGAGAAGAAAGTTCAAAGATATATTAAGCAGGAAGGAACATTATTCCTTGAACCCAAAGTCACTCATCTAGGAAATCTTATTAGCAAAGGATGAGCAGCTTGTTCCAAACTAATTTAAAAATTATAAAAATGGAATAGTCCCATCTGCAGCAGTGCCTCAAGGATAACAACTGGGAGACTTCAAAATTAGAGTATGAGATTTCAACAAAACTGACTCCAATGTACATAAATAGAAGAAAATTGTTGAAAGGGCATTACACATTCAACAGTTCAACCTAACCTGTGTGATATTCACTTTTACTCTTTGGTTTGGGTAAAAAGGAGCACTAAATATCTTCAGAGTTTTTTTTTTGTGTCTGTCTGATTCTTATTTTAGAGAGAGTTTCCAAAAGCTCTGATTTGTCAGAGTTCCCATTTCCATGCACTTCTGTGAAATTAAATGTAATGTTTCAAATATAGAAAATAATTGTGGACAAAACTGTGTTGAGAAAAATTGAAACTGAACATGAATAATTCCGATATCTAGCCAGACTAAATTAAACAACAAATACATAGTATTAGGAGTACTTGGTATTACTCGAAAGGATCGATTCTAGGGGTCAGGAGTTTGGCCTAATTGTAGAGTGCTTGCCTAGCATACACAAAGCCCAAGGTTTCATTGCTGGGTACCACATAAAAAGCCGGAAGTGGTGCTGAGGCTCAAGTGGTAGAGCTCTAGCCTTGAGAAAGTCCAAAGACAGTGCTGAGGACCCTAGCCAAAGCTCAGGACTGGCAAAAAAAAAAGGAGGGGGGGATGGCTTCTAAAATATTTCAGTTAAATGTGGTATAACCTCACAGTGAGCAAAGAAGGAAGTCGTGATTGAACTGCAGTATAAGCATTTTTATGTAAAAAATGTAGGGTTGCTTCTTAATGGTTAAATTCATTGCTGAATTACTTTCTAGTATTATTTCAGGTGTTCATTTACTGTGACTTGTGCTTATTCAACTTCCTGACAAAGTCTTTAAAGCCCAAGTTGGAATACTTATTCAAGTATGAAAAATAAAATCTATGGAATGCAAGTGTTCTTTAAGTGCTTTTCAGAATACGAAATTATATTTGTGACATATAAGTACTTGGAATTCTTCAGTAAAACATTAAGTAAAGACCTAAGGCTATAACTTTTAAAAATGACATGTGTCAATGATATATGGGGATACTTATGGTATTGTAGTTAATTTGAAAATATTTATTTATTAGTAAAAAAAAACTGGTAGAAAATTTTAATGGTATTATTACAGGAAAATTTCCACTAAAACTTAATGGACTCACTGAACTGCCGTTAAAAATCTCTGACCTAGAATAAGGAATCTGAGCCATTTAGAAAATTGATGGGACTGAATGTCATCCCAATGCACATCTATTCTGAGGATGTATAGTGATGTTAAAGAATAGTGAAGAGGGCCGGGAGTTTGGCTTAGTGGTTAAAGTGCTTGCCTAGCATGCATGAAGACGCGGGTTCGATTCCTCGGTACCACATACATAGAAAAAAGCCAGAAGTGGTGCTGAGGCTCAAGTGGTAGAGCTCTAGCCTTGAGAAAGTCCAAGGACAGTGCTCAGGCCCTGAGCTCAAGCCCAGGACTGGCAATAAAAAAAAAAAAAAAAAAAAAAGAATAGTGAAGAGAATTGTGTTCACAGAAGTAATCCATTGTTGTTATTGTCTTAAATTTTAAATTATTTTTAGGTTTTAAACATACCCTAGAAATTTAATACAAGGCTACTAATTATTAGTGAATTCAGACAGAGAAGGATAATTAGAAAACAAATCACAAATCATAGAACTAAGTAAAATGAAAAGATGAGCCAGGCGCAGAGGATCACACCTATAATCCTAGCTACTTGGGAGACTGAGATCTGAGGAGCAAGGTTCAAAGCCATCCCGGGTACAAAAGGACCTGACATTCTTATCTTCAAAATGGGAAGTGGGGCTTGGCTCAAGGGTGGAGTGGTAGCCTTGTGCTGAAGAGGTCAAGGACAGTGCTAGGCTTAGTTCAAGCCCCATTATCCACAAAAAAAGGAAAAAAGAAAAGAAAAGAAAAGATGAAAAGATATATTTACCATAACATGAAAAAATACAATCTGAATAAGCTTTTTTTTAGTTTGGTTTCTACATAAAAATTGAGAGACGTATTTTCTTTCTTATTCCCATGCATGGGCACTTACTAATTCCAAGGGGATACATGCTTTTTTTTTTTTTTTTGGTAGGTTATGATGCTTGAACTCTGGGCCTGGGAGCTGTCCCTGAGCTCTTCAGCTCAAGGCTACCACCCCATCCCTGGCTTCACTTTCAGTTTTCTAGTGGTTACCTGGAGATAATCATCTCAGGGTCTTTAGTGCCTGGGCTGGCTTTGAACTGTGATCCTCGGATCTCAGCCTCTTGAGTAGCTGGGATTACAGGTGTGAGATCCCGTGCTGAGCTAATACATACTTTTATTTGTCCTCCAACATTTCTAATTTCAAAGTTTAACTGCTGACTAAAATCACATAAATTAAATCATTACAATGTCAAATAAATACATTAACCCTCCACTTTAGCATTTATAAATGATTTAATGTGTCTCTTGTTCCTCTATAAATTATTTCTGAAATAGGTATATCTTGTCAGTTCATTCATTAAATATGAGTTTAACTCAGAAAGTATTTCATAAATTATATTAATTTTCTTTCACATGCTCTTCATTATACAAAATCTTTGACCTGATAATTCACTTTTTTAACTTTAGGATGAGACTTACTCAGTCTAATAATGTACTTTTTCCAAACCTATCAAGAATTTCTCAGTTATGTATTTATTTTAATATGTAAATGATGATCTATAATTTGTAGAGATAAATTTCATCTATCTTTTGCTCTTTCATTGCCCATCATTCTTTCACCATCTTGACGAGGCACTTGCCTGAAGCTAATACCCGCCTTTGTATTTTGTTAATTCTTTGGTTTTGCAAAGGTGGTTTTCTGTCATTAATAATTGTCAAATTTTTACTATTTTGTGAACAGTTTAAATCCACAGCTGTTTTTCCTTTTAATTAACTTCATGACAATCACGGAAGTCCCATGTGGAAGTTTCATATTTAAAACCAGAGATGTGGGGCCAGGAGTTTGGCCTAGTGGCAGAGTGCTTGCCTCACATGCAGGAAGACCGGATTCAATTCCTCTGTACCACATACATAGAAAAAAAGCCAGAAATGGTGCTGAGGCTCAAGTGATAGAGCTCTAGCTTTGAGAAAGTCCAAGGACAGGGCTCAGGCCCTGAGCTCAAGCCTACGACTGGCAAAACAAAAATCAGAGATGTGCCTGGTTTTTGTAGGACAATAGTATAAAATGAAACATTCATAAGAGGATTTATTCATTTCTATCATTTCACATTTCTATCTTCTTGTTTTACCTGATTCATAGTAAGGAATGCTTTCTTCCCACCATTAAATCCCCACCGTCATCTTTGATTTCTCAAAATTTCTTTATTGTACATTGCTTAATTCTTCCTTTGTTGTCAGTTTTCCTCTGCAGTATCTTGATTTTTGGCATTTTCTATCAGGTTTGGTAAATCTAATATACTTACTGTCCAATGTAATTTCAAGTTGTTGTGTTTCTTATAGTCTATCTAGCTCACTACAATGTAAACCCTAAATTGGCACATATTTTGAATTCATTAGGATGGAAGAACACCTAATATTCATTGTTTGTGTGCTCGAGAAATAGATATTGAATATTTGTCTTGTTTTGTGACATATTTCTGTGTTCCTTGGCAGTCTATTCAGTGTGTTTATAAAATACTGACTCTACACATTTTTTCCCATCAGTAAGATTAAAGGCATATCAGCTTTAGATTTGTTAATATGCCTTACTAGCGTTACATTTCCTGGTCATATTTCCAAAACTTATAGGATACTTTAGAATGTTTTATAGAAGAAAATACTTACATGGCAACTCTATTTGAAAAAAAAAGGCCAACTGAAATATGGAGGGGGGAATGGTTGAATCAGAAGGATGGAGGTAGATGTCTGCCTAGCCAGATGGATCAAATAAACTAATATTAATTTAACTTACGTTAATTTAACAATAATGTTGGAAGAAACCTCTCTTTTCTTCGTACTCAGTTCTGTGGCTTTGGTATTTAGTATTTCTCATGCATATGTAATGATCATATATTAAGCAGCTTACCTAGGATCAAAAATATATGTACATTATATATAAAAGTATTGGAGAAAGAGCATAAACTTCTAGCATAGCTCATGTCAGAGAAAGGATCATTGCTTGAGGTCAAATACACACAACATGGGAAATTCAACATTTGTCTCACCAGGCACCATATCAGTCATGATAGTTAACACACATTTCAGAGAATCTATCATAAAACTTTATTCATAAAGCGTCTACAAAGTGCTCTGAGCGGTGTTGTTATACAGGACTTCCCTGAGGGCTATGAAATAATGAGGCTGCAAGGGCATTTGCATTCCCTTTGTGCAAGCCTAAGAGACTGTATGAGTGTCTTTTAAAAATTTTTCTGAGTAAAATGGTTTTAAATTGATTTGCAAAGATGGTAATTTCCAGTTAACTCTCAGGCAGTCACAGAAACCATATTATTATAAATTTGAGAGGGGCCTATCAAGAAAGGTGAGAAGGAAGAAACAATGTTCACAGGAAAGTCAAGGACACTTTATAAATTACTTCCTTTTATAGGATTACTGAATGTATTATAAGTTGTTCTTAAGAATCATGTAGGTCATGATATAAAATATTTCTCCTTTAAAAAAAGAAGCATAAATATAAGGACTTCTATAATTATCAAAATTCCATTATACCATAGACTTTATAACAATCAGGTAACTGAAAGTTATAGCTTTTCATCACCTCAGTTTAAGTTCATATTCTGAAAAGCTTTTATACCCAGTCTTACTGGTAGAAAGATTCAATTAGTGAACACACGCTATCCCCTTGAACTACCTTACTGTGTAAGATATTCTGTTCAATTGCCCCCCACCTATTTGCTGTCATTTCACCGAATTCCAACTTTTCAACCCATGCCAAAGTAGAATATACAAGCAAAACATTTTAAAAACAAAAGATATAATCAACACAAGATCTTTTTATTATAAGCACTTAAATTGCAGAATAAGTAATTTTGAAAGCTCTTGCAAACAATTCTCAGCAAGTAAGATACTGGTTTCTTTCCTTTTCACGACAGATCAGAGTTCTTGATTTTTTTCTACCGTTTTAAACACTTATTTCTATTTGCGGTTCAAAATCTAACACCAGATACATCATTTTAAAGTTCATAAGTTTCATTCATTCAATAGCTCTTCATATATACGTATTTTTTTAACTTTTTTATTCATCATGGGGCTTCAACTTTGGGCCTGGGCTTTGTCATTGAGCTCTTCAGCTCAAGGATCCTGCTCTACTACCAAAGCCACAGCCCCACTTCCGGTTTTCTGGTGGTTAATTGGAGAAAGTCTCATGAACTTTCCTGTCCAGGCTGGCTTTGAACTGCAATCCTCAATCCTCAGATCTCAGCCTCTTGAGTAGCTAGGGTTACAGGAGTTAGCCACCAGCATGGCAATGAGAGTGTTTTATTTTCTTTCTGTTTGTGTGGATACTGAGGAATTGAATCCAATGATTCAAGCATAGCAAGCATTCTACTACTAAACTACATTCCCAGTTCAGGACCTGCACTATCATGTTTTTAACACATTTTCTTTCTTTTTTTTCTTTTTTTTTTTTCCTTTTTGCCAGTCCTGGGGCTTGAACTCAGGGCCTGGGCACTGTCCTTGGACATATTTTGCTCAAGGCTAGCATTCTGCCACTTGGGTCACAGTGCCACTTCCGGCTTTTTTGTGTATGTGGTAGCAAGGAATCAGACCCTGAACTTCGTGCATTGGAGGCAAGCACTCTACCACTAGGCTACACTCCCAGCCTTTTTAACACATTTTCTTATCATCAACTCCTCCTTCATTCAGTCAACTAAATTTAAGAGTTAAAAATTTGTAGGTGTAAGTGGCTTATCCCTATAATCCTAGCTACTCAGGAAGCTGACATGTGAGGAACACAATGCAAAACTACCTCAGATAAGTAAGTCTGTGACACTATTAACAACCAGAAAAAACAATAACAACAAAAACAGCAAGAACAACAAAAAATAGAAATGGAGTTGTGGCTGAAGTAGTAGAATAAGACTCTTCAACAAGAAGGCTAAGGGACAATGCACGCGCGCGCGCATGTACACACACACACACACACACACACACACACAAATTAAAGTTTTAAACTGAAAATAAATGCACTGAAATATTTTTATAAGAAACATCTATGTCCAGTAAAACATTTTCTCATTTATTTTCTTTGTACCTTGGACCTATTCTTAATCTGAAATGGGTAGAAAAAAAGAATTTCATCATCTCATGTATGTTACTGAGAAGATCATCTCAAACATCATGCTAACTAAAAAGATAGAGAATAATCATTTTTTGCCTTATACTATTTTATTCCATTTTGATTATCTGATGGGGCTTCACAAACAAAAAACAGTTATTAAAAATGCTGTTATTTAAATTTCCAATGCTAATGGTCAATGCTATATTCGGCATTTTTTTTAGAAATCAGGATGAGAACAGATAATTTTCTAATAATTTTCTTCATTATACTGTAGGAATTTGTATTTGCATTTTTTAAATTCACATATATGCTTATGTTTATCCCAAATTTAATGTTTTCAAGGCCTTGACTATTTTATGAAGTGAGAATTTTCAACAAATCTGGTGTAAACTTCAAGTTTAACTTCTTATTTTGAGCACATACCATGTAAAGCTTCAAAAGCCAAATGAGGTTGAATTTGAGTTTTATGGTTCATTTAAGCCTAGATCTCATGGAAAACCTCAAGAGATAAGACCAGACAGACACTAAACTTGAATTCACTATAAATATTTCAAAGACAAAAATACTTTCTGACCTCTAATTCAAATTTCTCTCTCTCTCTCTCTCCCTCTCTCTGTCTCCCTCTCTCTCTCTCCCTCTCTCTCTCTCTCTCTCTATATATATATATACATATATACATATATATAGTTATAGATATATCTATATATTTCATTTATAGCATTGCTATCGAAATCCATCATATTTTTACAGGTTAATGAAGCAAATAACTACATAAAGATCATGAATATTGGTTTTGCCTTAGTAGGAAATGGTTCTACTGAAATGCGAAGTCAATTTTGTCATTATTAAGTCCATTTACAGAAGCATAAATTTCTGTATTTACATTACAGCTCTAACTTAAGAATCTGAAAATGGGAGACAGAACATGGCCTAGTGATAGAATACTTGCTTAGCATGCAGAAAGTTCTGGGTTTGATTCTTCAGTACTACACCCACAGAATAAAGCTGGAAGTGGTGTCTTGGTTTTAGCAGTAGAGCATTTGAGAAAACCCATGGACATTTCCCAGGCCCTCAGTTCAAGTCCTAGGATTGGCAAAAATAAAGAAAGAATCTGAAAAATGGAACTGTTATGAGAGGTTAGGCGAAAGGAAAATACGTGTTTTAATAGTTGATTTTATGAATATCTTGATTTAAGATTAGAATAGTACATAATTAAATACATAATTAAATATATAATTCAACAACTTTTTCATTTTTCATCAGTACTAAATATCAATGTATTACCTGAGCTCAAAGTGGCTGACTGCCTTATAAGTAAAGAGGAAAAAATGACCAAAACAGAACAAATGATAAACCAAGCCCATCCATTTGAGTGCTTCTTTGCTGCTCCCCCTATCAAACTACACTTGTTATGGATCTGAGACTTTTTACTGAAATTACCTACTATGACTGTAATCTTCAAACTAAAGGAAACTCTAGCACAGGATATTAAACATCAGTTCCTACATGTTTTGTCTAATGTTTATGGTCATTCTTCAACTTTACATAATAGACTCATTGGTCAGAAAATATTTACAGGTAAATACGTATTGTATCATGCTGCAGTATGAAAGGTAGATCAAATAAATTAGCACAGAGTCAAGATTGAGCTGATACGTGACTGTTAAATTATTATGCGTATTGTGATGGTTGACAAGACCCCTATATGCTATTTTGTCTATGATTGTCTAGAAACTCAACTAATCAAGTTCATAGTAAGTCAGAGTCATGGAAAGATATTCTCAAAATTCACTCATTTTTATTGTAATTAATAGAAGGGTTGCAGTTATATTCGCCAGATAGAAGGTGCATTACTTCACGCACATTGATAAAGCTTCTCATGTTTTTGTCCCCATTTCCCTCCCTTCACCCCATCCCCTCATCTTGTTTTTACTCCTTCCCTTTCCTATTTAAATAAAGAAATCTTCCAAGGATAAAGGACAAAGCATCTTTAAGCACTTTGGTAGCATGAGCATCAAAGTAAGTAGAAAAAAAAACAAATGAGCAAACAGCCATCATGGTGAGGCGCTCTAATGACTGTTGACAAAGTGCTTGTTTCCTTGATTGTGGGAATCAGTCAAGAAAAAAGTGGGGTCTGGAAATCAGCAGGACACCCTGTCTCCTTTCTGAACCCATGGGTTACAGTGGTAATTAAAAGTTGTGTAAATTATAATAAACTTGTATGTGTGGAATTTACTTGTCAGGACTGAGCTAGTGAGACTATGGTGATTAAAGACAGGAGGAATTGGGAATACCTACCTGGTAGGGAAGCATGTTTGCCTGAGGAGAATTAATTACCATGAGTAAGAGACACAATAATAGATCCATGAAGAACAAAAAGATCTTGCTTCATTTTAAAATGCTTTATTGGCAGCAATTATATGTCTTAGAGAAACCATCAAAAAATGAACATCTCTTTAATACTCTCAATAAAAATCCAATCAAGATTTTGCACAGTATTTTTGGATATTTATGGTATATTGTGGTAGACCCAATAAAAAGCTACCAGGTTTTCTTGACAGTTAGTATTTGGGATTATTTGTAGTGCAGTTAGTACAGAAGACTCGTATGGCCTTGAAAACCTCTGTGCTTTGGGAAACAGCATTTTTCATGTTTGTCATAATTCCACAATCTGACAAATGGATTTAGGTGGAAGGATGAATTTGTTCTTGCTTTTATATTCATGGAGCAAAAACTGTAATGGGATTTCTGGGTCTTTAATAAGTTCTGGGAGGATGGTGAACCACAAGCATTATGTGAATTCTTGAGCATTGATGTGGATATAAACTATCTTGTAAAAAAATCATTAGAATTTAAATGAATGTACAGTTTATGTTCTATTTTTTAAAAATGAATCATTGTTTTACCACTAGTGTAAATATATAGGGAAATATTACTTAATGTCGTTGCTTTTTAAGAGGGTTGTTGATAATGTGTTTTACACATTATTCTGTCATTAAGGTTGTTATGAATGGCCTAGAATCTGCCATCTAGAGTGCATCATGTGAAGTTATCAGGAACTTTTCATAATCTTTTTTAAAATTTTAATTATTATTGTCATTATTTCCCATTTTCTCTAAGCCATTAAAATCCTAGCTTCTACTCATGTCCATTAAGTATAGCGTTATTTTGTTAAGATGTAGTCTATACCTCTAATGTGTGTGTATGTATGTGTGTGTGTGTGTGTGTGCTTTATGAATGTGGTGTGGATGTGTGCTTGTGTGTGCATGTGAACACACACACATGCACACATGTGTGAGTACTTTGTTACTGGGGCTTGAAATCAGGGCTTTACACTTTTGCTTGTTATTTTTCTCAAGCCTGGCACTCTACCACTTGAGTTACACCTTTACTTCGAGCTTTTTGATGACACACTACTAATTTTTAATGGAAGAAATATAACAGCTGGTATTTTTCCTTTAATAGACTTGCATTCTGATTTTAAATTTTGAATAATTTTTGCTATGATTTAGTATTCTTTTTTATTTTCCTTTAATAACATTTTACATTAAATCTCCCTTTTCAAAGCATGTCTTGCTTGTTTTCCTCATATAATGTTTAAATATGCTCATTTAATTATTTTGAATTCCCTTTCGTTTCTCTCTTCCCTTTCACTTAGAGATTGCTTTGTCCCTTTTAATTTACTAACTTCATTTTAAAAATAAATGTGCAGGTACAAAATTCAACATGTTGAAAGCAGTATACAGAAAATGTCTCATTTGTATACTTTTTCCATCCATTTTCTCTTCCCAGAAGTTACCAATCTAATAAGTTATAGAGAAAGGTACAGGATAGTCTATAACCAGGAGTGCTGCAGCAAATAGTACAGAAGAGGAGAGATTGGGAGAACAACAAATGAAGTAGAATGAAGCCTAAATAAGTGAAAGAATCACAGGAGCTATTATGTCCCTAATGTAGAAGACAGCTAGAGTATTGCATTGTGGGGAACTGGCATCTGATTGCAGAAAACAAAGGATGACATTTCATTTTTCTTATGACTCTTGAGATATGTCTTAGTCTGTCGTTCTTTGAATAAAGATAAGATTTCACTACTTGAAGTAATTGTACCATGATCCTAATTCTTGTGTAAGTGCTGTTAACACATATCACAATAGGACATGCAGTTTTGTTGAATTTCAAATTCATCCATTTTTGGGAAGACTCAATCTCTGTTGCTTTCATCTACAATATTAGAAGTTTACCAGATTGATTAAATTCTCCAAATTTATTTACTTCAATAATAGATATAAGGTAACACTTAAATTATAAAAGCAAGGATAAGTTGTTTGATAGTCATTAAAGAGATAGGAAGAAAACTTTACAAGTGAAGTAAAGGGAAGATCATGTTGTAATCATTAACTACAGAATCATAAAGGAAAGATGAACTCATTAAAAGCTAAATTAAGCCATTACCCTCTGTCATACTGACCACAACTACAGCTGAGGGCCATTTTGGTGTAACTTGGAGATTAAATATTTATACAACTCTTAGTGAAGGGCTCTCTCATTCCTTGAAACAGTGCCTCTGATAGAACCAGAAAAATTTTGAGATGTGATTTTCAGACTCAGAACTTTCTCTTTTTTTAATTCAGAATTTTCTATGGCCTTATTTGGACTTGAAGCTGTCCTCCTCAATTCAACATTTAAAATTCTCCATGCAATTATTTTGAAGACATTGTCTCATATCAGGTTAGAAAGATATTTTCAAAAGAAAGCCTTTTCTTGTTGGTGGTGGTGATCTTGAGGCTTGAACTCTGGGCCTGGGCACTGTTCTTAAGCTTTTCAGCTCAAGGCTACCATCCTACCGCTGGAGCCACAGCCCCACTTCCCGTTTTCTAGTTAATTGGAGACAAGAGTCTCCTGTCTTTAGTTCCCTAGGCTGGCTTTAAACTGGGATCTCAGATCTCAGGCTCCTGACTAGCTAGGATTACAGGCATGAACCACCACATCTGGCTAACACAACTATCTTTTACATGCACAAACACATAGTTAACAGAACTGATTTAAAGAAAATAAAGGTGCTAACTATAACAAAACATACTTTGGGGAGTTCTAAAAGCGTTAGCATGGGGCCGGGAGTTTGGCCTAGTGGTTAAAGTGCTTGCCTAGCATGCATGAAGACCCGGGTTCGATTCCTCGGTACCACATACATAGAAAAAAGCCGGAGGTGGTGCTGAGGCTCAAGTGGTAGAGCTCTAGCCTTGAGAAAGTCCAAGGACAGTGCTCAGGCCCTGAGCTCAAGCCCAGGACTGGCAAAAAAGAAAAAAAAGAAAAAAAAAAAAGAAAAGCGTTAGCATCCTATACACACATTTTAACATTCTATATACATTGCTTGATAAAACTGACAGTATATTTTGTAAATGCTTTCAAAACTTAAGATATACAACATTTATGTCTTAAAATACAAAATTTTTATAGGTTTATATTTATTTTTTTCTAGTAACTCTGACAATTATTTGTATTTCTTAAGCAGAACGTAATGTTATATATTATAAAAAAAAAACCCCGAGACTTCCATACTTGAAATTGAAAAGCTAAATCAATTGCAAAGATTTGAACTAGCATGAACTTACACTAAACTCTGGATTTATTAGTAGGACAGTGTTAATAAGTGAATATATAAGACAAAATATATAAACAACACATGCCATTATCAGTACATAGAATACTATAGAATATATTCTATATTAATATGTATATTGTTTTTAATATGTATAAAGTAACTATTGTGAAAGTGATTTTCTTTTTCTCATTTTAACTTCACCTGAAACTAACATATAACAATACATATAATGCTACCAAATCAGTCTGGTGTGGTTTAAAACTAAACATCCCTCCCTTAATTATTTCATTAATTTTTCCGTTCAGAAAACTTGAAAACTAACACCATAAACTTACTTAAGATTGAGACATTACATTTTGCAGTACATCTTGGAATTTGACTTTTATCTCCATATTTCTCTTTTTTCCCCTCTCATTATTGAGGCATGTATATGTTCCTGCTTCCTGACTCTAGGTTGGGATCATTATACAGATAACTCCAACTAGAGCAATGATGTCTGACTCTAGGGCAATGATGACTTAATTAATTGCCTGTCATTTAGTCATTGTTTTTGTGTACCAACCACTGACCCTGAAACAACCCCAGCTACTGACATGTTGTAACTTGTTTGAAAATCCTGTCATACTATCTCTCGGGAACTACTTTGTGGAAAAACTATCTAGTTTGCCTAAATTAGTTTCTGCAGTACAGTGCATAATACTTTAGTGAATAAGTTCTTCTCTGACTGAAATTAATACTCAGCTCTCCTCAAATATAAACTGCTACCCTAGTGGCAATATCTCATAGTTTGTTACTCATATTTAGTATGAATGATTTTACCTTTTGATGTGTCTATTCAATATATATTCTTTGGAGTAGGAGAAATAGTGTAGAAAGGAGGATTCTGATCATTTCTTGAAGCCAGCCTAAATCTCATGGGAAAATTAGGGAGGTTATCAACTTCTGAAGATCAAGCCTCACACCGGGCAATAGCTAGGCCTGGGATGTCCTGAGTAGTATGTTAGCTTATGAGAAAGAGCATTAAAAATGTGAGGGATGAAAGTCATCTGATATATGACTGATAGTAAGATCCAGAGAAATTCATTCCAGTGTCTGTAATAGCTGAAGATGCTAGAGATTTAAACTAGTAGGAAGAAGTTTGATTCTCAATGTGACAACGTGACGTTAAGAACTGACAGGAGGTAGTTTGAAACAATGGCGGGCACCTGTCTATTTATCCATGATAGCAAAACCTGGAAAAGAGGCTACACAGCTGACATTATGGATAATTTCAACTGATAGATGAAAGAGCCACATTTGAGGAACATAAACACAGTTCAAGGATGTTAAGTCCAGGAGTACAGTAAGTTTAATGAGAAGGAAAATCAGGGCTAAGAGCAGAAGCAGTTTGCAAAGGTCGTTCAGAGGACAAAAAAAAAGACAAAAAAAACCAAAAAACAAAAAAAATGTAGGTATCAAGAAAAAAGTTCATTAATAAGAACTAGAACACAAAAGAAATGAATTTGTCTTCAGGCTCTCATAGAAGGTGCTAAGAAGGACTGTCAGAATGACAGGCTTGAGGACTTTAAGGTAAGTTGAGATTCCATGTTGTTTAGGGTTAGTATTCTGAAGCAAAGGCAAATCCATCTGTGTTTCAGTGGAAACCTATTGAGTAGGGCTTATAGACCAGAAATCCGGTTCACCTGAAACACAGTGAGTTTGCAGAAGAGTTCTAGGTTCTAGGTTCATACTGGCTGATAATTGAGTCACCAAGGTCTAAAGAAAGGTTTGGTAATTAAAATATTAACTGCTGCCTTAATTATAAATATTTTATTTATATTTGAGTGTGGCCAATGGCTTGTATATTAGCCCTTGAGTTTAAAATTTCAAAGAAAGTTACTATAATATGAATAACAGAGTAGAGCTTTTTTTCTTTACAGCTATTTTCAAAAGCCAATGAGAGGTATTATCCTCATTTTATGGATTAATCTCCAAAGAATGAGAAATTGCCTACACACCAGACAGATGTTGGAGAGGGGTGGAATTACAAAAAAAAGTCTTCATTTTGACTTTTTTTAAACATTTGACCAGTGGCTTTTCATTTTCAATGCTTCTGTGGGCTTCTTGTTCCCTGGGTGAAACTAGGTCAGATTAGGCACATTCAGCATGAAGCTACAAGTTCAGAAGCTTCCTGACTAAATCTGAACTCTCCAGTCAGCAAGTTCTAGAAATCCAAGAAAAACTTGTCCTTTGCAAAATGTCAAATTAGAGCACTGATCATCTTAATGGATGTGGACTCTACTGTTTAGTGCTGAGGAAATTTGACATACTTCTTAGCAGTTAGCAAGGAAGAGTCATTAAGGCCTAACTCAACAAGAGTTACACACAGAGGAAGTAGGGACTTTGACAATTTTTCTGTATATGCAGATTAAACTGAGCATGGATCGAAAATATTTGATGGATTGCCAAAATTAATGTTAAAATGAATGTATTGACAAAGATGATCTACAAATTCAATGTAATAACCATAAAAACAAATTTAATTCTTTGAAGAAATAAAAAAATTAAAATGTTAGGTGTCCACAAAAGGCTCCACCTCTCAAACATGAGAAGACAGGAAACAAAAACAAGGAATCACAACTGCAGATTTCCTATTTCAAACATTCAAAACTAGCTTGGTAATTGCATCTTGGTATTTCAGAACTGAAGACCAGTGAGACAGACTAGAATACCCAGAAATGGGATGTTTCATGCCCATGGTGTGTGTGTGTGTGTGTGTGTGTGTGTGTGTGTGTGTGTGTGTGTGTGTGTATTATCTTATGTAACATGAATGACAGTAGAACCTTGACATCTTCAAGTATTTCTGAGGACACTGGGAAGACTCTCACTTTTACTCTGCTCTTGAAGCCATGTTCCATTTCTTCCTTCTTGCTCTGTTGCTTTCACCTTATGCTAGTCATAAGACTGTTCACTCTGTTCTGATCTGTAAGCATAAGTTAGAGCTTTTCTAAATCTATTAATTCACAAGTCCTTATTAAAGCTCATAACTCCTTCTTGATCTGTTTTGGGTCCTCAGACCATGCATCCTCAGGCAGAGAAAACCAATATACCCAATCCCAGGAGACAGCTGCAAGTATGCTAGGAACGATATTTTATTTCCAAATGTCTTTGATGGAATTAATGACACAAAAGTCACTTGCCTTTGGTTTACTTCCTGATATATGACCATATATAATGTGGGGGTATTTGCTGTCCATCTGTTTGTCTCCAAACAACAACCATGTTCATATGTTTTCCTGTGAAAAATGGCCATATTGCATTTTTATTTTATTTATTTATTTATTCATATATTTTTATTGTAATGAATAGAAGGGTTACATTATATTGACCAGATAGAAGGTGCATTACTTCATAAACATTTTTATCTAAAAAATAATTTCAAAGTTCCACCTCCCTGGTCACTTGATTTCAAGGTATCAATCTATAGGGAGGTGGAAACTAGCTACATGATGTACTGAGAAATTGTGTACATGTGGGCCTTGTAACAGTTACCTAGAAAATATGATTCTGGATCCCATGAAACTTTCTTTCTCAGAGTTTGGGGTAGGAGCTTCTGTGCTCAAAGCTAGCAGTCTCTTTAGTAGAGCACAGTTCCACTTCTTGCTTTTTGGTAGTTAAATAGAGAGAAAAGTATCATGCTCTTTCCTCCTGGACTGGATTTGAACTTGGAACCAAAATCCTCAGATCCCTATCTCCTGAGAAGCTATGAGCAATGCTATAGGCATGAACTACTACTACTTGTACACAGCAGCATAGGAATGCTTTATAAAGTGGGGAGTTGTGGTGGTGGTGGTGGTGGTGGTTTGTGGGTCATGGAGCTTGATCTCAGCCTGGACGCTGTTCCTGAGCTCTTCAGCTCAAGGAAGGCTACCATCTTACAGTTTAGCCAAGCCCCACTTACCATTTTCTAGAGGTAAATTGGAGATAAGAGTGTCATATACTTTTTTGCCCAGGCTGGCTTTGAACCTTGATCCTCAGATCTGTCTCCTGAGTAGCTAGACTTAAAGGTATGTGCTACCATGCCTGGCTACAAAGTGTTTAATTGCCAGACAATATGAAAAACCATAAAGGTAATTAAAACAAAGAGAAATAATGGCCTTCCTGTAATGTCTATGGGATTGGCCTTTGCCCTGTACTCTTGTTTTGAGGATTTTTTTTGTTTGGATGCCCTTATACTTGTTTTCTATCATTCTTTATGTCCTGAAGATGTTCCTAATGTTCTCTATATTTCTCTGAATGATCTGTGAATCTGATTACCTCAAAAAATCATAGTAATCTTTGTAATTGAAAAGTACTGCATCATCTGTGATGAGTGAACTGTTCAGGTGTTCCTTAGCTATAAATGGATCATTTACCTTCTGGGTGACTTCCAAGCAGCAGTCTCCTTAACTATAATATCTCACCTTCACTGAAAAGAGTAAGTCACCTTGAGGCATTTATTACATAGAACACTGTTCTTAAAAACTACACTTTGATGTAAGTCAAACATAATAGGTTCCTCCAAACAGGCAGACCTCAAAATATGTACATTCGCTTATGTTTGAAGTTTACATATGAACATATGATGGGTAAGTCATTTAGAGTTCTCAGAGTGGTATATGTAGAACATAACTTTGCCTCTTTTTTTTTTCCAGTCCTGGGGGTAGAACTAAGGGCCTGAGCACTGTCCTTGGGCTTTCTCAAGGTTAGAGCTCTCCTACTCGAGCCACAGCAACATTTCTATCTTTATATCTATATATGTGGTACCAAGGAATCAAACCCTGGTCTTCGTGCATTCTAGGCAAGCACTCTACCGCTAGGTCAAATTCTCAGCCCGACTTTGCCTCTTTTAATGAGAATGCCTCTTTAAATGAGAAAATCTTTCTTTTTTGGCAGGGGTCATGTCCTGAGCCCTTCAGCTCAAGGCTACTTACTGCCCACCCCTGGGCCTGGTCATTGTTCCTGAGCTCTTCAGCTCAAGGCTACAGTCCTACCCTTGAGGCAAGCCTCATTTCCCATTTTCTAGAGTTTAATTTGAAATAAGAGTATCAGGTCCTTTTGTGCCCAGGCTGGCTTTGAACCTTGATCTTCAGATCTCAGCCTCCTGAGTAGCTGATTACAGTTGTGAGGCACCTCTCCCGACTTGAGAAAATCATTTTATTGAAGAATGTCTTGTTGGTATAGGGAATTTTGTAAAGTACAGTGTTATTTGCCCTTGGGATGTGCCATTGTACCTAGGGAATGAAAAACGCTATTCATTCTTCACTCCTTGTCTGGGCTGGTATTAGATAATAAACAATTTGCCCTGATTTATTATATTATTAATTATCACTATTGTTAGTCATAAATATCAGTTAAACACACATTACCCATAATGTCCTTTCTTTTCAGGGTTAAGTTATCAGCCAATACTAGTTACTAGATATTCACTGAAATGTGTCAGTACCACTGACCTCTCATCCTCTACCATACCCATCCCATTGACAACCCATTACAAAATGATTGGTGGAACTTTTATCATCAAATCTTGCTTTCCTAGACACAAGATAGCCATTTACTTCTATTTTCAGACCTTACTGTTAGACTTGCCATTTTGTAGAGATTGAGGCAAAGATTCTGTTGAACTTAGATGCCAAATACTGGGCTTAGATGCAAAGCAATATAAAATAAAGAATCAAAGCAAAAGGAAAAAAAAAGGAATCAAAGCTATTTTTCAAAACTTCCCATCAACATCTCAATCTGTTTCTTTTAGCCTGGGATTCTTCTTTTAGTATCACTTTTGCTAGCCTGTACTTTATTTATTAATTTAAGAATGAATTATCATTATTATTATTATTATTATTATTATTATTATTATATAGTAGGGGTTGTGGTATACAATTTATCTGTTGATTCATAACAAACATTGACATTTTATATTTAAAGTCATGATTTTAAAATTTAAGAACTGAAGAACTTTCTAATTATATATACCGTGAAAATGAGAAGTCCATTTAAAAACAGAAAGCTCTCAAGTTCTGTGTAATTTCCCCTTGAGGTAGAGTGCCACAGGTCTACATTCCTCATGAAATAGGACTTTCATGTTGAAGAGAAATCATAGGTGGGAATCCAGGTTTTTTTTTCTGTTTCAATGTGTATATCATCTCATATAGAGAGACTGAAATAAAATCAAACATGAGGAAGGGCATCAGGTCGCCTAATGGTTCCAAAAACAACCCTGCATAAACATATATGACTACCAGCCTTTCCGGTAGGAAAATGTTCATTTATAAAATTACATATGTAAAGTTCATAATCTAAAAATAAAAAATAGTAGTTTAATTATATTTGATTTAATAATTTAAATAATATGTTTTCAAAGATGGTATGAAACTCTTTTAAAAAACAGAACTGTCTTATATCTTATTCATCTGATTTTTTTCATTTTGTGTGTGGGGATTAAAATCAAAATTTTATTACGGGATGTCACAGATCCGAAAATGGACCTATCTTAACTTAGACTTCTATATGTTGTTATGAAACAAAAACTTCCTAAGATTCACAGTTCAATTATGGAGAGGCATTCTCAAAAAAACTACTTAAGCATGTATATACACATCTCTCTCTCTACATCTTCCTATATAAATTTTCTAAATGTCTAAGTTCAAACCTTCTATTTATTAATTTGAAAACTGAGAGTGTGAGCATCACACTCAGCACTCGAGTTTTTCCACCGTGATGAAATATGAATAATATTTAATACATGAAGAAACTTAAATTAATATAAATTTAAATACTTTTATTCTAGATGGAGAAAAAAAGAAGGAAACACTTATGCCATCTTACATAACAATTGGACACTTCTATCTTGTTCTGTCCACTTTCCTTTCAAAAGAATTTCAGATTTAGATCACTGCATCAAATGTTCTTTCTTTTCAGACCAGCAGGAGATTGTGCTGATGTTCAACAAAATGAAATGTACGGAGGAGCTAAAAGGCTGTACGTGTTAGCTTACTCTGAGTTCCACTGTGATTGAAAATAGAAGAACAATTTCAGGGGCTCACAGGACAGCTCTTTTACATTATGCTCATGCTGTACATGTACCCTGAGTCTGTTTCAGCTGTGCTCCACATCATCCTCATTCTGGTTTGCCTGAAGGAGCAGGCCCCATCGGGGGAAGCCCACAGCTCTTGGCTGAAGGAAAAATGCAAAAGACAGAGCCATGTGATAACTTAGTGTTTTTTTACTTGGAAGTTGTATGTGCTCCATTCAGTTGGCCACAGCATATGTTATGTGGGCAAATCAGCTATCAATAAGGTGAAGAGAAATGACCTTGCAATGCGGGGGAGTAATTCTTTGAACAATAGCATATTCTAACAAATTGGCCCAAATAATTTAAGAATTATACAGTGGACAATGTCAGGCCTAGTTGTCAGCTAATGAATCAGTTCCTATTAACTGGCTTCTGCAAACGATTGACGATCCAATTGCCAAATATATTTTGTTAAAATGTCTTATTCTGGCAGGTGTCAGTGGCCCAGGCCTGTAATCTTAACTACACAGGAGGCTGAAAACTGAGGAATGCACTTTGAACCCAGTCCATGAGACTCCTATCGCCAATTAACCACCAAAAAGCCAGAATGGAGCTATGGTTAAAGTGGTAAAGTGCTACTCTTGACTTAAAACAAAAACAAAAACAAAAACCTCAAAGTCAGTTCCTAGACCCTGGGTTCACACCCTTGGACCAGAAAAAAATATATAATAAAATAAAAATTTATGATTCCAAAGAGAATGACTATTCCAGTTCATAGTTGCCTGAGTAAAATTTCTCAAATCTCCAGACTATGCATTTAGTAATATACTGTGATGAAAGGAATGAATTTCAAATGTTGGTCAACATGCCAAAAGATCCAGTGTTATCTATGAATTCAATTACTTGAAAAGATTCTGAAAATATCAAAGCAGGGCTTGGAGCAAACCAGCCATCATTTCCGAGTAACACAGATGGAGGAGACAAAGAACGTACTTTCCTGAATGCACAGCTTTGGAGTGAGAGAAATCCTTATCTGAAAATGTCACAATAGAAGTACAAAATAGTTTTATAGATTTATTTTCCGTATCTCAACTTGTTCTGCTAGCCTAGCAGTAATCCCTATGAAATACATACTAAAAATAACTTTTTTCCTGCTACAAATGAAGATATTGAGGTTTAAAGAACCAAAGCCACTTACTAAATTGAATGTAGTTTATAACCACAAATACAGACCATTGGTTTCATATTTTCATTTCCTTCGACCTTGTATCAGTATATATCCATCTTATGGGTCCTTAATACATGGCTTTTAAACCCTCCACAGTTTGTCCTTGGCCAGTAACTAAATAAATATGACGCACTCCTGATATACATGAATGCATCAACTCCAAGTAAAGATGCCTTTTGAAGACAGATACAAAAGTAATAAAGTGTCTGGTATACTAGATGCCTGCTTATTTTTATTCTATTTAGAATTTTTGGTTTCTAAAATCCTCATTCCATGCTACAGCCTGCATCAGAGCCTGTCCCATCATTAGTTTTCTGTTCCTTTATCTCTTGTCTGCTCAAGAGAATGGTTTGCTACAGGAAAGGAAAAAGAAACATCTCCATCTTCCACATATAAAGTCAGCCTAAATGGCTTTATAATAAATCTAAATGGCTCTTGGCCCTTCCCCTCCCAGTGCACCTTGCTTCAAAGCCATAACACACTGACTTCCTTAAAGCTGATGGCAGAAATTATTTACCACCTATGGCATCCTCAATTTAGCTTATTCTCCATTTTATCAGGAAACTCAACTCTCTTAATTCTGCCAACTCTCATGTAATTGAAAAAATACTGCAAACATACCTCTATACATGCCACCCAATTTTACCACATTTAAATTTTGTCACAGTATCTTCAGTTAAAAACAAACATTTTCACAATGTTGATTCTTCCAATCCAGGAGCATGGGAAGTTTTTCCATTTCCTTAGTTCTGCTTTAATTTCCTTTTTCAGGGTTTTAAAATTTTCATCAAAAAGGTCCTTTACATTCTTAGTTAAGCTAATTCCTAGGTACTTTATTTTCTTTGAGGCTATTGTGAAAGGAGTTGCTTTCCTGATTATTGCCTCATTCCTCTCACTGTTGGCGTAAAGGAAGGCAGTTGATTTTTGAGGGTTAATTTTATACCCTGTTACCCTTCCAAAGTTTTGAATCAGCTCAAGGAGCTTGGGAGTAGAGTCTATAGGATTCTTTAAATACAGAATCATGTCATCTGCAAAGAGGGATAGTTTTATTTCCTCTTTCCCTATTTGGATCCCCTTTATGCCTGCTTCTTGCCTTATTGCACTGGCTAGGAATTCTAATACTATGTTAAAGAGGAGTGGAGAGAGTGGGCATCCTTGTCTCGTTCCTGATTTTAGAGGGAATGGCTTCAGATTTTCACCATTAAGTGTAACACTAGCAATGGGTTTGTCATACACAGCCTTTATTATATTGAGGAATGTTCCATGGATTCCTAGTTTCCCCAGAGCTTTTAACATAAAGGGGTGTTGGATCTTGTCAAATGCCTTTTCCGCATCTATTGAGACAATCATGTGATTTTTGTCATTGCTCCTGTTGATATGTTGAATTATGTTAATTGATTTGCGTATGTTGAACCAGGTTTGCCTCCCTGTGATGAATCCAGTTTGATCATAGTGTATAATTTTTTGATGAGTTGTTGTAGACGGTTGGCCAGTATTTTGTTGAGAAGTTTTGCATCGATGTTCATCAAAGAAATAGGTCTATAGTTCTCTCTCTTTGATGATTCTCTGTCTGGTTTGGGGATGAGGGTTATACTGGCTTCATAGAATGAGTTTGGTAAAGAACCTTCACTTTCAATTTCCTTGAAGAGCTTGAGGAGTATTGGTGTGAGCTCTGCTTTGAAGACCTTATAGAATTCAACTGTGAACCCATCTGGCCCTGGGCTTTTCTTGGGTGGAAGTTCTCTAATTGCCATTTCTATTTCAGAGCTTGAAATAGGCCTGTTGAGTTGGCTTAGTTCTTCTTGGTTCAGTGTGGGTATGTTAATATTGGCTAGGAATTCATCCATTTCTTCTAGATTCTCAAATTTGTTGGCGTAAAGGTTTGAGAAGTATTCCCTCATGATATTCTGGATGTTGGTAATTTCTGTTGCGATATTACCATTTTTGTCTGCGATTTTGTTTATTTCGATATGCTCTCTTCTAAACTTTCTTAATAAGTATCAAAATCACAACAAATCAGAGAAAGGCTGGATAAGTGGGACTGCATTAAACATCAGAGCTTTTGTATGGCAAAAGACATAGCTAGTAAATTAATTAGGAAGCCTACAGAGTGGGAGAAGATCTTCACCAACCAAACAACGGACAAAGGCCTCATATCTAAAATATATCAACAACTCAAAAAATTGAATCACCCCAAAACTAATCTCCAAAGTAACAACCATCCCATTAAAAAATGGGCCAAAGATTTAAAGAGAGTCTTCTCTGAAGAAGAAACAAAAATGGCCTACAGACAAATGAAGAAATGCTCAACATCTCTAGTCATAAAACAAATGCAAATCAAAACAACTCTAAGATTCCACCTCACTCCAGTTAGAATGGCCAGGATCAGGAAAACGAATAATGACAGATGCTGGAGGGGATGTGGCCAGGGAGGATCCCTACTACACTGTTGGTGGGAGTGAAAACTCATTCAACCACTATGGAAAGCAGTATGGCAGTGCCTCAAAAGGCTAAACATAGAACTCACCTATGACCCAGCAATTCCACTACTTGGCATTTACCCAACCATCCAGAAACTAGGGCATACTAAATCCACTAGCACAACAATGTTCATTGCAGCATTATTCACCATAGCAAAGATATGGAACCAACCTAGATGTCCCTCAGTTGCTGAGTGGATCAACAAGTTGTGGTATTTGTACACAATGGAATTCTATGCTGCTGTCAGAAAAAATGACATTGCCCCATTTGTTAGGAAATGGAAAGACTTAGAAAAAATCCTATTAAGTGAAGTTAGCCAGACTCAAAGGAAATTAGGCTCAATGGTTTCCCTAATCTGTCATAACCAGTAGAAACCTTGGGCTCTACTAGCAGAGATCTGCAATAGAGCAAAACCTTGATACATAAGGCCATATAGTATGAAGCTAATTGAAAGGACCTCCAGGATATTGACACAAAAGCCACATAACGAATGATTGTTGTCCTTAATGTACTATGTTATCTCTCATCTCCTTTGCTGTCCCTTGGGTTACAGTACCTCACTTTGTTATCTGATATACTGAATTTATTTGTATTTGATTATTTGAAATTGGATAGGGAAGGGGGAAAACCAAGATGGGGGGGCGGGGGGAAGGGTAAAGGGTACCAAGACATGTGAAAGGGTATCAATGTATGTGAATTAATGCACCTTCTATATGTCAAATATCATGTAACGCTTTTATTAATTACAAAAAAAATAAAAAACAAACAAACAAACAAACATAAAAACACAGGAGGCTGATATCTGAGGATCAAGGTTCAAAGCCAGCCTGGACCAAAAAGGACCTGAGATTCTTATCTCCAATTAACCTCTAGAAAATGGGAAGTGGGGCTTGGCTCAAAGGTAGGGTGGTAGCCTTAAGCTGGACAGCGCCCAAGCCATGTTCAAGCCCCACCACACAGACAAAAAAACAAACAAGCAACAACAACAAAAACCATAACTCTGTCCCCGAAGCAACTCTGTAGACTTCCCAGAGGCAATCTCTTAACCCAATTTTATGATAGATCATGTGCATTAATGTTTATGCACCCCATTACATAAATTTATGTGAAATATTTATAAAATAAATTATTTCATTGTAAGTTATATAAAATGCCACGTATCAATATTGATCTACAATATTCCATTATTGTACTAAATCAACTGAATAATAATAAAAGAATTTTACTCAATATTCTGTTTAGAGAAATTTAGTTTTCCTCCCCTTTCATTGCCTACTCTTGCTTTCCTCCAAGAAATGGAAACAAGAGTTGTTTTTTTGTGTGTTTTTTTGTTTGTTTGTTTGTTGGGGTTTTCTTTAGTATTGCATTCTTTGCAGTTAGTTCTTTTTTTCTGTTTTCTTCTTTTTCTTTTTGGTTGAGTTTATTCTCTGTGATCACTGTTTTTTTTTATTTCTGTATTCTTTGTCCTGTGTATAAATTTATCTGATTTGAGGAAGGGAAGGAGAATCACAGAAATGGTGTAACAAAGTGTGAACCAATTCAACAGTGATACTCCCTGGACTCTATGTTGGAAGTGAACTTTACATCTTATGGGGAGAAGGAGAGAGGGGAGTGGAAGAATATGGGGAAGGGTGTAACACTACTCAAAAGGAAATGTACTTATTACTTACTGAGGTAACTACAATTACCTCGGCATGTCACTCACCTTTACATAAAATTTAAATTAAAACCTGTAAAAGAAATGGTCATGCCCTTAGCATCCTTAAGATACAATCAGACAAAAGCAATTGCAGCAATTTTTTAAAACAAATTTTTCAATTTGAAAAACCCAGATAAGGCATAAAAACTGTGTAAGTTTAAAATTAAACTTTGCTTCTTTTCCTCATTTATAAAAATTAGTATGTGACTAATGTTATTCTGTTGGAGGAACATAATAGCTCAAAAGCTATGTGTATATGGTAATATACAAAGAGCCTAAGACAAGTGAACTTCAGGACAAGGAAGCAACAGGTTTATCCTTGTGGTTGATGTTTTAAATGTTCTATGTGAAGATATTGCTTTAATTTTTTGTTTGTCCTCTTTTCCTTTTTTATATACCTTATGGTTCATCCTGTTGTTGCTATATCTGACTTTGGTACCTGGTGTATTGTATATACATTTACTTGTTTATTTGAATCAGGGAAGGGAAGGAGAAAAAAACCAAGATGATGAGTGAAAGGACAGCAATTTTCACAAGACAATATGTCAGAAATTAACTCTACAACTTGGGAGAAGGTCAGGGGAAGGAAAGTGGGAGAAAAACATGGGAAGGGGTAACAATAGCCAAGAGGTAATGTGCTGACTACCTATGAATGTAACTGTAACCCCTCCATACATCACTTGGATAATAAAATAAAATAAAATAATTAAACTGACCACATTTAAAGAAAAAAGACTAAAGATTTAAATGCATATGTTAAAATGTATAAATCAAAGATGTTGACCCTGTTATGCCCCACTCAAACTAATTTTTAAATAAGGAAATTTGCATATGGTTGAATTATATTAAGGAAAATTTAGAAGATGATAATGGCATTGTAGTTATGTTTTTTGTTTTGTTTTGTTTTGTTTTGTTTTCAATCATGGGACTTTAACTCTGGGCCTGGGCACTATCTCTGAGTGCTTCAGCACTCTACCACTTGAGCCACAGCGCCACTTCTGATTTTCTGGTGGTTTATTAAAGATAAGAGTTTCAGACTTTCAAGCATGATCTTCAGATTTCAGCCTCCACAGGTGTTTTGTGTTTTGAAAGGACATGTTTTAAGCATACATACTGGAATCTCATAAAATGAGTAATAGCTTTCTCTCTTCCTATGTAAGGTTTATGTATCTATGTGACTATGCTGTACACTTAACAAGAAAAATTTTGTTGTGGGACAAAGTAATTGAAACTCAGATAATAGAATACTTTTTGTAAAAATACTGCATGAAATTTATATGAATATATTGGGAATGTGTTTTCAGAATGACTATTCACAAAGGATTTTGAGGATTTCTCCTTATAATTATGCATTTGAAAAAATGAAATGCTGCCCTATAATGTTTATAAGGTAGAGTCAAAATAACAATAAATATTTCTTCTCCAAATTTTAAAAGTTTTGGAAAAACTTAAAGGCAAATCTCCAAATTGATGTGATTTCAGTTACAAATAAATATTAACTTACTGCCATAGTTGCAATCTATGTGAATATAAGCCACTAAAGCTGATATTACTAAAATTGTGTTTGCATTAGTAATGCTTAAATTCGTAAACAAATCTTACCTCACCTTAAAAAACATTTGACAAAGCCTTCTAATCTAAATATAATGGAATTGAGGAAACCACAGTTATGGATAAAATTAGACTTATGAGCTTTTCTTTTTCAAATTACAGAAAGGATCATCAGCAAGATGTTGGCTAGGGTGAACTTAGCTTTTCAAAAGATATTCCCAAAATAAAACACACTTTCAATGAGTCATCAGATATAAAATAATTTTCAGGGATTTTTATGGCATTTAATAAAGTCACCCTTTCTGCTAATATAGTCTGTTAATATTCTATCTACTTGGCTATATTAATTCCTAAAGATGTGTGATGTGAACATACACTGTTTTACCTATGCCAACATAGCTTCAAATTCCTTAAGAATGATACTAGGTACACTGAACTGAACTGTTACACTCTATGATCAGCTTCAACTTTGAAAAAGAGCAATAAAAGGGATTTAATCCACATTGTCTGTTAGATTGTAAAGCAAATAAGAAAGAAAACACTTTAAATTGCATAAGAAAACATAAACAAACAAAAGTATATATATATATTTCAATAACGTAATCATAGTCTTTACAAGTGATTTTTACTTTTGTAGAAATTATTTCTAATTATGTAGAATAATTATTTATAAAAATAATATAATAATATAAATAATATAAAATAATATAAATATTATTTATAAAATAATAATCATGAATGAAAAACTTTAAATAGGCAAGTTGCATGTGGATTTACATAACTAACATGTACATTTACATAAATAACATGTAAATATGTCCCAGGAACAAATAGTCCACAGATTGCTATCGCCTTGTTAAAACTAACTCAGTCTAAAGAGGTAAACAGTTTTCCTTTCTATTCCATAGACACCTATGAATATGTTAGTTTCTGATACAATTTCTTTTTGTTTGTATAATTGAGATCAAATCTAATTTCTCACTCATAAAATTCCATTTTATCTTTTTGCCACTGTGATTGCCTGAACCTGATGAAATAAATGAGTGGTAGCTTTTACTGTTCTTGCTTTAGATCTAAAGAAAGCCTAAAAATTACTTGTGAATTTTATTATCTTCATCGTATATATCCCAGTTCTTTTTAAGAAAGACATTTCAATATTTGAAGATGATTCATGTGTTCAAATTTTTTTCTCATTATACTGTTCTGCAATTTTAAATCCTTTATACATAGAAGCTTTTCTTTCCAACTTTAAAGTTTGTTATGTTTTATATTTTCATAATACTTCGTTAAATTTTCTTGATGTGTAGTATATAGTAGTAGTAGTATAACTCTTGAAGAACATCATCATTTCTTTTTAGTCTTCCAGACTAAATAAGTCTGGCATGTCAGCAAATAATCTCTGTAATGACACAAAGTCGTTCAGATCTAGTGTAATCTATGCAAATGAAGATACTTAATTTTTGTATTTCCTAACAAAGCATGCCTTCAAGTAGCAGGAAAGCCTATTAATTTGTGATCATTTTCTCAAGGTAAGAAATCTCTTGGTTAATATGATATGGTTAACATTTTCTTGGCCACAGCTAACATATCCTAGTATTGTGTAGGATATGATTGAATATATTCACAAATATTCTGTTAAACATAACCTTTCAGGGAACCAACCAAAAGTTATCAATACTAATTGATGGAGTATGGAAAATCTGGATGACAAAATAAGGTCCACATTTCTACCTTGGGTTTTATTTATTTTATGTTTCTTGAACCTGAGGGTGTTGATTGAAAATAGCAAACAGTTTTGATAGTGAGTAGGTTGAAGTCAGGTTTTAGTATTTGGTATCTACCCACATATTCCTATTTAAATACATACTTGTAAAAATTAGGGCTTTTACTCCATCTGTTTAAAATGGGGAGTTTTTATTATATCATAAAATATGTTTTTGCTAAAACATGAAAACTTTCACTCCTAAGAAATTAGGCTTCTTTTGTAGATGTGTAAAACAGTCAATTCATTTCAAAAGATATTCTCTCATAATTATCCTTGTTACTTAACAGGTCAATATTTCAATCTTTAATGAAAGAGTGCAATTTAGGATATATAAGATGTCATTCACTAATAACCACAAACTGAAGTTTACACATCCCACATGTACATCATCCTGAATATAAACCACAGTATTCTGCCTTGATTTATCAAATTCAGATTCACTGTATTTGTTTTATGTTTTTTAATTTTTTTTCTTTCTGCCAGTCATGGGGCTTGAACTCAGTGACTGGGCACTGTCCTCAGACACATTTTTTTTTCCTCAAGGCTAGCACTCTGACACTTGAACCACAGTGCCACTTCCTGCTTTATCTGTGTATGTGGCTCCAGGGAATTGAGTCCAGGATTCATGCGTGTTACCATGAGGCCATGCTCCTGGTCCCATCATTGTTTTTTGTAAGAAAAAAATTAATGTTCATTTTCTGAGATTCTGTGAAATAATTATATTTAGCTAGAATGGGGGGTATTATAATCAACGATCCTTGATTCACAGTGACACAAGTTCAGCTGAAGCCCTAGAGCAATTACTCTTCTCCTCTAAAATGTATGTCCATCATGTATCTATGTTCAAGACTGAGTTCTGATCTTTCAGAGTAAAATCATCACAAAATTGGAGGATAGCCGGGAGATCTTGATTCCAAATTCTGTTCTTCATTTTAAAATATATCTTTCTGACTTCCAAAATTGGATTGCTATATAACAAGTCACAAAAAATAAAGTTTATTTACATGCATAGCTAATAAGCTTTTAGCTAGTAGAATAACTAAAATAGATCTTTGTGAAGAATTAATGGTACTAAAATATTAAATGATTCTGGGTGTGCAGAGAAAAAATTGTCAATTTTGTCTTTGTCTATATTTGCTGTATATTATGCATAATGTGCATATTTTTGTATCTGTATAGAAATACAGTAAAAATTATAGAGTTTGTGTGTGCCTTTAAACACTTAAACATAAATAAAATAAATATAATAAATATAGCTCCATTCAATATTATCAGTATTTTATACAATCTTATTGAACACAAACCTGACATTCTGATTTTGCAACTTCTCCTAAAAACTCTTTATAAGCAGTGAGATGAGAAATTCATTATGTTCCCATCACATTGCTTTCTGATGAAACATTGAAGTCTGGTCTATTCATGCTATCTTTCCCCACAGAATGCTTTCAGCAGCATCTGGTATTTGAAAAACCATGGCCACTCTCAAATAGATAAAACATATATTGATGAACTTATTAAAATTAGAAATTTTAAAATTGTGTAAATAATTATAAGTAGATGTTACAAGAAATGCACTAGGTTGATTTTTAAAGGGAAAATACAACTTGAGATTAAAGTGTATATTACAGGGGCCAGGAACATGGCCTACTGGTAGAGTGCTGGACTAGCATGCACAAAGAACCAGGTTCAATTCCTCAGTACCACATGTATAGGAAAAGCCAGAAGGGGTGCTATGGCTCAAGTGGTAGAGTGCTAGACTTGAGAAATGCCCAAGGACAGTGCTCAGGCCCCTGAGTTCAAGCCCAGGACTGGCAAAAAAAAGGAAAAGACATACTTGTAGACAAGTAGGAATAATTTGTGTAGTCAAAACAGTCCAGGCTAGTTCTGAGAAAGTTGGACAGTTCCCTCAGTGAATATAGGAATGGAATAAAGGTCAGAGGCTCAAGTCAGGCTAACTATACTAAATATGAGTTTCATCAATTATTGTTTGTGTGCAATTGGCTTAAATTCAGGAGGTCTTGATTCTCCAGTTGCCAAGTGGAGATAACAGTAGCAGGATTGCCTGTGTGAGAATGAAATATGAAAAACATGCAACATTTTACCAGTACTATCAGCTTTAAAGTTTATCAGGGATGGGAAACCTTTTCCTACAAAAGGCCATTTGTATATTTATGATATCAATATTGGCCACACAAAATTATTTTGGCTGAGGGCAGCCAAGTGGAAGCATTATTTGTCTTTCCAGTTATGTACCAAATGGTCTCAAGGGCCTTTTATGGTCCCTAGCTTGGCACCATAAAAATACACGTAGAATAAAACACAGTGCACTTATTCACTAAAAATCAAACCTTGAGAAAGTTTTTCCTAGCTCTACCTATTGGACAACTCTCTTTATTTTAAGTAGTTGTTTCCTCTCAAACATTTCTACAACCACTACTGTTTATTTAGCTGTTAAACTAGCAATCCTTATGTCTATTATGTTTGTACATTTTCTCACAATCACAGAATGTTTAATAATGGAGAAGATAATAAATGAAATACAAGAAAACTATAACTATAATAGTAGACTATTTTTCACATTATATGTTATTAAGATTTTTCTGATATGTACATTCCTGGGATTTGTTTGCTTATTTTTTCTTAGGCCACAGTGTTTTTTTATTTTATTAACAGAGTGATTCATACAGGGGTTACACTTACATTCATAAGATAGTGACTGCATTACTTTTTAACATTGCTACCCCTTCCCATGTTTTTCTCCCACTTTCTCTCCTCCCACCCCTCCCAAGTTGTAGACTACATTTCCAAGATGTTATCTTGTGAATATAGCTGTTACACTGGTCCATCCTTTGAATTCTGGGCTTCCTTTCACCTTGTTAGGCAAATGCTCTACCACTTGCATCATGCATCCACTCCTACATTAAATCCTGAATCTTACTGTGCTGTATGGTTAAATAGGAATCCAAAACAAGAACATTTTTCTCTCAAAACCAAAATACATTACCCCTAAGTTACAAAGCAATATATACATACAAAAGTGCATGGGTCCATTTTTAGGCTTTTATTGTATTTTTGAGCTGTTTATTTTGGATCAAATATAATATTATTATAATAATTTCAAACAAAAATGAATTGTGTTCCATATGAAAATAACACAATTTATTGTCAGAAATATACTACGAACTATTGTAATATAGTATTCTTTTTTACACAGTCTGTTAAAATTAGATACTTATTTCATTAACAAATTGGAAGTAGTATTTATGGGAGTATAGTTGGAATTGTATTAAATGTAAGCATATTTGGGAGCTCAGATTCTTATAGCAGAGTACTTATCATATAGGAATAACTAATGTATGTGCATTCTTTTACCAAAACTTAATGATCTATGAAGCAGACTTTAAAGAATTTCTTTATTCTTACCCCTTACTAAAAATTTCAGTATCATTAATTATTGGGGAAAGGAAAATGAAATCCATAATGTGCTGAAAGACATAATATTGAATATATGTTCTAAAATTAAGACAGGTAAAAGAAGTGGTGGACTGGGAGGTGTGGGTAAGAATGTCAAAATGGGTGACAAACTGCTTTAGTGAATGCAACTCTATTGTAAAATTACTTAAAAATTATAAAATATTGAAAAGAGATAAAATAATGGTATTTTTAAAAAAATGTATGAAGTTCAAATTCCAGTGTCTATTTAAATATTTTATAGGGACACAGACATTCTCATTTAGTTTATTAACTAGTCATCATTTTGAGTTATAATCAAGTTGATGAGGTAGTCCATTCCTAGAATGCAAAAAGCAACAGCAACAAAAATCTTCCCAACCTGTTATAGAAAATGTTAAGTGTTTACTCTTCAATGGTAGAATACTTATATGGCTCTTCTTAAGATTTAAAACAAATATATCTTTGGGGGGCTGGGAGTTTGGCCTCATGGTAGAGTACTAGCATATGCAAAGACCTGGGTTCTATTTCCCAGGACCACATATATAGAAAAAGGCAGAAGTGTTGCTATGGCACAAGTGGTGGAGCTCTAGCCTTAAGAAAGCTCAAGGACAGTGCTCAAGCCCTGAGCTCAAACCCAGGACCGGACACAAAAAAATACACACACACATATATATATATGTATGTATGTATGTGTGTAGATAGATAGATAGATAGATAGATAGATAGATAGATAGATATCTTTAGGTAGCTGTAAAAAAAGTATTTCAATTCAATGTAATATTTTATGAATAAAATTCATAAAGGGGTAGGATGGAAGTCTTGAGCTGAAGATCTCAGGGACAATGCCCAGTCCCAGAGTTCAAGTCACACTTTGAGAAAAATAAATTCATCCTAAATTTTAAGCAGACCTCATTTATAAAGCATTATTTTGTTATTAGATCACTTTTTGGTTTTTTTTGGTCTTGAACTTGGTTCTGATGTTGTCCCTGAGCATTTCAGCTCAAGGATACCACCCTACCCTTGAGCCAAGCCCCATTTCCCATTTTTCTAGAGGTTAATTGGAGATAAGTGTCTCAGGTCCTATTGTACCAGGACTGGTTTTGAACCTTAATCCTCAGATTTCAGCCTCCTGAGTAGCTAGGATTACAGGCATGAGCCACTGCACCCAGCTAGATCAGTTCTTTAATAACTATTCATGAATACCTGAAGGATTTGCATTTTAAAAACTATTTCAGTTTTTCTTCATCTTTTGGTTTAGAATTTCAATTACACTCTTACTAGCTGTCCCTTCTATGGTAGCTGTACTGCAAATGATAGCACTATTATCTGATTTGAGTCATAGCAGTTAGTTGTCTTCTACAGAAAAGTCCAGTTCTGGAACCACCTATTGATAAAGTCCACAGAACTTGCCCCCAAGCTGAAACATGCTGGCTGTGTCCAAAGGCAGCAAAAATTAGATATAACCTTTCAGAGATCGGTAGAAAGCTAGCATAATGAAAACTTTGATGCATGACTAATATATACTAATTTTATTAGAATGCAGTATTATTTCAGTTAGATTTCCAATCTCATTTAAGAAATCAAGTATTTTTGGTACCAGTTTGGTGGCTTAAACTCAGATCCTGGATATTATCACTTAACATTTTTACTGGTACTGTATCACTTGAGCCATAGCACCACTTCGACTTTTGTTTGTTTGTTTTATTTTCTTGGCAGTTAATTGGCAGTAAGAGTCTCACAGAATTTTCTGCTCAAGCTGGCTTTGAACCACAATCATCAGATCTCAATCTCCTTAGTGGCTAGGATTACAGGAGTTAGCCATTGCACCTGTCTCAAATATAATTTTTTTTATAAAAACAGTCATGTTAAAATTGAAAATCCTATACCTAGCCATAGTATATTTTACATATTACATTAATGTTTTAGCTACTTTTAGTAATTCATATTAAACTATAGATTATTACTAATAATATTTATAATCTATATCTATAGTTAACTACCATGAGTAATTGCAAAAATATATTTTATCATATAGAGTTACTGTCTAGCTCACCTCTGTTACTTTTGTTATCTTGGAATGCTAACTTGAGATGAAAATATCACCAATTATTCTCACAGATACCAGCCTCACATCATGACCTGTGCCTATCAGAGGCTTTTCTCAGTCAGCAGTTTTCTTATCTCAAAACTTGCCTTTCTATTCACTCTCTGTCTCAACAGATGAAAGTAAGCATTTCTGTCACTTTACTCTTTTGCAGTGAGTATCTTACCTGTAACTATTCTACTCAAGTGTAAGGAACTATCATTCCAACATTATGAATCAGTTCTCTCCACTTGGAGAATACCTTTCATTCCACATACTAATAAAAGGAGAGTGATTCTAGCAAGTTAGTTACATCTGGTAATAACAGATGTTGTCACCAGCATTTCACAGCCAGAGGAGAAGAGAACACTGTTCCTCTTTAAATCAAATAGAAAAAAACCTTCCTTTTGACCTACTCTGATAAGTGATGCTTTGATGTCAAAGTGGAAATTACTTTGAGAGCTGTTTCAAAATTCTTATGATTTTAAGCCATTCTGTGTGTAGATGTCTAATTATATTTTAACCTCTCATCCCTTACATGTCAGAAAGATGTCCTTGTTCATTAAAAGCCAGAGAAAGTGGAAGAACTGCAGAGCTGTACTATTCAAGAGCCCTTTGCCAGTGCCAGAGTGACTTATTTTGGGGGACAGAGATGAGCTTTGGGTGTTGATGAAAAAGTACTTCAGGAGTAGTTCTCAGAAGGCAAACCAGCAGGTGTGCTTCAAATTTCCTTGCAAAAACTGTGAAATGCAGTAGAGATTTTCCCTTGAGCCTCAAAAATCTGGTTTTGTTCAGCTGACAGTAAAATTGTTCAATTTGCTTTCAAATTCTAAAGATGCCAAGAATTCACTGGCTACAAACTATGATGGGAGAAGCCATATTAAAAATATGAGTCACTTTAAATGCCTGGTAAAGAATCTTAAACATGAGGGGAAAATATACTTTTATCAACATATTGGAAGACCCATTGTGAAGTAAGGAGAGAAAATGTAACATCCTAAAGGAAAAAAATAAAGGGAGATAAAAAGGAAGATAGGAAGAGAGAACAAGGAAAAGACTTTTTTATCTACCAATTCTTTACCCTTTTGTATATATTGTTTTACCATTTTTTGTCTGGTGTTTTCTTTGAATGAATTAGCTAGTGTAAACTGCAGGCACTGAGGCTCCTGCTTAGGTGCTCCTTCATTTTTAGGAAGAAGAAAACAATTGTGCATGGAATATTCAGAAATTCTCTGGTAATCTAACTTTTTTCATATATTTCATTGTAATTAATAGAAGGGTTACATTATATTCATCAGATAAAAGGTGCATTACTTTACATACATTGATACCCTTTCTCGTGACATGGTCCCTATTTCCCTCCCCCAACCCCTGCCCCTCATCTTGTTTTCCTCCCTTCCCTATCCAACTTCAAATGACCAAATATGCATATATACAATATATCAGATAACCAGGTGAAATATTGTACCAATATGAGATAACCAAGGGACAGCAAAAGAGATGAGAGATGACATAGGATGAAAATCACTCACTATATGGCTTTTGTTTCCATATCCTGGAGGTCCTTTCATTTAGCATCATACTATATGGTTTTATGTATCTAGGTTTGTTCTATTGCAAATCTCTGCTAGGAGAGCCCAGGGTTTCTACTGATTATGACAAATGAGAGAAACCATTGATCCTATGATACTTTGAGTCTGGCTTACTTCACTTAATATGATTTTTTCTAAGTCTTTCTATTTCCTTACAAATGGGGTGATGTAATTCTTTCTGACAGCAGCATAGTAGTGTGATCTAACTTTTGATTCAACAATCTACAAATTACATTAGCTTTCAAACAGAAGCACAGCTTTTTGGCACTAGGAAAGGACCCCTAAGGTTGCACAGGAACACAAATAGCTATTCAAGAATTGCTCTTAATTTGCATTTCTTTTATGACCAGAGATGTTGTGCATTACTTCATGTCTCTATAGGCCATTTTGTTTCTTCTTCAGAGAAGACTCTCTTTAAGTCTTTGGCCGATTTTGTAATGGGATGGTTGTTACTTTGGAGATTAGTTTTGGAATGATTCAATTTTTTGAGCTGTTGATATATTTTAGATATGAGGCCTTTGTCCATTGTATGGTTGGTGAAGATCTTCTCCCACTCTGTAGGCTTCCTAATTAATTTGCTAGCTATGTCCTTTGCCATACAAAAGCTCTGCAGTTTAATGCAGTCCCACTTATCCAGCCTTTCTCTGATGTGTTGTGTTTCTTGGTCCTTACTAAGAAAGTTTCGACCTGTGCCAAGGAGGTCTAGTGTATTTTCTATTCCTTCTTGTAAAGTTTTCAGTGTGTCAGCTTTTACCTCGAGGTCTTTGATCCATTTGGAGTTAATTCTAGTACAGGGTGACAAAGAAGGATCCAACTTTAGTTTTCTGCAGGTGCTTAACCAATTCTGCCAACACCACTTGTTGAAGAGGCTGTCTTTCTTCCATTCTATTTTTTTTGGCTCCCTTTTCAAAGATTAGGTGGCCATAGGTCTGTGGTTTAATATCTGGGTCTTCAGTTCTATTCCATTGATCTTCAGGCCTGTTCTTGTGCCAGTACCAAGCTGTTTTGATAATTATAGCTCTGTAATAGAGTCTAAAGTTTGGTATTGAAATTCCTCCTGCGCTTTTCTTTCTGCTAAGAAGTGTTTTCGCTATACGGGATTTTTTATTATTCCATATGAAATTTTGGATTGCCTCTTCTATTTCTTTAAAGAATGACATTGGGATATTGGTGGGTATTGCATTGAATTTGTAGATAGCCCTTGGCAAGATTGTCATTTTCATGATGTTGATTCTTCCAATCTAGGAGCATGGGAGGTTTTTCCATTTCCTCAGTTCTGCTTTAATTTCCTTTTTCAGGGTTTTAAAGTTTTCATCAAAAAGCTCCTTTACATTCTTAGTTAAGCTAATTCCTAGGTACTTTATTTTCTTTGAGGCTATTGTGAATGGAGTTGCTTTCCTGATTGTTGCCTCATTCCTCTCACTGTTGGCATAGAGGAATGCAGTTGATTTTTGAGGGTTACCCTTCCAAAGTTTTGAATCAGCTCAAGACCTTGGGAGTAGAGTCTATAGGATACTTTAAATACAGAATCATGTCATCTGCAAAGAGGGAAAGTTCTCTAGTCATAAAAGAAATGCAAATCAAAACAACACTAAGATTCTACCTCACTCTAGTTAGAATGGCCAGGATCAAGAAAACTAATAACAACAGATGCTGGAGGGGATGTGGCCAGGAGGGATCACTACTACACTGTTGGTGGGAGTGAAAACTCGTTCAACCACTATGGAAAACAGTATGGCAGTGCCTCAAAAGACTAAACATAGAGCTCCCCTATGACCCAGCAATTCCACTACTGGCATTTACCCAACCATCCAGAAACAAGGACATACTAAATCCACTAGCACAATATGTTCATTGCAGCACTATTTACCATAGCAAAGATATGGATCCAACCTAGATGTCCCTCAGTTGATGAATGGATCAACAAGATGTGGTATTTGTACACAATGGAATTATATTCTGCTGTCAGAAAAAAATGACATCGCCCCATTTGCTAGGAAATGGAAGACTTAGAAAAAATCCTATTAAGTGAAGTAAGCCAGACTCAAAGGAAATTAGGCTCAATGGTTTCCCTCATTTGTCATAATCAGTAGAAACCTTGGGCTCTCCTAGCAGAGATTTGCAATAGAGCAAAACCTAGATACATAAGGCCATATAGTATGAAGCTAATTGCAAGGACCTCTAGGATATAGAAACAAAAACCATATAATGAATGATTGTTGTCCTTAATGTACTATGTTATCTCTCATCTCTTTTGCTGTCCCTTGGTTATCTCATATTGTTACAGTATCTCACTTTGCTATCTGATATATTGGATATATTTGTATTTGGTTATTTGAAATTGGATAGGGAAGGGGGAAAACAAGATGAGGGGTGGGGGTGGGGGAGGGAAATGAGGATCAAGACATGTGAAAGGGTATCATTGTATGTGAATTAATGCACCTCCTATCTGGCAAATATCATGTAACCCTTCTATTAATTACAATAAAAATATGAAAAAATAAATACATACAGAAAAAACTCAAATTAATAAATTAATGGAGCAGTTGATCCAAAATTGAAGTCTAAAAAGAAAAAAGAATTGCTCTTAAAATGAAAGAAACTCTGAAATAAATAATCTTTACAAATCTCCTTACTAAATATTCAGCATCTTGATGAAGATCGGTCCAATTTTTGTGATTAACTTCTTGAGGTAATTCATTTTGGAAAAGTCTTTTTCATGTATACATGGTTTCCTTGCCTTGCCTTTTTATTTTTTGTCATAATTTTGTACTTCAGGTTGTGTGTGTGTGTGTGTGTGTGTGTGTGTGTGTGTGTGTGCCAGTACAGGAGCTTGAACTCAGGGCCTGGGATCTCTCCTACCAGAGCCATACCTCCATTTCTGGCTTTTTGATTGTTAAGTGAAAACAAGTCTCATATAAGAGTCTCATAGTCTTTCCTGTCTGGATTGGATTCAAACTGTGATCTTCATATCTCAGACTTCTGAGCAGCTATAGGCATAATTGTTAATAATATTATTATTACGGCTGCTGTTGTTATTATTATTGTTGTAAATCAAACTCAAAACATTATGCCTGTTAGTCAAGTGTTCGCTTGCCTACTTTGTGAAAGGTCCTGAGGTCAGTCTGTAGCATGAAAAAAAATGTAGTATGATCTGTTTCTCAAAAGGTCAATCATTTCTCCCATTTACATTTTATCAGCTCAGCGACCACTTGTAATTGCCTCAATAGAAAAGCTAGAGATTAATAGATTAGTAGTGGCAATAGAAGCTTCAGTGAGAATTCTAATAATACAATGCATTTCAAACTCTCTGCTGGCACAGGAATCCTAGCAATGACATCTGGATTATTGCTCTAGGAATATATTCAGCCCAGAGGGCATGCACGAAATAAAACATGGGAAATTGTCTCGTGAAATCTACATTTCCCCTTGAAAACTCCTGCCCCTTGCCTCCTCATTCCCTCATATCATCTCAAAGGCTTTCTGTTATTTTTAGAGAAAGAAGGTTTTAGTCCTGTGGAGCTGTATTATAAAAAGTACAGTGGTTATTTTTAACATCTTACAGGTACATTCCCCTCCCACTCCTGCCATGGCTATTAAGGTGACAAGGAAGAGGGCCATCATTTTAAGCCAAAGATTAAAAAAAAAATAGACCTAAATTTGGGGCCTGGAGTTTGGCCTAGTGGTAGAGTTCTTGCCAGCATGCACAAATACCCGAGTTCAATTCCTCAGTACCACATATATAGAAAAAAACCAAAAGCTGGAAGTGGTGCTGAGGCTCTCTAGTTGCAGAGCTCTAGCCTTGAGAAAGTCGAAGGACAGTGCTCAGGTCCTGAGCTCAAGCTCAAGGCGGGCAAAAAAAAAAAAAAAGAAAGAAAATTAGACTCAAATTTTAGTCTGTAAGAAACGAATCCATTGCTCTTGATAATATTTTAGAAGAAGTTGATTCAAATTTAAATAGATAACACTTCAAACTAAAAAGTAAGTTGCCAATTGTTGGTAGCTCACACCTGAAATCCTAACTACTCAAGAGGCTAAAATCTGAGAAACATGATAGGATAGAAAAGGCCCTGTGATTCTTAGTTCAGTTAACTAGAACAATTCTAGGGTAGAAGTATGTCTGAAGTTTTTAAGGATCAGCTTTGAGATTAAAAAAAGAAGAAAAAGCAAATGAGAGCATAAGGCTCCATTTTCAGACCTTGGCACCACAACACACACACACACACACACACACACACACACACACACACACGGAGGTGACATTCAAATATGACTCAAATGTAGCCAAAGCAAAGTAAAAGTACCTATTAAGCAAAACTATGGCCACTAGTTACCAGCATCCTTGCCACCCATCTGGATCTTTGTATATTTCATGTGTTGTGTCCCTGGTTTCCTCTCTAAGCTCATAAGTGTTACTTTCTTTGAATTCCTTTGAGTTTATAAACATTGTTAGACAAGAACTCTAAAGTATTCTAAAGTACACTATTTGTTCTCTCAAATACTAATGGAAACTACTTTTAACATCCTTCCTTCCTCTCTCTCTCTCTCTCTCTCTCTCTCTCTCTCTCTCTCTCTCTCTCTCTCTCTCTCTCTCTCTCTCTCTCTCTTTCTCTTTCTCTTTCTCTCTCTAATCTTTCTTTCCTTCCTTCCTTGCTTGCTTCCTCTCCTCCCTCCCTCCTTTTCTTCCTTCCATCCTTCTTATCTTTCTTTCTTCCCTCCCTCAGTTTTTCTTCTTTCCTTCTTCCTTCCCTCCCTCTTCCTTTCTTTCTTTCTTTCTTTCCCTCTCTCCCTCCCTCCCTTCCTTCTTCCCTTTTTCCCTTCCTTCCTTCCTTCCTTCCTTCCATCCTTCCTTCCTGCCTTCCTTCTTACCTTCCTTCCTTTCTTCTTTTTCATTTCTCCCTCCTCTCTCCCTTCCTTTCTCTCCCTCTCTCTCTTTGAACATAGCTCATTATTTCTCACTGCATAACATAATAAAAAGTTCTGAGCTTGGGCTGGGAGTTTGGCCTAGTGGTGGAGTGCTTGTCTAGTATACATGAGAAGTTCTAGTCCTCAGTACCACATACATAGAGAAAGCCAGAAAAGGTGCTGTGGCTCAAGGGGCAGAGTGCTAGCCTTGAGTTCAGCCCCCGGACTAGCAAAAAAAAAAGTTCTGAGCTTACTAAAGTTATGAAATTAAGCCTCTGGTTTCCTCTCTAAGCTCATGCATGTTACTTTCTTTGAATTACTTTGAGTTTATGAACCTTGTTAGAAAAGAACTCTAAAGTACAGTATCTGTTCTCTCAAATACTAATGTAAACTTTTAACGTCCTTTCTTTCTTTCTTTCTTTCTTTCTTTCTTTCTGTCTTTCTGTCTTTCTGTCTTTCTGTCTTTCTTTCTCAAAAGGGCTTACATAAGCCTTATGGAATTTATGGCAAGTCAGAATGCTTAAAGGCAAGTATAATAATAATTAAAGTAAGAATAAGTAAAAATATATTCTGAATATTAATAGTAGGAATAACCCTTAGTGTAACTGGGAGTATAAAAAAGATCTGATTGACTCAAATTGAGTTTTGCAGAAGTTTAAAGATAAATTAATTAAGATTCGATGACTCTGAAAAAATAATTATCTACAATTTTTAATTTTTATTTCTTTTATTGTATTTTATTGTCAGCATAATGCATAGGAGGTTACAATTACATTTGTCAGGTAATGGGTTCATTACTTCTCGAACCTTGATACGACTGCTCATGTTTATTTCCCCATTTTCCTCTCCCTAACCCCCTCCCAATCATCTTGTTTTCCCCTTTCCTTCCCTATTTCAAATAAACAAATAAATGTATATAGAATGTACCAGGTAATAATTTTAATTTACAAATTCTGTAATTTTTCTTTTAACTCTAAAAGAGTATCAACTGACTTTCTACACAAAATTTCAACTATATAGCCATGATTTTTAAAAATGGCATCATTTTGATGTTTTATAGCCACCGAGATTTGGGTTATCCTCCACTGATTTCCAAATATAAGAAAAACAGATGATTATCTCTCAATATAAAATTACTTAAGGGAAAATTGGACTGTCATGAGATATGTTACTAAGTGGTTTGCTAAGGCTTGTGTGACTGCATATTCTAGTGTGCTACTCAAGGAACATCATGGAACTGGATATATTTTTGGCTTTCAGAAATAGAAAGTTCCCCTGGACAACCATGCTTAGTAAAGAACTCAGTATCAGACACTATAAAAATAAAGTGTTGGCTTAAATAAACCAACCAACTCTAACTGTGGTTATTTCCTTTTAAACATGCGAGGCAATGTTATAGTTTTCTTTTTCTATGTGGCCAGCATTGTTCCAAGCCTTTTGTCTTATGCAGAGAGCTTCAGTGCAGAGATGGGTGATACTATTTCCCTGTGGTCAGAGGCAAACAGAATATCCAGAGCTCTGTAATGACCAGAAATAAAAACACAGCATAGAGACACCAGATATATTTGGTGAAGTTTGATCACGCTTAATTATGCCATATGACAGAATGATAGAGGATAGAAACTTGTAGCAAGTCAGGTCTAAGCCTATGGCATGGCTCTGTCATGCTAACTAAAACTACAATTTGTGAATGTCAGTCTTATCTGTACAATGGAAACAGCAGTGCCTAGCATGGTATTGTTATGAAAATACAATTGATGTCCATGACTTACACAGCAGCCATTGAGTGCATCAAGATTGTTGGTCTCACAGTCAACATCATGAATCACTTACATCACTGAGAATGACACTGTGTGACTATGTCTGTGTATATCGATGTATATAATGATATTTATGTGTGCGCATAATTTTTATTATATAATCATCTGTATTATATATTTGTATGTAACTTCAGTGATATACTTTATGTATAGTATATGAAGGTGCACTATTTAAAAAATAGTTTCCCCACTCCAGTTTTGATTAATGGAAACTTTCATTTCCTAATTTTTTTAAAAGAGGGAACTTTAAATAAATCTCCAACATTTCCTAGGCTGAATAGGCTATCCTAACGGCAGAAAAGCTGCCTTCTCTAGCAAAGCGCCCTGAATTCTTATGTCTACCTCATAGATTACAACAGGTGTCCAATGTAGCAGAGTACACCTTTGACTTGAAAGTGTATCTCTGTGGGCATGCACAGAGAAACGCCTGTGTATTTTATTTCCAACTTTCTAATTTTGTTGCTTCATGATGGCTCCAGCTGGAAGCAACAGTTAACAGTTGGCTTAGAGGGTTTAAAGTCAGTTTTAAAGTATTTTTAGTTTTTATTCATTTTCATTCACAAAATTCATTGATAAGCAGAAATATTATTGACTTTATTACTACATTCCAATTTTTGGCTGGATTCTCTCATTAGGTGTTGGATGGACAAAGACTAATGATTACTAACAAAGCTAGTGTACTTGATTAGTATAGGATTGCCGTAAGTTTCATTAATAGGACCTATCCCCATAGACCACTTTAGTAGGCTCTCAAAAATCTCTACTACAACAAGCTTACACCAGAGAATATACCACATAGCTATTTCTAGACATAATTTCCCAGTGAGGAATGGAGCAAATGACTTGAATTCACCTTGCTATTTCAGTGCTCTGGGAAGTCAAATATTATGTAATATACCGGTCTTCCCAGAAGCTCTAATTTTGTATATCCTGTCTATCTGAGAAGCCTAACAATAATAAAATTCCTTATTACATACTTTATTTGCCGAAGTTTTCTACTTTCAAATGTTCTAAAATATCCCATCCTGTATCTACTTTCATTTAAGCAGATATTATCTCAGATTTCTTGATTAAGCAATGGGATCAAAGTGAGCAGGAGAGAAAGAAAAGAAATAGGCTCAAAATGTGACTATGATTCTATTACAGATGTGATTGAATATGAAATGAATTTGTAAACTTCATAACATTTGCATTTGTTTTCACTTTTTAATTTACTTAGGACGCATTTTCTAGATGTTATGACCTATTTTTCAATCACTTTTCTGCTGAGTCTTATTTAGTGAATAATGTCCATATACTTGAAGTTTACTGTAACAATGTATTTGCAACAAAATATAAGTTAATTATGATATCACAGTTTGGTGATATAGTGCTTTTTTTTTGCATATGAGACCCTGTATAACAAATCATTCTACAATGAATGAAGAGTTAAATTATATATGGAAAACCTGACTCATTTGTTGTATATTTTATTTATATTAATTTTGGAAAAATAAATCTTTTCATATAAGAGGAACTTTATGGATGTTTCCATGCATTTTGATTTCTTTGTTATTAATATTACTCCAGTAACACTGAGTAACATTTGAACAATATTTTAATATGTATATTTTATCCAAACACTCTGTGATCCCACAAACCCATTTTGTCTTCAGTCACTACAGATGCCCAGTGTGGTCCTGGTAGAGACAGCTGGTTAATGCTCAGGCTCAAAGCAGCAGGGAAGCTGGGTAAGGAGATTGCAAGAAATTGGTTCTCCCATGGCTCAGTAGGATTCTTTTCCTGTGTTCTACAACTGGAGATTGAAACTCTAGGTAAATGAGCCTGTGAGTTTTTGAATCACATATTTAGAAATAGTAGATCTTCACAAAGACCAATGCTTTGCAATGTTGACCCTTGCTTTCACCTTGAACCAGCACAGAACAACTCATAAAACACAGACTGTAATTATCACACAACCAAATGCTGCATTTCAAATCAAGTTAAACTCATGGGAGAAAAGAAAATAATGTTTGTACTACATTTCCCTAGGATTTCAATAATTGGACTGCTTACCTAATTGACTTTTTATTATTGTTGCAAAACATATTAAACTAAGATTGATGTTTTGCTATTATTTTGTACCTTTTAATTTTCAAATTTATCAACATCTGCCTATCCTTGAAACAGATACATTTCCCTAGGGAATTAACACTGAGGCAATTTATGAGAGTTATTCAAGGTCAAGCATAATTTCAGTGAATGTGGAGGCATATCAGGATTTCTGAAACTCTGGAGAATGTTACCATATTCTATTGGCTATACATTATATATTATCTTTGTAGTTATTTACTAATATACAGTTTTTACTTTTGTATTAAAAGTATATTTGAATAGTACTATTCATAGTATCATTATAAAGTAACAATTTAATACAATAACAAAAGGCTTTCTATTTTTCTTTTTTCTTTTTGGGGGGATGGGAGCAGGGGAATCAGGAACTCACATACAATTTTTCAACAGTTGGAAGGACCATTGTTTGATTAAAGAATCTTCTTGGAAATGACACTGTGGTTCAAAGTGATAGAGCACTAGCCCAAGCTGAAGATCCCAGGGATGTGACCATGCTCAGAGCTCAAGCCCCATGAACAACAAAAAATGAAAATAAACAGAGAAAGAAAAAATATTTTAAATCTGTATTTGTTTAATTGCACATGTTCAGATGTGCTTTCAAGTTCTTGTTGCAAGAAAATGGAGTCAGTATTTCAAGTGTCTATTGTTCTTCTAGTACATTGTTGAGTCTGGTCATAGATAATGCTTGTCAGTTGTAAGCCAGACTGTATAGTAGGTAACTTTAGTTTTTATGCTTTTATCATTTAGGAATTTTAAAATACAATATGCCAACACTCTCAGCCAAAATTTTTGGTAATTTTATTTGTTTTTGTTTTGGTCTGTTTTAGAGTTCTTATGCCACAGCAGTGCATCTTATGCATACTGTCTAATAATACTTGTGCTTGAATTTTAATGTAATTTGAATTGTTGAAATGCAGAATTTTGTAATATAACAATAACTGCACTTTTCAAATACTTATTTGATATTTCATATTTCCTCTATTTTTTGACATAACACTTTCAAAAATCCTTAGAGTTGTGTGACTATGCATTTGGAGAAACAAAATGAACAGATTAGGTGTTCACCCATTCCTCTTACATTGATTGAATTTAAATCCTAAGTCTATTAGAATTCATTATCTATTTGAAATTGGATGCTTTGTTTAACCTCAGAATAATTCAGCTGTCTCAAATATAAAGTAAAAGTAGACAAGATAGGGAATTCATAGGTTTCTATAAGATTGAATAAAACATTATGTAATGAATGAAATGCATTTTTCTGCTATTATGACTCCATATGTCAAAAATTAAACACAAGCCGGACTTGGTGCCTCATGCCTGTAATGCTAGCTATTAAGGAGGCTGAAATCTGAGGATCAAGGTTCAAAGCCAGCCCAGGGACTAAAGCCCGTGAGACTCATCTCCAATTAACTACTAGAAAACTGGAAGTGGTGCCATGGTTCAACAGGTAGAGTAATAGTCTTGAGGTGAAGAGCTCAGGGACAATGCCCAGATCTAGAGTCCAAGCCCCATGACCAGCAATAAAAAAATATGCAACTCTTTTATTCATTTAAATGTTTAAATTTAACATATTATTTCTATGTTGCTGATGACAATCTAGGTCCTTACTGCATTTCTGAACACCTGCCAAAAGTAGTCCTGTTTGCACAAACATTTGTGGAACCTTGCTGAATTTCAGTTGAGGAACTTCATAACTGAAAAAGTGAATCATATACTGTCTTCAAGGATGCAGCTCAAGTAAGGAGAATGAAATAAGTAGAGGCTCATAATTATTATAACCAGAGAGGATTAGGAGCACATATTTAAAAGACATATGTTCCCTGTAAGGGTTTAGAGGACAAATAAAAACTCACTTGGTAAAGTCTATTGGTAAAAGAAGGGATCCCAGAAACAGAGATAAGCTTCTGTAAGGATGGAGTGCCAAGACAGAGAAAAAAATAGAGACAAGCTTCTTTAAGAGTGCACATAATAATGTAAGTAGAAAATTGACTCTTTTTTCTTAAAATATTTGCAACATCCTTTGAATTATTTCCTACCATATACACAATGCAGTATGTGACATACTATCATGGTATACTGGTTGCGATTATTTTTAGAATATTTTAAGTAATCTGAGAAAGTGATGAGTGATGTTATCTGAAACATCTGATTTAATTGAAGCATGAAGAAGCATGATAATCAGAGTAGAATCCAGGTATCCCTACCTGATGCTTTGCTACTCATTTGACAGAATAAAACAATGCTATAGATTCTAGTTTACTATCATAGATAATCTATGCATACTCTGATATAATAGGACCAAGTTTTTAATAATCTGATAAAGAGAAAGGAAAAATGAATACATATTTCTATCTAAATATTAAAGAGAATGCTTTGGTTACTTTAGTCATGAATAACAATCAGAATCAAATAATGGATACTACTTATGACTTATGTTACCTTTTAATTGTTCTTTACTTTAAAAGGAGCTTTCCTTTGGAAATTAATAATTTTCATATGGAATGCCTTTGAGAAAATCAAAATTAAAGTATATAATTTCAATGAGAACTAAAATAGAATCTTTAATTTCATTTATATGTATTTGAATCTAAAGTCTAACCATTAATCCTTACTTTAAATTATTAAGCTAAATGATATTAAATAAATGAAGGTGTTTGAGGAACAATTTCATATATATATATAGTGTTTTCTGTCCAACAAAATAAGCATTTCTAGTGGAATCTAATATACAAGCTCTCTTCTGTCAATTTCAGTATTTTCTGGTTCTTTGGGACTGAAAATTGTATTTTTAAAAGATGAAAATATTTTATAAAGGGACTTGAACCCCATTAATTACTTGGAAATATATTATAAGTATTTAAAATGATTTGCAATATATAAAAATAAAATACACAAAATATTATGAATATATACTAAATATAATAATTATTCAGTTATCCTATCAATGAAACACCACTTGAATCATTTTCAAGCATATAGTTCAGTAATATTTTTATAAGTAAATACTGGATAAATTACAAATAAAAGCTAAGCAATGAAAATTAGTTGTTAATCTCTGATGGAATTCAACATTACTCTTTTCCTGTTATGGTTTTATTAGATTATTTCACTTGACTCTTTCCTTAGTAACAATTTACTGAATATATTTGGATAATTATTGAGGGGACAGGTGAACAACATATTTGCCATTCTTTATTAAATATGCCTCTGATTGTGTGAACATGTGTTGTCTAGTTCATTATGAAACTATTCTGTAGGCAGAAAGAAAAATTTAAAAAATCCATCTCTAAAGGACAACCCCAAACTCTTAAAGAGAGCAACCGATATTTAACTATTTTAATAAGCCAACACTCTAATTTTAAAGACACCAAAACAGATTTGTTGTACCATGTTCATCCAGGAAAGAGAAAAAAAAGTCTAACTGAATGAGCAACAATTTTCCAATTTGTTAAAGACTTTTGACAGACTTAAAAAAAGAAACAGATTCTTAAATGTTAAGGAAAAAACTGAGAGCAACAGTTTTTAAACCTCTGACACAATCACTAGGAAACAGATTCTGTTAGTTTCAAAGAAGTTGGAAATGATCTTTACTTTTCAAATATGCTGACAGTCATAGAGTAATAGATATTTAAAACTTGGGAATTGTTGCACACATTTAAAATTTTTACATGAGTTCTCTATGGTGATGAAAAGGCTGTGTTCCTTTTTTCATGCATACTAAAATATATATTTTAAGTCACGATTCATACATATTAGGAACATTCATACTCAAGGGAAATAGCCACTGAGCCAAGGGAATCTCTCCCTATGACAGTCTACTCCATAGACCCACCTCTTGGTAACAAGAACAGAGACTCTCTTTCTTCCTCTCCCTCCTTCTTTTCCTGTCTTTCTTTTAGTATTATAGTTCAGTAAGACAAATCTAAGGCTATGCTTTGAAGACATGATGTTCCTTGCCATCACTACATTTGTTCCAGCTATACAGAAGGCAATATCGACTTGCAAATACTTCTTGGGTATTATATGCATTTGTGTATTAATAGGATGCTCTGTGGGAAAGATAGGAACTACATGAATATTTATTGAAACTGGAGTCTCTTCTACTGCAGCTAAAACATGCTGTTGAGATAGATGCCAATTTGCAAGATCAGTCATAACTGCAAGATATTACATTTGCTTTTAATGGAAAGTAAGACTCATATTTTCCCTTTTGTTTTGCTTTGAGGTTATTTTCTTTCTTTCTTTCTTTCTTTCTTTCTTTCTTTCTTTCTTTCTTTCTTTCTTTCTGTCTGTCTTTCTCTTGCTTGATTGCTTGCTTGCTTGCTTGTGGAACATGGGGCTTGAACTCTGGACCTGAGCGCTGTCAGTGAACTCTTCAGCTCAAGACTACCGCCCTAGCTCTGGGCCTGTGCTTTGTACCTGAACTCTGCAGCTCAAGGCTACCACCATATCCCTTGAGTCAGAGCCCCACTTCTGGTTGTCTAGTGGTTAATTGGAGATAAGAATCCCAGGGTCTTTAGTGACTGGGCTGGCTTTGAACCTCGATCCTCAGATCTGAGCATCCTGAGTAGCTACGATTATAGGCGTGAACCACCATGTTCGGCCCTTCCTTTTCTTTATCATTTATTTACATCCCAAAACAGGAAGTACAGGGCACAGGGAAGTATATTCTCTTAAAAATGAAGGCCTAAGATTCAATGGCGGTTCATACCTGTAATCCTAGCTATCCATAAGCCTAAAATCTGAGGATCAGAGTTTAAAGCCAGTTAGGAAAGTTTGGGATATACTTGTCTCCAAATAGCCACCACAATCTAAAAGTGAAGCTAAGGTTCATGTGGTAGAACATTAGATTTGAGCACAAAAAGTTCAGGGACCATAGTTCAAGTCCCATGCCTGGCACCAGGGAAAGAAGACAAGGAAGAAAGAAGGAAGAGGGGGAGGAGGAAAGAAGAGAGAGAGGGAGGGAGGAAAGAATAAAGGGAGGGTGGGAAGGTGGGAAGGAAGGTGGGAAGGAAGGAGGAAAAGAAGCCTCTTTCTGTGCTACCTGAAGATCAATTTCCATCCTAAGTATCTTCATTTCAATAAAAGAGGCAGTGCTTAATATATATAAGAAAGGAAACTATCTTTTAAGTCAGTGAAGTTGATTATTTATGAAATATTAGCTATCCTTTTTGAATTTAAGAGTAAATTGGAAATGGCTATCAGATAACTAATCCTCTCCCCCTCACAACCAAACAAACCAATCACTAAATGGGCTAGGGAACTAAAGAGAGATTTATCAAAAGAAGAGATTAAAATGGCAGAAAAGCATATGAGAAAATGTTCATCATCCATGGTCATAAAAGGAAATGCAAATAAAAACAACCCTAAGATATCACCTTACCCCAACTAGAATGGCCAAGATTTTGAACTCAGAAAATGACAGATGCTGGCAAGGTTGTGGAGAAAAAGGAACCCTACTGCACTGCTGGTGGGATTGTAAGCTAGTTCAGCCACTCTGGAAAGCAGTGTGGAGGTTTCTTAAAGAACTGAAAATTGACCTTCCCTACGATCCTGCCATACCACTTCTGGGCATCTACCCTGAACATCATAACCCAAGATATGATAGGGACACCTGCTTAGCTACATTTATTTCTGCACTATTCACAATAGCCAGGCGATGGAAACAATCCAGATGCCCTACTGCAGATGAATGGATACAGAAAATGTGGCATATATATATATATATGTACAATGGAATTCTACATAACTAACAGACAAGACAAAATAATGGCATTTGCAGGGAAGTGGATGAATCTAGGACGAATCATGTTGAGTGAGACAAGTCAAGACCAAAGGAACAAAAGGCGCATGGTATCCTTAATATGTGACTACTAGATCCAAACAGTACAAGAGCGAGGATTAAAAAGTTGCATACCCAATGCTATAGACATGGTACTGGAAATATAAACATAACTACATAGACATAAACACTTATGACTCTATAGACATAATGTTTTATTACATATGTATCTATGACATACAAACCATCCACCTAATTTTGATTATGTTCTAAAATTTAAGTGTCAGTGATTGTATATAGAGATTACCTTCTTGAATACTTGTTTGTTAAATATGTCATTTGAAATATGATGTAAAAGTCAATGCTAATACATTCTTTAATAAAAAATAGCATAAATATAGCAACTTTAGAATCTTCAATGCTTGAAGAGATTGAATATGGAAAAGTAGGATTTATCCCTCAAGTATTCTTTTTCTAAGTTATTATATATTTACAAAGACCTTTCTTCTGTGACTTCTCAATAGAAATATATTAGATAATGAGGATAGAAAGAAGTATGAAACAGTTTAAATTGAAAATATACACAATTTATTGTTTATAAGTTTCTTAACCATTAAAAAGATGATGTCCTATTATTTGTGATGATATGGCTAGAACTGCAAGACAGTTTATAAATATAATAATCCAAACACAGAAGTCAAATATTATGTGATCTTATTGATATGTGGAATTTAAACAAATTTAATTAGCAGGAACATGTAGAGTGATAGCTATCAGAACTATAGGGCAAAAATTGTTGGAGATATTGGTCAGGGAATATAGAAGATAGAATTCTTATCAGATAGGAAGCATGAATTCAAATGATCTATTATACAACACAGTGACAATTGCAGAATGCATTGTACTCTTGAAAATTGATGAAAAACAATTTTGTGCTTGATATACAAAATCCAATAGTATGTAAGATTATCTAGAAAGATAGATATATTAATATGTTATATATAAGCTTTACTTTTCATTAAAAGTCTTATAATATGCCTGGGTAAACATAATATTCATCATTATTTTCATCCATCATTATTTTCACAATCAAAGCCACTTGAGAATAGAAGGTAAATTTTGAGAAAATAATGAAGTTAAATGAAAATGCTTATCATTTACAAGTTACTGACCATCACATATTTTAGATGCAGTTCTCTCATGTTCACCATATTGTATCTATCTTTCAGATGATGAGCTTTTACTTCCAGGAGATAAATTATGTCTTAGTAAATGCAGAACCTGTAGATAAATTACAAGTCTACTTGCCTCTATTTATCAACTTGATTGAGTTGAGAAGTGCCTAGGAAATAAGTAAATGATAAGTTTGGATGTGTTTGTGAGACCCCCCCCCCCGTAGAGGATTCAACAGAGGGCAAAAATGCAAATCACCAATCACAGGGGCTGAGAACCCAGCGGGAATCCAATTGCATTATGAAATTGCTGAACAGAGTACAGGAATTCTCTCTGCTTCCTGACCATTGTGATATGGGCTCTTCTGCTCCATCATGCTTTTCTAATCATGGATGACTGAAACTGCTGAAACCATAAGCAAAAAGAAATATTTCATCCCATTAAATTGTTATATTTCGGTATTTATTCACAGTAACAATCTCAGAAAAGAGAAAAATAATACTAGAAGTGGGGTGTTGTGTTTACACAATAGTAACAATTAGATGCCTTTGGAACTAGTTTGTGGAAGAAAATTAGAAAACTTTGGAGAAGCAAGCTAAAGGAAACATAGATTAATGTAAGCAGAGTTTTATAGCCAGAATGTCAACTGGAAAATGGAAAGAAAATATTAAATTCTTAAGGTTCACGTAGGAATGTGGACTCTATTGGGAACAGAAGCCATTCAAATTATGTAGCAAAGAACTTCTCAACATTATATTTATTTATTTACTTTTAATTTTTATTTTGTGGTCATGGGACTTGAAATTGGCCTGTTCTCTGTTCCTGAGCTCTTCAACTCAAGGCACCCAACCCTACTCCTGGTCCTGGGCATTGTCCCTGAGCTCTTCATCTCAAAGCTACTGACCTACCCTCGATCCAAGCCCCACTTCCCATTTTCTAGAGGTTAATTGGAGATAAGAGTCTCAGGTCCTTTTGTGCCCAGGCTGTCTTTGAATCTTGATCCTCAAATCTCAGTCTACTGATTAGCTAGGATTACAGGCATGAGCCACCACGCCCGGACTTCTCAACATTTTGTCTGTGCCTTTTGATTTCATGGAAGACTGAACTTAATGGGGAATGACTAATTAATTTGGCAAAGGAAATTCCAAGGCCGCTTATCAATAAGTCTGTTACTTTGGTTTGTTGGCATTTAGCCAAGTTTATAGTGAAAATTAAGGGGGAAGTGGGGAGAGACAGAAGAAGGAGAGTATGATAGATTGTTTAGAAGGAAACCAACTAAATATGGAAAATTGTATCAGAGTAATCTTACCCTAGCCAACACAATTTCTGTGTGGGATTGTCTATTCATATCAAAGACTTCCTCTTTAGAATAGAGCAATGTTGGTTAACCCTGGTTCCCCAAGTTGCCTAGGAAAGTGTTTCCCTTCAATCAAAGATCCAATCACTCCAAGGCCACTGCAGCTGTGATTTCAGGAACTAAACTACTACTCATGTGGAAAAATATTAGTATCATGCACTTGATGCTGGTGTGGAAGGTATATAGAATGTAAGAGTTATAGGGTAGAGGAGGCTTCCATGTGGATTTCAAAGGGAAGAAGGCTAAGTAATATGTGTTTCTGCAGGAATCTCCTGAAGACTGTGTTTCCTGAAGCTATGTTTGTGATGCCAGTGAAGCTACAGAGACCCAAGCTTTCAGGAAAGCTGTAGGTAGAGAGTAGAGCCAGCCCAAGGAAAAGTCTGTGTGAGATAGAAAAGGCCAAGCTCTAACAGAAAGGCTACTCAAGCTCCTGAGAGCTAACATCACATGTGATGTGCCACATACATGGTGCGGAGCTATAGTTTAATGTTTGTCCAACTTGGGATACTTTTCCTTTGATCCAAGCTCTCTATTTATTCTTCTGTTCTTCTCTTATGTAATGGAAGTGATTACTTTATGCCATTTCATTTTTGAAATGGATAACTTCTTTCTTATTTTAAAATCTACAGTTAAGAACTTCTCTTGAGTCTTACAGACTATGAACTTTTGAAAAATTTTAGGATGAGTATCATTCTGGCTTTGAACAGGGAGCCTCAGATGCCAACCTTGTAGAATTGCAGCCATGCATTACCAGTACCTGGTTGAGAACTGAATACATTTTGCACTATGAGATATTTAGAGCCACGAGTGGAATATAGCATGATTTAAGCATGTGTTTGCATATCAAATTGGCAAGGAAGGAATTTTTTTAAAGCTAGTCCTGGGCTTCAGCTCGGGGCCTGAGCACTGTCCTTGAACTTTCTCATGGCTAGAGCTCTACCACTTGAGCCTTAGCATCATTTCCACCTTTTTTTTTATGTATGTGGTATTCAGGAATTGAACCTGGGTCTTTGTGCATGCTAGGCAAGCACTCTACCACTAGGCCAAACTCCCGGCCCAGGAATGGATTTTTAATGGTTCATGTTACCAAATATCTTGGTTTAAGCACTGACTGAAGACATTCACAGTGTGTCAGTGCCCTTTTCTAAGTGACACTATTAGCATAGGTTAAAGACCCAACTGTAATGAAAGAAAAAAAATGAGAAAGCCAATAGAACAGAGTTGTTTTCTTTCTGCTTCCTGCCTGCAGGGATCTAAGTTTCTCTGCTCTGCTACCATCTCCTCACACTCAAGAACTGAAAATTATGAAAACTATGAGCTAAAAGAAGTACTTGCTTCTTTTAAAAATAATTGGCCATTTACTGACACCTTGAGGAAAAGTCTGACCAATACATAGCTAAATGCAATTGATTCTTATTGGTCTGTGATTTGAAGCTTTTGTTAAAGTAATGAGACTCATAGTTGAAATACGAAACCACTATTGGGAATATATGACATACTCATAAATCTGAGGGAAAGTTATAGAAAGGAAAGCAGTGAGAAAAGAAAGATTATAGTTATCCTTTAGAAAATAAAATTCACAAATTCAGAGCAAAAAAAGATACAGAGAAAATACTTAAAGGTGAGATTTGAGATTTTGTGCTTACAAGTCGTGATGTCTTTCATTTCATAATATTAAGTGCCAGCATATATCTCATTTTCAGACAGAGGCATTTAATAGGATAAAATAATCTCTCAATCTTATCTGTAGTATTACACTGGCATGTAAAATGTTATCTACTTACAGGAATTAAATACTTTATGAATATGAATGAGACACTGAATAGCAGACTTTGGCATTGAGAGGAGGGAATTTCAATGATTCTACACCACAAACTCTTTGAATTTATTTTCTATGTATGCATGTAACAGAGTAGTATTCATCTTAGCAAACCTTGAAGCAAATTGTTCTCAATTAATTTTGAACCAATTAAGTATTGTTTTAACTGTGAAACAATATGAATTTATTTTTGTTAAGATATCAGAAACTGTCAGATTAGATCTCTAAAGTGAATTGCAACTAAATTGAATCATTTAGATAATTTCAGTAATAAAATTATTATTTTTGTAACATTTTATTGAAAAAATAAACTACACTTACCGAATACAAATGTGCACAACAATAGGAAGTTAAAGGGTATGTGTTCATTTGTTTAGACCAATCTTTTGGAAAATTATGGAATTTAACTGCTCCTAAGCACTTTCCAATCTAAATCACCTCTACTCTCTCTAAAATAATCATTACTCTGATTTAAATCTCTTAAATTTCTAAAATATACCTTTATATTTATTACCCAGGTTGCAGGCACCATATTTTATTTAGCCTTGCCTATTCTTTTTTAATTTAAAGAGTGCATAAATCACTTTCAATCTATAATCACTACAAGTCCTTGATTTTTCTGACAGTTTATTTGTAAAAGTGCTAGGGACTAAGCATCTAGAGTCTGATAGTCTGTGTTTTTTCTGATTCAATGCTTGTAGTAAATGGCACGTGTTTTCTGTCCTCTTTAATTTCTGCAAGTTGGCAGATGGATTCAGAGACTGAATCACACTCATCTCCACCCTCTTGGCAAGAATATGGGCAGCATTACATTCTTTTCACAAAAGGTACATAATGTCTGGTTGCCATTCTTTGGCAATATCATTAGTACACCCCTTTTCTGGTAGTTCATCTTTTAATATATTCATTTAAAGAACTGTATGAAGAGATTTCACCCACATTTATTTAGCCATGACAAAATTCATATAAGAACATTTACCTCAATTGAGTAAACAGAGTAGATGCTATGTAGCTCCTCATTTATTTGAAAAATTTTGAAATTTATTTGAAAGATCAGGAGGATCATAGTTTGGAATCAGCCCAGGCCAATAAGTCTGTATGTTTGTTTCCAAAAGAACCAGATAAAAGGAGCCGGTGTGAAGATAGGCCTCAAGTGGCAGTATTTTATATACATACATTCCTGGACACACACACACACGCACACACACACACACACACACACACACACACACACACACAAATAATAAATGGTTTGTGCATTTTTAGGATGAAGCAAGTCACTATTTATATTTTCTAATTACTTGGCACATTTGTGTTATTTTCATGCATGTTTCCAAAATATAATGTATCTTGCCTTCCACAATTTCATAGACTTTTCCTTATTTGCAACCTCTCTTTTCAAGAGTGTCACTAAGTCAATTTTGAGGTTCTGATCTTCAGTCTGTTTCTGCTCCTTGTCCTATAAAATGGACAAGCCAATTTAAGTTTCAGCTATTCTTAAACTGACCCAACTAAATTGTTGAATGAAAACATCTGAATTATTCTGTGATTATCAAAGCTAACTGGGGCTGCAAATCTTTCTAATTCTTCCTCCCACCAATACTTAAACTACTTAAAAGCCTGTGGGTAGCAGTGGTTGTCCTCAGAATCTCCTAACAGGCTATCATAAGACACCTTACAACATAGTTTTGTTGTAATCATTGTGTCTGGGTTTCTGCTATTGTGACCTTGCTAATGTTCAGAGGAACATTGGAACTACTGTTAGTCCTGCTTACGACCACAGTAGTGGTCCACCTTAGGTCCTAGAGTTATTTAAAAAAAAAAAAGACTTCAGCTTATAGCAGAAAAAAATGAATAGACATACATGTGCCAATAGACTCATAAATGTCATAGAAGCAGTAAAAATTAATTATTTCAAGCATAATTGGTATTTAATACACTGCAAAGTAAGGATGGCTAGATTCTGAGAGGAAATTCAATATTAATGTAAAAACTAACTGCAGTACCTACAGGGTCTTTATTTATGTGAAGGTGGTTAAGAGTTGTATTCTAAGAGATTTCCTGACTGTTTTCCAGGAAAGTTTCTAGCTTTCTACCTTCTCTTAGTAATTTTAGCAGAACCTCATCCTCAATTCCTGGGAACCACATTTCTCGAAAAATCATCAATGTGGCTTCTGTGTATGTAATACTTCTTCCTCTATGTTGTAATTTCAGAGTTTCAAGTGAGACATTATAGGATCATGTCTAGACTGCTCATGTAAGATCACACTCACAAAGGCCCATGTTCTCTTTATCTGTCTGTCTCTCTCATCTCTACTCTATCTCCCCACTCTTTATACATATAAGCAATAAAAACTTAAAGGCTTGAGGCTTTTCATTGTTTCTCTGCCAAGCAAAGCACAACTCTGTTTAAAGCTGAACCATGAAGGTATCTGAGTTCTGAAATCATTTTTTCTTTTTATTCTGCCAGTTTATTATTTATTGATTTGTTTTAGTATTATGCTTAGTTATACCACAGAATTTCCATTTAATGAAATAGTTTATGAATACAAGGAATCTTGATCAATGTCACTACTCCTTTCAACAATCATAGCCATCCCTCTCAAACCACTTCTTTTCTTAATTGTTAGTGTAGTTATTTACCATCTTCTCCTGTTCATTTGTCTGTCCCTCCCTACTTGGCCCCACTCCATTGCTTTCAAGTACTGATTTCCTGGGCTTTGACTTTGCCTCATTGAAGTATTAAATTATTTGATTTTCCTGGGACTCTTCCATATTTCAGCTAAGAAAATTGTATATACTTGCATATCATTTGATGTGTTTAATAGTTTTGGAGTTTTTTTTTTTTGCTAGTCCTGGGACTTGAACTTGGACCTGGGCACTTTCCTTGGGCTTTCTCAAGAACAATGCTTTGGGCCGCAGCAACACTTCCGACTTTTTCTGTGTTTATGGTACCAAGGAATCGAACCTATAGCTTTGGTCATGCTAGAAAAGCACTCTCCGTATAGGCCATGCTCCTGGCCCCCTAATATAAGTTTTATAGGATAATTCTAGTTTCCTCATATGAAGACAAACATGCAACCTTTGATTCTCTGGGCCTTATTTTATTTCACTTAATATAAATTTCCACATATATTCATTTCTTTACAAACAGTACAATCTCATTCTTTCTGATGGAAACATAGAATTCCATTTTGTGTATATATATCACATTACCTTGATCCATTTATCCACTGAGGGGCATCTGGGTTGATTCCTTATCTTGGCTACAGTGAATAGTACTGCATGAAAATGAATGATTTTTTTTGTTACCTGGTTTGTATTATTAATTGCTGAACTTCTGACCTATTGAAGATGACTTTTTCAATGTTATTAAATTCTTTTCTTTATTAGGTGTTAAAGTACAGCCACCAAATCACAGAAGAATATTCATTAATCTTAAATTCTCAAACACTGATGAGAATTCTCCAAAAATATATATCCTGAGTAAATTAAAGGACAAGATAGTTAAAATTGCAGTGATTAATTATAGTTCTTAAAGTATTATGTCAGAATGAGAACATAGATTGTTAAAATATATAGATGCTTGTTAATAGCTAGAATTTACATTCTTTAACACCTTTCTTAAAAGACTTTGAAAATATTATCTCATTAATCCTCACAGGCTCTTTTCATTATTTTAAGAAATCACTGTACCATTAAATATTAACATCAATAGATTATTATTTCTTCTATCCATAATACCTTAATTGAGTATTATCTGTAGTATTCTCTGAGAGAGCAGAAAGCTTTTCTTTTAAGTATTTTATTATTTTATTGTCAGAATGATGTATAGAGGAGTTACATTTATATTCTTAAGTTAGTGAGTAAATTACTTCTTGAACATTGTTATCCCTTCCTATATTTGTCTCCCACTTCTCCTCGCCCCTCCCAAGTTATAGAGTGCATTTCAAATATATTGTCCTGTGAATAATGCTGTTACACTGGTTCATCATTTGTCCTTTGTCTTATCATCTTCTTTTCCCCTTCATTTCCTTGATTCAAATAAGCAAATGAATGTGTGTGCAATACACCGGGTACCAAATTCAGATACAGCAACAACAGTGGATAGAGCTTAAAGGAAAGAAAAATAGAAAAAATAATAATAAAAATAAAGAGTAAAGAAATAACTTCACATAGTACATCAAAACCTCAATCACATGATAAATCTCTTGTTTCCCTGTTCTAGAGTTCATTCCTCTAAGCCTCTTCCTATATGGCCATATGCACATAGCTTTCTAACTCTTTTGTTCTTCTGTGAGGAAAATCCTAGACAAATAATAAATATTATACATGTGGGAAACTATGGATCCTATGTTTCTTTGGGTCTGGATTACTTCACTTAACATCATTTTTTTCAAATCTTTCCATTCCCATAGACATGGGGTAATAGCTGCATAGAATCCCATTGTGTGTACATACCTCATGTTCATGAGCCACTCATCCACTGAAGGACGTCTGGGTTGCTTCCATATCTTAGCTATTGTGAATAGTGCTGCAATGAACATGGTCTTGTTTCAGGACATTTGGGTAAATGCCCAAATGTAGTAGAATTGCTGGGTCATAGGGGAGCTCTGTTTAATCTTTTGAGGAACAGTCACACTGTTTTCCTGAGTGGTTGAAGAAGTTTACTCTCCCACCAACAGTGTAGTAGGGATACGTTCCATACCTTCTATTTTATCACTATTGACATTATTTTATCCTTATTTAATATTTCTAATATTTCCCCAGATTTTTTTAGATTCATGGAAATTATCTTAATTCTTTTTAGACACTTCACAAGAAATGCCATTCTCTATTATATGATTCTCATTTCATATTTTTCAGTCACCTGGGCAACAGGCTCCCATGTTACTTATTTAGTTACATTAATTCATTTACATATTTTGTCTTTCATATAGGTTAGTTTGAAGATTTCTTGGGAAACACTTTTGAGTGGTTGTCTTTCCTTATTTTTTTAAATTATTATTATAAAGGTGACAGAGGGGTTCCAGTTTCATAAGTAAGGTAATGAATATATGTCTTTTTTAAAAAAATTGTCGTTCTTGGGGATTGAACTCTGGGCCTACGGCTGTCCCTGAGCTCAAGGTTAGAACTCTTTCATTTGAGCTACAGCACTGTTCTGTTTTTCTGGCAGTAAATTGGAGAGAAGTCTTATGATCATTGTGCCCAGACTTGATTTGAACTGCAATCCTCAGCCTCCTGAGTAGTTAGGATTACAAGTTTGAGACACCAGCACCCAGCATATATGTCTTTTTGAACAACAGTATTACGTCTTCTCTTGTTTTCTCCCAGTTTTTCCCTCCTGACCTGCCCCCCCACAAGTTATACAGTTCATTTTCAACATAGTATCACTGCTGCATTTGTTCAGACTTTGTCCCACCATTTCTGCGTTTCCCCTTACTCTTCCCCAAACCGATAAACTTACAAAATGTACAAGAAAAAAACATTTTTTTGCCAGTCTCGTTTTTGAGGTCAGGGCCTGAGCCCTGTCCTTGGACTTTCTCAAGGCTACAGCTCTACCACTCAAGTCTCAGCAACACTTCCAGGTTTTTTCTATGTATTTGGTACCGAGGAATCAAACCCAGGTCTTGATACATGCCAGACAAGCACTCTACCACTAGGCCAAACTCTGGGCCCGAAGAGAAAACATTTTTTTTTTTTGCCAGTCCTGGGCTTGAGCTCAGGGCCTGAGCACTGTCCTTGGACTTTCTCAAGGCTAGAACTCTACCACTTGAGCCTTAGCACCACTTCCGGCTTTTTTCTATGTATGTGGTACCAAGGAATCGAACCCGGGTCTTTATGCATGCTAGGCAAGCACTTTAACCACTAGGCCAAATTCCCGGCCCCAAGAAAACATTTTTTAAATTAAAAAAAAAGTTAAAAGATACAAGAAAACAAAAATAGGAACAAAACAAAAATAACAACAACAAAAAAAACCTTTATTTTCATTAGTTGGAGTTCATTCCAATAAACATCCTTTTAAATGATCATATGCATGTAGCTATTGAGTCTTTTTGATCCTGTCCTAAGATTATCCAAATTTGGTCTCACTGTGTGAATGCCTACAGCCCTGTCTAATCCTGCTTAATTCATCATGTTCAAGTGTATTTTTTTGTCTTTTTTTAATTTTATTGCACAAGTCCTGGAACTTGAACTCAGGGCCTAAACGCTATCCTTGAGCTTTCTCTAGGCTAGTACTCTTCCACTTGAGCCATGACACCACTTCCCTTTTTTTTTTTTTTTATATGTGATACCAAGGAATCAAACCCAAAGTTTCATGGATACAAGACGAGCATTCTACCACTAGGCCACACTTCAGGTGCCTGTTTTCTTGTCTTTTACCATTCATTATGTTTAGTTGTATATTTTTAACCACATTCTAGCTACCACAAATGAGGGAAGCCATGCAAACTATGTTTCTTTGGGTCTGGCTTACTTTGCTTAATAAAATTTTCCCAAGTCTTTACATTTTCTTTTTATTAATACATTTTTATTGTAATTAATAGACGGGTTACATTATATTTACCAGATAGAAGGTGCATTATTTAACAAACATTGCTGCCCTTTCTCATGTTTTTATCCCCATTTCCCTCCCCACAAGTCTTTACATTTTCTTACCAATGGAATATCATTCTTCATGATGGAAGCATAGAATTCCATTATGTGTATGCACCACATTTTCTCAATCCATTTGGCCACTGGGAGATTCTGGATTGATTCTGTATCTTGGTTATCATATACAATGTTGGAGTGAGCATAGTTTTGCTGGTGGATTTAGTGTAGTCTTGTTTATGGTCTTTCTTTGTTTTGCTAGACTTTTAGCCAAAAATTTGCTATTTTATGACATTTACCTTGATCAGACTACCTTTAACTTTTTTGAAGTGGCTTCTAGGTCCTCACAATTCTTTTTGTTATTATTTTTCATATATTTTTATTGTACTCACAATTCTTAAACACCAATATGCTTTACTTTACTGATGACTGAAAATTAGGACCAGACACTGGTAGCTAATGAGGTCAGCAAGAAAGTCCTTGAGGCTCTTATCTCCAATTAACAAGCAAAATGCGGGAATAGAGTTGAGACTCAAGTGGTAGCAAGCTGGCCTTGAGCTAAAAATGACCAGGGGCCACACCTAAGCCATGAGTTCAAGTCCTAGGACTGGCAAAGAAAAGAAAGAAAGAAGAAGGAAAGAAGAAGGAAGGAAGTTAATCACAAGTATAAAATTGTCTTACATCTAAAATATTGCTCTTTACAATGCTATGTCCACATATTTTGTAAAATGTCAAGAAAGAAAAAAAGCACCAAAATCTATAGATTTCCACTAGTTTTCCAGTAGAAAAATACACCCATGTATAGTATAATCTCTGCTGTTACACCCACTCTTCAAGAAGTAGCACTCTACCCTTTAAAAAAGTACTCAAATGCTTTAAGTGCATTTCAGAGATGGAAATATTTCTGTACGTCTATGCATGTGAGTACTCCTGAGTTTATGTGTAAATATGTATATTCTGGGAAGATTTTCTTTTGAGAAACCTGACATGAATTCTAAGATTCTTGGTTCGTCAAGACCATGATTTGACATTAATTATGACATCTACTACTGCTTAGAGAAGAATTAATTTCCTGCCTGGCACCAACTATTCAGGCAGCAGAGATTTAATGAGCATGGTTCTAAGCCACCCTGGGCAGCAAAGTCCATGAAAGTCTTATCTCCAATTAACAGCCAAAAACAATATCAAATAAAGTAAAATATAACAAAAACCCAGAAATGAAGCCATGGATCTAGTGATAGATTGCTAACCTTGATTAATAATGCTCAAGGGGACAGTGCTCCAGCCATGAATTTAATCCCAATAGCAAACAAGCAAGTAGGCAGGCAGGCAGGCATGCAGGCATGCAGGCAAACAAGACAGCCAGCAAAGAAAGCAAGCAAGCAAGAAGAAAGAAAGAAGAGAAAAGAAAACAGAAGAAGGAAAGTAGGAAAGAAAAAAGTTTCCCTTAGAGAATGTCAATACATTTATAAGCTAGATATAGGCCATCATGTTTGCAGAATCAGTCAAAATGAATTAAATCATGATGTCAATAAATCAGCAGCAGTAGATACATCACAGAAGAATGAGGTTTTTTTTCCTTAAGCTAGCAAAACACTATTATCAAATCTTAACAAATTCTTCATTGCTGTTTTTATACCTTCCTCAAAGGCTAGAATTGTTTCATTGGCCTTCAAGTGAACAATATCATCAATGTAAATTCATTTATAGAAAAATTAATTGAACGTCATTTGACTTGAAGAAATACAAAATCTTAAATTATCAGTATAGAAATGAAATGAAAATTATATATGCATTCTTAGTTTACTGTATGAGTGAGAAATGAACTAAGGAAATGTAAAATCGAGGGGCTGTTTTTAGCCTTACTATAATGGAATTTTAAAGTGAGTATTGTACTTAAGTGGAAAATTTAACATCCATGTCTGTTTCAATATTTAGCTATGGCCTTATCATCTATAGTTCTCTTGAGTTATTATAATGGACTGACTAGAGTTATAAATGGTTGATCATATAAAATATTTAGTATTTTCCCCATCTCTCATCATTTTAGAAGTTTGCTCCTGCAAAAGTTTTGAGAGAATTGAATGACCATGAAGCTGTCTTCAGTTCCAGCTATAAATTTCATCTTTGATCAATCCTTGAATTGAGTTTGAAATAAAAGCTCATCATAAAAAGAAAGGGCTCCATAGGTTAGAATAGAAAATTAATTAGTAGACTAAAGAACAAGAAACAATTCCTAAAATTTAAAATTGTGCATAGAATAGGGCCTTAAGTTAATATATGTAATGATTTTAGGAAAAATAATTAATTAAAAGTATCCTTAAAAGTATTCATATTATCTGTTTACTTTTCACCCATCAATGCACATTGTTACAGTTTGTTATATTTTAATTTCATTCCAAATGGTTTTCTTATTTTATTGTCAGAGTAATGTATAGAAGGGTTACAGTTACATTCCTCAGGTAGTGGGTGCATTATTTCTCAAACACTGATACCTCTTCACATGTTTTAGAGCCCCTTTCTCTCCCCTCACCCCCTCAAAGTATTTTAAACATGTTTCTTTTTAAAAATAATACATTTTATATTCTTAGGTAAAATAATAATACTAGTAAAAAGTTTACCCTGGACACAGACATACTCCTACTAACAGGGGATATTTATTAGAAATGACTTATCTTTCAGAAACTGACTTGGTTAGAGAAACATTTTGTCTCTCTCTCTGTCTCTGTTTATCAGTCTTTCACACTTCTGGCAGTACTGGAGCCTAAACTCAGAGCCTTCCACTCCCTAGGCAGAAACTCTACCACTTTAGTTATGGTCACATTATATTCTGCTCTTTAGTTTTCTTTCTAAGAAATGTTATTGTCAATGTGAAATACAAAAGGGTTATAGTTACATAAGTAAGGTATTGAGTACATTTCTTTTTGAATATTGTTACACTCCCTCATTTTTCCCATATGCTGTGACTACTCCCTTCATTCATATTGTAAAGTTCATTTCCAACATAGTGTCTAGTGACTTTCACTGTTGCATTAGTTTACCCTTTGTTGCACCATTTCTGTGATTTCCCTTCCCTTTTCCATATCAGATAAATTTACATACCAGAAAGAAAAAAAGAACGAAAGAAAGAAAGAAAGAAAGAGAAAGAACTGCAAACAGTACATTAAAATAAATCCCTGTTTTCATTTCTTGGTGTTCATTTTGATAAGCTTCATTTTATATGGGCTTATTCACATAGCTATTGAGCTATTGTGATCCTCTGCTAAGAATATCCTACACATATTCTAGTTATTACAAATGAAGGAATACATGAAGCCTATGTTCCTTTGGGTCTGGCTTGCTTTTCTTGATATATTTTTTTTCAAGTCTTTAATTTCCTTATTAATGGGGTAATGTCATTCTTTCTCATAAAGGATAGAAATAGCATTGAGTATGTATACATTTTCTTGATCTATTCATCTATTGAGGGGCATCAGGGTTGGTTCCGTATCTTAGCCATAGTAAATAATACTACAATAATCATGATTGTGTTGGTAGCATTAGTGTAGCCTTGTTTGGGGTCTTTTGGGTAAGGGCCCAGGAGTGGGATGGCCGAGTCATACACAACCAATCAAAGAAAGGCTGGATAAGTGGGATTGCATTAAAGTACAGATTTTCTGCTTGGCAAAGGACATAGCTAGCAGATAAATATAAAGTCCATAGATTGGAAGAAGATATTTACTTGCTATACAACAAGGGCCTCATATCTAAAATATACTTAACGATCAAAAATTGAATCCTCCAAAACAAATCCTCAAAGAAACAACAATCCGTTCATAAATGGGCTAAAATCTTAAAGAGGCTTTTCTGAAGAAGGAATAAGAATGGCCAATGGACACATGAAGAAATGTTGAACATTTCTGGACACAAATTAAATGCAAATCAAAACAACATTGAGATTCCACCTCATCCCAGTTAGAATGGCCCTTATCAAGAAATTCAATAACAACAGATACTGGTGGGGATGTAGTCAAAGGGAATGTTTCTTGCTATTTGTGGGAATTTAAATTGGTTCACGCTGGAAAGCATTATGGAGGTTCATCCAAAGGCTAAACATAGGTTACTTTTCATAAAAGGTTTTTACTGATTTTGCTCAGACAGGCCTCCAAAAGCATCCTGTTCCTATGCCTTCCATGTAACTTGGACCACAGACTTGTATCCAGTGATTGGCTTATTTATAATGCAGATTCTCTGAGATTTGGCCTTGAATTTATGTTCTCTTATATTTGCTTCCTGATTAGCTGGGCTTATAGGCATTAGCCAGCATACCAAATTTACATTATTACATTTCTACTAAATTTTACAGCTATGATAAGATTAGAGCTAGTGTGTGGACCTGAATATAGAGAGAAACTGAGGCCTAAAAATTAGCTTCTAGAAGATGAGTAATAGAAATGATATGAAAGGGATTCATTGCAGTCTTTCTGATTCTGTCTTTTATCTTTTTCATTGAAACAATTTATAAAAATCTCTAGAAGACAGGACAAATATACCCACTTGTTGCATAACATTGAAATGGAGCCTATTATTAAATAGCAATGTACACAGACCAAAAGAAGAGAAAGGAATGGGAGGAGATCCTCATTTTTGAGAAGGTAATGCCACAGAGACATTATTTTGTTGGAAGTACCTGTATAAAAATTATTCCCATGCTTATTTGATTCTAGCAATAATGTGGTTGTTTGAATTTGGGACAAAACACAGATTCATGGAATTCCATATATGCAGAGTTGTTATGCATAGAATTGAATGTATAATTTGAGGTTTAAAAACAATGGTCTCTAATTAAATTTAAAAAGACTTGTGTTCTCATGTGACTCACAATTGTGAACTTTAACCTTCATTTCACTTCTCATTTGTAGAGGCCATATGTTTTCATTCGCAACTGAGAGCAACACAAGAAAATCTTAGGTTTGGCCCGCAACCATGCAATTATGGGTGTTTTCTATGTGCTTGTCTCTATGTAAAACTGAAAGCCATACGTCTGTCTCCTCAATTTCAACTTGGCAGTACATATAATGTTATGTTCAAGAACTCAACATGTGCTCTTTACCTAGGTTACTCTACTTATAAGTTTATAATTCTTTTTTTCATATATTTTATTGTAATTAATAGAAAGGGTTACATTATAGTCACCAGATAGAATGTGCATTTACCCTTTCTCATGTCTTGGTCATGTTTATAATTCTTAATCACAAAATGAGACAAGATTTGCTGAGTGCAATTGGATTTTTCATGAATTAGAACTGATTAATTTCCAATGGAGTTTCTTTAGTTTAGCTAGCCCTATATTCTCCTCTCTTGCAGTAATTTAGTGTGATATGGCTAGAAATCTCCCAATTGCTTAACGAGATTTTACATTTCATTCTCTAAACTTTTGTGTAAGTCCGACATGCTATAACTTAGCACTAGTACATCTGATTTTTAACTATTTCCTCACTAAATAAAATGTACATAAATTAAAATCTATTAATGAAATGCTCTAAAAGAACAAGTCGAAATGGGAACACACAGAATTTTTATTTACTAGAAAGTTACAGCATATTTCGTTTAAAAATATGTCTGATTTTAAATATGTTATTGTAAGAGAACCAGTTTGGCTGTGTTATCATTCCATTAAAAGCTGAAATTCAAATGAACATAGTCTTCTTCTTGATCCATGATAAGTGATTTTACTGGACATTGGAATAATTGTTTAATCAGTGATTTTCTACTAACAAGAAGAGAGATGGTGCTGGTCTTTTATTTATATTAATAGCCAAGTTCTGTGCTGAAAATACATGCTAATATTTCCTGTCCCACTCTGTGTGTTGTCAGCAAATGTACAATTGGTGAAAGAAATGCATATACTTCTTTTCCTACCAAAGTATTTCTGCTGTACAGTTTCAGTAGTCATGAATAATATGATATTCATAAACTGTCAAAATATTGGAAAATGGGAGTTTTCCATATTTGTTTCCTTTCCTTTCAGTGTTATTCCCATAATTATGAATTGTAAACTTTACGTTTTTACATGTATTTTTATTGTAATTAATAGAAATTTACATTATATTGATCAGATAGAAAGTGCATTACTTCAAAACATGGCTACCCTTTCTCATGTCTTGGTCCCCATTTCCACCCCCCACCCCCACCCCTCATCTTGTTTTCCCCCCTTCCCTATCCTATTTCAAATAACCAAATAAGCATATATAAAATATATCAGATAACAAGGTAAAATACTGTAGCAATATGAGATAACCAAGGGACAGCAAAAGAGATGAGAGATAACATAGTACATTAAGGACAACAATCACTCATTATGGCTTGTTTCTATATCCTGAAGGTCCTTTCCTTTAGTGTCATACTATATGGCCTTATGTATCTAGGTTTTGCTCTATTGTAAATCTCTGCTAGGAGAGCCCAAGGTTTCTACTGATTATGATAAATGAAGGAAACCATTGAGCCTATGTTCCTTTGAGTCTGGCTCACTTCACTTAATTCCTTTTATTTTTTTCCTAAGTCTTTCCATTTCCTTACAAATGGGACGATGTCATTCTTTCTGACAGCATATTTTCATTACAAAGGAAAATACCAAACATTAGCCCTTTTTATTTGTGTGTGCTAACTAAATCTAGAAAGAAAATTTCAGGGATAACTAGCAGTTGATAACTATTTTTTCCTTATCTCTTAACTATTCCTATTTGGGGAGAAATATCAAATTTTGAACTCAGGATCGAAAGGCTTATTCTACCATGTGAATGCCTTAGTGATTTTTTTAAAATCCTTGGGAATGGCATAGATATGATTTTCTTTCAGTTCCCACATACTTGAGATGACATGTATTGGCCATTATTTCTGGCCAGTAACTAGTTTTGCTTTTTTTTTTTTTGCCAGTCCTGGGCTTGAGCTCAGGGCCTGAGCACTGTCCTTGGACTTTCTCAAGACTGGAGCTCTACTACTTGAGCCTCAGCACTACCTTTGGCTTTTTTTCTACGTATGTGGTACTGAGGAATCGAACCCAGGTCTTCATGCATGCTAGGCAAGCACTCAACCCCTAGGCCAATCTCCCAGCCCCTGGCCAGTAACTAATTTTGATACAAATATTTTTTCTCTAAAAACATTACTCCTATATTAAACATGGTATTTTCCGGGAATCTGGAGTATTTAAACGAAAAGAAAGTTATTTTTGTCTAATAAAGCAAGTGTTGAAATCTCATTCATGACTGCTTACTTTCAGAAAGACCAGTGGCCCAAAAGAATTTGTTCTAACATAGGTGTTTGAGGTGAAACTACTCTAGATCTAAAAGTTTTACTGTTTTGTTCTGCTCAGTCCTATCTTGCCTGACTAAGTGAGTGGCAATTTGGTGTTTTTCAACTTTAGTTCAATAAAACTTAGGGCAAATTTTCCCTTTTTAATGTTCAGTGGCTCTTATTATTCCTTTTATTCCATGATTCTTAGCCTACATGGAATAATCCCTGAATGAATACTTGTACGAGTCCATTTGTATCTCAAAAACTCTTCTATTCTGTGTTACTTTGGCTTTTGCTAATACACTTAAAGTAATCCTTCAAATCAGGCAATGTCATTCCTCTCCTTAAATGTAAATTATACATTCACTTATTTGTTTTCATCATATTGTTAATATATCATTCCATTTTAAAAATGTAAAGTCTTCCAGCATCATCTCTACTACAACTTCATTTCAGGTAGGGTATGGAACATTCATACAAGCTATCCCCTTGCTAAAATCTTCTCATTTGCCAGAGTCAATAGAATTTTGTTGCACATCATCTTGCAATGTACAAATTTTCTAATTGTACACTTTACTTCCTAGATAATACATAAAGAAACCTGAAGATATGTTGGTTATGCTGACTATTAACTTTTCTGATGCTTAATATAGAGTAATTATTTACTTTTGATAACAGTAAATGCTATGATTGAATTAGAAAATATTGTCTTTTAAGAGGCTGGAAATATAGCTTAGTGGTATAGTGCTTGCATTATATGCATGAAGCCCAGGGTTTAATATCTCAGTACCACATAAACAGAAAAAGCCAGAAGTAGTACTGTGGCTCAAGTGGTAGAGTGCTAGCCTTGAGCAAAATAAAGCTCAGGGACAGTGCCTAGGCCCTGAGTTCAAGGCCCAGGACTTGCAAAAAAGAAAATCTTGAAAAAAAAGTGGGGTTCTGGTGGCTTTTGCTTACAATCCTAGCTACTCAGGAGGCTGAGATCTAAGGATCATGGTTCAAACACAGCCCCTTCACCAAAGTCTGTGAGATTCTTATCTCCAATTAACCACCAGAAATCCCAAAGTGGTGCTGTGGTTCAAAGAGCTGTAGCCTTGAGCTGAAGAGCTCAGGGACTGCACCTAGGTCCAGAGTTCAAGCCCCACAACCCATAAAAAAGGAACGAAAGAAAGAAAATACCATGTTTTTTAAAGTATTCTGTGCAATAGCCACACTATAGAAACAACCCAGATGCCACACTACAGATAAATGGATACAAAAAATGTGATATATGTATATACACATATATAGATGTATACACACATACACACACACACGCACACACGCACAATGGAATTCTACATAGCCACTAGACAAAATAAAATAATGGCATTCGCTGGGAGGTGGATGAAACTCGAGCAAATCATGTTGAGTGAGATAAGTCAAGACCAAAGGAACAAAAGGCACATGGACTCCTTGATATACGGATATTAGATCCAAACAGTACAAGAGACATAATTCAATGTTAGGTTACTCAAGGTCACTGACATGATCGTGGAGATATAAATATAACAACATAGGCATAAAAATCTATGATGGGATATGTAGTCTAGAGACATAGTTTTATATAGATCATACATACAAACTCTCAGCTTAATTTCAAATTCATTCTTAAATTTATGTGCCAGTGATTGCATTTAGAGATTCTATTCTCAAATACTTGTTTGTTATTCATGACATTTAAAATATGTGTAACTAAAACCTTTTAATGAAAGAAGTGTTCTGTGAACTGTACATCAAAGATCCTTAAAAATTTTACTTTTATTATATATTCAAGTGAGCTATGATAATATGTGTACTTATTTAAACATATATATATGCCTATATAATTACCATACCAGGAAAAATTTAAAGACCTACACAGTTTCTTAATGTGAACTTACCATACCTTTGATAGAAATTCCTTCACTCTCCCTTGTGTTTGTGAATTCTGACATGCTAGAATAATGTTCTTAAAAGCTGTTGCTGACCTTCAGGACAGATTATATATGACTCAAGTGCAGAGATATTTAAAAATTCAAAAGACAAGAATGCTTACAAAGTGTAAGCTTGTATAGCAATTTATTCAAAGAGGATAGATGAACATTTGGAAATTATTTTTGACAAGATTAACCAAATACCAGGCTGGAAACAGAGCACTGTTAAATAGTGAATTTTGCCATTTACGTAATTCAGGAAGAGACCTCTAATTGACTAATCTCAAAGACTGCATTTCAAAACATTCCCAAACAGGAGGAAATTCTATGGATGAATTGGGGAAGCTATACAAACAAATTTAGGCAGTTTTTAGCTCTACTATATCATAATTTTAAAATAAGTTTTTTGCAAATTAGGAACTTTTATTTTTAGACCTAAATAGATTATCTTATTTGAAAATCTTTAATTAGTAGAGTAACAGGAACTTTGCTTGAATATTAAGTGTATATTTAGACTAGCTAACAATATGATTTGCTACACAGAGAGAGGCATAAGTATCTGCATACAAAAATTTAATGCATTTTCTCACCATGCTGTGTAATTGAGTGTTCTAGCTTATTTAGCAGGAAAATCATTTATTCATTACATTTCTTACAATGCTTCCAACAATGCTTTATGTTTGTGGCCTTCAATAATTCCTTTTCAACACCATGTTCTGTCTTTACTTTTAATCTGTGCCCTTCAGAGGAATAAATACAAAAAATTATTCAAAAATTTTTTTATAGTAGTCAAGTTAAATGTAGTGAAGAATTTATGTAAGAGACTAAGGCTTAATTGAACTACATTGTAAGAGAGTCTGTCTTAATTGAACTACACTGACTTTTTCATAGTGAATATTGAGGAAGTGACATTTCCATATGATTGCACATAAATGTTATGGATATTAAATAGAACAGATATAGGCAACTCTATTTCTGCCCTATTCTATTTACTCATCCTTGCTCAGTAAGTGCCTTCTCTTTTTTCCTTCTCAAATCTTTCAGATTTTGTGTCACTCTTCATTATGTCCTTCTGTCTTCTTTTCTGATTGTAGACTTACACACTGCTTTGCTGTGATGCTTTGTGTAAATGGCATTAGAGGGAAATGGTCACAGTGTGATAGTGATGCAGCTTTCATTCTCCTCTGAGAATATGATACAAAACAAAGTGAATGAATAAAAAACAGACTGTAATGTTGAATGCTTATACATTATTGAATATAGCTATGCATGTCTCTCTTCATCTAGAAGGATACTATTATTTATTGGCATTGTTTCCTCATTAAGTTTAAATGTAGTGTGACTTCTGTATTTGTAAAAGTAATTTTTAATTTTCTTATAGAAAATTATATATAAATATAAATCTTTATACAAATTTCAATGACCGAACAAATCGTAAATTTTTTAAATGACTTTTAAGTCTGAACTGGTGATTGAATTAATGATGTGGCACCTTTGCTGAGTCATTATTGCCACTTAAGCCACTCTACCATTTGCATAATCTAGGAAAATTGCAGGGCGGAGCAGGTGAGTTGGAGAGAAATGTGAGAAAATGATGAAAAGGGTGACATCACATGGTGGATAGTAATCTCTTTCTACATCTATTTAAAAATCATAAAAATGTAATGAAAATAAAAGTATAAGACACAGTAAAAATGAAAAAAAATTACTTTTGAAATCCAAGTTAAGCCAAATTTGAAAAGGTATTTCAGAAGGCCAAATAAAATTGAGAAATGTGAAGTATAGAAATAAGTTAGTTTGCCTGAGTTTTGCTTTGAATGAGTAATATTAAGGAACTCAGAAGTATTTTCCTAAGACTCTTTGACAAGCAAATGGTGAGAAATACAAATATATTAGAATTATTGAATGGAAAACTCTGAAATTCATTACCCCAAAACAAGAAAATGCATTGTTTGAGATTGTATTTAATTCTGTGTTTAACTCTCCAAATTACTTGTATTTTTATACCAATTGCTTAGAATTTATTAGTCATTAGTACATGAGTGATGCATTAATATAAAATGATACTCTTAACTCCAGGAATATTTTTAAGCTTTAGTAATTCACCTTCCCCAAAGCATAGCTTGCAAGCAAATTAAAGTAAGACAATATATTTCCATCAACTGCCAGTATGCTCCAATATAATTAATATACACAGCATATTAACCTACACAGAAGTCTGAAATTTATTGTGATATTAATTGTTGAGCAGTTCTTCAGGATAGCTAAGTATACAGAGACATGATGACAAGTCTTACTACACCAAAAACAAGCAAGACAGCTGTTTTGGGGAACTGCTGTCTGCCAGTTCTAACATATGGATCTCTTCTCATCTAATCTTAACGATGTACATCTTGAGTACATTATAAGTGTTTCACCAGTAGACTATAAATACTCAATCTAATTCCATATTAAATTTCAGAATATATATGTTACTTATTTCTATTTTCATATATATCATTTCCAATTTGGCTCAGTATATATTTTTGTTGCTTAAAATCTGTGTTGAAATATAAAACTCCTGGATGCAAATATTCTATAAAGGCATACTGTTGCATACAACTGGTTTTTAAGGCAGTGTGATGTTAATGCATAGTTACTATGTTCAATGGAATTTAACATTTATCAATGTACTATTTTGGCAAATACCCATATTTAGTGCAATACAAACATTACTCCAACTCCCTAATTACACCTACTATAATCTATTAAACATTCCATCCCCCAAATCATGAATAAATCCCAAGCCGATGGGATTCGGGAAATTATGTTATCTAACCTAATTATATGTTTACAACATTTGTTGTTATTTATTTTTATTGTAATGTATAGAGTAGTTACAGTTATATTCACCATGTTTTTGTCCCCATTTCCTCCCCCCTACCCTCTCCCAATCATCTTGTTTTCCCCCTTCCCTTTCCTATTTTAAATAAACATATATACAATATTCCAGGTAACAAAGTCAGATACAGTAACAATATGAGATTAACCAAAGGGCAACAAAAGAGAAGAGAAATAACAGTACATTAAGAACAACAATCACACAAGATAAAGCTTTGTTTCCATATCCTGGAGATCCTTTCATTTAGCCTCATCCTATCTGACATTATATTTGTTGCCATTTATTAATAACCCACCACACTGAGCTTATTTGCTGAGGTTGAAGGTCTTACTTTTTTTTTCTTGGTATAACTTCTAATTTAGATCCCCCTAATCTCAGCTTCATCAGTAGCTGAAATGGCAGGTATGATCCATTCTTCCTGCTTGTATGTTAACCCCTTGGCAGAGGAATACATGACACAGATTTTGCCCATTTATTACTTGATTATGAATATAAGTATATTGGTGACTATTATACTCTCTAATGAGGAAAGAAGAATGAAATTGCCTGTCAAAAACTCCAGTGTATGTGTGTGTGTGTGTGTCTGTCTGTCTGTCTGTCTGTCTGCCTGCCTGCCTGCCTGCCTGTCTGTCTGTCTGTCTGTCTGTCTCTCTGTGTCTGTCTCTATCACCCTCTTTATCTCCTTTCTCCCCCTCATTCTCCCTCTCGTTTCTCCATCTCTCTCTTCTTTTCCTCATAAGATAATTGTGTGATTCTATGCTAAGACGTCTAAGAGGCTTTCAATACAGAAATGAGAAGTCACGGTTCAGAATTATCTCTGTCCTCTCAGTGAATTCTCACAAGAATCTCTCATGTCTTTGAGTTAATGGCAAAATGAAAAGGCACACACTATTATTATTCTCAAAGATGTGACTTTTTACGAGATGGTTAATATTTAAGTGACTTCAAAGACTGAATAGAAAAATTCCATTAAATGCAAAATAGTACTACATGGCTAATATAACAAAACAAAAGTTCACATTCCTTTGCAAAAATTTCTGGCACAATTTTATTCTCTAATAATGTGCTATTTGTGTAGATTTGTGCTTTTCTGGAAACAAAAAACTGTGATATAATTCTTCAGACATAATCCTCAGGAAATCTCAAAGCATACAAAGAAGGCTTTGGTGGTTTTCATTTCAAAATCCATCCATTCATCAGGAACATGCTCTTCCTTTTGGAAAGTTTTTTTATTGAGCAAGGAAAGAGAAGAAAAATACTTTGGTGAATATATTTAATAATTGATCGTGGAAATAATGTCTTAATGAAATTTCCATCTTCTTTAAACATAAACTCTGAATTTATTACTTTTATTATTACCTAAGACTGATGAGCACAGTACCTGTTATAGCCAAGCTAAAACTCCTAACAGCAATATAAAGCACTTGTATGGGGGGAAAAAACATCTAATCTTTCCTATTAGATTCAAGCTGAATGACATAAATAGTAATGAAGAGAAAATTCTTTTGACAGAAGCACACATTTCTCATACATTGTAATTTAAGTTCTTATGTGTTTTTCAGCTTCCGAGACAGGGAATTCTTGATGCTTAACAGTATTTTGTCAAAAATGATAGTTGTTATCTGTTTTTTTTTATAGTCATCTAACTTATAAGCCACCTCAAAGCCACTTTTTACCTTTCACCTTAAAATGGGTTACATTTATCTCATCAAACAAAATTCACAAGACAATCACTTATAGGATCATAACATTTGGAAATGATCTTCAAATTATAAGACAGGCATTTATTAAATCTTTTGACTTTAGAGATGGGAAGACACTCAGTTCCCAAAGGAGATAACCTTCAATTGCTTAATATTCTGGGCCTACTAAATCAACCTATTAAAAATTATGATTGTGGGGGGTGTGGGAGGGGAGGGAAACGGGTACCAAGACATGTGAAAGGGTATCAATGTATGTGAATTAATGCACCTTCTATCTGGCAAATATCATGTAACCCTTTTACTAATTACAATAAAAAAATAAAGTGAAAAAAAATTATGATTGTATCTAGATGCAACCCATTTTCCAAATGAAATAGCAATTGTATATGGCAGACAAGTTTGCATCTGCCACAATTCTCTCAGTGATCAGAACACCCAAATTGCCACCAGCTGTCCACTCCATTCTTGATACAGCTGTGTGTAACTTTCACATACTGTTTTCTGTTCTGTCATCAAGCATTACACTCATTTTATTTTTTATTCACAAGGATTGTTCCACTCTCATGAAGTTCTCTGGCCCCCAAAAAGGAGAATATTACCTTTGGAGTTTGTTAATCTTTTCACTCACTGAATATCCCACTACCTCTTGCACTGGAGATTGCTATTCTAGCAATTTTCCTCATAAGAATGAAAGACTAATAATCTGATTACCATCTAATTAGAAACTTCAGAGCCCAGAAATTCTGTAATGATTCTTAGTATGGAGACTCACAGACTGAAATCACATCACTTCAGTGCTCTTTTATTTGTAATGTTTTACTGGAGTTGATCCTAAACAGATATTTTATAGCATGATTATAAATAATGCATATTGGCCATAACACTTTGTAAAAGTCTCTTATTGCAGTTAGTGTATATTAAACATTTGCAATGTACTAGAAATAAGATTTAGAAACAGTAACCAATTAATTATTGTTAGGATTGTAGAACTTTAATATAATTGAAAACATTTTATAGTAATATCTGAAGTAGTAATTAAGCAATTTCCTCCATCCAGGAAAGCAGAGCTTCTGTAAAAGCCAGATTATCAGAGCTCCCTGACTAATAAGTAGGTCAACATTAGCTTCAGGCATCTCAAAGGCTGTTAAGCATTCATTAACATCATGTGAAAACTATGCTTCAGTAAGGAAACTGTACATTTCTAAAGAAGATGCCAATATTTAATAGATATTTATTTAGAAATGACTTTTCTTCTCATCAGAAAGAATTTTGTTTAATGCTACTATGGAAAATTAATTGAGCATTTACTTTATGTGAGGTAAATACATTCTATGTTGATTTTCTTCTATTTCTTCAATTGCCTGAAGATATATATTATTATACATCATACATTAGGAAAATGAAATTTTCTAAGTATTGTTTTGCTAAAGATCACACTTCTAATCTGTGGCAAAGACAGAACTTGAACTAGTTGTGCTGACTACCCACGCACTGAATCTCTGTGTCCATCCATGCACCATCCAACCATTTCTTGGTTACTTATTAAATAAAATAAACTTGCTCCTTGTGCTTACAAAGCATAAACAAGCTAACATTTGCAAATGCTGGATTTTAAATGAAGTATATGATCTGACAATTTCTGCTTTCAAGACTCAGGAAACTGTAGACATTGCCATGGGAAAGCTGTGACACTCACATTCTCAACATGGTGATCTACATTTCACACTTAATCTATGTATTTTAGTATTTGAAGAAAAAGTACGTGGAGGTTTTTATCTTTTTATTTTTATTTTTCATCACAAGTAATCACAGAACTGAGCATAATGATTTAAGTCCATAATCCCAGCTACCCTGGAAAAGCACAGAAAACAAAACAAAAACAAACCTCAGCTAACCAACTAGAATTAGGTACTACATACCTATGCTTGCAGAGGCATGGGTGGGAGGAGTGACATCAGAAGCTGTCACTTGGCAAAAATGCTCTATCTGAAAGCTAACTAAATGAAAAACAAGAATCATACATTCCTTAAAATGTTTGTAATGACAGAATAACTTTTTATCCCTGCAACTTAATAAAAGTTCCTTAGCACAAACTAGTATTTCCTTCAATGTTTTATTTTTTATGTCAAAGTACTGAAAATAGGGGTGGAAACAATGAAAATATTATTCCTTGATGCACATTTATAAATGTGTATATGCGTGTTATATATATTATATATAATACAGAGAGAGAGAGTGAAAGAGAGAGAGAGAGAGAGAGAGAGAGAGAGAGAGAGAGAGAGAGAGAGAGAGAGAGAGAGAGAGAGGGGTAGCATGCCGGTCATGGGGCTTGAACTCAGGGCTTGGGCAATGTTCCTGTGATTATTTTTCTCAAGGCTAGTGCTCTATCTTTGAGACAAATTACCACTTGTGGCTTTTTCTGAATAATTTATTTGAAGAAATGAGTCTCATGAACTTTCCTATTCTAGCTGGCGTCAAAGGATGTTACTCAGATTTCAGCCTCCTGAGTTGCCAGAATTACAGATATGAGCCACCCTCTGCCAAGCTCAAAATAATTTAAGCAAGACTGGACTTGGAAAACTGGACTGTTTTAATGTCCTGGTTAATATCTTGGAGCAGTTAATACATTGAGAATAGGGTGGTAAAATGTCCATTGAGTATTTATTAATTTATTTATGATTTTACTCACTTAAAATATATTTTAAATGTATACAAACCTAGTTTGTTAGAAAAGTGACATACAAATAAATAAAACTATCTTTCCAACTTAGAATCATAGCAGAAGAATAAATATAGCAAGCAGCACTGTTAATATTTGAGCTACTAGAAAGCAGTACACTTGTAACAAGTCTTAATAGTTTTTCATAAACCAATGGCACATTGTCCTACAAAACTTTGTGTTTGATTCCCTTGTTACTCAACTCCAGGAAGTAAAGGTATATTGGTGGATCCAGTATAAACACTATTTCTCAGTTGTTCTGCTTCTTTCTATTAGATTATCTTCTTTGTTCTTTCTTGCTTTCACTACATCCCCTATAAAGTCATATCCCAGTCAACTGAAACATTTTTTGTCATTTCATGCACTTATCGGATATGATCAAATCTGAGTTATAATATCACATAATTGTGGTATGATTCTATTTTGTTTTATTTATGGCTTTTAATTACTTGATGATACCAGGATTTGAACTCAGTATCTCATTCTCTAGCATCACTTTCCTTGCTCACAGCTGGTGCTTCACCATTTCAGCCACAACTTCATCAAGGACAACATTGTTTTTAATATCACAATTCCTATGCCACAATGTACTGGGTATTGGTATCCAGTACTGTTATTTTGGTGGTCTATATTGACGTGTTTATCTCCTCTCTATTCAGCAGTAATTACTAAATAAAAGTTAAATATTCATAGCAATTTACAAAACATCTCACTCCTATGAGTCACCTAAATGTTACTTGTTATAGATGAACACTCATGGTAGATATGTGTTTCCTGCCAGTCCAAATACTTATTGTCAAGGACTGCATAGGAAAAAAAATGTATTGCTATACCTGGAGAACTCTGCTTGAGGTAGACAAAACTGTGAAATGAATGCTTAATAAGATCTAGGCAATTAATTTTAAAAATACAAAGACTTACTGCCTGGATAAAATGGTATTTATGGAGAAGATTATATTTGAATTGGATTTAAGACAGAGATGAGAAAAGTGTCTATAAAACACAGTAAATATTTAAGGCTCTGGGAACTAGAGGCAAGACAGAATATTATGGATTCACTGATACTGTGAGACCACTTATGATGCAACTACTAAACATATATTCAAATAGAGTCTTCCTAGTGAACTATGGACCTGGCTCCGTGGGAGAACATTTAGTGTGCATGGGCCCCATGCTTATATTGTGAGCTTGATCAAAAAGAGGTGAAATACTGGATTTGGATGTGAGCCATAGTTTAACCCCTGACTTACACTGAAACATATATGGAGGTGCTTCTTCTAAGAAGAAACACATGCAAATCATAGGCATGTGAGCCCATGGAATATAAACAGGATTTGCTGGAGAAGGCATAGGCAAAACTGGTAATGAGCTAGACAGTGGTCCATGAGGAGTTAATATTCATTATATCATAAAATTTAGTTAAAATGCTCAGATATGTAGTAGATAATTTATTAGTGCCTCTGATTAGACATATATTTACAATCTGAAGTAATACTCCAGATTCTCCATCTTTTCTTGCTTACTCCTCCTTATGAATATTACGGAATAAGCAAGTCTTTGTTTATAGACTAATACAGCTAATTAATGATTTGGCTATATATATATATATATATATATATATTCCTTTTTCTCACAGGGTCTATGGTCTGATGAATGAATCATAGTATAAAAAACATATAAATATGGACAATTTGTAACTGTGACTCCATGAATTTAGAAATAACACCATAATTTTTAAGTTTTCTTTATATGTCAGGAATATTATAAAAGCTTCATATGTAGTGGCAATTAGTCATTTCTTGCTATATTCCCTAAGAATAACTGTCCCCTCAAAAAATTTTAATAAAGCTGAGAGCTGATAGTTCACGACTATAATCCTAGTTGCTCAGGAGACTGAGAACTGAGGATCATAAAAGGCTAAGGATAGCGGGTCCATGTGTGCCATCAGATGGACTGATAAACCATGATTGCTTGTCTATATTTTTTAGACCCAACAGCCACTTGACCCTAGTAATCAATGACCAGAACTTCTTAGTGCTTATTGGTGTCATTTATAGACTGCAGATAAAATCCATATGAAATTGTTTATGATTGCTACCTAGCAGGTCTATGGATGAGTATTTGGGATGGACTCAACTAGGGGTCTATGCTCAAGAACTCATGAGGCTGAAATCCAGATGTCACCAGGATAGATGGATATTGTCTTTGTGTTTGTGAAAGAAATCTCTTTTGAGCTTGTAAAGATTCTAAGTAAAGTCTCCTGAAGAGACTTCAGTTATCAGTTTTTAATGGTTTCCCTCATTTGACATAACCAGTAGAAACCTTGGGCTCTCCTAGCAGAGATTTGCAATACAGCAAAACCTAGATACATAAGGCCATATAGTATGACGCTAAATGAAAGGACCTCTAGGATATAGAAACAAAAGCCATATAATGAGTGATTGTTGTCCTTAATGTACTATGTTATCTCTCATCTCTTTTGCTGTCCCTTGGTTATCTCATATTGTTACAGTATCTCACTTTGTTATCTGATATATTGGATATATTTGTATTTGGTTATTTGAAATTGGATAGGGAAGGGGGGAAAAAAAGATGACCGGTGGGGGAGGGAGGGAGGGAAATGGGGAATAAGACATGAGAAAGGGTATCAATGTATATGAGTTAATGCACCTCCTATCTGGCAAATGTAATGTAATTATACATTATTTAATTACAATAATATATATATATATTTAAAAAAAAAGATTTCACAGAGAAAAGCAATGTCCTCTTACAGCCCTTGTGATGTTAGAGTTGAACAGAAACGAAGTCTTCAAATGACCTCAGGCAGAGGGGCTTATTTTATATTTCATAGGGTTTATTTTTCTTGAAAGCTATATATAAGAAGCTGGGCACGAAGCTGGGCTCATGCCTGTAATCCTAGCTACTCAGGAGGCTGGGATCTGAGGATCAAGCTTCAAAGCCACCCCGGGCACAAAAGGACCAGAGATTCTTATCTGTAGTTAACCTCCAGGAAATGGGAAGTAGGACTTGGCTCAAGGATAGGGTGGTATCCTTGGGCAGAAGAGTTCATGGACAACGCCCAGGCTCAGGGGTAGGATGATAGTCTTGAATTGAAGAGCTCACAGACAGCTTCCAGGTGGAGCTCAAGCCCCATTACCCACCAGAAAAGAAAAAAAGTTACATATTAAAAAAAATGCCTTTTATGTAACCTAGATGATTAAAATCCTTACCGTATTGTGATTTGTGTGTTTATATCAATAAGAATTTCTTTGTAAAAAAGATTCAATAAATAAAATATCAGTCAGAAAAAAAGAACTAATGATATTATTTCATGTAAGTATTTTTTCTGCATATGTGGTTATATTCTAGCAACTCAGAGGTCTGAGGTAAGAGAATCACTGGAGCCCATTAGGTTGGAGGGAACACAGGAGAACTTGACTCAAAAAATAATTTGAGTTTAACTGGTTTGCTAATACATCTTAGAAGAAATTTAGTAATGTTCAGTCACATTATAAATACAAGTAAGCAAAATGTTAATGATTTCTAGAAAGAAACCACATAAGAATATGGGTTCCAAACTGCAGAGCTAAGTGATTCTACCACCACAGCCTCCTGAGCAGCTAGGATTGTAGTCATGTGCTTACCAAGATTTATATGCTTAAAAAATCTTTATAGGTGTTTTTGTTTTGTTTCCATTTTGATTCCACTCATATACATTCATATGCATGCAGAGTTGTACTTACAGAATTATTTTTAGAGTAAAATAATTATGTGAAATAAGCATCTTTAGTATGTAAAAGATTTGAGGTTTAATACACCAATACATTGGTTACACTCCTCATTTACTGCAAAGCTATTCAAATGTTTTCCAATAAAATAAATTCAAGTAATTGAAGACAAAAATGTATCTTTGATGAAGGCAACTAGTTCCATTGAGTTTGGAAAAGCAAGAGCTTCCTTGTTGGCAAATTCTTTCTTTCGTAGGGCAAATAAAGCTTATTCTGAATTTATGACTTCTTAACTGTAACTAAATAATTGTTCAAAAGAGCACTTACAGTGATATTAAAAAATGAACTCATATGTGGGCCTAGGCTTTGTCCCTGAGCTCTTCAGCTCAAGGATACCACCCTACCCTTAAGCCAAGCCCCACTTCCCATTTTCTAGAGGTTAACTGGAAATAAGAGTCTTAGGTCTTTTTGTGCCTGGGCTGGATTTGAACCTTGATCCTAAGATCTCAGCCTCCTGAGTAGCTAGGATTACAGGTGTGAGCCACCATGCCCAGCTGTCATGCCTTTTTTTTATCATATCAAAATGCTTTGGCTCAGCTTATCATTTTGGTCAGAAATAATTCTGTATATACTAATGTATGGTATTATATCTTAAAGAATACATTCCATACATAAAAGACATTCTACCTGATAAAAGTGAGTGTATCCCACCTATAAAGTTATTGTATAGCAGGACGCTGGTGGCTCACACCTAGTGACTCAGGTGGTAGATCTAAGAATCGAAGTTCGAAGCCAGCCCAGGTAGAAAAATCCCTGTGAGACTCTCACCTTCAGTTAACCACTCAAAACCTCAAAGGGGCACTGTGACTCAAGTGGCAGACTGATAGCCTTGAGCACAAAGAAGCTCCGGAACAGTGCCCTGGCCCTGAGTTCAAGCCCCACAACTGACAAAAGAAAACAAAAAGTTATTCTATTTTGTTTTGTTTTGTAATACTACAACTGCCAACTTCCTCCCAACGATGTTTTGTTTGGTAATTTCCTTACAAAGCCAATGGTAGCATCATTGTAAAAAGCTTAGCAGCTTTTCTCAAGCTTACTTTTACCCCAAAGGTTTTCCTTGAATCTTGGACAGAAAATAGGGAACAGATACCAATGAGTAAAAAAGAGACATGAAGTACAATACTAGGGGAAAAAACAATATTCTGTGAACTCCAAACCCATGAACGAAGGAACCACACCTACACATTTATCTACTCACAAATGAGCTATTTAGAACTTTTCTTTACGTCCTCCCCACAGAGAGGCAGATCAACTTTCACAGGTCAGATAAATCTCAGCTAGTAGTATATTGACATGTTTCCTTCAGCATTTTTATTTAAATAATCAAATCCATTTCAGTGTTTTTCATAATGCAAATGCAACTTCTCTTTTAAACCATAAAATTTTGCATGCACTTTTCCTTGCCTTTTATGCCTTAATTTACTGTGTAATTATCATGGCATAGCATATTCAAAGAGGTCTTTTTGCAAGAAGTTTCTGATCTATTGCACAACATGGTATTTGAATCAAAATCAGTAGTCTAAATGATATCTCTTAGGGATACCATGCTCTGGCCTACTGTCCTGATAGATACAAATTTGTATAGTAGGCTAATGTACCATTATTTGTTAAAAATTATCATAAAACTACTGAGAGGGAGTTCTTAGAATCAATACAACGTTTTAAAGGAAGAAATTCTGTGGAGTATTTCCTTTCACTAACAACTTGAACAGTGTAAAATTTTAAGTTTTTATTTATTTATTTTTTTTTTTTTGCCAGTCCTGGGCTTGTGCTTAGGGCTTGAGCACTGTCCTTGGACTTTCTCAAGGCTAGTACTCTATCACTTGAGCCTCAGCATCACTTCCAGCTTTTTGCTATGTATGTGGGGTACCAAGGAATCGAACCCGGGTCTTCGTGCATGCTAGGCAAGCACTCTACCACTAGGCCAAACTCCCGGGGCCCAAATTTTAAGTTTTTATTGTATAAATATTTCTATTTTCTTTCCAGTGTACTCCACAAAGTACTTTAAACATTCTGACATCATATGCATTCTTTCACCTTACAATTTCCCACACTCACATAATTTGACCAGTATATTTTGCCCTGAAAGCTCTGAGACATTGTTTAGTACTTTTCTTGTTACTTAGTTGTACTTCTTTTTTTAAAAAAAAAAGGAATTGTAAGTAATAGAAGGGTTACATAATATTCACCAGATATAAGGTGCATTACTTAGCAAACATTGCTACCTCTTCTCATGTTTTTGTCCCCATTTCCCTCCCCCTCCCCCTGCCCTCATCTTGTTTTTCCCCTTCCTTATCCTATTTCAAATAAGCAAATGAACATATATATAATATACCTGATAACAAGGTAAGATACTGTAATAATATGAGATGACCAAGGGACAACAAAAGAGATGAGAAATAACACAGTGCATTAAGAACAACAATCAAATTATATGGCCCTACCCTCCATACTCTAAGAATAGCAAGAATGTAACTGCATGCTGATGTGCATCTTAAGTTCAGCAAGTATCTCTGCAGTTCTAAAACACATCTCTGGTTTCCAAGGTAGGCATATAGTTGTTTTTGTTGCCAGGTGCTCTCCTGTTCCATCTTTATGGTGTGATGTAAATGAAAGAAGCCTTACAGTTGAAGAATTATCCTAATAATACATTTAACACTGGCAACATTGCAAGAACACACAAAACATGTCATTTTTCAGCTAAGTTGACAATCTCATTGTATTTGTAAGTTGTATTTCCCTAGTGAGTAATGAGGTCAAATATCTTTTCATGTGATTTTTTTCCCACCTGTATCTTTTCTTTTCTGAGGTACTCCCCGAACCTCCCATTTACTGCCTAATTTAGTTTTTTGTTTGTTTTACTGCTTAGCTTTGCAGATAGATAATGTGTTTTATCAACAGGTTGTTTGTAAATATTTTTCTCACACATTTTTTCATATCTTTTTAACATTTATTTTAACTAAACCACAAGGCACAAAAATATACATCCTCATGGGATATTGAGTTGTGCTTTGATATAAATTAATCATGTTACACATAATCACCTTCTCACATTTGTAATAAACTTATAGTGAAAGCAGAAACCTTATTTTGGATGGACAGTACATAACTGATTTCTATGGTCAACCTTGCTGTAGAATAGCACACTAGATAATCTTATTTCTATCCTTCTGCAAGTTAGTAACCATGAACATCCTCTCCAGTCCCCTCCATAGCTACATTCCCCAGGCAGGAAATCAACACTCCATTCTTGCTTTTTATGTCCTATATATGAGTGAGATCATTCATACACAGGGCACTGGTCTCTCTGTAACTGCTTCATTTCATGTAATATAATCAACACTAGTTCAATCCATTGTTGTAACAGAGACCATTCTCAATTATGGAGGAGCAATATTTCATGTGTGTTGTTATTCCACTTTATTTATCCACTCATCAATGGACAGACATTTTGGTTGTTTCCATTTCTTGTTTACTTGTTAATACTGTTCAATAAATCTGGGATTTTGATGTCTCTTTTTAAGATTCATTTCATTTCTTTTGTATGAATATGGGATTGCTGGATTATATGCTGGATAAATAAAAACTCCATTTTCATTTGGTGAGAAAATCCAGCTGGATTTTCTGTAATATCTGAACTAATTTACATTCTTTTAACAATGTGCAAGGGTTCCTCTATTTTTCAGCTTTTGGTTGCTAGACATTCGTTTTGAAGTGAAATGATATCTCACTGAATTTTGTTGCAAGCATCTAATCATATACCTGTTGGCTGCAAGTACATCTTTTGAGAAACATGTGTTCAGATCTATTACCTATTTTAATTAGATTTCATTTAGTTTTACTGTTCAGAATATTCTGAATATTTTCTCTGGTCAACACCCTATCAGAATTTTTTCATCCAAGTAGAGATTGTTCATTCTTTGAATAAAACCTTTTGAGTTTGTTGAAACTCCATTTGACTGTCTACCTTTGTTTTCATTGCTCTTGGGGTCTTTTAGAACTTGTCATTATATCCTGTAAAGTATCAAGCCGTTGGTAGTATGTCTAAAAACTTTTTTGCCTTATCTAGATCAGAAGGATTTTTCTATGTGTTTTATCTGAAAGTATCATAGAATTGAACTTAACATTTAAGTCAGTGTTCAGTTGCTTTAGCACCATTCGTTGAAAATATATTTGTTTCTGGAGTTGGTTCTGTATTTTGTGAAAAATACTTTATATGTATTTGCTTGTGTCTATTTTTGAGTAGTCTGTTCTGTTCCTATGACCTGTGTACCTTTGTTTTCACTAATACCACACAGTCTTGATTACCATAGTTATGTAATGTCTTGTAATCAGGCAGACTGCTTGTTTCTACTTTATTTTTCCTTATTAGTTACATCTTGACTACTTTACTTCTTTTGGATACAAATTTTCAAATAATCTGAGAGCAACACAAAAATATCCAGCTTGAGTTTGATAAGAATTTATGCCTTTTGGAGAATTGAAATTTTTTTATCCACAAAAACAACATATTTTGTCATTTACTTAGATCTTTATGCCCTCTCAACCACACAGTACAGTTTCTAGAATGCAAATTTATTAAGTGTATGCCTAAGTAGTTCAATCAGAGGCTGTTGGGTAAAATACTTAGGTTTTAAATTTGAGGTTATTATTAGTTCACGTAAATATAATTATTTTTTAAAGAACTTATTATTTGATCTTGAAAGATTTTATTAGAAAAGTTAAGCTCCAGTCAGTACATAAGACCCATTTTTCTCCAAGAGGCTCAGCAGAAAATGATTCAGGGGACAGGGGACATAGGTGAATATATTGTGGTCTCTCACAATATATGGATCCCGTGATCAGTATTTTGATTAAGTAATTGTGTCTTTTTAGTTAAAAGACTGGAAGAAGTTGGCACTGGTGCTATCTCCTTGAGGTCTAACGGGGACTTAGTTTACATTCGTTTCTTCAAGAAGAATGAGAGAAATCTAGATTTGAGTTATGATTTTTCTCCTTTTCTGTTCAGAGTCTCCAATGCATTATCTTCTGTTGAAAGTCAACATTAATGTGTAGAAACTTTGCAAGGAGAGGCTTGCAACAAATTAAGATACAGTAAATGTTTCACTCTTGCAAGGTTGTGAGCCTGCAAGTATTAGCTCAAAATGTATCCTTCTGACTGGACACTAGCAATTTTATTTATTTGTTTTACTGTCAGTACTGTAAAAAGAATCATTCTCCAAAGTGTCACTTTGGAAGCAAATCTGAAATTCTATCTGTTCTAATAAAAACACAACTACAGCCAACTGCCTCTTTGCCCTTGGTGGACTTGGTACAAAAAAAGTCCATAAAAACCTAGAAGAGATTATGTCATTGGCAAGATGTATTTATTGAATCTCAAGACATAAATTAAGTATTTGGTCTTCTATACAGCTCCAGTGAAATATACATATTTTTTCAAATAGAGAGCTTACGGGAGCAAACAGCACAGACTCAAACTGTTGTTCTCATTGGGGATATTTTATAGACATATAAAGGCTTTTGTTCAGGGGTAAGCTACCTCAGAAATGTTTTTGTTATGTAAATTTCAAGCTTATTCAATAACTAAAATCTGTTGGTTAACAGACAGTGTTTCACAGTTTGGGGTTGAAGTCTGAAAATATGTAGTTGAATAAAATACAGAAATACAGCATGTTGTAGTTTTCTATGGGATAAGCGGCAGCACTCCCTTGAAGGAGTACCATAATATCTGGTTATATTCCAGTGGCGTGGTGCTTCTGCCAAGCTAGGTTTCTAGAGGTCTGATTTTTGCCCTCTTCAATTTATGGAGATTTTGTTTTGGTTCTTGAATTTCTTCTTTTTTAATTTTTTAAAAATATTTTTATTGTAATTAATAAAAGGGTTACATGATATTTGCCAGATAGAAGGTGCATTAATTCACATACTTTGATACCATTTCACATGTCTTGGTCCCCATTACCCTCCCCCCCAACCCCATCTTGGTTTTCCCCCCTTCCCTATCCAATTTCAAATAACCAAATACAAATATATCAAATATATCAGATAACAAAGTGAGATACTGTAACAATATGAGATAACCAAGGGACAGCAAAAGAGATGAGAGATAACATAGTACATTAAGGACAACAATCGTTCATTATATGATTTTTGTTTCAATATCCTAGAGGTCCTTTCAATTAGCTTCATACTATATGGCCTTATGTATCAAGGTTTTGCTCTATTGCAAATCTCTGCTTCTGCTAGGAGAGCCCAAGGTTTCTACTGATTATGACAAATGAGGGAAACCATTGAGCCTAAGTTCCTTTGAGTCTGGCTTACTTCACTTAATATGATTTTTTCTAAGTCTTTCCATTTCCTTACAAATGGGTCGATGTCATTTTTTCTGACAGCAGCATAGAATTCCATTGTGTACAAATACCACATCTTGTTGATCCACTCATCAACTGAGGGACATCTAGTTTGGGTCCATATCTTTGCTATGGTGAATAATGCTGCAATGAACATTGTTGTGGTAGTGGATTTAGTATGCCCTAGTTACTAGATGGTTGGGTAAATGCCAAGTAGTGGAATTGCTGGGTCATAGGGGAGTTCTATGTTTAGCCTTTTGAGGCACTGCCACACTGCTTTCCATAGTGGTTGAACAAGTTTGCACTTCCACCAACAGTGTGGTTGTGTTCCCTCTTGTCCACATCCCCTCCAGCATCTGTTGTTATTCGTTTTCTGATCCTGGCCATTCTAACTGGAGTGAGGTGGAATCTTAGAGTTGTTTTGATTTTCATTTCTTTTATGGCCAGAGATGTTAAGCATTTCTTCATGTGTCTATAGGCCCTTTTTGTTTCTTCTTCAGAGAAGACTCTCTTTAAGTCTTTGGCCCATTTTTTAATGGGATGATTGTTACTTTGGAGATTAGTTTTGGAGTGATTCAATTTTTTGAAATGAGGCCTTTGTCCACTGTATGGTTGGTGAAGATCTTCTCCCACTCTACAGGCTTCCTAATTAATTTACTAGATATGTCCTTTGCCATACAAAAGCTCTGCAGTTTAATGCAGTCCCACTTATCCAGCCTTTCTCTGATTTGTTGTGATTCTTGGTCCTTATTAAGAGAGTTTTAACCTGTGCCAAGGAGGCCTAGTGTATCTCCTATTCCTTCTTGTAAGTTTTCAGTGTGTCAGCTTTTACCTGAAGGACTTTGATCCTTTTGGAGTTAATTCTAGTGCAGGGTGACAAAGAAGATTCCAACTTTAGTTTTTTGCAGGTGCTTAACCAGTTCTGCCAGCACCACTTGTTGAAGAGGCTGTCTTTCTTCCATTCTATTTTTTTGGCTCCCTTGTCAAAGATTAGGTGGCCATAGGTCTGGCTTAATATCTGGGTCCTCAGTTCTATTCCATTGGTCTTCAGGCCTGTTCTTGTGCCAGTACCAAGCTGTTTTGATAATTATAGCTCTGTAATAGAGTCTAAAGTTTGATATTGAATTTTCTCCTGCGCTGTTCTTTCTGCTAAGAAGTGTTTTTGCTATACAGGGTCTTTTATTATTCCATATGAAATTTTGGATTGCCTCTTCTATTTCTTTAAAGAATGACATTGGGATATTGATGGGTATTGCATTGAATTTGTAGATAGGCCTTGGCAAGATTGTCATTTTCACGATGTTGATTCTTCCAATCCAGGAGCATGGGAGGTTTTTCCATTTCCTCAGTTCTGCTTTAATTTCCTTCTTCAGGGTTTTAAAGTTTTCATCAAAAAGTTCCTTTACGTTCTTACTTAAGCTAATTCCTAGTACTTTATTTTCTTTGAGGCTGTTGCGAAAGGAGTTTCTTTCCTGATTATTGCCTCATTCCTCTCACTGTTGGCGTAAAGGAAGACAGTTGATTTTTGAGGGTTAATTTACTTTTAAATATATATCTGTTATTTTTTTATTGAATCCAGTTATTAATATGAAAGTTTGGGCCAATTGTTTAGTATTCTCTACTTACACAAATTTAAAATACAAATACCAAACTGGTGGCTTTTCTCTTCCTTCTTACACTACTTAGGGAATGTAGAACTATGTTAGGAAAGAGTTGTAAGAGTACACATGTACCTAGCATCTCATCGTAAGGGAACATACTTCATCATTCTCACTCTGTTTTCGAACCACGGCAGTATTATTAACTATTTTTTCACTGCCTTTTTTCCATGACATGGCAAATAAAGATGGTACTGAATGAACTGATAATACATGTTTATACTTCCTAGCATGGAGATTAGTCATAACTACTTGTGATTTGTTCTTTACTCTTTGGGAAGTGTTATTTTAAATCTCTTAACTGCTCTAAGAATTAGCTTCTTTATTTGCTGACTGTGATGCATTCATTTATTAAGTTATTGTAAATTTAATATTTTTAAAGACTTGTTAATAAAAATACTTCCTAATTCATATGTATATGAATGCTAGTAAGACAATTCTAGGAAAATATTCAGTATGTGGTAGCAATTTAAATTTTATTTATTATCACAATTACTATTAGGCCAAATCATGTCAAATGGAAGGGTGATCCTAAAAAAATTATTTATAGGGATTATTTGTCAGTGTCTGGAGATTCTCCTCACTGACACAACTAGCAATGGGTTTTAGTATAATATTAGTGGCTGATATAGCAGTGCAAGGATGCCCCTAAAGACCTTATAGTGCAATGGAAAGTCTACCTCAGAACAAAAAAGCTTTAAGTCATATCAGAATAATAATAGTGTTAGCATAAGAAAACCACATTTACATAACAGATGCTTCTGTGTGCTTTTACCAGTAAAATTCCGTTTCCTTTTTAGACTTTGACCTAAATTTACCTTCTCCAGAACCACTTGTTTGATTGGCCCTCCCAAATTTAGAAGACCTTTGATCTGACATATTTTGGGTTATGTATGAAAGTAAATCATATAGCTCAACTGAGTCACCAGCCATAATATATATGTACACACACACACACACACACACACACGTATGTATGTATGTATGCGTGCATTCAGGGACTTTCTGCCTTCCAGTCATCAAACACTTTCAATATCTCTTCTTTTAATTTTTCAGTTTAGGTACTAAAAGCTATTTATTTTGTTAAGTCCACATTTTTCTGCCTCTTTTAGCACTTATTCAGTTGTTGATTTTGCATGTCATTCTTCAGTAACTAAACTACAATGCAGGAAGCTGTATTTTCTTTTAAGCTTAATCCATGATTAACTACTAGAACTAATCCAAACAAATAAAAATAAAATAAGCTCATTTTGATATTTAGATAAAACCAGTATATCACTCAATTCAACTACTTATTGAGTATAAATCCTTTTTCAATAATACCAGTCTAATGTATACATTGAATTAAAGTACCTACAGTGACTGTGAGATCTCCTGTGAACTCTGATAGCCTAACTCCTGTTCTTGGAAGGAAAGGCCATCTAACTTCAGGTGCTCTGTTTATATCATGTTGGAAATATGATATAAAGAGCTTGATAACAACAGCTAAGCCAGTCAAGAACATTATCTACAGCTATCTGATTTTTTTTTGCTATAGAGTTCACCTTTGAATTACAAAATCTGAATAAGGAAGACAAGTGTTATATGATTTTCTCTTTAGGTGTATTGTGGGAGAGGAAAAAAACATTTCAGTAGAAGTGAGACTATTGGGGAATAAGATCAGAGAGAAGGGTGATAGATAAGAAAGATAATGAGGGGTTGAATATGATCAAAATACATAATATGTGTGTAATAAGACTCATTATTTTATACAACTAGTATTTACTAACAAAAATATTTAAATTCTTTGAGAGATATATCCTCTAAAACTATTCCTTCAAAGACTATTAAGCCTAATTTTTCCGTGAAATAGCAAACCCCTTGAATTTGTCTTTTCAGCTATCAAAGGATAATTCAAATGTGAATACTGGGTAATGAAATATTCTGAAACATGCCATGGACTCACATAAAGTTAGCATAAATCACAACAATCTCTTCCTTACACCGTCCACCATTCTTTAAAATGACTGCAGAATAACAGGATGTCTCTCTCTCTCTCTCTCTCTCTCTCTCTCTCTCTCTCTCTCTCTCTCTCTCTCTCTCTCTCTCTCATGGTAGAGTTTGAACTCAGAAGATCATACAGGCTTGACTGGTGCTCTACTATGTAAGCCATGCCATTGGTACCATTTTCTTTTAATTTCAATAAAAATAAGTTTTATTTGCAGAGTATAAACATGATGTTTACTATATGTATATATTATAAAAAATATCCACGTCCTGTTAATGAACCCATATTATTTCACCTAGTTAACATTTTTTGTAAGAACATTTAAAGTCAACTTACCACTTTCAAATATACAATATAGTATTATTAGCCATAGCCATTATAGTATAAGCATTCCTCTAGATTTCTCTTCAATAATTGAAATTTTGTATGCTGGATTAACATAATTACTCAAAGTTATTACACTACACATATCTCACCAGTTTTCCAGTGGATCAAAAGGCTAGAAATGTGTCCATTCAGAACTACTGGATATCATTTATTCACTAGGGCAAGATTCAAAGTCTTCTCTACACATCTACATTTAAATGTATGAAGGGAATCACTGTCTTACATGACAGGTCCTCAACAAGAAGACAAAATATTAAGATCACATAGCATGAATTAATTGTTAGAGAAAAGCTTGAAATGTTGGAAGTCTACAAATGAAAACAAGAGATGAGATCTCCCTGACAACTAATATGAGAAATGGCACTATCAACTTTTAGGAATATCTAGAAGAGGAACAGAAAATGTATATTTAATGTTTTCAAAGTTAATGAATACCATGAAGAATAAAGAAAAGGGAAATCTGAATCTTTTTGATTGAAAACCTAGTAAATTCTCTGACAGTGTAAGTAACCTGTTTGGAATAGTATGCATCCTGCTGGGACTAAAGTAGAGGGGAAAATTTTAAATAGACTAAAGATGTGGAATGAGTAAACTTTCAATAGCCAAGACAAGATCTATACTCATTAATATCAGGCTGCGCCTGAAGTTTGGCCAAGTAGTAGAGTGCTGCCTAGCATACACCAAGATCTGGGTTCGATTCCTTGGCAACACATACACAGAAAAAGCTGTTAAGTAGGGCCAGGAGTTTGGCCTATTGGTAAAGTGCTTGCCTAGCTTGCATGAGGCCCAGGTTTATTTCCTTGGCACCACATACATAGAAAAAAACCAGGAAGTGGTGCTGAGGCTCAAGTTGTAGAGCTCTAGCCTTGAGAAAGCCCAAGGGCATTGCTCAGGCCCTAAGTTCAAGCCTAGAACTGGCAAAAAGAAAAATAAAGAAAAAAGAAAATCAGGCTGAATTTATAGCACATTTTTCAAAACTTGGGCTGTTAATAGAAAGTAAAATAATTACCTTTGTTTCCTATTCTCCAGAAAATTTTCAGTTTAATCCAGCAATGTTGCTCCATGAATATCATGAACTGTATTAAATCTGTATGTATTGATAAAAAATCTAAAATGCAACTATGATTAGTTTATCTGAACAACTTATCTGAAATATGTAATGTGTGAAGACCATATTTTGTTATTTGAAGGTTCACAATCGTTGTGAGGCATCTGGGTGATGGATCGTTGAATCATCTAGACTCACAAATAAAAGAGAAAAATGATAGTTGAACAATAAAAATAGAACACAAAAAGCTAGCTATTCTAATTTTTCATTCATTGGAGAACACAATATGCATCCTGTCACTGAACGTGAGAAAGCAGTCATCAACACACTATTGACTATCTGGGTGACAGCCCTTGATATGATAATGGAATTCTATTCACAGAGAAAATGATCCAGGTAAAAGACAAAATTCTTCCTTCTAAAGGAGATAAATATTTTAAATACATTTGATGATCACCATCTTTGGCTGACATTCTAATTTACTTCATGTTTGATAGCTAATTTGAAGCTAATTTTTGTATAACAATACCATTCCATAAAACTCTTACCAAATAGCAAAAACATTAAATTAATACTTCTAAATATCAGTTCAGAAATGTACAGTGCAGACATATTTTATACTGAAACCAAAATAGGAATATAAAGGAAGCTCTAATAACATATCATGGTTTCAAAAGAAAGATGTGGTAAACGGATGAACTTACTAAGGGAAGAAAATCATTCTTATTAAGAACAGATGAAGAAAAAGGTCTCACAAAGGACATATACAATAGCTTATCCTGGCAGGCATGTAAAAACTCATTGAAAAGTTGGAATTTTTTTTTTAGCTATGAAAGCAACAGAGATTTCCAGTAGTTTCTCATAAGTGACAAATTTCAAACTTTTAACAGTGAGGAACTGGACTGTTTTGCTGATAACTTTATCAGTGGTCACTCTGTGCAAGATAAATGTGAAGAATTCTATATCAAAATTTCCTTATTTTCCTTTAGCAACAAGGAAGTATGGATTGATTGCCTGAGACATGATTTCTTTGCAAAGGGAACTTCCAGAAATTGTAGTTCAGATTTGTTTACACAACTCTAAAGTGAAATTGTCAAACTATATTAATAAACTCTTGGGACAATATGTAAGTCAGATCAATCTCAAATAAGAAAATGATTATATACTATTTAATAGGTAAAGATTTGGTTGGCTACAAAGGCCTGGCTTGTTTCTAGATGAAAAGATTCAACTAGTACAGAAGTATAATCTTTTTCTAAGCCAATGGTTTGTGGAGAATTTCCAGGAAATTTTTGCAAAATAAAAATAAGAAGCTTATCCTAGGAAGCATTAAAACGAATCACACTGCTTCAATAAGGCATTCAAACTTACACAGGTACAAGAATAGATCCATAGTAAGTGGAAGAAAATGGACATATTTACAAACATTAAAATAGAGAAACATTCACCTGCATAGAAAAATATCAGGTTACCATTTTAACTCACTGTTTTCCAAAAAAGATGGTTTAGTGAGTTATGTGAAATGACACCAAAAATCAGGATGCTAATATTGTTTGCTTGTTATACAGGATACATGTGAAATGTTAATTGAAATAAATCACATTAATGGAAGTTTTGTACCAGATAAACAAAATTAATTTATGGATAATAAACATAACTTCTTAAGTTCAATAAAAGGAAACATCATATAGAATATTAGATTTGAGGAACTTTACTCCAAGACTGGAGACTGTTTCAATGATTCCCAGGACACAAGCAACTAAACAACTTTAGGGAGATTCTTTTACCTCCAAATATATTTTTATATTTAAAATAAAAATAGGACTGTGTGAAAGTGAAGCTCAGTTGTTTAATGCTTCCTCAGCTTGCTTGAGTCCCTAGGTTTTAATCACTAGTACCATCCTCCTCCTATGTAAATCTGAGAGAGAAGAAATTGAGGGAGCATTGGTTTATAACCTAAATACAGTAATGTGTTCAATAAGTGATAGCCTGTGAATAAAAAATGGGTTAATATCTTTGTTCTTTAATTTTATAAATTATATATGTATTATGAAAAACAAAACTATTGTGCTGTTCTTTCTGATATGAAACTTGAAAATAATCTAACAGTATTTTAAGAGTAATTTTGTAGCTTTCCTACCTTTTTGTTAGGATAAATTAGTTGTATAAGGTGATTATATTCTGATATATATATATATATATATATATATGCCAGTCCTTGGGCTTAAAGGCTTAAACTCAGGGCCTGGACACTGTCCTTGAACACTTTTTGCTCAAGGATAGCACTCTGCCACTTGAGTCACAGCACCACTTCTGTTTGTTTTTTTTTTCTGTGTATGTGGTTCCGGGGAATCGAACCCAGGGCTTGTGCATACTAGGCAAGCCCACTACCACTAGGCTATGCTCTGAGCCCTGATATGTTCTTATATGCATAACAACTTATTTTATTTCAATTAGTAAAGTCATTAAAGGCCAAACTTCTTCCTTGCCTTCCAAGTCAACTAGTTTTTCATGGAAATATCCAGAACCAGTATTGCTATCTATGTCACTATTCATAATTGTCTATGGATTTTGTCCAAATTGTCACAAGCTGGTCAATATTTAATAACTGGCATCACAAAAAAGAAACTCTTGATATGTAGAATTGTCATGTTTCTGTGCTGTAAATCTTTCCACTGTGACTATTTCTTTTTTGGCAGTTCTAGGGACTGAACTCAGGGCCTGAGCACTGTCCTTGGACTTTCTTAAAGTATAATGCTCTACCACTTGAGCCACAGCACCACTTCTGGCTTTCTCTATGTATGTGGTACGAAAGATCAAACCTGGGTCTTTGTTCATGCTAGGCAAATACTCTACCATTAGGCCAAGCTCCCTGCCCCTACTATAACTAATTTTAAGTTATCAGTATGATACTGCATGTGAGCTGTGGAAATTGGCACACATTTATACCCAGAGATCTGGTGTGTAGCAAGATATTTCCTTTATATGACTCATGGTCTCTTCCTACATGTGACCCTTTCCTTTTCCTCATAGCTCCTAATAGATTCTAAACTACATCATTTCTCAAGTGACAAGTGAGAGGCCAGAAACCATGTGCGAACTACTTGCTACCTGGTGCCTTTTCCATTTCCATTTATTGACTCCTTTAGGAATTTCTGAGTTTCGATTAAAATATCTCAATTGTTGCCTCTCATGTCAATGATCCAGTACAAGCATCACCACTTGGGAACTCTCATCAGACCTCTTACAGTGAGGGCATTTTTCTTACTCATTAGCCCATGGTAAGATAGATGAGTCAATCTTGGCCCAGCTAAGTTTTCTCACTGATGGGGGAAATGCATATTATAAGCTTTACAATAACACCCCATCTTTGTGCAGTTCCTCACTTTACAAACAGCTTGTATAGTAGTTGGTGGTTAGCATAATTGATGTTTGCCTCACTCTAGCCCTTCATGCTATCTGTATTAGCACATTCCTACTGCCCTCATTTCTCACCCTAAGGATGATCTTAGTCTTCTGTGGTCTGCCGTTTATGAAACGAAGTCCAAGTGTGAACTATTCCATGTTGATAAATGTTTGCAAAAGGAATTTGTGGGGAATAAATCTTCCTTGTACAGAAAGAGGACTGTTCCTCACTTATAAACAGGAAGGAGAAAAATATCTTTCTCTTGTTCTATGCTTTATGCAGACTTGTATAGTTAAAATAGATACTAATTAAAAGAAAATTTATTTTTCTTAATATCAATAAAACTCTAAAGTTTCTCTTATCAAATAGACATACAGATATTAGAATTCTAATTGTTTTATTTATTTATTTAATTTTTTTGGGTGGGTCATGGGGCTTGAACTCAGCCTGGGCACTGTCCCTGAGCTCTTCAGTTTAAGGCTACCACCCTACCTTTGAGCCAAGCCCCACTTCCCATTTTCGGGAGGTTAATTGGAGATAAGAGTCTCAGGTCCTATTGTACCAGGGCTGGCTTTGAACCTTGATCCTCAGATCTCAGCCTCGTGAGTAGCTAGGATTACAGGTGTGAGCCACTATGCCCAGCCTAGTTCTTTTATCTCATAACTACTTTAACTCATGTTTCTTTATTTTTATTGAATTTGGACCTTTCAATGTGATCACTGAAAGCAAGTGTGTATATGTGTAGCTTTGTTAAAATATGTAGTCAAGTATCAGTCTCTTTTGTTTTTGTTGTTGTTATTGTTTGTTCTATGATTTACTGTATCCAGAAAGTATTCAATTGTATTGCCAGCTGCATTTTTAAAATTTTATTTTATTTTATGGTCAGAGTGATGTACCGAGTAATTACAGTTACATAAGTCAGATGATGAGTACATTTCTTGTTGAATATTGTTACCTCAGCCTAGGACCTGGATTCATAGGCATGTATTACTACTGCATTTGGCTTTTCATTGTTTGGATTAATAATTCTTACCTCCCATTTAATACAAGTCACACTCCAGAATGAAAGAGCTGAATTATAGTAATTCTTACTGTCATGGATCTTATTCACTAGAGAAACCTCAATGGCCATATCAATCATTGGTCTAGCCACAACTTTTCTAGCAGTGAAAGAAGTGATAGATGTCATGGCCAGATCACTCAAACTAAAATAAATCAAAATTTCATGGTGTAAATCATGAACTATGAAAATCATGTGTGTTCTCATGTGCCTTGGTCCTTACTTCACTCAAAAACACATAGCTATGAGTTTAAAATAGTCCCTGCATGTGAGGGATTATACACAATCCAGAAAACTAAAAATTCCAATGCCCATATATTTGTTTCCATACATATTTAGGAACGTAGTTAAGGTAAAACATATAAATTTGACTCCAAAGTACAAGGATTTCATATTTTCATATAGTTAACTAAGACATTGTCATTTACCTTAGGTTAGACATATACTCTTACTCAGGAACCCTTGTTTTTATATCATTTATAATATAGACAATGTGGTAAATCAGTAGCCAGTCACAAGGCACTAAAATGAGTAAATGTAACCATTACTAAATTCAGCACTAGATGAACTCTCAAGATTTGAAGATGTGAGAAAAATTAAATCTTCTGCTCCGAAGGCTTCTGAAAAATGTGAGAGAATTTCTCTGACATGTAATACATGTGGCTGAGAAAAATTAATACAATAACACAGTAATGCAATTAATACAGTAATAACCAAATGTTTTAATTAAATTTTCTTCTATGCATGATATCTCCAGTTGACATAGTATAGGAATTCAATATCCTTAACACTGCTCTTTGAGGGGGATAGTCTTTACATAAAGGTAAAAAGACAACATGCTCACTCATGGTTTGGAGAAATAACTTAACATAAAAAATTAAAATGTGGGTGCTGCGAGTGTAGCCTAGTGGTAGAATACGTGCCTACTATGCAGGATTCCTTGGTTCAATTCCATGGTACCACATACACAGAATAAAAGCCAGAAGGGGCACCATGGCTCAAGCAGCAGAGCACTAGCCTTGAGCAAAATGTGTTCAAGAACAGTACCCAGGCCCTGAGTTCAAGGACTAGCAAAATAAATAAATAACCTATATAAATGTAAATTGGAGACCATACCATTCCAGTCTAGGCTTATTTACCATAGCAAATTTAAGGGAGCAACCCAGATGCCCCTCAGTAAATGACTGGATGAAGATGTGGTAAGAAGTACCACACAATGGAATTCTATGCTGCCATCAGAAAGAATGGCATTGTCCCATTGGTAAGGAAATGGAAAGACTTGGAAAAAATCATATTGAGTAAGCTGTCTGGCTTACTCAAAGGAATATAGGCTCAAAGGTTTTCCTCATTTGTAATAATTAGTACACATCTAGGACTCTCCTAGTAGCAGATTACAATAGCTCAAAACCTAGGTACATGAGGTCAAATAGGATGAGACTAAATGAAAGGATCTTAGGATATGGAAACAAGTGCTTTATCTTGTGTGAAAATTGTTCTTATGTACTATGATATTTCTCTTCTCTTTTGTTACCTTTGGTCAATCTCATATTGTTACTGTATCTGACTTTGTTACCTGGTACATTGTATATGCATTTATTTGTTTATTTGAGATAGGAAAGGGAAGGAGGGAAGCAAGATTATTTGGAGGGTGTGAGGGATGGGAAATGGGGACAAATACATGAAAGGGGGTATCAGTGTGTGAGAAATAATGCACCTACTACCTGACAAATGTAACTATAACCCCTTTATACCCTATCACAATAATAATAAAAAAACGGAGACATCAGTCATTTTTTCACCCCATCCCCAATAACAAAGACTGAAACCTAGGAAAGCAGTGAAATTTCTATTGTAGCAGGATAATTAAGTATAGTCTGTGATAAGAAAAACTTAATTGGATTTCATTTGATATCTATCAGTTTTTGAAGGTTCTGTTTGACAATATTCAACGTTGATTTCCAATAAAGGAATGAACAAAAGAGCTCCCCCCCCCTCTCTCTCTCTCTCTCTCTCTCACACACACACACACACACACACACACTCCTCTGCCCTGTGCATTCCATTGTTTCCTTCTCATCATTCCTCTCTAGCCCACACACACAGGCAAATCTTGAATGACATCACATGAAGGGGTGATAGCAACCCAGTTTTGATACTCCTTCCCTTGTGATATACAGTCAATCAGTCTCAGCATGAAGACAAGTCATTTAGGAGTAGTCTGTGGAGTATTGTATATTTGATAACTATGTAAAAGAATGGCAGTTAATTCTTTAAGAGTTTAATTTAAGCCTTTTTTGGTTTCCAAAGTAAGTGGGAGAATGAATAGAACAGAATGTTCTCCTTTTGCAGAAATAGCAAACTCTATATCAAGAGAGAAATTAGACTGAATAGTCTTTTTAAAAAAAGACACATGAGTAGTGACAAAAGGGAAATATCCTTTAATAGCTATTTTATCTTCTGGTATTTTGGTTACTTTTCTCATAAAAAACTACTTTCTCTATGCTTGTAACTAATGATATGGAGAACAAAACAAAGTATTTCTTTTTAAAATATATCTAAGTAAATAATTTCAGTTAGCTAGAACAAAAGCCAATACCAATCTTAGAGATTGTATGGTTAACAATCTCTCTTCCTAAAGAAAACTGCATAAAATTTGAGCCAGTATGAGAATCAAGGTGCTAATTCACCATTTCAATACATATACACAGTGATACAAGAATTAACGAATATTCACCTACTGAACTTTTTTCAATGTCTATGAAATAAATATATACATAGCTAAGGCTGTGTGGGTTTATCCAGCCACATATTTAATAGTATATAATCAGCTGGCATGAATAGTGTTTAAGCACATATTATGTTCAGACTCCCACAGAAGCAAATACACACAGGTCGACAATACTTGTACATAGCCTTCCACCTTCTTTATTCCACATATTCAAACCTTCAAAGTTAAATGGCTGGTGCTGGCTGATAAAGGAGTATTCTAGCTGAGAAACTTGTTGGCATGTTCTGTTTCTCCATCAAGGTAGAAAGTTTGTGGTTGCTGAGCTTTTCTTTGGTATTCTCCATGTCAGGGATCACCCTTGTAAAGCCTGACTTAAAGCATAGCTGTACTCAGAATGTGAAACTGAAGGAAAGCAAGTACTTGCAAACTAAAATCATCTAATTACCTGTATAAAAGCAACAAAATTCAAAAATAACAATGGTCTTTGAAATTAACTAAAATATTTTCTGTAGTGGAATGTATATGCTTAGATACATGTGCACAATCATGCACACACATATACACACACCAATGTCTAAAATGAAAGGGAACATGGAAGAAACATAGTGAAAACTGGAAATTGGATAGAGGCTTATGTCTTTTGTGAGTGTCCATGTGTCCTGATCTAACATCAGCTCCAGCTTTTGCATTTTTCTGATAATAATGTGTTCATATGGCACGAATATGTCCCCATATTCGATAATCTGTGAATGCCCATTCCATACTATGCTGGATAAATTTCCTGTACCTTTCTGAAGCAAGACATTCTATTAAAGAGAGTTTGTGACAAAAAGATTGTAGTATGAGTTCCTTGTGACTGGGAAATAGGCAAGCAAGAAAAATTGTCAGGAGGCTTTATTACAACACACATGCATGGTATTTTTATATAAATGTATATACATATACAGGTTATGATATATATGCATATGGCAACATATATTAATGATACATTTATGGAATATATGTGTATATATTCAATTAAAGATTAAAGATGAGAAATGAAAATGACATAAAACTTCATGAGGAATCATTGGTAAATTATTTAAATAATTGGAAATAAAATACATGGATAAACAAAGTTAAAAGTAAATATATGTTGTAAATTTTAGAATGTTTCAAAAATAAGGAGCTAAGGACCCCTTTATCTAAAATACTTGCAGGAAGAAAAATAAACTAGGCCATCTGGGCTCAGTTTTGCATGCCTATAACCCAAGCTGCTCTAAAAGTCAAGACTGGGATGCTTGCAGTTTGACACTGATGAAAAGAAAGACAAACTATTCACAACAAATATTAGTGTCTGTGATCCCAGCTAGAAGGTAAACATAGATAGGAGGATTACAGTCCCAGGAAAGGATTTAAAAACTCTATTTTAAAGCACATCTAATACAAGAAAATGCATCTAAAGAACAAAGAACCTGTCTTAACGGGGAAACTGCATACCTAGCAAGGATAAGACCTTGTGTATAAAGCTCTAGTACCAACGTGGGGGGGGGAGGGGGCAGAGGGAACAGGCAAGTCAATCAAGCTTTACATTAATTACATTTTATCATATATAATATTGTTATACTTTTATGTTACTCAACAAGTATAGTTCTAAAGAAGCCATAAATTCAGATTAGAAACTATAAGCCTAGCAGTGATTGTCAGGCACCTATAAATTTTTAGAACAAGTTAATATTTAAATTTTTAGTGAGAATATGAAGTCAAAGACTCAGGATGAACTATATATATTTATGTATCACAAATATATCAAATGTCTAAATTAGAGATCAATTATATGAAGATCATTGCAAAATCAACCAGCTACAAAGCAGTGGATCTGAGAGATAATTACTTCTGTTCCCATTCTAGTACTTTGTAGTCAGCTCATTATTAAAATTTAACTAACTTCTTAAAAGTTATGATAAAATTTCCAAAGCTTGAAGGTTGAGAAACATTATACTTAATCTAAAAAGTAATGTGATTTTATTAATACTTAAAAATTAAGGTGTAAAATTAAAAAACAAATGATAAATAGCAAAATTAGATTACTAGTCTCTATGCTGTGGAACAAGGTGTCTAAAAAAGGATGGGTTTAATCACCTCTGAAGTCTCTTTCAGGATCTAGAGATTAAATTACAATTGTCAGCAATGTCTTAAATTGTCAGCAAATACTTAAAAGAACACAGAATTATTTCACCAGTGATAGGCATACATATTGACTTATCTATAAAACAAGATCTATTTGAGAGAAGGAGATAATTTTCTTTGGCTCTGTTTTCAGGTTGTGCTGTCACAGAGGGAATCATTCACAGATCAGCTGTCTGCAGGCATTGATTTTAGAGGGTTTTCTAGAAGGACAGTCAAGAAAATGGAGTTGGATCTTGGAAAGATTCATTATCCTGATCAAAAAGCAATTATTTTTGCTATTCTTTCTTAAAGAGAATTAGAATATATAAATATACATATATATCCTCAAAGAAATTTCTAATATAATCCCCTGTCTTTCACTTTGAGTGTCTGCAGAATATGACAAGTTATTAATACATTGAATTTAAACCCCTATGTACAATTATTTAAATATCATTTTAATGTAACTAACAAGAAATAAAAAGTAAATTAAAGAATTTATCAAATTAATGAAATTTTTACCATGATTTGACTTGATATTTATTTTCTTAGCAATGCCTTTTCAGGGCTTTTAAGTGCACCTCAAAGTCAAGTATATGTTGTTTCTCAAAATAATAACTTTTCTAATGCATAGCTCTGTATTTTACATGGTTAGAGATGGAATGAATATGCAAATATAGACTTAAACACATTACAGTTAATGCAGACTAGTGAAAAGAAGGAATACATGAATGGAGAGGCAGATGAATTAAATAGTTAATAAAAGGTGACAAACTTTAAAATTTCCCCAAGTACAATACTTTCTTTTGCATGTTTCCTTCTAACATAGAATGATTACACTCATAAAATTTCCAAAAAATTGTTGAATAAAATAAACTTTCACTAAGAAATACGTTAATGAGGCATTCCCAAAATGCTTTATCTAATGTCTCCTAATTAAATCTATCTACAATTCTTACCTAATTAATCTATATAGAATCATGCCTTAAAAATTGCCTTGTAGTTTTAGACAATTTCTACACAGTCTATGTAAATACAACAGAACATGAGAGACATTTATGGAACTAATACAGTTAGTTGAGGAATGGACTCAAATCATCAATACATTTACAGTTGTAGTCATAAACCTACATGTTTCTACAAATCAAAGGTTATGAAAAATGAGAAATAATAAGTGTAATAGAGGGAGGGAATTTGATTCTCAAGTATATTATAAGCATGTTTGATAACACAATCAAGAATCCCCTTTGTACAAATTATGGCATCACTGCATTCATAAGACATGGATATTCAAAGACATGGAAAGACTGGGAAAAATCATGTTAAATGAAGTGAACACAGAAACATAAGCTCCATGTTTTCCCTCATTTGTAATAATTAGTATATGTCTTGGATAATTCTAGCAAAGGTTCCAAGAGCTCAATAGCTATGTACATATGGCCATGTAAAATGCTGCTAATCAAAATGAACAAGATATAGAAGCAAGAGGTTTTGTGGGGCTTTTTATCTCACTGTTTTGTTTTTAGTGTTCTGTTGGAAATTATTTCTTTTTTCCTCCCCTTTGGTTTATTCCCAGATGGCACTGTTTTTATTTCAGTACCATTTGTCTTGTATATGAATTTTTCTGATCTGAGGAAAAGAAAGGGCAGGGCAAATGACAAATGCTGAACCAGTGCAAAAGTGATTCTCACAAGACACTGTTGGAAACCTTACAACTTGGGATAAAGGAGCATGAGAGGAAGAGGGAAAGCTGGAGTAAAATGAAGAAAAGGATAACACTATCCAAAAAGAAATCTATTCATTATCTTGTTTATGTAACTGTAGCCCCTTCTGCACATCACCTTTACAATAAAATATTTTTTAAAAAAATACAAACTAAAATCCAATTATGACTGTCTATAAAGAAAACTTTAAAAGTAGGATAAATTAATTTTCTTGTGCAATGTAAATGTCGATGTAGTCATAGTAAGGGTGGTTTGAACTAGTGACTCTTGCACACATTTATCTAGCATTCTACTCAATCACTTATTTATGCCATTTAATGTTTGAACAGGGCTATTTTTAGAATAAACTAACTTATTTAGTGACACTGCACCATATGTGATACAAGAAAGTATTTGGGATTATAGAAATCACTTGCTTTTATCTTTCTGAGTGTTATAGATAGGTCTGCAAGATACCACAATATTTCTTATAAAAGAATCTTGGAACAAAACAGTGGACAGATAAGACAGATGAAGCCTTTTAGTTGCAATAATCTATTGCTGAGGGACTTGATAATCATTTATCTATTACTGTGCTGCATTTACTTAGAAAAATCACATTAATCTTTTTTAACTTCTGTAGTTATGAAGATTAATAATTCATATGTTTTGAATAAAGTGAAATTTAACTGGAAATAGTATCATTGATTTCATCATTCATGTCTTTAATCAAAATTTATGTAAAATATAACTTAATAGAATTTATATTTTAAACACTTGTAAATATATATTTCTTATCTTTATGTATTTATTTCATATTTTTAACACCTTATTTCTATGACTTGTATAAGAGCTTTAAAGAGAAAGAAGATATTAAAAAAACTCTCAAAATGGCATGTCTTTCTAATGGATATATATATGTACATAAGTATATATTTATAATTTTTTTCATTGGAGTTTGCAGTCATATTGTGACTAATTTAGAACTAATTCTACAATGACTGATTTAGAACCAATTTACTTCCAATTTCTGAAAATGTTAGTACTTTTGTACATAAAAATGTGAATTTAAAACATCAGAATTTTTTTTTCCCAGTTCTGGGCTTGGCCTCAGGGTCTGAGCACTGTCCTTGGACTTTCTCAAGGCTAACCCTCTACCACTTGAGCCACAGCACCACTTCTGGATTTTTTTGTATGTATGTGGTACTGAGGAATCAAATCCGGGTCTTCGTGCATGCTAGGCAAGAAATCTTACCACTAGGCCAAATTCCCGGCTCCAACATCAGAAACTTTAAATTGATTGCAAGATAGGATTTTCTAAACAATTTTTGTGCAGCTCATTGAAGCTGGTATCAATGCTCTGGAGAATTCTAAGTCAAATCAACACCCCTGTCATTTAGGAAAGGACTGCCTTTTTTTCACGTGTATCATCTCCATTTGTCTAAGGTTAATGTTTGACCCATTCCCTTTCCCATTAGAGGCCCATTGATTTTGTTTTTCTAAATTATTAAAGCTGATTCATTACTTACCCAATTGGTCTATGCTGTGCTTCTTTCTAAACTTCACTTTTTGGCTTGTGAGTCAGTGCAGCTCTCTATCTCTGTTCTTGAATCCACCAAGGCAAGAATTCTGCAAGATGAAAAAAAACATTTTTTGAAAGGAAATATTTCGGGTCTGGCCAGTTACCTTATCTGACAAGAGAAATTAGGAGGAGTGGATAAAGCTAGCATGACTATTCCATGGGAAGAAACACTTCAGTACTTCATTAGCCATTTCTAGGGTACAGGCATAACCTCACATTTAAATAGAGGAAGAATGAGGATCTGGGTAAAGGATATGCTTAGAGTCTTTTTAAAAATGTGGCTTTGGATTTATTATCTCAGTTGTTCTTGCTTTTGAGCTGTTATCACTCTTATTATTAGAGAAGGGTATGGTTACCATGAAACAATCCAGCATTTAAAAAATGTATATTGATATTGCTCAAGGCTAGTTACTACTAATCAACATTTTGGACAACCTGTTTCACAAAAACAACTTCTTTAACTTTAAACTTTACCATCTCAAGTACCTCATGACTTACTATGTGTATAGCAGCCTGAGAAACATTTACAAGAGAGAGATTGAGAGAAAAATAAACTAAAGTTCAAGTTGCCGGACATAAGTGGGACTACTAATATTACTGATATTTAAGCAGATAAAATAGTGATTTTACAAGTGTAAACAAATTGCCTTTGCAATACTAATTGGACAAATCCTCTCTCCATTTTACTTTTTTGCCTATTTAAGAAAAGCACCCCAGGACAGAGTTTAACTTTCTTGACTTTCACTGAGTTTGCATTTCTACATTCTGCATTTTCATCTTTTCCTCCTGCAGGCTTCAACTTGCTACAATATAATGCTGAGGTTAAAAATATATTCTATATAAAGACACAGAGTCCAAGGAGATCTTTTCCAGAAACCTGGAAACGAATTTATAGGTGACATACACTGACTGACCATTCTACAGATGAGGAAACAAATACAAGGAGGTTAAAAGTAGTGTTTGAACAAAGTCATTTAACTAGTTACTGATTAAAAACAAAGCCCAGGTTTCAGCAGTCTTGATAAGTACTCTGATCAACAAAATATGATGCGTGTGTGTCCAAATGTAAAACTAAAAAAAGGACAAATTTAGAAAAATGCAAATCAGACTTATGTGGGAAAATGCATTAAGATAAACTGTATAATGAAAGACTGTACACAAAGGAATCTTTGACATTTTTTTGTTTGTGGGTCATGGGGCTTGAACTCAGCCTGGGTATTGTCCCTGAGCTCTTCAGCTCAAGGCTACCACCCTACCCTTGAGCCAAGCCCTACTTTCCATTTTCTAGAGGTTAATCAGAGATAAGAGTCTCAGGTCTTGTTTCCCCCCCTTTCCTATCCTTTTCTGCCCAGATTGGCTTTGAACCTTGATCCTCAGATCTCAGCCTCCTGATTAGCTAGAAATACAGGCAAGAGCCACTGTGTCTGGCTTAAAAATATGTTTCCAGTCCAGAGACACTTTGGATTTTAAGGCAGTTTAGAAAGCTATTAGGGTTGAAAAACATCTTGGCAAATTTCCTCTCTGTGATTTCTTCACAGAGAAGTAGAAATTATTTTGTTACTTCAAAACTAACTCATAAGCAGTCCCTTAGAAAAGTTGTACTTTCTTACTAATGTATCTAAAATATAGGCCATTTTTAGATATTGCCTGTGTATTCATAATTATAAGTACATTCATGAACATTTTCCAAGAGCAAGGGCTATTCGCTGATCAAATCTTTCAAAAAGGAAAAAAAATAAAGCAACAGGAGAATTTAGTAACCTCATTATTTTACTAACTTAACAATAAAAATAACTCCAAAATCCCTACATGTATAAGTAATAAGTTATAATTAAAATAATAATAGATAAACACTTTCGTACAGAATGTAACATGATTCTCAAAGGAATACTATGTCTTTGCACTGCACCTAGCATATGAGACCTTAATAAATTTTTTAAGCCTTTGGAGACTGTAATGAAGAATGTACAACTCACTGTGACCACTGAAGCAAAGCCTGTCTAGTTTTAATTTGTTCATTGTATCTCTTGAGTTATATATTTTTAATGCTACTTTCTTTATTAAAATATAAAGGAGAGTACAGCAATTGCCCATATACTTCTAATTAACATCTTTTGGTTAATGTTTCAAGAGTAGAATGAAAAGCTTGGAAAGTAGTTAACTTGTTTACAACTGTGAGACACACAAATATGCTATGCTTATTAGAAGCTTTCTGTAAAATTACTTCTGATTGGGTATCATTTTCCATCACCTGTAGGACAGGTACTTTGTCCAGAGAAGGAACTCAGAATGTGGAATATGTGTGAACAAAAAACATGACTTTGCCCATATTATACATGTAATAAATTGACATGCTGACATATTAGCATTACAAGTAGAACTGTAAACAGTACAGAATGAAACTCAAATATAAAAGTGACTGGAAGATTTGAATGGCTTCTTGGATTTAAACTGTATGGATATAACACTGAACTTCTCAATCATATTAAGTGAAGTAAGCCAGACTCAAAGGAACTTAGGCTCAATGGTTTCCCTCATTCGTCATAATCAGTAGAAACCTTGGGCTCTACTAGCAGAGATCTGCAATAGAGCAAAATCTTGATACATAAGGCCATATAATGTGAAGCTAATTGAAAGGACCTCCAGGATATTGAAACAAAAGCCATATAATGAATGATTGTTGTCCTTAATGTACTATGTTGTCTCTCATCTCCTTTGCTGTCCCTTGGTTATCTCATATTGGTATAGTATCTCACTTTGTTATCTGATATATTGAATTTATTTGTATTTGGATATTTGAAATTTGATAGGGAAGGGGGGAAAACCAAGGCGGGTGGGGGGTGTGGGGGGGGAGGGAAACGGGTACCAAGACATGTGAAAGGGTATCAATGTATGTGAATTAATGCACCTTCTATCTGGCAAATATCATGTAACCCTTTTACTAATTACAATAAAAAAGAAATATTTTACAAATTATATTCTTTACTTTTTAATTATACATTGTTTCAAATGTGCAGAAAGGATGACTTAATATAAATGACATTTGAGCTTGTTGCTCTCAAACAGAATATAAATGCCATTCAAGAGCCAGACCAACAGGATTGTCTTCTACCACCCAAAGGTAGTAACTATTGAATTTATAATATTTTACAGTTACTAAAATTTCAGGCATTCATGTTATAAATCAATCACATAATATATTGTTTTGCAAATTGCTTCTCCTACTCAGGTATTTCTTAATGTTTTTTCTACCTTGATACATGCAATTCTAATTCATACTACCTCATGTTTCACAATATTCCATCAATTTATTTAGCTATTATTTAGCTTAAAGGCATTTAGCTACTCCACTTTATTGCTATTTAAATAGTATCACTCCGATTATTCTGTTACACTTGTTTTTAGATCTGAGTTGGAAACATTATGTTTAATTTGTGCAGGTAATGGGGCTTAAATTCAGGCCTACGCACTGTTACTAAACAATTTTGATTAAAGCTGACTCTACCATTTGAGCCACAGCTCCACATCTTGTTTTTAGGTAATTAATTGAAAATTGAGTCACAAGGACTTTGTAATCCAGGCTAGATTTGATTTGTAATCCTCAGAACTCAGCTTTCCATATAGCTAAGATTACAGACATAAGACACTCACACCCAGCTCTTGTGTCAATAACTTTAAAGAGAGCAACATGTGGTTCATAGAACAGTATCAATCACTTACTATCTTTGATGAATTAAGTATAGTCACTAACAACCGTTTTAATAGCAATTAGACATTACAAAATGTACACATAAATTTGCACTTAATATGATTATGATGCTGCACTCTTCTAAGCATTTACATTTTTCAAATATTTTTTATTATCTTGAGGTAGTTGTACAAAGGAGTTTCCATTCAACAAAGCAGTTTATGAATATGATGGATGGTGTTCAGTGTCAACCCTTTCAACAATCTTATCAAATCTCCTTAGTCACATTTCACTCCTCTTAATTTTGTAGGAGTATATATTAAATTCTTAACAGTATTCTGCTCCTCTTCTTTTTCTATACAAACACAAATTGTTTAAAAATCCCATCCTATATATCCGAGAAGACACTTGTTTATTGATAGGCAATATGTTTGACTTAATTTTTAAGATATTGCCAATTATTAATCCAGGTGATTGTGTCCATTTAAAGTGTCATAACAATAGGTAGGAGTTCTGCTTTTTTACATTCCATTGACCCAAATTTAATGTTTTTATTTTAACTTGGTTAAGGATGGTTCAGGTTTTCATTTCATCTTCATTTTGTTGCTCCATTGTAAATTATAAATACTTCATTTCTGTTCATTTAAAATTATAGCATCCAATGCCAGGCAAGGTGGCTTACGCCTGTAATCCTAGCTACTCAGGAGGCCTAGATCTGAGGATCAAGGTTCAAAGCCAGCCCAGCACGAAAGGACCTGAGACTCTTATCTCCAGTTAACATCTAGGGTATGGGCAGTTCGGCTTGGCTCAAGGATAAGGGGGTAGCCTTGAGCTGAAGAGCTCAGGGATAATGCCCAGACCCACGGGTAGGGTGGCAGCCTTGAGCTGAAGAATTCAGGGACAGGCCCAGGTGGAGTTCAAGCCCCATGATCCACAAAAATAAATAAATAAATAAATAAATACATAAATAAATGTAGCATCCATACTCGTCTATCTCACGTTCCCCTACTTTACTTGTTTTATTTGCTTCTTTGTTTATTCATTCATTCCTTTTTTTTTTTTTGCCAGTTCTGGGACTTGAACTCAGGGCCTGAGCACTAGTGGACTTTCGGCTTTCTGAAGACTAATTCTCTAACACTTGAGCCACAGCACCACTTCTAGCTTTTTTCTGTGTATGTGGTACTGAGGAATAGAATCCAGGGCTTCATGCATGGCAAGCAAGCAATCGACCATTAGGCCATTCTGCCAGCCCCTCATTCATTTATTTTTGAAATAGGTGCTGCTATGTAACCCAAGTGAACCTTGCTCTCATGCTACTCCTGGCTCAGCCTTAACACTACTGGCATTCCAGGCATGAACTTTCACATACAAAATACATGTCACTTTTATCAAGTACATTTGTTCCACTGATTTTTTTTTTTTTTTTTTTGTGGGTCCTTGGGCTTGAACTCGGCCTGGGCATTGTCTCCGAGCTCTTCAGTTCAAAGCTACTGCCCTACCCTTGAGCCAAGCCCCACTTCCTGTTTTCTATAGGTTAATTGGAGATAAAAGTCTCAGGTTCTTTTGTTCTCTGGATTGGCTTTGAGCCTTGATCCCCAGATCTCAGCTTCCTGAGTAGCTAGGATTACAGGCGTGAGCCATCCTGCCTTGCTGGTCCAGGGTTTTTTTGTTTTGTTTTTTTTTTTTTTGCCAGTCCTGGGCGTGAGCTCAGGGCCTGAGCACTGTCCTTGGACTTTCTCAAGGCTAGAACTCTACCTCTTGAGCCCCGGCACCACTTCCGGATTTTTTCTATGTATGTGGTACCAAGGAATGGAAACTGGGTCTTCATGCATGCTAGGCAAGAACTCTACCACTAGGCCAAACTCCCAGCCCCTGGTCCACTGATTTTTGTCCTTCATATTGTTAGTAATTTAAGGCATCAATGATTGTTTTAGATTACTTAAATTTTAGCTAGTTTATCTGCCTCAATACATATTGTCTATATACTTGGAGAGAAGTTAAAAAAAAGTAATAGTGTACGTTTGAAAGTCATAATTTTGAAATACATTTGTATAAGTGAAAAAAATCACTTAAAAACTAATCCCGTAGAGTGCTGGAATAAAAGTTACAACACCTTCTATAATATTTTTATTATTGCTTACTCACAAGATTTTTGGTTTAGATATTTTCCCTTGCAATTTGTTAAACCTAATATTTCATTTCATTTTAATTTAAGTACATATTGTTTCTTTCAACATAATTGTAGGTGACAATATGTTTCTCTTTATATAGTGAACATTGTTCTTCCATTGATGCTATGGAGATGTGTGTAGTCAATCTCATTATTTACCTTTGGAAAAAAAAATCTATCTACCTGGCAAATTTTGAAATCTCTTCACTTTCATTTAGTGTTCTGAAGTTTCATTAGGGTATTATATGTCCACTTACGGATTCCTTTTAATTTACATCGTTGAAGTGTATTAGTCTCCCTCCGTTTGAGTTTTGTTTTCTTCTTTAACTCTTAGATAGTGAATAAGATTCGCATAAGCTTTATATCCTTTGACTTTGAGCTGACATACTCTTCACATGTTCCACTATCTGGTGGTCTATTCAAATCACTGGGCCCATGGTGGGCACTCAAGTTCTCAAATCTGCATCCATACCAAGTATGGCTGAGATGATTTGTGAGAAATAAAGCTTCTAATATTTCTCTATATTCAGAAGCTTCTCTTTATATGCTGTCACTTTTGTTAGTAAGGGACAGAGTGTGGTTTCTTATATGTCTCCTACATAGGGAGTAGATTCTGGAAGCCTATTACCTCATGTATCTAATGCATCTTTTCATTGAACCTGATGTTAAAGGCTATTGTTTCACAGGTCATCAAGGCATTTTATTTAGTACTCTCTACCTGTCATAGTTCTTACTGTATTCCTGTAAAACTAGGCTTTCAGGACATTCAGTGTAATCCTTGTTCTTGAGAGGCTGTGGTGCAAGGATCATGACTTTGAGGTCAGCCTAGAATTCACTTTAAGACCCTATTAGAGGAAGAGAAGGGGGTGGGGGAGACAGAGAAAGAATCATAACAGATTAATGACTTTAATACCTTATTAGAAAGAAGAAAAATGAAGATAAAATTAGTTAAAACACCATAGTAACACTATAAATTTGCTTTCATAATGTTGGCAAATGATTAAGGCAAAGCAACTGGATTTAATTAATTAATACAATTATTAAATTGTAATGCAATGTAAATAAACTAAAATAGAAAAAAATGTTCTTTTGTTCCCTAGAAACAATACTCTATTGTTTATTTTCTAGTTCTACATTGTGTTCAGTGACTTCTCCCTGAACCCACCCAGGCTTTGGGAGAACTACCCACCGTAGAAGCAATGTTTCTTAAAGATGATGTGGGGATTCAGAACTAGGTGGAGAAAATAATTAATTTTTTTGTTCCCTAAAGGAACTGTGTAACATAAAATAAAAATATTAATGTCTAAGGGAATCAGATGGGATTAGCTTGCTTGGATTTCATTTTCCAGGATTTTATTCCTACATATTTTTTAAGTTAAAAGTGAGGTAAATCAAGTTCAGAAAGACAAAGGACACATGTTTTGTCTTATATGTGGAAATATAATATAATTTGGAAATATACATATGAAAACAGGTACAGAATCACACATATATTCACAAATGTAAGTATTATAGGTATATGAGGAGAATACCAATGTGTATTTTTTGATTAATTAACCCATGGTTTAAAAAAATGAATACCAGGAAGCTAGAACTTGTGGTGTCAGGAAGGTGAGACCAAAGGGAGGGGTTAAACAAATGAAGAAAGGAAGAGTAGATGAACAAAATCACAATGTTCATTGCATACCTGAGAAAATGGAAATAAAACTTGAAAGTATGAATGAGAGAGATGGGGGTGGATATTATTAAAGGGATGGCATTGCTCATGAACCCTTATATTCTTAAACTGACAATTTGAATTGAAACTCTTACTTAAAGATAATTTTTATTAAAGAGTTAAAACACAGTGACATAAGTTAGTAATCTGGGGCCTAGAGTTTTATAAACCTCCTACTCCTTTGCACCTTTCTACTCAGATATGAGGCTCTTTCTGAACCAACATGAGAATCTGGGTTACTTTCCACAACTTCTGCTACACTTCTCCCTTCTTTATTTCCACCTCCCACCAAATGGCCCTTCTTATAGAAGGAAAAAGTGGCATGAAGTTTGCTTTAAATTCATTTATGCACTCTTAGCACTTTCTCCCTTAAGTAACTAATCTTGCCTCTGGGCCCAAATACCTAAAATATCTTCACTGTAAAAACTAGGAGAACTATCAATGTGAAGACTGGACTACGAGATCTCCCAAGGCATTCTAAAGATGAGTTATGTGATTTTATATGAAAACAACAATGCAAAGGAATAATCCAACTTAGTTTTCAAAACATAGTCTTATAACTATCACAAATCTCATGAGTACATAATATGGATTGGTAACAGAGTTAACAATTCTTAAAGATTAATTCTTTTTTTATATTCTTTTTATTGTAATTAATAGAAGGGTTACATTATATTTGCCAGATAGAAGGTGCATTACTTCACAAAAATTGATATCCCTTTTCATGTTTTTGTCCTCATTTCCCTCCTTCCATTCACTCCCCTCATCTTGTTTTACCCCTTTCCTTATCCTATTTCAAATAAACAGATAAACATATACAATATGCCAGGTAAGAAGTTAAGATGCTGTAACAATATGAGATAACCAAAGGACAACAAAAGAGATGAGAAATAACACAGTACATTAAGAACAACAGTCACACATTATATGGCTGCTGTTTCCATATCCTGGAGGTCCTTTCATTTAGCCTCATCCTCTATGGCCTTATGTATCTAGGTTTTACCCTATTGTAAACCTTTGCTATGAGTGTCCAAGATTTATACCAACTATGACAAATAGGGAAACCATTGAACCTATGTTCCTTTGGGTCTGGCTTACTTCACCTAATATGTTTTTTTCCAAGTCTTTCCATTTCTTTTCAAATGGTGCAATGTTGTTCTTTCTGATGGCAACATAGAATTCCACTGTGTATAAATAGCACAAAAAAAGATTAATTCTTTAGCCTCACCAGCCCTATAACTTTACTATTAAGTATCAAGATATGCCTGCAAAAACATATTTAGTAACTGATGAAGGATCCCTAAATTTATTAATTTATAATAAATGATAAATGAGATCTTGCTCTTGTAGAATTATCTTGCAGATGAAGTAAGCATTTGCAAGGGGCAAAAAGGTACTTTGGACTTATGTAAGAAGAATACCAAAGCTCTTCCTATGGAGAAGAGAGAACTACCTTGTCAGGGGAGAAAATGAGGTCTCAATGACTCTTGGGGAATGTATATGTGTGTTGTGGGGAACAGGAGGGGAGTAGAGACATAGTCCAGTTGAATCAGAAGCAGATATAGATCTGAGCAAAAGAAATAGTGCTTGTAGAGGTTTGAAACATACAGTAAGGGGACATCAGAAAATTAATAGAAGATCAGTCTGAGTGGAGAACATTTCATAAGCAACATATAAAGCCAGAAAAACACATACAGTTCAGGAAATGCCATAGACAATGACAAAGTTGCCCAAGATAAATATAATGGTATAGGTTCAGAGAGAAAATAACAGAAGTTAGTCAACATTCCTTATGCTTACACAACAGAATGGTAAGTAGTACATTTGTACTACTGTTAACAGTATGATCAAAAGCAAATAAGCATTTACCCAATTGTCCAGAAACAAGGACATACTAAATCCACTAGCACAATGATGTTCATTGCAGCACTATTTACCATAGCAAAGATATGGAACAAACCCAGATTTCTCTCAGTTGATGAGTGGATCAACAAGATGTGGTATTTGTACACAATGGAATTTTATGATGCTGTCAGAAAGAATGACATAGCCCCATTTGTAAGGAAATGGAAAGACTAGAAAAAATCATATTAAGTGAAGTAAGCCAGACTCAAAGGAACATAGGCTCAGTAATTTCCCTCATTTGTCATAATCAGTAGAAACCTTGGGCTCTCCTAGCAGAAGCAGAGATTTGCAATAGAGCAAAACCTAGATACATATGGCCATATAGTATGACCCTAAATGAAAGGATCTCCAGGATATGGAAATAAAAGCCATATAATGAGTGATTGTTGTCCTTAATGTACTATGTTATCTCTCATCTCTTTTGCTGTCCCTTGGTTATCTCATATTGTTACAGTATTTCACTTTGTTATGTGATATATTGGATATATTTGTATTTGGTTATTTGAAATTGGATAGGGAAGGGGGAAAATAAGTTGAGGGGTGGGGGTGGGGGGAGGGAAACGAGGACCAAGACATGAGAAAGGGTATCAATGTATGTGAATTAATGCACCTTCTATCTGGCAAATATAATGTAACCCTTCTATTAATTACAATAAAAATAAAGTAAATGGAAAAAAAAGCAAATAGGCAAAGAATTTCATTGTGCTATAAGGAAGGTAAGCCTGCATGACTAAAGTCAGGATATGAATAGGTAATTCAATAGACAGATCGCTATACCATTCTTCTACTGCTGAACTAAAAAGAATTTTGGTAGTTCCACTCTGTGGAGTTTCTTGTCCACTTAAAAGAGGAAATCCTTACTTAGAACATTAGAGGAAAATTGAATTTAAATTATGCCCTGCTGCAGTCCAAACTATACTAGGGATGCTCCATTCACCTTCCAAACTGGCATTACTCTATGATGATAATATGATTCAATACTAGTAAAAATCAATTTTATATTAATTTTATAAAATTGGATACTTCATTAAGGAATCTCCCTACACCCATATTATATACATTCTAGTACTCCCCCCTCTCTCCCAGTACCCTTTCTAAAGGGAGTGAGAGGTCATTGCCTTTTCCCTTTTCATATCCCCATTAGTCCTATCTTACAATATCTGATTATGCTGTGGTGGGTCCCTTATAGGGAATTATGCCAACAATGTCTCACAGGGGATTGCTGTCAACTCTGGGTCAAAAACACCTCTAAGTCTGCTGAATTATTTATTTATGTATTTGTCTATTTATTTATTTTAGTTCATAGTGTGTACATCTGAGCCCATGCAGATACGTTACATTGAGTTTAATGATACTGTGGAGACTCCCGCCCAACCCTAAGGTCGAATTGTAGATTTGAGACCTAACAGAATAGAAGAGAAGAGACTGCCCAGCAAGATTTAGGTACTGAGCAGGTTCAGCAACTTCTAGAAAAATGAATCATAGCCTGTAAATTAAGCAAACTGGTAAGTCAGTAGCATCTGTATTTTTGTAAAATAGCATTCATACCTTTAAGCTGCCTGAATTAATGAGATTTGAAGAAGCTGAAAGTATTATTTTCTGGAAGCTAGTGCTTCAAAACTGTATATTTAACTCAAAGATACAGGAAATGTAGAATTTCATATTCAGAACATAATTTGCATTAATTATAGTTTTAAATCTTTATCCTAAGTACATAATTAATAATACTGAAACATGAATCACTAATAAAAAGAATTATTTTCTTTATTTCAAATATTTATTATACCTTCTCAAAATCTAACAAGGATGCATCCAATGAATCACTTTTATATTTATCTTCAAAAGCACATATTTCTAATCCTATCATGAATGCACACTCAATGGAAAATAAAGATATAAATAAAATATAATTTTCATTCTTATGTACAAATAATCCATGTGTACAATTTGGTACAATCATTTCTATACATTCAAATCCATTATTGATTTTAAACACTCTTTTCAGGTGAGCAAGGTGGTGCTTGCTTGTAGTTCCAGCTGCTCAGAAGGTTGGGTTGGGCAGATCATTGAGTCCAGGAATTGGAGACCAGCCTGGGTAGCACAACAATATATGGATCAGTTTTAATTTCATATTCTACTCTTTGTACATTATTCTAAATAAATACACATTCACCAATTTTGCCGAATATGTAAGATTATAAATTAGGGAAGACATGATTTTAGCCACTCTTCAGGGTACTAAATATTAGACTTTTTCAGTTACTTTTCTCATTAAAAATAATATTTTAGGTGGTCAGAGGTGGCTCACATCTGTAATCCTAGCTACTCAGGAGGCTGAAATTTGAAGATCTCTGTTTGAAGCCAGCCCAGGAAGAAAGTCTATGAGAGTCTCCATTAAACTAATCAGAAAAAAAGCAGAAGAGGTTCTATGCCTCAAGTGATAGAATGATAAACATGAGCAAAAAGACCTCATGGATAGCACCCAGGTCCAGAGTTCAAGCTTCAAGACCTGCAAAACAAAAAACAAAAACAATAATGGTTATTGTTAAATTATTACTATTATTATTATCATCATCTCTATCATTATGTAGTTTTACAAAAGGGTGACAATTCTGTTAGTCAGGTTATGTGTACAATTCTTCTTGGTCATCATCACCTTTTACTTCTTCTGCCTCTCATTTCCTCCTCTACTACCTATCCACATATATAAGTTTTCCCCATAATGTATATCAAATATAATGACTACATTTGTTCACTTGTTCTCCTTCTATTAATATGCCTTGCTCCCTTGCTCACCCACCCAAAACATGCTTCTACTTTCTTGTGTTCATTTGGATAACAATACAATAGGTGTAGTGTTACTACACTTTAGTATTTCCCAATAAGTATACCTTCCTTTGGTGAGTTTGTGTGAAATTGCATACAGTCCAGTATAAGATATTATGCATAGCTGTATTTTAGATACAGCCATGCATATGAAAGAAAGCAAGCATCATTTGTATCTTTGAGCTTGGCTTATTTCACTTAATATTATTTATTCTAGATCCATCATTTCAGCACAAAATATTAGTCTTTCTAAGAGATCAGTAAAATTCTTTTGTGCATATGCATATTTCTTGATCTAGAAAAAATGTTGAATGAAAATATACCAACTTTAAATATAATAGTGTCACATTTTTCTCTGGAAAATTATCTTTGGTTTTTTGAACCAATTCATATCAAGGTACATGGAATTAAAATTTGATTATTTTAGTCTTTTTCTTTTCTTTTTCTGATGTCATTTATTTTATTGTGAAGCTGATATGTACAGGGGTTAGAGTTACATAGGTCAGGTAATGAGTTCATTTTTTTGAACAGTGTTATTTCTTCCCTTATCTTCTCCCAGTTTTCCCCTCCCAACCTCCTCCCTGACAAGTAGTGTCAGGGAGTGTCAAGAAAATATCACTGCTACATTACTTTACCCTTTGTCCCACTACTCCAGTGCTCTCCCTTATCCTCCCCAAAACAAATAAACTTACAAGATCAAAAGTGAAGAAATCCATAATAGCAACAAAGGCGGAAAATAGTAAAATAAAATGACTTGTTTCCATTCTTTTCTTTTTTTATTTATTTTTTATTGTAATGTATAGAGGAGTCACAGTTAAATTCGCCAGACAGAGGATACATCACTTCTCACACATTGACACTCTCTCTCATGTTTTTGTCCCGATTTGCTTCCTCCAACCCCCTCCCAATCTTCTTGTTTCTATTCTTGAAGTTCACTTCAATAAACATTGTAAATACTCTAGAAAGCATTATGGAGGTTCCTTAAGAGACTAAAACACAAGGCTTCTCATAACCCAGAAAGCCCATTCCTGAACATTTACCCAACTGACCACAAACAAGACTACACTAAAGCTACCAGTACAATCATGTTCATTGCATCACTGTTTATCTTAATCAACATATGAAATCAATGGAGATGCCACTTAGTGGATCAATGTATCAAAAAATGTGATACATACACACACACACACACACACACACACACACACAATGGAATCTGTGCTTCCATAAGAAAAAATGATATTGCCCTATTTTGTAAGGAGGTTAAAGGCTTGGAAAAAATTAAAATATGTGATGTAAGCTAGACCCAAAGAAACATAGGTTACATGGTTTTCCTCATTTGTATTAATTAGAATGCACCGATGAATCTACAGTTAAACATGATTGATGGTAAAAAAAATCCATAAACTGAGCAGGTCTCTAAATAATCATAAAATGAAACCAAAGGAGTGTATTTTAAAGAGAGGATCACAAATGCTCAATAGCTGTGTGCACGTGATTACTTCAGTCTTTTTCTAATCAAGCCAATGTGTGTATGTGTGTACATTACCTTTAGCCTTTTCTCTTTAAAATAGTGAATTGTTAATTACACAATACTTTTAATAATTTCAATTACAAAATAATTTTATCACATTATATCATATCATATTTATTGCCAGAACAATCCTTGAGAAATAAGTTATTATCTCCAATTAACATGTAATAAAGTGAAAAACAAGAGAAAAAGATTTTACCAAAATCAAGTAAATGCTCAATCACAAATATGTCTTAAGAAAATGTTGGATCAGTTATAAGATCCAGTATTATTCATTGGTTCATGAGGTATTGCCAGTGTTTTTAACAAATGAAGATAGTTGGAGATGAGAACAAAGTAATTTTTTACTCAAATAACATTTGCTTGTGTCTTAGTATTCACCTTTGAGTTACTATATCAGATTTCTAAGTGCACATTCGTACTTTGTCACTTATTTTCAATTATGCACACTCTCATTTACCATGCTACAGGTAAAAATATTTCACTTAGTAACAACCAAAATGATCTTTAACAAATAATCTCATAAGCCAAAGGAATGAATCTTCTAAAATAGAATTTAAGGAGAGTTTTATTCAGAAAGCTTCTTCTTCCCCCATGTAGTAAGTAATTGCTAGTAAGGCATAACCTGCACCAAGTAGAAACAAAAGAAAGAAAATCATAATTGGTGAGGAATTCACTACAAAACATTGAAATATATGCAATAAAACAAAGTAAAATTTAAATAACTGCTCTGAACTTTAGTCATGTCAGAAACTCAGATTTTATTTAGATTTGTAAAAATTATGGATATGTTCTTAATGATTTAGTTGTTGGCTTAGTTCAGTAACAAGGAAAGCATATTTTCAAGCTCAGAAGAGGGTTGCAGCAAGTTTTCAAGAGGAAAGGATCAAAACTGAAAAGGAATCTTTAAGAACATTTTCTTATAATCAGAATATTTTCTAAAATAAAAATAATAGCAGTTTAAATCCATAGTAAAATTTAAAGTTTAAGTAAAGTTTAAATCCATATTAAAGAAGAATTTTAATACTCATGTCAGGCAACTTCATGACATCTAAAACAGTCAAGGCAAGAGAAATTTTTCAAAAGGGTAAGAATTTAAAAAATCTTTTTAGCTATTTGAAAAATAAAAAATGAATTCCGTATTATCCTCCCAGAGATTCACACTTGTACATCGATAAGTATCTATTTACTGACCACTGGACCATTATATGTTTGATACTGTTGGAAGAAAGGGGGGGAAAAAACCTTTCTAATTAGATTTAATGGATTTTCTCTGAAATGTTTTATCTTATCATACCTATACAATTCACTAAATTGAAAAAAAACATTAATCTGCCTTTCTAAGGTGAACTCAAGCCTGTCATAAAATCTGTGGCAATAATGAATGCTGCTTTTATTTTCTCTCCAAATTCAGCTCAGGAAAACTAGTACTAATACAGGTGAATTGAGTAGTTTGCTTTATTTCAGATACACAGGATGAGGAAAGATTGGCATGTTTGCACACTTCTAACTTCCCTCAAAAAGCTTTGATAGGCATTTCCTCTTTGAAAAGAAGATGGGTTTCGATTTTCTAATGAGTTAAAATCAGAACAATCTGTAGGGTTACTTGTAGGAACATTGATGAGTTTGATATATTTGAAGACATTGATAGAATAGTTGGTAAGCACCTGGAGTATTTTCCCTTATTTTGCTATTTAATAGCACTCAATTCTGCTTACTGTTCCTGAAATCTTCTTTCAACATAGAGTTTTCTTGTGCTGTAATGATGAGTTGTCACACTTTTTAAAATTAGTATTTTTTTGCCAGTCCTGGGACTTGAACTCAGGGCCTGACCACTGTCCTTGGGCTTTTTCATCAAGGCTAGCATTCTGCAACTTGAGCAACAATAACGTTTCTGGCTTTTTCTATGTATGTGGTACCAAGGAATCGAAACTGGGTCTTTGTGCATGCTTAACAAGAACTCTACCACTAGACGAAACTCCCAGCATAAAGTAATTTAATCAAGAAATTTTGTTGTGCTATTTGCAAACCCATGTAATACTTGGATAAAATTGATTCTTCATATGCTCTTTATTAACCCCCTTTATTTTCATTTGTTTCATATATTTTTATTGTAAATAATAGAAGGGTTGCATTATATTTACCAGATAGAAGGTGCATTACTTCACATACATTGATAACCATTCTCATGTCTTGGTCCCCATTTCCCTCCCCCACTCCCACCCCTCATCTTGTTTTCCTCTCTTCCCTATCTGACTTCAAATAACCAAATAGACATACATACAATATATTAGATAACCAGGTGAGATACTGTAACAATATGAGATAACCAAGGGACAGCAAAAGAGATGAGAGATAACATAGTACATTAAGGATAAAAATCACTCATTATATGGCTTTTGTTTCTATATCCTGGAGGTAATTTCATTTAACATTATTCTATATGAACTTATGTATCTAGGTTTTTTTCTATTGTGAATCTCTGCTAGGAGTGTCCAAATTTCTACCGATTAGGACAAATGAGGGAAACCATTGAGCCTATGTTCCTTTGAGTCTGGCTTACTTCACTTAATATGATTTTTTTCTAAGTCTATCCATTTCCTAACAAATGGGGCGATGTCATTCTTTCTGACAGCAACACAGAATTCCATTGTCTATAAATACCTCATCTTGTTGATTCACTCATCAACTGAGGGAAATCTGGGTTGGTTCCATATGTTTGCTATGGTAAATAGTGATGCAATGAACATCATTGTGCTAGTGGATTTAGTATGCCCTTGTTTCTGGACAATTGGGTAAATGCCAAGTAGTGGAATTGTGGGTCATAGGGAAGTTCTATGTTTAGTCTTTTGAGGAACTGCCATACTGCTTTCCATAGTGGTTGAACAAGTTTGCACTCCCACCAACAGTGTAGCAGTGATCCCTCCTGGCCACATCCCCACCAGCATGTTATTATTAATTTTCTTGATCCTGGCCATTCTAACCAGAGTGACTTGTTTTGATTTGCATTTCTTTTATGGCCAGAGATGTCCAGCAGCTCTTCATGTGTCTATAGGCCATTCTTATTTCTTCTTCAGAGAAGTCTCTCTTTACGTCTTTGGCCCATCTTTTAATGGGATGGTTGTTTCTTTGGAGATTAGTTTTGGAGTGATTTTTTGAGCTGTTGATATATTTTAGATATGAGGCCTTTGTCCATTGTATGGTTAGTGAAGACCTTCTCCCACTCTGTAGGCTTTCTAGTTAATTTGCTGTGTATGTCCTTTGTCATACAGAAGCTCTGGAGTTTAATGCAGTCCCACTTATCCTAACTTTCTCTGATTTGTTGTTTCTTGGTCCTTATTAAGAAAGTTTCAACCTGTGTTAAGGAGCCCTATTGTATCTCCTATTCCTTCTTACCTCGAGGTCTTTGATCCATTTGGAGTTAATCCTGATGCAGGGTGACAAAGAAGAATCCAACTTTAGTTTTCTGCAGGTGCTTGACCAGTTCTTACAGCACCACTTGTTGAAGAGGCTGTCTTTCTTCCATTCCAGTTTCTTGGCTCCCTTATCAAAGGTTAGGTGTCCATAGGTCTGTGGTTAATATCTGGGTCTTTAGTTCTATTCCATTGGTCTTCAGGCCTGTTCTTGTGCCAGTACCAAACTGTTTTGGTCACTATAGTTCTGTAATAGAGTCTACAGTTTGGTATTGAAATTCCTCCCTCACTATTCTTTCTTCTAAAAATTGTTTTTGCTACACGGGGTCTCTTATTATTCCATATGAAATTCTGGATTGCTTCTTCTATTTCTTTAAATAATTACATTGCAATATTGATGGGTATTTTCAAATTTTTAACAATTTATAGAGGGGTTTGGTATGTTCTTTTTTTGGTGGGGGGAGTCCTGGAGCTTGAACTCAGGGACTGAGCACTGTCCTTGGGCTTTCTCAAGGCTAATGCTCTACCACTTGAGCCATAGCAACATTTCTGGCTTTTTCTATGTATATGATGCTGAGGAATCAAACCTGAGTCTTCATACATGCTAGGCAAGCACTCTACCACTAGGCCAACTCCTGGCCCTCGTTATGTTCTTTTTAATACATTAATCATTGATTATATTCACTCCCTATCCCCATCTCTTTTGCCTCTTTTCTGACTGAACAGTACCCTTTTTACAATTATATCATATTATTATTGCTATTGTTGTTACTATTATTTTAAAATCAATGTTACTTATGAGTAAAAATATACAATTGTTTTTTCTTGCTGGGCTTTCTGATAAACTTTTCTTTTTCTAGGAAAATATTCATAGAAAATTTCAACTAAGAATGTAGTATAAGAGAACTGAAAATAGATATATGAAATTTACAGAAAATAAAGCCTAAACATCAATATATTTGAACTGATGCAGGAGAGGAAGGGGAATGCTTTCATTGTATCTTCAAACTGTACTCACTGGATAGTGAAAGGTTATTTTCAGCAAGCAAGATTCAGTAAAAGAGAAGAGATTTTGAGCGGGGGAAGATCGTTTATGTTGTCCCTATTTGTGCTGGGACAAACGCTACAATATTAAAATATACTTGAAAATTTGAGGCATGATTCAAAGATTTCAAAATTTTCAACACGTAAAAGCTCACTGAGGACAAAGAATTGACTGGGATTAGTGGAGAAAAAGAGCAATCATCTATCAAATGTTGCTTGTTATCTAATGTAAGACTATTAAAATTTTGCAATTGTAGGACCGTCAAAGAAGTTATTATGGAGCATTCTAAAACACCTATATCTAGTCATTACTATATTTCTGTTTACTAAGAAGAAATAAAACCAACTGTATTCTTATTTCTCCACATCATTGACAATATTAGTTGTTTCTTTTCCTGATGATTGCCATTCTGACTAATAGTAGGAAAGAATAGGTTTATTTTTTGCTTTGTGACTCAGAATATTGAGCATTTGTTTTTGTATTTATAATACATTTGTGTTTCTTATTCTGATAACTATCTCTTCAATTTCTTCAATTTGCCCAGTTGTTTCTTATTATTCCTTTCTTTGTGGAGTAGTTGGTTAAGATTTCTTCCGTTGTGGAGGTTTTCTGTTGGTTCTGATAATTATTTCTTTTGATATGAAGAAATCCTGAAATACCTGTAGGAGTTTCTATATTTTAGGTCTTATATTAATTAAGGTGTGTGATTTTGTGTGTGTGTGTGTGTGTGTGTGTGTGTGTGTGTAGTTCAATCTCAGGGCCTTGTGTTCTTGTTCAGCTTTATTATATTACCTGAGCCAACATCTGATTCCAGCTTTTTGCTGGTTGGTTAGAGATATCAGTCTCTAGGATTTTTTTGGCTGGCTGGCTTACTCCAAGCCATGGTTCTTAAATTTCAATTTCCCCTTATTAGCTATGATTGTAGGTATGAGCCACCAGCACTCAGGTTATTATATTGAGATCTTGACTCAGTTTCACACTTGTGAATCAAACCTGTAATCTTATTTTATTAGGATGCTGAAAATGAAAAAGATCTCAGGACAAGATGAGTCTAGGTAAATAATATCAAAACCTCAACAATAGTTATATGAAGGTTGTAGTTTCAAAGTGGAGGGATATGCAAGGCTCTCTCAGTAGAGAAAAACAGGATGTAGTGGCACATAGCTAATATTCCAATAAACACAAGAAATTTGAAATCGATGGATTGTCATCCAGGCATATACAAGGAAAGAAAGTGAGACCTTGTCTTAAAAATAACCAGCAAATGAAGGGGATGTGGCCAGGAGGGATCACTACTACACTGTTGCTGGGAGTGCAAACTCGTTCAACCACTATGGAAAGCAGTATGTCAGTGCCTCAAAAGACTAAACCTAGAGCTCCCCTATGACTTAGAAATTCCACTACTTGGCCTTTACCCAATCGTCCAGAAACAAGGGCATACTAAATCCACTAGCATAATGATGTTCATTGCAGCACTGTTTACCATAGCAAAGATATGGAACAAACACAGATTTCCCTCAGTTGATGAGTAGATCAACAAGATATGGTATTTATAGACAATGGAATTCTGTGCTGCTGTCAGAAAGAATGACATCGCCCCATTTGTTAGGAAATGGATAGACTTAGAAAAAATCATATTAAGTGAAGTAAGCCAGACTCAAAGGAACATAGGCTCAATGGTTTCCTTCATTTGCCATCATCACTAGAAACCTTGGGCTCTCCTAGCAGAGATTTGCAATAGAGCAAAACCTAGATACATAAGGCCATACAGTATGATACTAAATGAAAGGACCTCTAGGATCTAAAAACAAAAGCCATATAATGAGTGATTGTTGTCCTTAATGTACTATGTTATCTCTCATCTCTTTTGCTGTCCCTTGGTTATCTCATATTGTTACAGTATTTCACTTTGTTATCTGATATATTGGATATATTTGTATTTTGTTATTTGAAATTGGATAGGGAAGGGGGGAAAACAAGATGAGGTGTGGGGTTGGGGGGAAAGGAAATGGGGACCAAGACATGAGAAAGGGTATCAATGTATGTGAATTAATGTACTTTCTAACTGGCAAATATAATGTAACCCTTCTATTAATTACAATAAAAATATATGAAAAGAAAATAAATAACCAGCAATTACACAACTGGGCTAGATGGAGAGTAAACTCAACCCTTTAAGTTCAAACCATAAAACAAAAATCATTCATCCAACACCAAGATTGTTTGTTTTTATGTAGTTTAAGTTGAAATATTGTATTTTGACAATATTAAAGTTACTATTCCAGATTAATTTTGCTTTTAAAAGACTTCTATTTCATATAAAATAAAGAAATTTTGTTTTATTTTTTATTGTCAGGTAATGTATAGAGGGGTTACAGTTACATTCCCCAAGTAGTAGGTGCATTACTTCTCACATATTGATAACTCTTCTCATGTTTTTGTTCCCATTTCCCTCCCCTCACCCCCTCCAAATCATCTTATTCCCCCCTTCCCTTTCCTATTTTAAATAAACAAATAAACATTCATGCAATATACCAGGTAACAAAGTCATTAGGTAACAACATGAGATTAACCAAGGGATAACAAAATAGAAGAGAAATAATATAGTACCTTAAGAAAAGAAATCAAACAGTATAAAGCTCTTGTTTCCATATCCTGGAGATCCTTTCATTTAGTCTCATCCTATTATGACCTTATGTGCCTAGGTTTTGAGCTATTGTAATCCTCTAGGAGAGTCCTAGGTGTGTACTAATTATTCCAAATGAGGGAAACCTTTCAGCCCTTGTTCTTTTGGGTCTGGCTTACTTCACTTAATATGGTTTTTTTCTAAGTTTTTCCATTTCCTTACAAATGGGGTGATGTCATTCTTTCAGATGGCAGCATAGAATTCCATTGTGTATAAGTGCCATATCTTCTTGATCCATTCATCTACTGAGGGGCATCTGGATTGGTCCCATATCTTTACTGTGGTAAATAATGCTGCCATGAACATAATTGTGGTGGGTCATAGGGAAGCTCTATGATTAGTCTTTTATGGAACAAACCACCATACTGCTTTCCATAGTGGTTTAATGAGTTTACACTCCCACCAACACTGTAGTAGTTGTCTTTCCTGGCCATATCCCTAGCAGTATCTGTTGTTATTAGATTTCTTACTCAAGCCCATTCTAACTGGAGTGAGGTAGAATCTCAAAGCTGTTTGATTTGCATTTCTTTTATGGCCGAAAATGTTGCGCATTTCTATAGGCCATTCTTATTTCCTCTTCAGAGAAGTCTCTTTAAATGTGATAGTTGTTTCTTTGAAGATTTGTTTGGGAAAGATTCAATTTTTAGCTTTAGCTATGTTTTAGATATGAGGTCATTTTCTGTTGTATGGTTAGTGAAAATCTTTTCCCACCCTATGGCTTTTTTTGTCTAACTTGCTAGCTATGTCTTTTGCCATAAAAAAGCTCTGCAGTTTAATGTAGTCCCATTTGTCCAAACTTCCTTTAATTTGTTGTATTTCTGGGTCTTTATTATGAAAATTATACTTGTGCCAAGGAGACCTCGTGTATCTCCTATTCCTTCTTGTAAGTTTTCAGGGTATTTGTTTTTACTAAAATGAAGACATTTAAGGTTTTTCTGGGGTTTTTTTTGCATCATAACATTGGTATTTTGATTGTCATTGCACTGACTCCAAATTTCTGTCAGTAGCATAAATGTGTTCACAATATTTATACTGGAAATCCAAGTATATGTGAAGGCCTTCATTGTATGATGTCTCCTTTACTTTTAATTTCTTTAGAAAATCATAGCTTTCATTATAGAGATATCTTAGTTTTCCTTGGTTAATTCTACACTTAGGTATTTTATTATGGAGCCTTCCATTGTAGATGGAGAAGACAAGGAGGAAAAAGTTAAATTATATTCCATATTGAGGGCTGGGAGTTTAGCCTAGTGGTAGAGTGTTTGCCTGGCATGCATGAAGATCCAGGTTCAATTCCTCAGTGCCATATACATAGAAAAAGGCCAGAAAAATGTGCTATGGCTCAAGTGATAGAGCTCTAGCCTTAAGAAAGCCCAAGGACAGTGCCTTGGCCCTGACTTCAAGGCCCAGGACTGGCCCCAAAAAAGTGATTTGAAGTAGGTGAAATATTTTCTGGATGGTGATAATTTGATTGCTTATTATATGAAGAGTGGGTAAACTAATGCCTCTAGATTTTGAAACTCTGAGTCTATTGTCTTCATTAAAGTGGAAATAACATTTTGTAACCTACTTTTGCGGCTTTAATTCTAACATCAAAATATCCTATAGGAAGAAATACTCCCACTTAAACTAAATCATAGCATTCATACATTCTTCCACAACTACTAGAAATATAAGAACAAAATGAGAATGTAGGAGTATCATCAATGACCTCATAGTGTACAGATTTAAAAATTCAATATAGGCACTGGCACCAGTGTCTAAGTTGTATAAACTTATTTGGGAGGCCCAGAATGAAAAGATCATGGTTCAAAGCCAGTCCAGGTAGAAAAGGAGCCAGGTACTGGCTCCTTTCTCAATCAATAGCTAATCTCAGTTGCATCTGAGCTTCATTCTATGATATGTGATTCAGACCAGACCAGGCAGAATATTCTGTGAGACTCCATCTCAAATGAAAGATGCTCCTCCCACTCCTCCCAGCTCGAATAGGAAGTCCCAAAAAGTGGATAATGATCTAGTCATTTGCCTAGGCAGTAAGTAAAACCCTGTCTCAAAATACCTAGTGCAGAAAAAAAACAGACTTGAATTAGCAAATAACTGGGAAAATGAATGAATGAATAAATATATATTAAGAAAAAACCTTATAAAATATTTTATTGGATTACAATTTATTTCCTGAAATTCATGTATCTCAAAATCTGATTGTAATTTGGCACATATTCCATTTTGCAATGTTTCTAATGTGTGTGTGTGTGTGTGTGTGTGTGTGTGTGTGTGTGTGTGTGTGTGTGTTTCTGTGTTACTGCTGGAGCTTGAATTGAACCCAGGACCTGTCGGTGCTGTCCCTGAGATTTTATCCTCTTTTTTTTTTCCTACCACTTGAACCACAGTTCCACTTCCAGCTTTTTGTTTGTTAATTGGAGATAAAAGTGTTATGGACTGTCCGGCTTGGGCTGGCTTTAATTACCAGCCTCTTGGGTAGGTACAATTACAGATGTGATCTGGCGTTGCCCTGCTTCTTTTGTCCATTTTGTGCTTTACTCTTGAATTCCAGAACTCAGCAATAATAAAAAGTAGCTAAAACTTGAACCTCCGATATCACAGTTTTGACATCACAAATCAGTCTTCAGCTTCTCCAAATATTGCCTGAGCATCCTAAGCATCCAAGCCTGGCATTGTGTGGGCCCTGATTTACTTGTCCTAAACAAATCCTGGTGTCAGTCCTCAGTGATATTACAAAAGGGACCCTGGTTCCCAGACCATTTTTCAATATCTTCATTGAGATATAGGTTGACTATATCTCTTCAGATTATGACATTTTGTTTAGGTCATAGCCCTCATCATCTATAAAATGGCAATCAGAATTTTTCAAAATAATTCAGAGTAATGGAAAAGACAGTATTGAAATACTGAAATAAAATGGACACGGTGATGATTACTGAGATAATAAAAGAATATGCATTACAGAAAGTTTCTAAAATAAAAATAAAGGGAAAGAGTGATCCCAATAAAGAGTAGAAAAGTAAATACAGGAGTGTCAACAGCCCCAGTCATTGACAAGCTTATGGGCAGATAGGAAGCTGGACTTGTGGGTCAGGAGAGTGATACAGAAAACCAAAATGATTAGCCAAAGGCAAAATCACTTAGAGTTTTATAGGGTTTGATATTGAGTGTCATTCTCAGATCTCTGTCCTTGGTTGCAATTCCAAATGTGATTTGGATTTTCCTGCCATTTGCCTTGCCTTGGGCTTCCTTGGATATTGAATACACTTTCAGTTCAACAAGGGCCTAGAAGCTGACAACCATTCCTGCCTGCTTCTCTCAGAGTTTGGCTCTCACCCAGAAGACCTCCAATGAAATTTTGTTCTTAGATCTTCTACGTATTATTGCCAGCCAAAATTACTGGGCGTTTCTCCTCACCCAGCTTGAAACAGAAGATAAAATAGGATGAAATGGTATTTTGTTCCAAAATGCTATAATAGATTCTCCCTTGTGCCCCTTCCTTCTGCCCACACACAGGTCCCTTCTTTTGTAATAATTCTCACATCCAAAGGGATATGTCTAGTTCTACTAGTAGAACATAAGAGTATTAATATTACATATTTAACCTATAATATGTTATAATGCTATTTTTACTCACAATTGGTCAATTCTTTTCAAATGTGACATAAGTACATAATGTCAGAGAATATGAATTCAAAAATACTACAAATTGTTCAGTCTTTGTAAAGCTACAAGGTACTTGTCATAAAATGATTACCAGGAATAAGAGAAGCTCATGGTTGACACATGAAATGTAACATTCAGCCTGTGTCTATAACATGTAATAAGATGAAGCATTCCAAAATTCCTAACACAGATAATCATATGAATTAATATGCTTGTTTGCCTGTTTGGAAATATGTAGTTTAAATTCAGGGACCTGTGATTGTTAGGCTGGTTCTACATTGCCAAACTACTTGCTCCATACAGAGGCCTCTTTGCCAAAAGTTATTTTTCAGATAGTACCTATCTCACAATGAAAGCTACCTGTAATTTGCCTACATGCCTCCTAAATATAAAAAAAATACAGCTATGAACCATGACACTCAGTTTGTTTGTTGAAGTGAGATCTCTCATTTTGCCTGGGCTGGCTTCAAACCATCAGCTTCTTCTAATATTACCAGCCTGAGCCATCAGGTTCAGGCTAACTATATAAAGTATTAACCTACAAATAAGTTGGTATCAATGTTATCACTGATAGTCTGAGCAAAGTGAGAGAAATTCAGTACATAGTTTTGCTATAGAACATGACATTTAAGTATTAACAGAATAATGGAAAGATCATTGCAGGTCATTTGTGCTTTGACTTAGAAATCCCAATGGAAAATTGTTTAAAACTATTAAGCTGTAAAAGGAATGGAGTTATTTTTAACTAGGAATTCAGAGCAGATAATTATTGGCAAAAAGAAAAATTTAGAGACAAATATGTAGAACCTCTACAGGCAAGCAAATAGCCTCATCTTAAATAAAAGGTCCTCCAGTCAACTGACAGCATTGCTCTGAGATCTGGAAATCACTGGCCACAAATTTTCACTGGAACATTTAGAACACAGGTTTTCTCCCTCAGCTAGCAGAATAGAACTCCAACCAGATAATCTTCTCTCAGGAGTATTGATGTGAATAATACGAGTTCTCCACTTTTTCCTTTCCTTTTGGCTAAGTTCTTAGGACTCTTAGAGCAGAAAGAGACTATCAAAATACTTAGCACAGAAGTGAAAATATAATATGTATCTTCTCCCTTTTCTTTTCTCCCATGGAAGACATTGAGATAACATGGTAAGTTCTTTTCCATTAAATGTAGAATAAATCTACCACTTCCTGGTGGCCACTTAAAGTAGAACAGCTGCCTCCACTCAACTAGAAACCCAGGTAGAATCCACCTTCCAGGAGAGGGGATAGAGTACTGTAATGGAGTACTTGCCTACCATGTGTGAGGCCCTGAGTTTGATCCCTGACAATGCCAAGCAAAACAAAACAAAAACAAAAAAATACTTAGTGTACCTGATCTGGTCTAAAATTCCATCTTAACAGACAAGGAAAGAGTTACCCACAGTTATTTGCAATTGCAATAGCTCAACCTATACTGTTTACACAAATCTATTGAAGATAATTCCAGTTTTTCTGTTAGAGATATTAATCCATACAAGAAAAAAATCTTCCAGATTCTTGACTAATTATAACACATTCCTAAACAAAGATATGTATATTGTGTAATGCAGAACTGGGTTTGCAATGCTCATTTTGCTATCTACTCAACACAAATTTATCACAGCATTTAGAAAGCTATCACTTGAAGCCAAATCTTTCATGTGGCCAAAATAAAATACTCCTAAATACTGAGGAACTTGCTGCTATCTTGGATATCATGAGTACAGTTAAACCATGGTAGCTGCGATTGTCAATTCCTAAATTATATGTTTTAGGCTATAGTAAGTTTGCCTTTGGAACTATATTTGTAATTATTGTGTGAAGTGCTTTTTAGGAAGGTGCCAGACCCCTCTTTGATCACATTCCTACATCTGCTTGCTCTCATTTAATTCAGAAAGCTTTCTATTTGTCTTTCCCTAAGACACAATGTGAAGAATAAGGCAATCACCCAATTTAAAAATAACATGATGTAGAGCCATGGCCCCTAATCTCAGAACAGGTGATAGTCTGCAGAGAATTGGACTGGGTGCATTTAACACCTCTCCATTTGATTGATTACAAGCTAGAGAGGGTATCATTAAGTTTGCCAAGTACATCACATCATCAGTTTGGGCAAGCACCTTGCAAGACAGGATTAGAATTAAAAATGACCTTGACAGTTTGAAAAATGATTACAGGCAAATGAAATTGAGTTCCCAAGAATCAACTGCGTAGCAACATACTAGAAACCTCCACCTGTAAAAATTCAAGTTTGATGGATGAACAAGCTAAATACAGGTAGCGAGCTAGTGAGACTATTTTGGTTGGCATTTGTTTCACTTATTAGAAAGTGAGTATAATTCTGTAATGTGCAATTAAGAACAACATAGTAATATATCCTTCTTGAATATATATATTAATTGTATTTTGTATTTAATATATATATTAATAGTATTTTTGTGGAGAGTGAATTTTCATCTGTGACACTGTGCTCATTGTCAAGATTAGTTTAAATCATAAAGCTGTAAAAAATAAATGATTACAAGATTCTTGTTTTAGTGATTTAAATATCAAATTCTTGAAAAATCTCCTGATAAAATGTTAATAGAACCTTAAACTACTTAACATTTTTCCTGTAGAATTTCATGAATTATATATGCTGTGCCTTAATCATGTTGGATACTGTGTAAGATCTCTTCTGTATGACAAAGAAAACATGGGATCTTTCTTGTATGTGTAAGTGTGTGTGTGTGTGTGTGTGTGTGTGTGTGTGTGTGTGTGTGTGTGTGTATGTGTGCAATCCTTTTGTCCCAATGAACAACAGCATTTGGTATATTTGATGTAACAAATTGCCTGTAGCAATCATAAACGTGGGGTGCAGAATGGGCAATATGCTTCAGTATACAATGATCTTGTAAAACTGACCTCATTGCTCATTATTAGAGCCATTGATTTAAATGTTGCAAGTATTTGTTTAGAGCAACTTCTGTGACTTTTTTTGTCAGTCCTGGGCTTGAGCTCAAGGCCTGAGAACTGTCCTTGGGCTTTCTCAAGGCTAGAGCTCTACCACTTGAGCCTCAGCACCACTTCCAGCTTTTTTTTCCCCCTTTGTATGTGGTATCAAGGAATCAAACCTGGGTCTTCATAAATGCTAGGCAAGCACTCTACCACTAGGCTAAACTCCTGGCCCGCGTCTGTGATTTTTCTAAAATGAAAATAATTCCAGTAGAAGTGTCTTTTTCTCTCTTCTTTATTACATGAAACTCAGTGTATGTAACAGAAAATATACATAAAGGAAAATTCAGTGATTCATTCCAAATAAATAATTTATATCTTTTTATGCAAATAACATCCTTCAAATAAATTTGTATAATTAAATAAATTTTTTATCCTGTGTGTTTTGTTATTAGTTTAATTTTGTTTGTAAGATGGACTTTGGATTATGTAGTCTGGACGGATCATCTAGTCCTTCCTTCCTTTTCCTCCCTAGTGCTGATATTACATGTGTGAATCACCTCATTTGATAATACCTACATTTTAAATTTTCTGCAAGGTATCATTTTTTTCAATGTTTCCATCCATGTTTTGTCTTATTTTATAATTAAAGGGAAAGCTGGATGGTAACTTTCTCATTCATTTTAAAAGGCATTATAATATAATTATTCAAAAATATCTTGAGCTCCCACCTAGATTTGGAACTCTTTTACTCTATGTGCAATACTGGTTTCAACAGCTCCTCCTTTCCTAAGAAAAAAAATTGTATTACCTGTTTTCAAGGTCTGGGAGTAAGAAAAGAGAGAAAGTAAAAAAAAATGAATGCAGTTACAGGAAGAACAAAAATTTTGTAAATTGTCCAAGAATGCCAAGATTTAGAGGTAGAAAGATTCTCTGGGACACAGAGTATGAACAAAACATATCTTAGACTTTATATTTGCATATTTGATTCAAAGCATGCTGGAAAACAGTCTTATTTCTGATAGTAGGGGGAAAAAATATGTTGCTTAAAAATAGATTCTAGTTTTTTTCTGGGTTCTCTCCCTAAGTTTTTGTGCTCAAGTCTAGCACTCACCATTCAAGCCACAGCTCCACTTCTGGATTTTTTTTCTTTTTTTCTTTTCTTTTTGTTTTTATTTTTTGTAGTTTAGGGGAGACAAGAATCTTATGGACTCTTCTGTCTGGACTGACTTTAAACCTTTTTTTCAGATCTCAGTCACAAGTGTCTAGCAATTTTTCTTCCACTACTGGGGCTTGAACTCGGGGCCTGGGGACTGTCCTTGGACACATTTTTGCTTTGCCACTTGAGCCAAGCACCACTTCCTGCTTTGTCTGTGCATGTAGTACTGAGGAATGGAACCCAAGGCTTCGTGCATGCTAGGCAAACACTCTACCACTAGGCCATGCTCCAGGCCCAATTATTATTTTAATAATAAAATAATGATGGTACACATTTAGGCTGTATGAGCAATGAGAAAATCCATCTATTTAACATGTCCATCATTCATGTACTGATCAGTTCTTTCTAATAAAAATATTTTTAAAATCACTTTTAGCAATTTTGATTCTATACTGCTGTAAAAAAAATCCCCAGAACTCATTCTCCCTACTCTAATCTTTGTAACATATGACAAAAATTTCTTTTTCCTCACCTACCCACTGAGAAACACCATTCCCCTCTACTTCCATGAGTTTGAATGATTACTCTCACATGTAAATGCTACCATACCACGTTTGTACTTTTTTCTATAGTTTCGTGACTTGAAATAAATTTACCTGTGTGCTCATAAATGACAAAATGGTATTTTCATAAAGTTTAAAAATATGTGTATATGCATTTCATTTTAGATTCATCTATTGATGAATGTAGGTTTTTGTCATATGTGGCTGTTGTGACTACAACTGCAGGGTGGATGGAAATGTGAATGTGAATTCAGAATTTCTGGATCTCATAATAGTTCTCAGTTTAGTTTTGGGGGAAGGTTCTATCTTGTTATTGGACATGGCTGTCATACTTCTCATTCAGACTGATGCTTTACAAGAGTAATATTTTCTTAATATCCTTACCAACACTGACCTTTTTGCATTTTGGCTAACCTTCAATCTACCAGGGATGAGGCACTGTCTTACTGTGACCTTAAGCTTTTAATCTCACTGGTGTGGATGGCTGTTAGCCATTCCTCATTTATTTCAAGTAACGCCTCATTTTTCAATCCTGATACTTTCTTGCTTTTGAGTGTTTTACTTCCTTGGGGTATTAATCCTCTATCAGATTATATAATTACACATATTATTTCCCATTACTCTGATTGTTCATTCTTTTGATCATGTCATTTTCTGCGAAGACACACAGAATAATCCCATTTGTGTTTATTTTAGTTCACACCATTTGGTTTTTGGGGAAGCAGATTTGAAAAATATTACTGAAACCACATTGAATAATTTTCCTCTAATACTTCTACATATATTCTATTCTTTCTGGTCCTAAATTTAAGTCTTTAATCAGTTTGTGTCATTCTTCTATAAGGGATGAAGTAGAAGACCAACTTCACTTTTTACATGTGCATAGGCATTTTCTCTGTATACTTTAAAACACTTATTTGACACACTTGTTATAGATAAGTTTGTTTCTGCACTTTCTAACTCTGTGTCTGCTGATACTGTGTTGTTTAGTTTTGATTTAAAAGCTTTGTAACGTTTGGAATCAAATAGAATGATGCCACAATTACTTTTTCTTCAAGATAGTTGTAATTTGTCTGTGAAAATAATGCCATTAAAACTCTAAGAGATGTCTCTTTAATCTAGAGATCAGGGTGCCTTTTCAATTTGTGTTGTTTATCAATCCTTTAATTAATTCTTTAAAGTTTCCAGATACCAATTTTTCATTTCCTTAGCTATATTTGTTCCTAGGCATTTTTCCATGGTTAATGAACCATTTCTCCAACAAATTATCTTTCTGATATTTCATTGTTTGTATACAAAAATTCTACTTTTTTGTTTTTGACATATTTTTCCAGAACTTTTACTAACTTATCGGATCTGACAGCTTCAGAAAATTCATTAGGATTTTCTGGATTTTCTGTATTTATGATTCTTTTCTCAACAAAGAGATCATTTAATTCTTCATTTTCTATTTGTATATTTGGGCCAATTTCATTTTATTTTCTTTCCTACTTGATCTGATAGGACTTACCTTGTGTTAAATAAAAAGAATGAGCTTAGGTTTCTTGTTTGTCTTTGATGGAACAGGGAAAAATTACTTTAAGCCTAAAACTTTCAACTTTTCACTATTGAGTATGAGGTTATCATTGTGCTTGCCATACATGCCTTTTATTGATTTATAAATATGTTCAACTATGCTCCAATCTATGGAATAGATCTAATCTTTTTATGGTGACATTTCCTTTTGATGTAATATTTTGTTAAGGATTTTTGTGTCTATGTTGACCAAGAATATTGACATGTAGTTTTCTTACAGTGCCCATTTCTGATATTAGTATTAAGGTAATTCTGACTTCATAAAATGAGTTTGGAGGAATTCTTTCAGTAAAATTATACCATGAACATGGACCAGCCACTGGTGGCTCATGCTGGTATTCCTAGCTACCAGGGGACTGAGGTCTGAAGATCACACTTAGAAACCAGCCAGGGAAAGGAAGTCCATGAGATTCTTATTGCCAATAAACTACTCAGAAACGTCTAGGAGTAGTTCTGTGGCTCACAAAGTAGAGTCCTAGCTTTTAGCACAAAGATGCTAGGGACAGCACCCAGACCCTGAGTTCAGGCCCCAAGACTGCAATGAAAAAAAACACACACATTAATTTGGATCAATTATGTATCATACAATTTACCCCTCTTCCCAAGAAAGAAAGAAAGAATAGAATAGAATGTGAGAGAGTGAATAAATAAAGAGATTATTAAACTTATTTGGTATGTATGTCTAATGTTCCTAGGAGAAATTAGCATATCTTTAAGGATAACTACATGTTTCTAAGTAAAATTAAGATGCATGTGTCTCTCTATCCTCTGCATTTTTATGACTTTGACCAAATTACCACACAATGCAATAATGGCAAATGATTCTATACAATGAAAGAACGCCTTCACTCAAAAATGTTGCTGTACAAAAGGATGATGCAAATGCAGTCATTTTTCCTTCATATTTATTGATAAGATTTGCCATTAAACTTCAGGGCAGGAAAGGTAAAACTAGAGGGAGCAAACACAATTTGTGCATGGCCATGGGTAGTATCTATGTGCTTATCTGTTGGTCTACTGAATCAGTAAATACATAATCAATATACATGGTCTGTTTTGAATATAATTTGATTCAACTATTTGCTTTTTATTTTAGGAATGGATCTTTGAGGGCCCAGAGGGCCTAGTGGTAGAGTGCTTACCTAGCATGCACAAAGACCTGGGTTCAATTCCTTGGTACATACACATAGAAAAATCTAGAAATGGGGCGGTGACTCAAGTGGTGGAGCTCTAGTCTTGAGAAAGCCCAAGGACAGCACTCAGGTCCTGAGTTCACACCCTAGGATTGGCAAAAAAAAACAACAACAAAAAAATGGATCTTTGACAAGTATTGTCACATATTTAAAAAGAGAGAAATCATCTTAATTTTCACTTAGGAATGTGCATTGCAATTGATAATGTATCAAACAGATACATGGCATTATTATTATTGCTAATAAAAGGCAAGATTAAAAGTTTAGCATGAAAATAGAGAAAAAATTGAAACCTGTATTCTAACATTTGAGGGTTGGCAATTCTGCTCCATATTTTCATTATTTTAGTTATTAAAGAGCAGTTTTGAGGATGACAAATCAAAATCCCAAAGAGCCTCTTGTGGAAGCCAACAAAACAAAACAAAACCTAAAATAAATGGTGGATCATTGCTTTTTCAATATCAAATATAAGCTATGAATAAACTGAGATTAATTATAGAGAAATTATTTATTGACAAGTTTTAAAGAGAATTTTCTCTTTTTAACAATAGAAACCAGCCTTTAAATCTGTCTATATCATTGTCCCTCTATGCTGATGAGAAAAAACAAGACCTGGGAGAAGTGGGGCTGTGGCTCAGTAGAGTGGTAGCCTTGAACTGAAGAACTCAAGCCCAGAGTTCAAAGCCCCATGACCCACCAAAAAAAAAAAAAAAACCACACAAAAACAACAACAACAGCAGCAAAAACAAGATCTGGGACGGGAGTTTGGCCTAGTGGTAGAGTGCATGCCTTGCATGCACAAAGACCCAGGTTCTATTCCTCGGTACCACGTACATTGAAAAGAGCTGAAAGTGGTGCTGAGGCTCAAGTGGTAGAGCTCTAGCCTTGAGAAAGCCCACGGACAGTGCTCAGTCCCTAAGCTCAAGCGCAGGACTGGCAACAAAAACAAAAACAAAGCAACAACAACAACAAAAAAAACAAGCCCCATTATTCAATATATTTTTTACATATTCTAGAAATCAAATAATTAAAGCCTATGGGTCATATTCAATATATAAACCTGGAGTTGTTTTTCTACCATCCTAGAACTAAGAATATCATTTTAATATTTAAATAGTGTTTAAGAAATTATGTAGTGACAGAGATCTTGTGTGTTTCTCCAAATACTTATCCTTTGTCTGTTTACAAGAATGTACATAACCTAGTTCCTCCAATATTTAACTTGGATTATTAGTAAGCTAAGTGATATGAATAAAATGAAATGTATCTATTTAAGTCTAGAAAACATAGAAAACAGAAGTATGATACATTTTATTCCACTCACGTAGGCTGATAATATGATTTTGATGTAGAGTTTGTTGAGATGTCAAAAATACATAAATATTTTGATATCAAGAGGAAAGAAGCATATCTGTGTGAGTAAGGCTGGCCAGCACAACAGAACATGAATAACTTGATAAGGCAAAGCCTTGCCAGTTAGTCAATAAACACTAATCACAAAATAAAACTAACTATATGTTCATTTTAGCATCATAATGATAACACACACACACACACACACACTAAGTAATGTTACAAACTTCAGGTAAATATTTAAAAGTTCTAAGGTTGCTAAGGGAGAGACTGTCAACATTCATTGCAACTAAATTTTGAATCCTCATCTGCTCCTTTTAATCATATCACCTAAGTCTTAACAACTGTTTCAATAACTACATTTCTCTGTCTTCCCATTGCCAGTAGCCAAAGGCCATTTTTTCAAAGCACTCTCATTTGTGATGAGAAGAGTCATGTAGAATCCTTGATTTAAAAAGTGTCCTCATTGTTTTTTGAGACTCCCACACATACCTCTGGCAACTGTGTTTACTAGGCTAGACTCTGCAATATTTAATGATGTCCTCCAGGCTCTGATGGCTTTTTATCCCTTTTCCTGATGCCCTGACAAACACAACAACCTTCTTGCCTTAATAAAACTGGTGTTGATGGCATATTGTGGGTGAAACCTTTGTCTATCAGGAGGCTATGAATAGATCAGGACACTCAGCACAACTCTGAATTAAGGAACCTTTGAGCTGTAGGAGATTTGAATCACCCCACCAACCTAGCACACTATTCTTAACTGTCAGTATTTTGTTAAATGAGAAAGGATGAGATTGCCTCTTCTTCTCAGCCCTTTTCTTATTAGTCAAGTTAATAGAATGACAAATTTTAAACTGGACTGAAGTTCCAGTAATTCTTCATGGTATTTTACAGTTACTTCAGTATTCACAAGTCTGTAAGCAGGTTTCTCAGCAAGTTGTTAACTGGGAATAGGAACTTGCTGTTTTACAGCATTGGAACTAGGAAGGTAATCCATGAAAGGAAGAGAAAGGCGATTTGAGAGGAGGAACAGATGTGTTGACTTAATCATGTAGAAAACGTGGGCTAAACTTCAGAACAGAAAATGAATCTCTTCACTACTAAAATATGTAAAAATATTCCAATGATAATTTAATTTTAATTGTATAACCATGCCATAGGCTGAGCATGAGAAACAAATACCAATTCTTGACAAAGGGATACCACAGAACGAAGGATCACTGAGGGTTACTTGTCCAGACACCTTTCCCGTAGCATCCTTCATTAAACAACTAATTATACAAGTGTGTGTGTGTGTGTGTGTGTGTGTGTGTGTGTGTGTGTTTTAAGCACATCTCCTGATTTCTTTTTTTTTCTTTATAATACTTCATTATTACTATTAGTATCATGAAAAGAATATGGCCTAATGAACCCAATCCCCTTACTGTGATTGAAAGAGAATTCACTTGACTGGCATCAGTCAATCTTCTCAATAGACTTTTGAACCATAGTATGTTTTTGCAAAAAGCAGCAGTGATATCATATGATATGAAGGCTAGATTCAATTACTTACATGCAACAGGGTTGCCTTAGACAAAAATCAATTCCTCTTGTGGCTTGTGGCTCATGCCTGTAATCATTGGAATTCAGGTGCCTGAGATCTGAGGAGCAGAGTGCCAGGTCCACCTGGAAATTCCTGCAAGACAGGTGAATTCCTGTATTTTAAGCTTTTGTTTACTTTGGCCTTTTCAGAAGGTAGCCATGGCTTTCTTAGTGAGCCACCCCAGTTCCACTGTGGACCACTGTTGCTTAAGGACAAAAGAAGCAGGGTGCAAAACACACAGACTTCGACTGAAGAAGTGTTAGTCCCTTCTCATTTTTTTGTTTGTATGATTTGGTCAAGTTACTCTCTGGGCCTCAGGTTCATCCTTTATCAAATAAATATGATCAGCAGTTCAACTTTACAGAAGTGTTCTGGGAATGAATTGATTCTAACTTTATGTTAGAATCAATCCTAACAAAAAGTATTATGAAATTATTAGTAGCTTACCAAAGTATTTTAAAGTTTCCTTTGTACTCTCAGTAGTCAGTGACGCCTCGGATTGCTTGCTTACTGCATATTATGTTTGTTGGGTCATTTTGTTGTCATTGTTTTAAAAAGAATGAGCTCAGTTGAAGAATCCTGTTATAACTTCTACCATGATTGATTATTTGATTTTTAAGGGAAAGCTCCCTAGAACCATTCTAGTGGCGAGGTCTTAGAGCATTATTTTACTCAAAAAACTCTGGCCCAGGAACTCCATTGTCTTCCTGAAAATCTTTGCCAATGAAGGAAACTTTGAGAAGTGTGCCTTAAGGGGGGCAAAATGACTACTTTAAGCCTGGATGTCCTAATTATGAAAAGCCATTGGTACTGCAGAGGATTGCAGTATATCAATGTTTTCTTTCTGTTGCCCATACCTAAACCTATCTGAAGTCAACAATGAAAACGGAGTTACAAGATATTTTAAAGGGCAAAGGTTCTCCTTCCATTTGGCAATTTGATCTCCAAACAAATCTTGCTGCCTATTTTGTGGGGTTATAGTTTTTAATAAATTTTTATTGTAATTAATAGAAGGGTTACATGATATTTGCCAGATACATGGTGCATTAATTCCCATACATTGATACCCTTTCACATGTCTTGGTCCCCATTTCCCTCCCCCCCACCCCCCATCTTGTTTTCCCCATAGAAACCTTGAGCTCTCCTAGCAGAGATTTGCAATAGAGCAAAACTTTGATACAAAAGGCTATATAGTAGGACGCTAAATGAAAGGATCTCTAGAAACATAAGCCATATAATGAATGATTGTTGTTCTTAAGGTACTATGTTATCTCTCATCTCTTTTGCTGTCCCTTGGTTATCTCATATTGTTACAGTATCTCACTTAGTTACCTGATATATTAGATATATTTGTATTTGGTTATCTGATTTCTTTTTTATATCTTCCACAGTAGAAGTAGGGTTTTGATTTTGAGGAAAAAAAATTCCCCTGGGTAAAGATCAAAAACTTCCTAAATGTGTTTGATTGAGATGACATAAAACTGTCTTCAAATGAACAATTTCTACATAAAAGATTTGAAAATGATTGTTTTTCTCATTTCCTTCTATGTTCAGTGATTTAATTCCCCATTTCCTTTCCATGTTCGGTAGTTGTGCAAAGAAATCGTATTTAACAAAGCAGTTTGTGAACACAGTATATCTAAGTTTTATATTATATGCATGGTTATGGTTTTTCTCTATTTGAATTTTATTTTCATGATGTGTCACATATTAATAGACAAATAATTTTAAAAGCATAGTACATGCTGAATGGATCACATGTGCCCGTGGTGTTAACTTAATAGTAGTGGTCATGATAATGGTACCTTTAAAAGAATTACTACTTAACCTTTTGTGTTAAAAATTGAAATTGGAAAATTAGTTTCTTCCCATTGTGATCTCATAGTTTCATTTAAAACTTAACATCATCTGTGGGAATTTCCCTCAGATGGAGTCCTAATTCGAATCCAAATTTCTAGTATGAGTTGAAGGCAAGAGAACAGGTGCTCATGCTGACAGGGGATAGCCTTCATTTCCATTGGTGTATCATGGGCAATGCTGTGGATACATTCATGAAATCTTATTTTCTACAAAATGCACTTTGAAACTTTAATGTCAAAAGTTATTACATGTTAGTATTTTTAATACTGTCATGTATGGGACCTTTCCTGTTTCTGCCACTTAACATGATTATTGCTCTCAAATCTGTTAATTCTAGGGTCTTGACAATGCATTTATATAAGCAAAGACAATGTTCCATGCTCCACCTAGGGTAAACAGTCAAGAAACCATCTTTTTCCTATGTGGAATTTCTTTCAGAAAATACTGAACCCAACTGTCTTGGCCTTCTTTAACATTTCACATGAGATGCAAAATTTATGGCTTCCATGGGGTGGGGAGGGATGAATTTGGACTTGAAAAAGACTAGAATATAAAGGCTATCTTACTGTTCTCCTTTAGAATTATTGTAATTCCTTCTAGCCTTTTGAACTAGGGACACATAAACCAATTAGTACATATTCAAAAGTAGAGTAGTTAGGCCACACTTTATAATTTTCATCATTGAAATTAGCTATAATAGATTCAGATGAGTTACTCATAAAAATACAATGAAGTAAAAATGGGTATGTGAAATATCACCAGACTTGTCTTTGGATGTTGCCTAGCTAAATTCTCCCTCATTAAAATAGTAATCTACGTGTAAGATTACACCTGCGATCCACATGTGAAGGGGCATAGCTAGGCTAACTGATAGTAGTTGTTATCAGAAATGAGTGTTTATAATATATTAAATAAAAAGTGGATTAAGAGAATAAACTTTAATTTAAATAAAGTGATTCAAATATTTGTTACTTACATCTCAAAAATCTGACAAGACAAGTATCCAAATTTTGCATTTGGAGGTTATAAGGAACGATCATACTCATAGGAACAAGTAAGTTATTGCCAAAATATTAGTAGGGTAAATAATAATGATTAATACAAAGTCAGAGCTGTTTTACATTAAATCTGATAATGAAGCTACTAGGATCAGTATTATAGATTTCAATCAGTACAAATTAAGTAAAGGTACCCTAAAATATGATTGTTTTTTGATGCTGGATGCTGGTGGCGCACACCTATAATCTTAACTACTAAGAAGACAGATATATGGATCTTCATTTGAAGCCAGCCTAAGCAGAAAAATCCGTGGGATTCTTATCTCCTGCTCACTTAGCAAAGCAAAAATGCCAGGTGAAAATATGAGGCCCAAAGTTCAAACCACAATGCTAGCCAAGAAGGAAGAGTAGAAGGGTTGAGAAGAAGAAAGAGGAGGAGAAAACTAAATTTATGTTTGTCCTCTTAATCGTTTTTTGTAACTTTCTTTTTTAAAGTAGGTAATCGTCAGGGGTGGACTGGTGAAGAATTGAATGATAGTGTTTCTGACAGCAGTTCTTACCTTTTCATAGGTACCTATTTGACCATGGTTTATTTGCTCTTAACCAGTGTGGGAGCAGTGGGAATAAGAGAAATCAGCTTGCCAGAGCCACCATTATTTCTACTCAGTAGTTTCACTAACTTTCTTGTCACGACAACAGTTACAGAGGTGAACCTGCTTTCCTGGGAAATGCTCATTTAGGTATGTGCAGTAGAATTTCTACGTATGCAGTGTTGGCCTGTTTTCTTACATATACTGACTTATCGTATGTTCTTTGTGTGAAAATCAGATTGCGCTAAAGGAAGTTGCTACTTGTGTACACAAAGGCAAGCAAAAGGAAAGTGAAAACATTGTGGGCCTAAGTAAATAATTGATTACTACATAGATAGAAACATTCAGTGAAAAAAGTATATAAATATTCTTTTACTTACTTGTTTTGTTGATTGCTAGCCTGCTCACTATCTTGAGAAAACTAGGCCTTGCTACATTTCCCAAGAAATGTAACCTTCTTGCATCTGTCTCCCCAATAGATAAAATTATGATCACTCCCAGCTTTGTTTCTTATTTACCAAAAAATTACACCAAACACTTTTATGGAGGAGAATAGGTGGGGAATGTAAACAGGAAATTATGTAAACTAAAATAGACTCAAAAAGACAAAAAGAGGATTTAGAAAACCTACCATGTATGTACATGTACATATGTATCTACAAATAAACATTTTGTTTTGCTAGCCCTGGGCATGAACTCAGGGCCTGAGCTCTGTCCTTGGACTTTCTCAAGGCTAGAGCTCTACCACTTGAATCTTAGCACCACTTCCAGCTTCTTTTTGTTTTTTCTATGTATGTAGTACAGAGGAATTGAACCCACGTCTTCGTGCATGCTAGGCAAGCACTCTACCACTAGGCCAAATTCCCAGCCCACAAATAAATACTTCTGCTACTTCTTCTTTTATCTTAAATCTTTTAATCTAATTCTTTTTTATATATTTTTATTGTAATTAATAAAAGGGTTACATGGTATTTGCCAGATAGAAGGTGCATTAATTCACATACATTGATACCCTTTCATAAGGACAGTGCTTAAAAAAAATCTCAGCAATTTTTGTAGCATGGCCGGTGTATTAGTCTAGTCCTGCCAGAGAAAGCTTGTGGAAGTTGTTTTCTGTGTCATATAGACTAGATAAGGAGGTATATATTCTATGAGAGAAACTCTGTGTGTGTGTGTGTGTGTGTGTGTGTGTGTGTGTGTGTGTGTGTACCTGTTTAGTATTCTAAACAATATTTTGTGTCTGAATTTACTTCCCAAATACAGGATAATCCAAAAAAAGGATAATCTCTGGACCTTAAATTTTCTTTTTTTTTTTGCCAGTCCTGGGCTTGAGCTCAGGGCCTGAGCACTGTCCTTGGACTTTCTCAAGGCTAGAGCTCTACCACTTGAGCCTCAGCACCACTTCTGGCTTTTTTTCTATGTATGTGGTACCGAGGAATTGAACCGGGTCTTCATGCATGCTAGGCAAACACTTTAAGCACTAGGCCAAACTCCCAGCCCTTAAATTTTCTTTTAAACTGAAATACAGAAGTCAAAGTGCTTGATGAAACCTATACAAATTTCACTGATGGGGATGGCAGACCATTCATAAAGTAAATAGCATAATAGACAAGCAGAAAATTAAGTGAATAAATTACAGGAAAATTATAGCTGTAGCATCATAGAATTCATGTATATGAATTCTTTTAATACCAACTGAGAGCATGGCAGGAAAAAATAACAGTTAAGCAATGGAATTAGAAATGAAAAAAAAAAGAAACCAACATTTTATTAGGCAAAAACATGCTTCAGTAAATGAATCAGGGTTTTAGTCACAATTTTCACCGAAGTGGATATATAACTTAGGTAACTGTAAAGGTAAAATTGATACAAACATTTTCTTGTTTTTTAGTTTTAATCATTATGACATAGTAAAATTATTATATCAGTAATTCCATGCATATCAAACTATTTCTAATCTATTGAAATGAATGGACAATTTTTTTTTACCAGTCTTGGGCTTAAGCTCAGGGCCTGAGCACTATCCTTGGATTTTTCTCAAGGCTAGAACTCTATCACTTGAGCCTCAGCACCACTTCTGGCTTTTTCTAAGTATATGGTACCAAGGAATCGAACCTGGGTCTTCGTGCATGCTAGGCAAGCACTCTACCACTAGGCCAAACTCCCAATCCCAAATGGACAATTTTTTTTAAGTTGATTCTAAGGCCTCTATTTCAAAAGGGGAGAAAGGAAACAACTAAGGAACCATTATCATCATATAGCAATTTATTACATCAATTAAGCACTTCCAGTTACTTCATATTTAATGTCTGAAAGCAAAAGCAATTAGTTATTGATTTTTAAAACTTGGGTTCAGATAAGCTGATTATGGGCTTTGACCTGCCTGGGTTAGACTTGCATGGTAGCGTTCGTAGAGTTGAAGTGCTCATATACTGCCTGTGATTGAGCTGTCCTTCATGGCTTCCTTGAAAGTTGGAGATCTCAGTTCAAATGTTTGCTATGGCAAGAGAGTTTGGCTTTCCTTTCCACATGAGCTATCATCTATCGCCTGTTCAGAGTTCAGAGCTCTCAGAGTATCAAAGGATGAAATAAAAGAGAGAAAGTTCTTTGGAGACTCTCCAAAAGTTATACAGTCACTTCCTGGATATTCTATGAAAGCAAGTTGCAAGATTTGATTTTTACCCAGATTTGGTAGGTGATTGGGGTGGGAAAGATATTCTTTCTGTTAATGGGCAAGTTGTGGTACTGTATTGCAAATGAGCATGCATTTAAATGTTTGTGAATTAGTAGTAATAAAGAATAATCAAATGTTCAAATGACCTTGAAATTTTATTTGCTTTAGAAATTCTTATCTCATGTTAAAAAATTTAAGATTCTAATAGTTCTTTTTAAAGTTCTGTAGAATTTTGGACCCATCATTCCCTAGCTTTTTAAATTTGAATATTTATTACATTTTCTATGATACATGCATCCCTTTCCTTTTATGTAAGTATAGATAAAACTTGACAACATGATCAATTCCAGTGCAATTCTAACTGGTCTTTACACCAATATTGCAATTTTCTTGAAAATTTGTGCTATAAATTATGACACAAAATATTGTTTATTATATCATTCTTCATCTAGATTATCTTTTATACAGTAATCTCTTCCTCTATCCATTTATATTAGATAAATGTAGGATTATTATTAGGTTTTAATTAGGTTAGGAATCCACCATATGGTCATCAGGCATATGAACAGAGTGTATTCTGAACTACAGGCCTCAGACCATATACATGGTTGGGCTGATATCAGCAAGAAAGTATACACAGGGCAAGGTAGGGGTCCAGTGGGAAAAAGATGAGGAGAATGTGTGGCCACAGCAGAAGCAAATGTGACCTCAGAATCTAGGAACCTCCCAGGGTATGAAAGGAGGCGTGACTTGTATGGCTCAGGATGTGACCTCAGGGAAAGGGGAGGTAACTGGTCCAATTGTGCCAGTCACCTAGATGATGCAGGTCCTAGGCTGGGACTGTGTGCATAGAAGACCAAGGAGGGGAGGAGAGAGGTAGAAATCTATGTCCATGTTTGCACAAAGACTGGGAGGGTTCTAACAATTTTATAGTAGAGGACATCTTACAAATGCTTTATCTGGAATAGTAAATGATCAATTTAAATTGCATTTCTTTTGAAAATATCTGAAATATTAGACAAAGAACCTATACATGATTAGAAACTTTTTTATTTTATTTAACAATAGCTCAACTATTGATGTATATAAAAACACATTTTTAAATATCAGGCAGAAGCAATTGGGCTTGTAAAAGATGAATAAACAGATGAATAAACAGATCCTGTCTTAAGGCTTGCAACTGACAATAAAAAACAGGAATGCACAAAGAAAAACAAAATTATTAAAATATAAAATAAGAATTAGCTGTGCTTAAGATTAGTGATGTTAGCTTGCTGGCACCAGCTTACAATTGTAATTTTAGCTACTCAGCAGACTGAGATCTGAGGGTTATGATTCAAAGCCAACCAGAGAAAAAGAGATACCTATCTCTAATTAACCAAAAAAAATCATAAAGTGGAAGTGATGACATGGCTCAAGTGGTAGAGGGCCAACCTTGAGTTCAAACAACATGCAAGAGCATAAGGCAAGAGCCCTGAGTTCAAGACCTATTATCTGCAGACACATGCACACACACACACACACACACACACACACACACACACACACTGGTAATAATAAAGAGAAAGGAAGAGTAACTCTAAATTTATCTATTGTAAATCTCTTGATTGAAGGGAGCAAAATTAAGGGGGAAATTAGAAGAAAGTCCATATTCAGAAGCTAAATTAACAATGTAGTTGACCCATAGTATAGGAAAGCAGGAGGAATATATTTTGTGCACTTGGTTCAGAGGTATTCTGACCAAGAAATATTCAGCTGAATTTTGGTAGTGCATTTTATTTCACAAAGCCCTTCTATAAGGACTCCAAATTTCAATAAGTGGTATAATATTCAGTGAAACAGAAGTCTTGTTTTAGAGATAAAACAGACAGGAAAGGATTAGAGAAAGTGACTTGCTTAGAGCTAAACAAAAAATAAAATGACAGGCCGGGAGTTTGGCCTAGTGGTTAAAGTGCTTGCCTAGCATGCATGAAGACCTGGGTTCAATTCCTAGGTACCACATATAGAAAAAAGCCAGAAGTGGTGCTGATGCTCAAGTGGTAGAGCTCTAGCCTTGAGAAAGTCCAAGGACAGTGCTCAGGCCCTGAGCTCAAGCCCAGGACTGGAAAAAAATAAAATAAAATAAAATAAAATAAAATGACACAGAACTAGGGCCCAACATTGTTTTCATATTCATCCCATGTCTTTCTTCCTATCACCTAGAGTAAATAAGAAAATAAAAAATAAAAAGAATTAATGAGTAAATGCTCCATGTTGGAGTAACTTCTGCTACATCATAAGCATGACAAAGTGCTATATCATTAACCTCTAAAGTTGGGTGATCTTTACATGCTAGGTTTCCTTTACTCCCTCTGCACAACCCCCCCTCAGGTCCTGAACCTCAGGCCCTTACCCACAGCTGGGACTTTATCACTTGATCCATGCTCTTGTCAGGTATTTTATTTGTTATTTGGAAATATAATCTCAAAGAATTTTCTGCCCTGATTGGCTTCAAAGCTCAATTTTCTAGGTCTCAGCTTCCTGAGTAGCTAGGATTTCAGGCTAGCGCCACCAGCACCTTAATAAAAATTCTGGAAATTCTAAGTTTACAATGGAGGACTGTATTTAAAGACATAAGAAAAAGTTCTGGCAAGAGATGGCTTACCAAATACTTTCACCCACATTTCATAGCTCTAAGATTTAGGTTTAAAGGTTGGCCACCATCCATGGCTTTATCTTAAGTTCCTTTTGAAATTTCATTCGTGGCATAGAGGACCCACTTTCTTAGCTCTTCGGTTTGTTGGCTATTTCTAAAACTAGAATCTGAGGCTCTCTAAATTCCAAGAGCATATTCTTAAGAATTAGAGAATAATATACAATTATTTCAAATTTACAAAAGGGACTATCAGAAGCCAGGTGCTGGAGACTCATACTTGGAATACTAGCTGCTTAGGAGGCTGAGATGTGAGCATTCCTTGGTTTGATTCCTTGGTTTGATTCCTGGTACCACATACACAGAAAAAGCCCGAAGCGGTTCTGTGGGTCAAGTGATAAAGCTCTAACCTTGAGAAAGCCCAAGGACATTGTAAGGTCTGCCGAAAGGAAACTCCACACCATTCAGGAGAAGAGGGTTTATTGCGTGAGGAAAGAGCAGACTCCTGCCACCCAAGATGCAGGCAGGGGATCAAGAGAGTTTATGGCGGGAAGTGAGAGATTATACAGGGGTCGAGGTGTAGCCACGGTGGAAGTGGATGTGATCTCAGAGAATGGGGAAATACCTCAGACTGGGGGACATCCCACTGCCCCCAGGCAAGCTAATTGCCAGGATTACAGGTGCTGGGCAGGGATTTCCAGGGTGCAGAGGGAGAGAGCCAAGGGAAAAAGTCATTTCTTCCAGGCGGACCTAACAGACATTACTCAGGCCCTGAGTTCAATGCCTCAGATTAGAAAAAAAAAAAAAAAAGGTTTATACACTCTTCATCGAGTGTCTATGGACTATTTCTCTCTCTGTGTGTGATGTGTGTGTGTGTGTGTGTGTGCGCGCGAGAGTGTGTGTGTGTATGTGTGTGTGAGTGTGTGTGTGCGTGTAACACTTCTAATGGAACCTAGTTCTTATGGTTGGTATTTGTTGCAACAGGAAAATTCAAACAATCCTAACATTGATTCCAATTGCATTGTTTTCATGGTATTGAGCTTGTACATCTATTCCAGTTGTAAATCTATTGAAGACTATACACACTAACAGCTATCTGAATTTTATGCAGTCAAATGTTTTAAATATTGTTACACTAAAAATATTTTATATTGATCCCAAAGAGTCATAAGAGATTTTTGTTGGTTTGTTTTAAAATAGGTATGTTAGTCATAGTTACACAGGAACATTAGCAAACATTAACATTGTTCTTAGAACAGGAGAGCAAGGTGAAAATTTGGAATGAACTTCATTCTATTTCTGCTTTGTTATTCTGACAAAATTTGTTTTACTCTGGCAAAAATGTTTTCTGACTGTGATGTTCTCCTATGTATCAAGACAAACAATTTTTGCAACACAAAAATGCTAATGAAAATATCTTTAAACTGCTCCTTTAAAGAAAGAATTCTCTGTACTACAGGAAATCTGTATCCTTCTTCATAGCAAACAAATATGCAACTCTATATTTGCTACTGGCCATCTGCTCATCTACCCTAAACCTCTGTATGTAGTTGGAGGAAAGTGAAAGTTTCTCTAAATATATTATAACCAAACAACAACCAGTTTATAACTATTAGTCAAGCAGCCTGGTTTAAATAAGTAGAGTGTTTTAAAACTTCAGAAATATAACCAGGGATGCAATCCTAAAATTTAGCATTTACTGCAGAAATGTCCTCATTATTTATACTAAAAATAGATTTAAAATGTCTCACTCTTACTAAGCAACTAAAATATAATGTTTGAAATGCTACTGAGCGTGGGAAGACCATGAGCAAGCAGTTATATGGAGCTACATTGGTTTTTGCTAGCTTCACTTCCTAGATACAGGTATTAGCTTATATCTAAGCAACACATGAGATTGATCATGATCTGAGGGGAAAATAAAGTTTGAGGAGCTGCCTACGTTGAGCAAAATCACACAGCTAATTAGTGTCAGAGTCAGGCCCCTTTCCTTTAAGTCAAAGTGTTTGAATTGTTTGTTGTCACAGGAGATACTATATTCTAAATCTAAGGAGGAAGTGACCTTATCTGCCCCCAAAGCTTGCAAATCAGTTGTCTCCTCCTGGCAAGATAGCAGGCTGGCTGAGAACAAAGAGTATGACTCAGCCAGGGACCCTTAAGCATGGATGGCTTCAAAGCTGAGTCACTGAACATTAGATTGCAGAGTAAAAGCAATCACTGTGCCTGGCTTAATCCCACAAGGAGCAGGGCAGAAACACTCAACAAAGCTAAGAAATGAAAGAGTTTCTTGAAAGGAAGATTCTGCTAGTCCTGAAATGATGATTTTTGTATTATAGACCTGCTATTTCTTACTACTAAAATACCCAACACTAATGTATCATACCACTAGAAGAGTGTGGGATAAACTCCTCTGTTCATATTTTTATGAGATTTAAGAAGTTTCTCTTCAACCCTGAAAAAAGAATACTAGCTAGATTATGTCAGACTAACATCCCCTAAAAACAAATCATATGGACAGTTTAACTTTCTGTAAATCCAAATGAAGCTTCTCAGTGTATTCCAGCAGGGATCATCTTGACCCTTTAGAAACACCTTTGTGATAAATTGCCAGCTGCAAGTAAAAGTACTGTGCAATCGTGCTTATCCATCCATGCAGCTACCTATGTCAAGTCACCCTCCAGTTTATTCAACCCATTTTGCCTCATGGAGTGATTTGTCCATGGAGAGTTCCTAGTGCTCCAGAAGACACTGCTATTTGTCTTTCAATAAGGACTTGGAGGGGACTGGAAGAGATTCCCACTCAGCATTAATTCTATGGCTAGGGCCTTGCTTTACCTTTCTTCTAGCTGGGGAGATTATTTGAGACATTTCTCTGGATTATGGCAATTTTCTTACTTATAAAGCAAACAAAATATCATAATCAATTAAGATGTTTAAAAGTACATACTACTTCTAGTTTTTGGTATTATATATCCTTATTTGAAAATATTACTCAATGAAATAAATATATATTTTAGTAATTCTAGTACCATAGGAAGATAAAATAATATAAAATTTGCATCTTGGAAAAGAGTTGCATTTAAACATACATTTAGAGAAGAAAAAAAAATACACAACCTAAGAGTTGGAGTAGAGCAAGAGGTATTTTTCCATGCTTAGAAAGGACAAGTCAGGCATATGACCTCCAAAAGACTGTGCCCCAAATACCTTGGAAGTGGCTATAATAAAACAATGAGTCTATTTTTTGCTAAGCTGTTGTAGTAGTGATTGTTGCATTGTTCAGTCATTCTTATATTTCACACCGTTCTGAAAATAGCTATTCATTGTTGTTTGATTTATTAAAGCTCCTTTCATCATTTATGGATACAAAAGTTCATTTATGAGCAAAATGACTTGTAAAATATGACATACTGAGATTCAAACTGTTATAGAATTTTATTAAATGAGTGTGTGTGTATGTGTGTGTGTATATATATATAGTGTGTGTGTGTGTATGTGTGTGCTTAACTTCATTACACAAATAATAACCATTATTATTGCAATTCAAAATGGAAAATTTTCATCTTAGAAACAAATAAAATCTCCAAGGGCTTTTCAGATTTCACTTGTCTGGAACTTGCCATCATCATTCATTATAGCCTCTTCTCTCCATTATTTATTAAACTGGGAAATCATGTCACTATATAACTTTCCTTTTTATGAACTTTATTATGGAGAACCACAGTGTCAATAAATGCTCCATGAGTTTCATTGAGCAGTTACTATAAAAGCTTGCACTTAAAAATAAAGGGTCTAGGCATCTCATTCTTTTTCTCTCTGCATTATTCTCTTGGTAATTTGTATGCAAAGATAATGGTAGTTTCTGCCTATACATATATTGCATAGCTCCCACAGCGACACTCAATTTGGGATTGTGCCTTTTGGTTTTTACCTAGCACCAAGCACTCTTCTAAGTACCCTCAATTCTATTCTGCTAAAAATAGAGATGCTCCAATGGCATCTCTTATGGTAGAATGGCTGAGATTCTTCTACTATCCTAGCCTCTTTCTCAAACCAAGAGAAAGTTACTGTTTCCAATGATATTCTGAGGACACTTCCCTTTCCCTCAATGAATGAGGATCTTGTGATTCAAAAATATTGAACGAAATTTCAGCAAACTAGAGTGAATTTAGCTGACTAGAATGCTGTGGAATGGATTGACTAATGGATAAATAAATTTCTGGACTTCTCTTTTAAGACAAACTCATTCAAATTCATGTTGGGTGTTACAAGGTCTGAGAATGAGACCATCAATGCAGATTTCGGGTTTGAAGAAGTTTATTAAGGTGTTGCAGAAGCTGGCTGGTCAGGGACACAGAGCAGACTTGGGAGCTAACACTGTGACACTAAATAGGGGTGCAAGTTGGGCTTATAAGGGTAAATACTGCAAACAGATGTGAGTTGCAGGGTTCCATTAATGTGATAATAACACCAGCTCTTTTGAACTAAAGGACTTTTATAATGGTAAAACATCAGCTCTTTTGAACTCAGCAGGGGGTCAGGGGACAGTGTTCTGAAAATAGGGTCTGGGACCTGGTTAAAGAAAAACTGCAGTTTTGTAGTATTCCTTAGTTACCAATAAGGGGTCAAATTCCTGGCTCAGTTTCCAGACTTAGTCTAGGGGCTTTTTATTCTATGGGACCCTGACATTGGGAACCCAAGAATCATTTATCAGAGTGAAGGTTTCATCCATGCTTTGACTTTTATTCTAAAATTCATTGTCGTGAATTATGTCTGCCTAAAAGATAGGAACAAGGGCTTATTAATGGTTGTCATATTTTGGGGACTTGGTGAATGGTTTTTGTCTGAAAATCAGCCTATATACCAATTCTAAATGATGGGCATGTACTATGACCTATGAATAATGTAAACAACATTGCTAGAGGACAAGAGTTCAGTTATAACTTAGAAAGACCACCCTGACTTTGAGCTATGATGCCTCTAACACAAAACAGCAAAGGTCAGAGAATTTTGTTTTTGAGATATTTTCAAGAAAGTAACCTGGCCCATAATCAAGGCTGCTTTGGAAAAGGCAGAGAACTACTACAAGATGTGGCAGCAGCTTCCATTAGGACAGTGTTTCAAATTTTAATTTAAGGTCTACTTTTCCCTTAATGCTTATCTTAAAGTCATCATCAAAATCTTTTGTAAATAAAAAATCATCATTCCTGTGTAAAGAAATGTCCACATGTTTGTAGTTAAGAGCCTTCTAAACAAAAAGTGTTTCCTATCTGTGAGTTTTCTGTGTATTATAAGTTTATCTTGGCTAAGGTTTCTCATTAAGCCTTCTGTTGTTTGGCATTTATATGACAAAGAAATCTTTAGAAGACTTGCACATATTTCAGATGAGTCCTCCCTATTGAATACATATTACTCTTCTCCCTCTCCCTGCCTTTGTTCTTGCTGCAGGAGTACCTGGTCTGTTATCACTCTTGAACTTGGGTCCTTATTGATTTACTACTTTGGGAGGAGAGGTCTTGTGTTATAAGTGCTGCAACTGATAGATCAGGCACTAGAGAATGACTCACTGACACTAAGGGAAACAAGACTTGAATGTTGGTATCACAATGATCATGAAGGACAATGCCACCTTGGAAATGCCATTGCAGTAATCCTTTCCATAAACTTCCATCAACCAAGAAATGCTGTATCTCCCTCTATAGGAGCTAAAATAGAATAAATCTGCATTGTGATTTCCCATCATGTTTCTCTGGAGTGGTATAGAGTGTCTCTAGTCTAGAAAACAGCCAAGGGAGAAGTATAAAGTGGTCTTGACTGCTAAGCAGAAGAAGTATCATAAATAGAAGCAGTGATTCTCCCAGCTTCCCTCTCTCCTCAGTCAGCACAAATATGAATGCCTTGGCTCCCTGTGTGATTCACACAACCCTCCCAAGCCTCATCAATGAGAAAACTTGGGGAAAAAAAATATCATATCCTTTTCTTCTCATGCTAAGCCTTGATTTCACTAATAAATACAAGTATGTTTTTAGTCAGATGAAATCTAATCATTTCAGAAGACATATACACTAAATATAAAATTAAGTACTTGCCATCCAAAAGAATCATACAGACTTATATGGAAGCTCATTTTTTGTTTTTGTAGAACTAAATAATAAGAAGAATAAATTCATCAGAACTTTTCTCATGGGAAGAGTATTTGTTCTTCTTTGTTTCATTTGTTTGGCTTTTGTTTTCTTCTGATATTGAGATTTGAACACAGATACTTTCACTTGTTCATCTGTCATTGTATCACTCTTCCTCTTGCTTCTTCTACTGGTTGTTTTTTTGGAGAGATACTCATAGATTTTTCTGCCCAGGATTGTCTTGAAATGTGGTACTATGTATCTCAGTCCACTGAGTATCTAGGATTAGAGGCCTGACCATTCTTGCTCAACTCCAACTTCCAGCTCTGAGGCCATGAATGAACATGATCTTTCTCTGTGCCACCTTCAAGATCAATACAAGGTGAAACCCTAAAGTGGTCCAATACAGTAATTTCTTCTTTTATTGTCATCTAACTTTGACTCTGATTTCCACATGAATAAATTGTACTATCCCAGTCTGCCTTATTTGTGCACTGACACAAACCTCAGAAAACAGCAAGTGGATTTGGGGGGTTAGAGCCTTGATTGTGTCACTGACCAGTTCACTGTTAATTAAATTAAATGGGTCATTGGCTTTTCTCTGTGTGGGGAAAATGGTCTTCTCTTCCAGGTACATGATAAAGATAAACATGTGTATATAAACATGTATGTATATACAAAATGGAGAGCTTAAGACTCTATATTTAAGCACTTTGAAGTAATTTTTTATTATTTATTTATTTTTTGCCAATCCTGAGCTTGAGCTCAGGGCCTGAGCACTGTTCTTGGACTTTCTCAAGGCTAGAGCTCTACCACTTGAGCCTCAGCACCACTTCCGGCTTTTTTCTATGTATGTGGTACCGAGGAATCGAACCCGGTCTTCATGCATGCTAGGCAAGCACTTTAACCACTAGGCCAAACTCCCGGCCCCCACTTTGAAGTAATTTATATTAAATAAATGGTTCAATAGGTATCTCAGTGCTCAAAAAAGAGATGCTAAATAACTGTTGCTTTCATATTTTTCTTCATTCATAACTCAACTAGAGTCAAAATGCCCTTGCCTTGCAAAAATTATATACACACAAACACAACTATTTCATAGATTTGCAAAGTCATAAACTTTTCCTAGTATAATGTTCTTTCTTGATATTCTTGACCATTGGTTTGAAATTACTTGTTTACTTTCCTCCTTACTTGAGAGTAAGCTCTGTAATGGGAAGAATCATGTCTGACATTTTGAAGATACTCACTGGATGAATCAATAAATAAGTGAAAATAATACACAAATATACACACATTTCCCTACACAAATATCACTCCAAAGCTCTCTCCTTCCTTTGATTCATGAACTTCTACCTAGAGACAAATGTTATCACTCCAATTTCAGATCATGAATATTCCCTGGGCAGAATAGCTTAACAAATGAATTTCATAGTAAGATAAAAAAAATAAAAATAGTTGCATATGAAAACCACTTGACAGCAAGAGATCAAAAGAGGAAGGATCTAAGTAAAGAAAGACTACAAACTGAGCTTTAAAAAAACAGGCATTGGGCCGGGAGTTTGGCCTAGTGGTTAAAGTGCTTGCCTAGCATGCATGAAGACCCAGATTTGATTCCTTGGTACCACATACATAGAAAAAAGCCAGAAGTGGTGCTGAGGCTCAAGTGGTAGAGCTCTCTAGCCTTGAGAAAGTCCAAGGACAGTGCTCAGGCCCTGAGCTCAAGCCCAGGACTGGCAAAAAAAAAAAACAGGCATCAAAATACCAGAATCATGTGGACATTTATCACAAATATAGCCTCTTCCTCTTTTAAGGATCTCTGTATTTTGTTCTATTCTGCTCCCTGTCTTGATTATGCTTAGTGATGGACAGTACCCGAGTCAGCACCTCGTCAATCAGTGAAAAGAGCTGGGGAAAAGATTCTGAGAATTACCACGCTTTGAGATAAAGTAAAAACTACTTTCTGAGCAGAATGTCCCAAATCACAACCAGCACATTTGACTCAAGTGAGCACAAAAGCAACGGGACTGTCTGTTTCCATAGTTCCACTGAAAGACTCCTGGGTTTTGAAATTAGATAGAATTGTAATCTCATTTCAGCTTAGCCACTTCAGAGCTCTATGACCTTGGCTAGGGAGATAGTGATGCCTATATGAAAAGTTCTTAGTACTGGTAAGAAGAAATACATGTGTTTCTTTTTATGTGCTTAATAGGAAACCTGCGGAACCTTTCAGTAACAACAGCTTTTTAAATAAAATTATGGTAACTTAGTGAGCATTAGACAAGTCTGCTTTATAAAGGAAAAAAAAAGTAGTCATTTAATGCTGACGTGAGTTTTTTGCACTTTATAAAGCATTTTTTCCAGCGATTGTCTTTGACATTTTTTTAACAGGGAAGACAGGGGCAAGTACATATTCTCAGTTTTACAGAGGGAGCTGAAATTAGGTTATGTGCCTTGGCTACTGTTTTACAAAAGTCCTGAGTAGAAAAGATGGGTCTAGAACTTAGAGCCCAAATTCCTAGACCTTAGACCAAGATTTTTCTTTTTTCTTTTTTTTTTTTTTTTTTTTTTTTTTTTTTGCCAGTCCTGGGCTTGAGCTCAGGGCCTGAGCACTGTCCTTGGACTTTCTCAAGGCTAGAGCTCTACCACTTGAGCCTCAGCACCACTTCCGGCTTTTTTCTATGTATGTGGTACCGAGGAATCGAACCCGGGTCTTCATGCATGCTAGGCAAGCACTTTAACCACTAGGCCAAACTCCCGGCCCCTAGACCAAGACTTTTCATTCTTCTCCTACTGTAGGTCAACTTTCAGAATAAAAATGGGCCAAGCAGCAATCTTTGTTGGTTCTTTGGATCCCTTAATGTACAAATCCTATTTTCATCTTCTGTTTAAAAAGCAAAAAGGAGAAAAATGAGTTGATGCTGTATAGAAAGTTCATTAATGGTTTAGAATAAATGATCCTAACTAAACAAATTTCAATTCTGAATATTAATAAGTACATTCATAAACTTTCTTTTCCTCACCCCTATATTTTTCTTTTTCTTTTTTTCTCATACTCATCTTTTTCTCTTACTTACAAGATACATTTGGTCTCTATTTTTTACCTCCATTCCAAAAATTTGCTTTTGCCTCTATTTGGTATCTTCTTGTAAACAATAACCACAAAAACTCACCAATATTTTTATAAGTACATATAGTATATTCTTTTTGCAGTGGGTAAGACATTGATGAGGACAGAAAAGGCTACAAGTAGATAAAAGAAGGCTTATTTAATTTAATTTAGAGCCCTAGGTGTGCTTCCTCTAAGGCTAATTTTCCCACTGATAACTAGCTTCTATTTTGAGGATTTCCCTGATTCTTTAAAAGTGGGCTCCTTAGAATTGGCAGATATCATATCTCCTTGCTTCTCACTGTTGCTTAGCCTCCACTTCCACACATAAAGAAATGAAAGCTAGAAAGTTTGTATGATACTCAAAGTTCCCAAAAAGTTTGGAGAACAGCAATTATGCTTGTCTTTTACATCAAGAATTCTGAATCTGTTTTTCTTAAATAGAGTTAAAAATAGCAATCCAAATGTTAGTAAAGTCATAGAGAAAATTCTAAGATGATTTAAATTCTTCATATGAATTTTTTTAATTACTGGTTACTTGGTGCACAGACATGAGCTCTCCTTATACAAAGATGAAATATTACTATTAGAAAAATGAAGTTTTGTCAAATTCTGACCTCTTTCATACTGATGACTTCAGTTTTAAATCAAATTCCAATTATGTAGTTTTAAAAGTTACTTATGCATGGCATAATTCCATTTCCTTCAAGTGAGTCAGCTATCTGATAGAACATTCATAATTTCTGAAGCACTGAAAAAGTAATTGATTAATTTAAATTAATTTTAAGGCTCTATGGCTGAGAATTTCAGTTGTAAAATATTTCTGTGATCCAGATTTGAATATTTTTAACTAGGGATTCAATTGTAGAGCAGTTGTATAAAACTTTCATAAGTATATTTATGTGTATATCCTAGCAGTAAAAATTACTGCTCATGTAAAATAGTAATTCTGGTTAACTCAAAAATGGTATTGTTTACAGAAGCTAGCGATAGCAATTGGAAATGTCATTCATTGGTATGTTGTCTGGCTGTGAAGTATTATGAAGAAGAATTAGGCATGTAGTATTAGCCAGAATCTAAAATTCCATTTATCTTCTGGAACCATTGATGTTGTGTTAGAATCAATTGCTTGTAAAATAATAAATGTTACCTCTAAGAAATATGGCCACAGGCAAGTTCTGACTCTCTAGGATAGCACCTGGAGTAGGAAGATAAGGCAGGGGTGAAGGAGAGTGAGTCAAGAGGAAGTAGAGCACTGAGTGAGTGCTGCTTCAGAAATTCCAGACAGGCAGATGAGAAGTTAGCCTAAGGCAAATCTGAGAACAAAAAGCAGACTACCAGATATTATAAAGGCAGTTTTCATTCCTTGCAAGAAACCATCCTATAGGAGCAGAGAACAAGACAACTTTCAAAAATCAGGATTTAGACAAAAAGTGCAATAGAGTAAACATGGGAAGGGAAACATATTAGATGGGTAGGGATAAAGAAGCTAGTCCCATTAATAGGCCTGATCTTCAAGGTCAGGAACAACATAGATGTGGTCATGATATAATCCTGTGACCTTCAAGAAAAAACTCCATGGTAGATCAGTTTCCCAGTTGCTATTCTCAGCTAAGATTATTTACCAAGCAACATAGCTAAAATAGGAGAGGGTTAGATGCACAGAGGTGCTGATTCACTGCACATTACAACATTCCCCTTACTGAAAAGTCAGTGATGTAAATGACTTAGTAAAAAGCCGAAGTCCTACTAGCAAGTGTTACAATTTGCCACAGAGAGCACATCAATCATATCATTCGTTTACCTGACCGAGTAGCATCCCACCTAAAGTACAGTTGATCCTAGGATAAAAGTATAACTAATGGTTTGCTTTTAAGAAAAGAATTGTTTCTTCCTTAACCTAATAATAAAGAACATAGAACTAATTCTCTGATGAAGATCTTTGGTCATGGGCCTGGGTGATGCTGTCTGTGGTGTTTGGCCACCATCCAGATTTCCCTTTAGTTCAGCCTTCTATATTTGATTCTGAAACTCCAAAAAATATTATTCAAATATCAAAGAATTTTTCTTCTGTATAGTTCATTTGACATCTGTAACACTGAGTGCTGCAGTGAAAAACAAAATAATTTGTACTCAGTGACTACAAAAATTCATGTATACAACTGTATTAAAAGACCATCACAAAGGAACAATTATGAGTCTATTGAACCACCTCTCTAGCAAGCACATGATGGAGCTTTTGTTTCTTTCTTTCTCTCTTTTGCTCTCTCTCTCTCTTTTTTTTTTACAAAAAATGAAGAAATTAAGACATTTAAAATTTACTAGGGTGAAATTAAAAAGAAACTACTGAAGTCCTGAAATAACAGGTTGAGACAAACTCTTCAAATGTCAACTTGAATAATAGTTAATACAAAGTCAGAATAAGAGTCCCAGCTCCTTTCATTACATTTGCATTTTATTAAACAATTATGTTTTTTAATCCTATGTGTTTTGTAGTGCCCTTTGAAAATTATAACCTACAGATACAGAGTTCATCAGTATTATGATGCTGAATATATTTTTTCAATAGTTATCAAAAATTGCTTTATTTAAGATAATTGACTATCAATATCTAAAACAAATTTCAAATAAATTTACTCACTCAGGAGTAAGAAATTTGCCCATTCAAGGACCCATTGGTTCATGCCTATTATCCTATCTCAGGAAGCTGAGATCTAAATATTGCAGTTCTAAGTCAGCCAAGGTAGAAAAGTCCACAAGACTCATTAGCCAAAAAATCTGGATGTCGAGGTGGCTTAAGTGTTAGAGCACTAGGCTTGAGCAGAGTAAAAGCTAAGGGAAATCATCCACACTGTAAGTTTGAGTTCTACTACACATCACACACACACACACACACACACACACACACACACACACACACACACACACATACACACACACAGAAAAAAATAAAAAGAAAGAAATTTGCTCAAAGATTGAATAAATAAAATATTATGACATACAAATATGTTCTTTGATTTGTATAGCTCTGTATACTGAGGCATTTGGTCCTGGTGAATATATGCAGTAATGTATTTGCAAATGAATTAAACTAGCATCCAAATATCTCTCTCCACTTCCCTTTAGAAGCTGAAAACCAGAAATTCCCTGCCAATTAAATATGTAACAATATTTATGTAAAAGAGAAAAGAATACCTTATTGAACATAACAACACAGTTGCTCATTCCTTCAAAGCAGTGTATAGAATAAATCTGCTAATCTTAATTTACATTTATGTGACATAAACATGAAATAATATGCCTCACAATGAATTGAAGAAAATAGTATTATTCAGTAGTGATTAATTAATACTCTATTACAAATCTGTTGTACATGTAATGGATAACTCAAATGTTTGAAATTTCCTAAGTAATACAGTCTTACATCCTGCTATTTTCTAATATAGTTTCACTTAAATCACTTATCTGTGCCTTGACTTGACTTAATTTTGGCTACTAATAGTGCCTTTTTACATTAAAATTTACATTGTAATTTTTAATTACTCATTACTCTCAAATTATTAGGCCAGTTAGGGTCACAATAAAGACAAAAGCTACTCTTATCTTTGAGAGTCTCACACCCAATCATGACTTGATTTCATAATTACTTTATTTTGTTTTATGGTTTTCTTTTTGAATGTACATTCTGAAATTATTTTAAAATATTTTAATTTATTTGCATTAAGATTTTTTCCTATTTCATAATGCTTCTGAAAATAATTGGTTTCAGAGCATATTTTTATCAAATCTAAAATGCATTGAGCTATATCGTGTTTCCCTACTTTAAAATAATAATTTTAACGTATTTTCATGTATTTCTGACAATGTGAAACATCTAGGAAAAATACACACTCTATTAAGCCACAAGGAGTATTTTGAAATAAATATTTATATCAAAATATAAATTTTTCACTCTCCCGCCTCTGTCTAGACTTCATGTATTTCATTGTTTTTCTTTTTTAAATTTATTTTAGTTTTACTGTAGAGTCAATATAAAGAGGTATTACACATACTTAAAGAAGAAATTGAATGCATTTCTTGTCAACTTCTTTTCTCTTTCTACTCTATCTTGAAATCCTGTTTATGTTCTTTAGTCCATAGATTCTTAAAATATTGAATCTTTAGCCAAACAATCCCCAAATACATTTTGAACAAAGACAAACACTCATCAAGCTACATGTAAATTTTACATCATTATATTAATGTCATTTAGAAAACTAAAATGGATTTATTTATCCATATGTATTTACATTGTTAAGCCATGCTTTTAAAAGCATGAAAATTATTTAATGAGCTCTTATTGTATGATAGACAGTACTCTAGGCAGTGAATAATAAAAAAACAAACAAACAAACAAACAAAAACATCCTTAAAACTTTGTATCATGTAGAACAAAAGAAGTATTAGAACTTATAAACTGAATATCCCTTATTCAAAATATTTGGAATCTAAACTGTTTCAGATTTCACATTTTTTCAAATTATATATAAATAACTCTAGGGATTTTTTGAGGCCTATACTGGGAATGGGAAATGAGTCTAAGAACATTTATTTATTTTTCACATACACTTTAATTACAGAATTTGAATATAATTTTGTACAATATTTCTTCAGTGCATCTATATTTTGAATGAAACCCATCAAATGAGATGTCATGTGAAATTTCCATTTATGGTGTTGTGTCAACTCTGAAAGTCTGGGTTACTTCTGAATATTTGAACTAAGGATGCTAAATGTATATGATTTATTACACAACCTACACATTCATTGGGATATTGCCCCTAAGCCATACTTCTATTTTCCTCACCAACCAGCTTTAATGAAGAAGACTAAAATGACTTTCCTTTCTGGAGTTCATGTACTAGTGAAGGTATGCAAAGAAGACACTACTATATTCACTTTTACTCAACTCTGTTTGCTAATTTTTGGAGGTTGACAATCTTGTGCCTCCTCATCTTATGGTTTATTGATAGTTATTTAAAACTGGAGCCAAATAAAGTAGATGGTAGTGGGTCATATATCTAACTCTTTCTGAATTCAAATTTTGTTCCTAAAACCACTTTAAAAATAGCATGTAAGGGATTATTTTGAAGGCTCTTTTCTGTTTTATTATTTATTTATTTAGTACTAGTTCTGGGGCTTAAACTCAAGACATAGACTATGTCTCTGAGCTATGTCTCTACAGCTCCATTTCAGTCTTTAAAAATATTTGGGGGGGCAGTGATTAATTGTACATGAGTCTCTTGGATTTTTCTGACTAACTTGTCTTTGAACTGCGATCCTCAGATCTTAGCTCCTGAGTAGCTAGAATTACGGGTGTGAGCCACAACATTTTTGCCTTAACATGCAATTGTAATAGGTGAGTATGGAGTCACATTTCCAGTGCAAGTACAACTTTTATACTTAACCTCTTTTCTCCTAAGGAATAGATAATTCATATTTATTCCAACATTGGCTTTAGAAGAAACTTGCTATAATTTTGGTATTTCATTTTTTCAGTTATCTTCTTGCTTTGCATGTTCTTACTACCTGCCACATACATATATGACAGTGGTACTTTGTTTAGTGAAAAACTATACTAGTGACATCATCATTAGTCACTTACTAAGTGATAGTTTCTGTGTCCTTGAATTAATGAGGTAAGCCTTGTCTCTGTCATTGTAAACACATATTAGGCCACTGAACATCTGAATTCAGCTCCAGATTTCACAATACCATCACAAAGGCATAGTAATAATATTTTATCATGTGAAGTTTCCTTGCTATATTTTAAGGGAAGAATAGTGGCAAAGAATTGAGAAATACTTTGGTGGCAGTCCACTGCGTTGAAATACTAATTCCTTTATTTTGATGCACGTGACCTTGGACAAATTACTGAGTGTTTGGTGATTTTGTTTCTAAATATATTAAACACAGGAGGATAAACAGGTTTTGTGGGAGTACATAAAATGATGGTAATAAAGTACATCTTATCCTAAATACTTTAAAAATATTGGATTATTATTTAATGATTTATGCTGTTTACTAGTCACTTTCATTTGCTACCAGTCAAGGATTGAAAGGCTCAGAATGTCATCAACTTAAGAGGTTACTGCCTTTTGTCATTCATTATTCTGTGCTTTCTTTCCATCATATTTCATGGACTTTACAAGTCTAGTAGACAGAATAATTACCTAATTTATTGTCTTCCCCAAAGACTATTTAGTATAAAGTATAATCACTTTGTTTCAATCCAATTTTATTTAGTGATAGTATAATATTTCAGGACATTCAGGTACTCAACACATTTTTAAACAATTTTTAGTTCATTTATTTATAACAAGGTACAAATGAGCCTCAGCTCACAGATTCAATTCCAAACAGCCTAGCTCATAGCCATAAACTACCTGCTTAAATGGAATGAGTTGTACAGAAAATATGATCATTAAGTACAAGAGAGACAAATAAGAGATCATTAATTTACCACCTCACATAAACAACATTTTACCATTGCATTCTTTATTTAATCAAGATACACTAATCAAGTACCCAGTAGGGAGTCACATTTTAAGCACATAATAAAATTCATGCACTCTCTGCTTAAGGTTACAAAGACGACAAAAAACACAGAGTGATTGTTTTCTTATTTTGTTTATTTGCTTCTTTAAATACATACTGAACATTAGTACCCAAAGAAAAGGTAAAGCAATTCCACCTGGATGGACAAGTGCTAGCAAGTTAGCAAAGCATGGTCTTAAAAGATGAGTGCTACAAAAACCTGGGCTTGATTTCTCAGTACCACATACATAGAAAAGCCAGACATGGTGCTTTGGCTCAAGTGGTAGAGTGCTGGCCCTGAGTTCAGTAGCACAGGTTCAGAACTTTTCTAAAGCAGCTTAAAATGCTGGCTTTTTTTTTTCATTTTATTTTGCTGTTCAATAAAAAAGTTATCGTTTCTTACTTCATATAAAATATTATTATATGTTACCATTTTTCTCAAAGATGTATGTAATTGTTGTCAAATGTAATTGTTGATAACAGTTTATATTAATTTATTATTGTTTAAATATCATACAGTGTCTAACCTATGTAAGTGGTTGGTCATGGGGTTTGTACTCTGCGCTTGGGCTTTGTCCTTGAGTTCTTCAGCGCAAGGCTTCTGCTCTACCACTTGAGCCACAGAGCCACATCAACATTTTCTGGTGGTTAATTGTAGATCAGAGTCCCATGGATTTTGTGCATGGCTGGCATTGATCTACCCACTCAGATCTCAGAAGGTAGAATTTTACAGGTGTGAGCCACTGGTACCTGGCTAAGTGTTGATATATTCTACTTCTATTTATCTTTTCCAAGCAAAATTTTTTATTTGCAAATGTTTCTCAAATGATGACTGAGAAAAATGTATTTTGGATTCAGATAGTCCTAACAGTGCACAAAATCACATGTACAAGCAAAAAGGGGAACTTAACAACTAAAGAAGGTTGAAAGATATAACCCATTCCCAAGGGAATATGGTTAACATGCATTTTTTTCAGGCCCAATATTTGGACAGTTATAAGGCCCTACTTGATGGTATGAACTATTAATAGTAAGGGCATAATTCCATCCCGAAAACATAGAAGCAAATTACTTTAGAAGTTAAGGGGATATACCATTACTAATTCATCTCTGAGCTGAAATAGCCTTCAAAAATGAGAATGGCTTCCAATAATATGTCTGTTTTAACCAAGTAATTTTTAGAAAGTAGGTAGAAAGCTATTATGATTTTCCAAGTTCAAGAAACACAGAATGATCAGCCAAATGCAGAAATTGATTTATTGACCTGGAAATGCTAACAATGAACAGAATAGGCATGAATCCTTAATGAACTTCAGAACTGAAATCATGTAGCAATTTTACAGATGCAAAAATATGATGTTACAATTCCTTAATCCTAAACCAATAATCCTTCTTATCCTTAATGTTACAAAGAATTAATGGTCAAGGTCATGCTCAAAATGCCTCATGCATGAGGAGAAAATAACCTGTATAAATTTCTCTTTAAATTCACCACGAAGGATCTTCCAAATGAGAAGGAAAAGTAGAACAAATTAAAGGTATAGGCAATTTTAGGGGTTAGTGCATTCCCTTTCACCTCTATGGACCTCAATTTTCTCAGTGGTACATGGCCTACATCATATTGTCAGAACTAAGAAAATTTATTGAAAAGAATTCCGCAAATGTAACGTTCTGTTCCAAAGTCCTTGCTAACACTTTAGACTGGGACTCTGTGCCTGTGAAATTTCTGTCTGCTTCCTTAAACTTTGGTCAAGTCATTTAAGTTCTCAGGGTCATTTCTGTAGATCAAGTCAAAAACAATAAAGGTGCTAATTGTGTTTCCAGGATTCTAGAGAGATTTAAGTGGAAAGCAATGAAGGTTGCACAAGTAGATAATCTGAAGCAAAGAGGCAATATCTGCAGTGATTTCTGTGAAAATAATTATTTAATAAAGAGTAATTATTTCAGTCAATCAGATTAAGAAAAATACATATATAAAAATGAGACACATATTTTTTAAAGTTTTGAAATAAAATAATTTGGAAGCCTACCAGTTGGTTGCAATCCAAGAATAAGTAAATGCCCAATGGAAACTTCATCCTAAGTTAAAACTGTGCTAAATATAACTGGAGATTTATTGAGCAAACATATTTTCCAAAAAATTCCATGGTAAATTATTGCTGTGCACACTAAGTATAGGAGAATCTTACAGAAATTAAAGATGAAATTCATGATATTTAGTAAATTGACAGACTGTCAGATTCAAATGCTGTTTATAACCATAGACAGTGTTATGAAATCATGTTTTATCTAATAGATTTTCATTTGCAAAATTCTAATTGCAATCAAAAGATTGAGATAATTGAGATATGAACATCATCATTTGAAACCAGTCAAGCTTAACTGATAAAACTTCATATTTGAAGGAAAAAGCTAAGAAAGAGCACAAGGTCCTGAGTACCAACACACACACACACACACACACACACACACACACACACACACACACACACTAGAAAAAGCAGAAAATGGAGAGGAAATAGGATAGGAAAGAAAAGGGGAAGGGAAGGGTAAAGAATGGATGAAAGGGAAAGGAAAATAAAAAAGAAATGCAAGCTTATCTCTGGATTCTAACAACTTAGCTAAATACCAAATTCTCTTTCTTGAACTAACACTAACCATATCCACTCGCTTCTCCTGAACCTTTGGGATCCCTGTAAGGCCTTTGTATGACTAGCTAAGAACACTGCATAAGCTGTCCACCAACCATATAGGAACATACATCCTACAGAATGAAATGTGTTTATTACTATGGCATGGTAGTAGAATTTAAAGTCGGGTGATACTCACCAGTGCATCCCATTTTAAATTAATATTTGCTATTTGAGGTATATTTGTTTTCATAAGAATATTGGGGTTTTTATTTTTTCAATTTCTGAAAAGAATGATGTAGTGACTTTAAAGGGTTTTACATCGAAATTATTAGGTGTTATTATAGGTGAATTATAGGTGGCAGCATGGCCATTCTTGTTAATTCTTGTAGCATATGAATAAGGGAAATGTTCCCATCAACTGGTATTATCAACTTCTTTCTCCAAGGCTTCACATATTGGTGGAGGAGTAAACATCACAGTTGCCCTCACCTCTTCTTGTATAAGTAATGTATGCAAAAAAAATCCTTTTTGAACTCCACCAAATTCAAATAGGATCAAAACAAGATTTTCACCAAAAAACCCCCACAGTTTGAGTCTATTTTTTATTTATTTTTATTATCATAATGATGTATAGAGGGGATACAGTTACATTTGTACAGTAGTGGGTACATTACTTCTTGAACATTGTTACCTCTTGAGCTATAGACCTTGGACTGTATCTTTGATCAACTTATTCTTAATATGATTTGCTATGGTTTTCTTTCTCAGATGGTTTTTCAGTCTCAAAAAGCAAGAGCCTACCAAAACAAAACAAACAATATGATTACTCAGGGTAGGCAAGGACAACTGGAGGAAGGAGGAAGAATTTTTTTGTCAAGTCCATCAGATTTCACTGTAGTTCTGCAGGAAAAGGAGAAGGACTCAAAAAGCGGGCAAGAGCTAAAGAAATTACGAAGCATGCCACTAATGATGCACAGGTAGCTAAAACCAAGAGTACTGCAACTTGGTAACAAACTATAGGAAAAAACTAGGAAGAATCTTGCTTCTGCATGCTGAGTAGAGGACAGAACTAACCCATCAGGTATAAGGCAAAGAGGCCACACTGGCATAGCCGTTGCATTGTTCCCATGACTTGTGGGTTCAAAACACTCTTTTCTTGGCCATGACTGACTGCACGATGGTCACTTAGATGTTCATCTTTATTTTATTTTTCTTTACAGCAATATTCTATTGTCTATGAGACAAAAAATATTTAAAACACAGTTACGAACTTCTAGAAAATAAGTCTTCAACAACTCAAAGGCATGCTAAAAGGAAAGATTAAAAAATGTAAAAGGAACCAGGCAAATAAAAACCCCACCTGTTTACCAAAAACATCCTAATGGATTTGTAAAGGCTTATATACCTGCTTATTTTACTAATGAGAACAAACATTCTGTTAGGAATAGAAATCAAATTCATGATAATAAGACTTTTTGAAGAATGTCTGTAAAATGTGAAACTATTGTGACAATTACTTCCAAGCCTTTTGTGATTTTTCTAATATTACTAGTCCTGTTGAACAACTAAACATTTATTCACTTTATGTAAAATGGTATTTATTAGGAAGAAATTTGAAACTGTTTATTTACTGACAGATTTTTTTTTATTTACTTCATAGTAAAAATTAGGCTAGGGAATATTTCTCTTGTTTCCAGTGACAGATCCCAGGTATACAGCTGGCAGATGTCCTGCTTTATTAAAGAAATAATGGAAGTGGTGTTGTGGCTCAAATGGGAGAGTGCTAGCCTTGAGCACAAATAGGCGCAGGGACAGCACGCAGACCATGGCCCAGCAAGGGTTGAGGGGAGAGGGAGTGTAGAAAAGGAAAGATCTTCAGTGTGGTCTCACTGAAGAGGGATGTGCTGATGAAAAAGCCAGAAGTGGTGCTATGGATCAAGTGGTAGAGCACTAGTCTTGAGAAAGCTCAAGGACAGTACCCATGCCCAAAGTTCAAGTCCCAGGATGACAAATATTAATAACAGCAATAACAAATATACTCTTTACCTTAATTATGCAATTCCCACTCCCTTGCTCATCACCTTTTCAATAAAGATAGAAATAGAATAAAACAGAATCCTCTTCATAAGATGACAGAAGTTGTAGAAATTAAATTTTAATCCATTCATGTAAATCGAGTATGCTTTCAATAGCTACTTCCCACAATAAATAAAAATTAATATGTATGGGGCCGGGAGTTTGGCCTAGTGGTAGAGTGCTTGCCTAGCATGCACAAAGGCCCGGGTTCGACTCCTCTCTACCACATACATACAAAAAAGCCGGAATGGTGCTCAAGTGGTAGAGCTCTAGCCTTGAGAAAGTTCAAGGACAGTGCTCAGACCCTGAGCTCAAGCCCAGGACTGGCAAAAAAATTAATATGTATAATGTATAAAAATATGGCTCTAAAAAGATGTTTCTATATGTAGTGCTTCCTCCCATTTTTAAGAATGCTGTGGATAATAGCCATAACCTTCAGGTTGTGTAACATATTCAAAGGAAGTAGTTTACTAAATAAAATATAAACATACCCCTTCCCCACATATTAAGGACCCTAAAATAAAACAACAAATAAACTCATAAAGCTTTTGAAAATAAAACTTAATTTGAGCCTGTTGAACTTTTACTATATGTGATTAAAGCAAGCGTTAGAATGAGGTTTTATTCATCTAAATATTCTGATCATTGCCTGGAATGGAGCAAGTTTTAGTAGTCTATTTTAAAATTAGTTTGTTGAATGAATAAATAAACAATTTAATTTGATTTAACTGCCTGTAATAGCCTGCTCTCTGTAATGATTGCAACCCAATAAAGGGCAATTTATTCCATCTTTGAATATGTTTGAATATATATATAGCTTAATAACAGAATTTAAATTTCAATCAATACTCATTCAGTTTGGAGGATGGAGAGATAAAGGTCACAGTACCAGGGTTTGCTACATGCTAATTTTTGCCTATATAATGAGTTAATTAATTAACATTTAATATGTACTTCCTTCATTGTATGAAGCTGTGAATTGGACATTGAGAAGATAATGTGGGTTTTTTTTTTGCCATGTACACTATTTATTTTTTTTTCTTTCCAGTACCTGGAGAAGAAGTTTCATCCAATTAAAGGCAAAATAGACTTGCAGATAACCAGGTTGGGGATAGAAAATTCCATTATTGTTTTGTTTTGTTTTACATATAGCAGAGATTTACAACAGAACAAAACCTAGATACATAAGGCCATATAGTATGATGATAAATGAAAGGACCTCCAGGGTATAGAAACAAAAGCCATATAATGAGTGATTTTTGTCCTTAATGTACTATGTTATCTCTCATCTCTTTTGCTGTCCCTTGGTTATCTCATATTGTTACAGTATTTCACCTACTTATCTGATATATTGTATATATTAATTTTAGGTTATTTGAAATTGGATAGGGAAGGGGGAAAATAAGAAGTTAATGTTTTAAATTATTTAGAGTATATTTTTTTTGCCTCCAGGTAATTTCAGTCTAGCAGCTAACAATATTCTCCTGAATTACTAAAAATCTTTATTGTTCCTAATTACTTAATCACCTTCTTGTAAGAGAAATTATGGTGAGTTTAATGCACAATGTATCTTATACTAAAGTGACATCTTGTATTTGGATAAAAATTAACAGAAGTCACTATACAATGCAAACAACGACTTTCTCCTCCATCAGATCAGTATATCCTGAATAGGGACACCACATTATCCTGGTATAAAGAAAGATATCTGGCGAATCTCATGTAACCCTTTTATTAATTACAATAAAAAATTATAAAAAAGAACCAATAATAAGAAAAGAAAGATAAAGGAGGAAAGCTACAGATAAACAACAGTGTTTCTACACCACAATCAATAAAAGCAAAATGATAAGACATTTTTAGTATACCATGGAAATATCAGAATACTTTTTTCCATAGTGTAGCCTTCTTTTTTTTATTGTAATTAGTAAAAGGGTTACATGATATTTGCCAGATAGAAGGAGCATTAATTCACATACATTGATACCCTTTCACATGTCTTGGTACCCATTTCCCTCCCCCCCACAACCCCACCCACCTTGGTTTTCCCCCCTTCCCTATCAAATTTCAAATATCCAAATACAAATAAATTCAATATATCAGATAACAAAGTGAGATACTATAACAATATGACATAACCAAGGGACACAAAGGAGATGAGAGACAACATAGTACATTAAGGACAACAATCATTCATTATATGGCTTTTGTTTCAATATCCTGGAGGTCCTTTCAATTAGTTTCACATTATATGGCCTATGTATCAAGATTTTGCTCTATTGCAGATCTCTGCTAGTAGAGCCCAAGGTTTCTACTGATTATGACAAATGAGGGAAACCACTAAGCCTAAGTTCCCTTGAGTCTGGCTTACTTCACTTAATATGATTTTTTCTAAGTCTTTCCATTTCCTAACAAATGGGTCGATGTCATTCTTTCTGACAGCAGCATAGAATTCCATTGTGTACAAATACCACAACTTGTTGATCCACTCATCAACCGAGGGACATCTAGGTTGGTTCCATATCTTTGCTATGGTGAATAGTGCTGCAATGAACATTGTTGTGCTAGTGGATTTAGTATGTCCTTGTTTCTGGATGGTTGGGTAAATGCCAAGTAGTGGAATTGCTGGGTCATAGGGGAATTCTATGTTTAACCTTTTGAGGCACTGCCACACTGCTTTCCATAGTGGTTGAACGAGTTTTCACTCCCACCAACAGTGTAGTAGTGATCCCTCCTGGCCACATCCCCTCCAGCATCTGTTATTATTCGTTTTCCTGATCCTGGCCATTCTAACTGGAGTGAGATGGAATCTTAGAGTTGTTTTGATTTGCATTTCTTTTATGATCAGAGATGTTGAGCATTTCTTCATGTGTCTATAGGCCATTTTTGTTTCTTCTTCAGAGAAGACTCTCTAAGTCTTTGGCCCATTTTTTAATGGGATGGTTGTTACTTTGGAGATTAGTTTTGGAGTGATTCAATTTTTTGAGTTGTTGATATATTTTAGATATGAGGCCTGTGTCCACTGTATGGTTGGTGAAGATTTTCTCCCACTCTGTAGGCTTCCTAATTAATTTACTAGCTATGTCCTTTGCCATACAAAAGCTCTGCACTTTAATGCAGTCCCACTTATCCAGCCTTTCTCTGATTTGTTGTGATTCTTGGTCCTTATTAAGAAAGTTTCGACCTGTGCCAAGGAGGACTAGTGTATCTCCTATTCCTTCTTGTAAAGTTTTCAGTGTGTCAGATTTTACCTCCAGGTCTTTGATACATTTGGAGTTAATTCTAGTGCAGGGTGACAAAGAAGGATCCAACTTTAGTTTTCTGCAGGTGCTTAACCAGTTCTGCCAGCAGCACTTGTTGAAGAGGCTGTGTTTCTTCCATTCTGTTTTTTTGGCTCCCTTGTCAAAGATTAGGTGGCCATAGGTCTGTGGTTTAATATCTGGGTCCTCAGTTCTATTCCATTGGTCTTCAAGCCTATTCCTGTGCCAGTACCAAGCTGTTTTGATAATTATAGCTCTGTAATAGAGTCTAAAGTTTGGAATTGAAATTCCTCCGGCGCTGATCTTACTGCTAAGAAGTGTTTTTGCTATACGGGGTCTTTTATTATTCCATATGAAATTTTGGATTGCCTCTTCTATTTGTTTAAAGAATGACATTGGGATATTGATGGGTATTGCGTTGAATTTGTAGATAGCTCTTGGCAAGATTGTCATTTTCTCAATGTTGATTCTTCCAATCCAAGAGCCTGGGAGCTTTTCCCATTTCCTTAGTTCTGCTTTAATTTCCTTTTTCAGGGTTTTAAAGTTTCGTCAAAAAGGTCCTTTACATTCTTAGTTAAGCTAATTCCTAGGTACTTTATTTTCTTTGAGGCTATTGTGAAAGGAGTTTCTTTCCTGATTATTGCCTCGTTCCTCTCACTGTTGGCGTAAAGGAAGGCAGTTGATTTTTGAGGGTTGATTTTATAGCCTGCTACTCTTCCAAAGTTTTGAATCAGCTCAAGGAGCTTGGGAGTAGAGTCTATAGGATTCTTTAAATACAGAATCATGTCATCTGCAAACAGGGATAGTTTTATTTCCTCTTTCCCTATTTGGATCCCCTTTATGCTTGCTTCTTGCCTTATTGCACTGGCTAGGAATTCTACTACTATGTTAAAGAGGAGTGGAGAGACTGGGCATCCTTGTCTCGTTCCTGATTTTAGAGGGAATGGCTTTAGATTTTCACCATTAAGTGTAATACTTGCAGTGGGTTTGTCATACACAGCCTTTATTACATTGAGGAATGTTCCATGGATTCCTAGTTTCTCCAGAGCTTTTAACATAAAGGGGTGTTGGATCTTGTCAAATGCCTTTTCCGCGTCTATTGAGACAATCATGTGATTTTTGTCCTTGCTCCTGTTGAGGTGCTGAATTATATTAATTGATTTGAGTATGTTGAACCAGCTTTGCCTCCCAGTGATGAATCCAGTTTGATCATAGTGTATAATTTTTTTGATGAGTTGTTGTAGACGGTTGGCCAGTATTTTGTTGAGAAGTTTTGCATCGATGTTCATCAAAGATATAGGTCTATAGTTCTCTTTCTTTGATGAATCTCTGTCCGGTTTGGGGATGAGGGTTATACTGGCTTCATAGAATGAGTTTGGTAAGGAACCTTCATTTTCAATTTCGTTGAAGAGCTTGAGGAGTATTGGTGTGAGCTCTGCTTTGAAGACCTTACAGATTTCAGCTGTGAATCCATCTGGCCCTGGGCTTTTCTTAGGTGGAAGTTCTCTAATTGACATTTCTATTACAGAGCTTGAAATAGGCCTGTTGAGTTGGCTTAGTTCTTCTTGGTTCAGTGTGGGTATGTTAATATTGTCTAGGAATTCATCCATTTCATCTAGATTCTCAAATTTGTTGGCGTAAAGGTTTGAGAATTATTCCCTTATGATATTCTGGATCTTGGTAATTTCTGTCGTGATATTACCATTTTCATCTGTGATTTTGTTTATTTCGATATGCTCTCTTCTTTTTTTGGTAAGATTTGCTAAGGGCTTGTCAATTTTGTTAATTCTTTCAAAGAACCAACTCCTTGTTTTGTTGATTCTTTCTATAGTTTATTTGGATTCCAATTCATTTAATTCTGCTTTGATTTTAATAGGTTGCTTCCTTAGTGGGATTAGGGTTGGTTTGTTGCTCTTTTTCCAGGAGCTTAAGGTGAGACAATAAGTTGTTGGTTTGCAATTTTTCCAACTTGTTGTTGTAGGCACTCAGGGCTATAAATTTTCCTCTGAGTACTGCCTTTGCTGTGTCCCAAAGGAGTTGGTATATTGTGTGCTCCTTACTGTTAAATTTCATAAACTGTTGGATTTCTGTTCTGATCTCTTCGATGACCCATTGGTGATTCAATCTCCATGAGTTACAGGGTTTTCGTTGGTGGAGATGTGTGTTCAGTTCCAATTTGATGCCTTTGTGGTCTGAGAGTGTGCATGGAATAATTTCAGTGTTTCTGAATCTGTCCAGGTTTGTTTTATGGCCTAAGATGTGATCTGTTTTGGAAAATGTTCCATGTGCTGCTGAGAAAAACATATATTGTGTTGTTGCTGGGTGGAATATTCTGCAGATGTCTGTTAGATCTAGTTGGTCTGTATAGTTGTTCAGTTCTAAGGTTTCTCTGTTGAGTTTTTGCCTTGTTGATCTGTCCATAGGTGAGAGTGGTGTGTTGAAGTCACCGACATTCACTGTATTTCGATCTATGTATGGTTTCAGTGTAAGTAAAGTTTGCTTGATGAAGTTCAGAGCTCCGGGATTGGGTGTGTAAATATTTAGGATCCTTATGTCTTCCTGGAGGAAAGATCCCTTTAGTAGTATGTAGTAACCTTCTTTGTCTTTTCTTACGAATTTTAGTTTGAAGTCTATTTTATCTGATATGAGGATGGCAACTCCAGCCTGTTTATGGGGGCCGTTAGCTTGATAGAGTTTATTCCAACCTCTAACTTTCAAAAGATGATTGTTTTTTTGGGTAAGATGTGTCTCTTGAAGACAGCAGAACGATGGCTCTTGCTTTTTGATCCAACTAGACAGCCTATGCCATTTAATTGGAGAGTTAAGTCCATTGATATTGAGAGTTAGGATTGAGAGATATTTATTAGTTCCTACCATTTTTTAAAGCTTTTATTAGGGCCTGTGTCTTGACAGTTCTTGTGGTCCTTAGATGGTATGCTGTTTAGGGGCCATTTCTTTCCTTATATTGCATTGATTTTGGTTTTCTATGTATAGAACATCTTTGAGAATTCTCTGTAGTGTTGGTTTTGTTGCGAAATATTGTTGCAGCTTCTCCCTGGAATGGAATGTTTTTATTGTTCCCTCAGTTATGAATGAGAGCTTAGCTGGGTACAGTATTCTTGGTTGGTAGTTATTTGACTTAAGGGCATGACATATATGCTTCCAGTCACTTCTTGCTTGCATGGTCTCTGCTGAGAAATCTGGGGTTATTCTGATTGGTTTTCCTTCATAGGTTACTGATCGCTTTTCCCTGGCTGCCTTTAGGATCCTTTCTTTGGTTTCTAATGATCCAGTTCGGATTACGATGTGGGGAGGGATGTTCTTTTCTGGTCAGGTCTGTTTGGGGTTCTAAAAGCTTCTTGTACCTGGATGGGCCTGCCCTTCTGGATATTTGCGAAATTCTCTGAGATGATTCCCTGAAGTATATTTCCAATACCATTGACCTCTTTCTCCACGCCCTCCTCAATACCAATTAGCCTTAAATTAGGCTTCCTAATTGTATCTTGGACCTCCTGAAGCGCTCTCTCATTTTTCCTAGATTTGGATTGACTCATTTTCTGTTCTTTCTTTATAATAACTAAATTATCTTCAGCCCCGGAGATTCTCTCCTCTGCATTGTCTAACCTGCTATCAAAGCTATCTACTTTATTTTTCATCTCCCTTGCTACTAATTGCTCATTTTTGATGCCTTGCATCTCTTCTTTTAGATCATGTATGGATTTCTTTAGCTCCTTGATTTGCATTTGAGTGGTTAGCTAAGTAGCTTTATTTTCTTTGAACATTTGCTGGAGTTCGGTCACCTTTTTATTTGTGAATTCTATGAATTCATCCATCTTTCTTTGAAAAACCTTTATTACGGCCTCCTTTATGGCTTCTTCTTTTTCACTTATCATCTTGTTTATGGTTTCCTCTTGTTCAGCTATGGCTTCCTTCCTTATCTCTTGCTTTATATTTTCACATTTTTCATTAATGATGTTTATGAATTGCATTTGTACAGCATTTGGAAGACTCTCCTCTAGGATTGCCAGTGACTGTTCCATTGTCTGTTTACATTGGGTGGGGGATGTTGTTTCTTGAATTGACATTTTTCTTGAGTTTCTTGTTCTGCCCATTTGAAAATAGGAGCAAGATTAATACTAAACACGATTATAGTTTTTCAGATATAACCAACCTAGACCTCTGTAGCTGGCAGACTCTAGATGTTCACAAGTTTTCATTGGTGTTATCACTTTCTTTATGTGCAGTTACCGACCAGTCTAATACAGTCACTGATGAGCGATTTATACCCAAAACAATAAGCCTCTCAATCCAATCTCTATTGTCTTTAAGTCCCTCTGAGCCTAGAGAATAATTAAACACCTAGATATACAGTGTTGCTCAACAGCCATGAAGTGTAGATCTATGCAGTATAAGGGTTGAAAGATGAACAGAGCTCCAGAGATAGAAAAATAGAATGAGAGAGGTCAGGGGGTAAGTAGGTAGCATATTTGAGTACAAAGTTTGGAAAGTATTAGAGTAAAACTTATGTGTTGCTGCACGGCTAGCTCTTAGCCCAACCAGTGGCCTCACAGTGGACCATGGGATGGGTCTGAGAGCTTCCGTCTGAGCGCAGTTGGCAGACGTTTTCCTGTGCTGCTTTCAGGGGCGGCCCCAAGCCAAGGGTCTGGGGAATGAGAGTTTCAGGGGCTCTCAGCAGGACCAGCAAGAGACCCCTCTGTTCCCAGGGGCGGGGCCCAGCTGAGAAAGTGGGCTCCAAGGGCGGAGCCTTGCCTTTTTGATTCTCAGAAGGGAAGCTTGGCTGCTGGTTGGCCCTTCAGATCCCTGCTGTGTTTCCACTGCTTTGTCAGAGTCTGTGACTGTGGGGGGGCCCCTCGGTGCTGTCTTGCTCAGGATTCCCAGCTGGAGGATGCCCCGCTCAAGAATTGAGGGGGGTAGATGCTAGCTCCTATTTTCCCACACCCCTACCCACTGTTGTAAGGCAGGGTCCCAGCGCCCTCCACTCTCCAGATCCAGTGGCCTGGGAGAGGAGCCTGGTGGGCGGGTGGGAGCTGGGACAGCTCCGCCTCCCCTAGTGGGGTGCTGAGTCTTAGGGTCCGCCCGCTTGTCAGTCTCCAGTCAGAAGGCTGGGGGTTGAGCCCGTTGGGCGGGTGGGAGTTGGGACAGCCCTGCCTCCCTTGGTGGGGTGCTGGGTCTTAGGTAGTCTGCCTGTCAATCTCCAGTCAATGGCCTGAGGGAGGGGGCTGTTGAGAGAAGGGACAGGATTCTAAATTCCTTGCCCCCTGCTCCTGCCAGTCTTTCTCGAGCGGGGTGTTGGGGTCTGAGTTAAGTTCTATTGCTTGCACCCGCTCCGCTTTCCCGATGTGTTTGGGGACGCGCTGTATTACTCATGCCTCTGTGTCTGTCTGCGGGTGCCCCACAGTGGTGGGGAGTCTCTCACTCCCCTCAGGTCTCCGCCGCCGCCTGTGTTCTGCGTCTGGGTTCCACTGCTTGCTGTTCTGGTTCCGTGTCTGGGTTCCGCTGCTTCCGCCGTTCGCTGGCCTGGTTCTGTGCTGGTTTCTGTAGCAGTTGGGCTCCCGGCCTGGCGCCCTCCACTGGCGCCCGCCGCCGCTTTTCTGGCGTGGAGCAGGCACGCTCAAGCTGCTTTTCGCGGCTTGGTCTGGCGCCAGCTGCCACTTTTCGCGGCTTGGTCCGGCGCCACCTGCTGCTTTTCGTGGCTTTCCATGGATTTTGTGGCTTGGATCCGGCTGCGCGAGGTGGGGGAGGGGTCCTCGCGTTCTGAATTCTTTGAGAAAGTTGGATGTGAGCTTTATCTGGATTTCTTTTCCGGTTTGAGTCCTTCTCTGTTGCTTTTTGAGTTTGTTGTTGTGGATTTCTTAAGGTAGTTGGCTCGTGGGACTCCCTGGTTCTCTCTTTTTGTCAGAGAGAGCTAGGCTGCGTCCCTATTGTCTCGGCGCCATTTTCCTTCCCTCCATAGTGTAGCCTTCTAATGGGATGTAATAAATATGGACAAATTTCAATAATAGCTTACCAATTTCAATGTCAGGAAAATATTAACTCCCACATATTATCTGGCCTTTGAGAACTACCTTTAAAATATGTATGGAGGTGTCTATGATCCTGTAATTCTTAATTTCTATCAGCATTACATGGATGATGGCAGAGCCGGCCATCAAAAGGAATGTTAGAAGGCCCACTGAGCCCTATGAGAGCCTGAGTGGCAGAGCTGAGTGATGAAAATCCTGGGAAATATTTTCCACTTGATCCTTTTGGGACAATGTGTCTTGAGGGTACTATTGTCTCAATGGAATATTTCTCGAATGAATTTACACTTCCTTTCAATGGTAATTCTATTATTGCTCCCCCCCCAAAAAAACAAAGAACAAACAAAAATCAAAAAACAAACCCATCTGTCCTTGTGGTAACATCTTTTGGGGTTTTGTGACTAAAATACATTTTCCAAATATTTCTGCATTTGTTTTCAATTCTCACTGTAAATCTAACTAAAAGGTTTAGCAATCTTTCCCTTCCTTATAATGAATCCTGGTATGCCTTGAAATTTCCTCCACCTTATTAATTAGCCCATCACCTTCAAACACAGTCCCAAAGTCATAATATGTGGTGAAAATGTAGATCATTTCTTTACCAGACTGTAATTTGAATGGTATGTAGGCCAACTACTGAAAGAATCCACATTCCTATTTGAAATCTCATGAGCCTAATTTTCACTACCTGCATTCCCCCTTGCCATTCGGGTTTTCTGAGGTTCCATCACAACCACCATTAAGATCCACTTACAGTATTGCAATTTTTCTATCCTCTTCTCCAAAACTCCTTTAAACTGGTGTGTCTTCCTCTCAATCTTTTCTGGAAAATCTATCATAGACACACTCAAAATTTAATATATTAATCTCTTATCAACTTGGCGATCAGGATAGCTACTAGTTGGAGGAGGAGAAATTGAATATATTTGAAATTCTTTATGGACATGTGTGAAAATGGAGCAGTGAGTCATGTGATTGGTTTGTGAAAGGGAGTAGGAAAATTTGTATGAATCATAAAGGGAATGGATCTTATCCAGGTACATTGTATGTATATATGGGCATGATAAAATGAAACTATTTTACAACTAACTGATGGTAGTTTAAGTGTGAAAAAAAGATTACAATCATAAACAATTGGAAAACTTCATTTATATTTGCACTGGAAATTTCTCTCTATAATCATATTTACCTGCCAATCTAACCTCACTCTATATATCTCCATCCTTAATCATTGGCAATCAATGTTCCTTAAAAGAAAAAAAACAGAGCAATTACTCTCAGAAATGTAAACTGACATATAACTAATTGTTTTCATAATCAGTATTCAATGGGATCCATGAGTAAGCTCATATACTCAGAAAATCGATCCTTCCTTCTTATTAATATAGTAAAGCTTTTTTTTTATCAAACACAGATTTCAAAGAGGAGTTTAATGATACTTTAAAAAAAACAAGCTACATCATTCCAAAGACATCTGGAAGAATATGTCTCCTGTTTCCCATCTCTTGGCACTGATGCATCCATAGAATATTTATCTCTAAATCTTTGACTTGAGCTAAGCCCTGTGGCTTCTTTAATCACTGGGATATATAAGAATAAGAACAGGTGCTGCACTGGTTTAGGGCTTAGCCCTTTATTTGATCCAATTGTTTCTATATTCTGTTCCTTGAAAAATTTTCAATTGAACAATATGCCTCTCCCAGATATTAGACATTCTTTGAAAAGCCTAAGTCACTTCAAGACAAATGTAAGCATAGTGGTCAGTGACAATACCTGAGTGCCAACCCTCTTCCAGTTGCACTGGACTCAATAGGAACACACCAACTTGGATAACTGCAGCTACAATAAGATACTGACTGTATGAAGAGGCACACAATTAAACTAGAACCAGTCACTTTAGAACTAATTAAACAGAGCAATTTGAGATAATAGTAAATTATTCTAAGCCATGGAATACTAATGTTGTTTCTTATATATTCATGCATAATTAAAATTCCAACTGAACTCTAACATGATTTCCCAAATGCTATATTCGTTTGTTTATTTTCTGTAAATTCATTATCAGCATTTTAACTGAACAATGCAGTTTTTGAAGTATTCATTTGTGATTTTAGTATATTAGTGTTAAATTTTTAAAAACTTTTGTAAACTGAAAGCCAGGCATTTGTGTTTGATGCCTCTAATCCTAGCTACTCAGGAGGCTGAGTTCTGAGGATGATGGTCCAAGCTGTCCCAGGCAGGAAAAATCTGTGGGATTTTTTTCTCCGACTAAGAGATTGTATTTGAGCACAAATGTCAGAGTGCACACACACACATACACACACACAAACACACACACACACACACACACACACACACACACACACACACAAATAGGCACTATGTTCAGGAACTAGCTAAAGGATAAATAAATAGGCCGGCAGTTGGGCCTAGTGGTTAAAGTGCTTGCCTAGCATGCACGAAGACCCGGGTTCAATTCCTTGGTACCACATATATAGAAAAAGCCTGAAGTGGTGCTGAGGCTCAAGTGGTAGAGCTCTAGCCTTGAGAAAGTCCAAGGACAGTGTTCAGACTCTGAGCTCAAGTCCAGGACTGGCAAAAAAAAAAAAGGATAAATAAATAAGTAAATAATTCTGTAAGAGGAATATTTTTCTCTTTGTGTTTTGCAAATTATCATGAAAATGATTTGGGGGACAAAATGAAATTTTTATGTGAAGATTAATATTACTGGATTTTTATTTTTGCATCTGTTTTGAAGTAATCTCTTTTGAAGGATCTATTTTGAAGTTATATTCAAAAATATAGATTCCCTCTGTTAGGGATAAAAATTCCCTTTCTCTGTACTCTGAGCATCTGTGGTTGTTTTTTTTAGTGGTAGCCATTTTGAATGGAGTGAGATAGAGTCTCAACATAGTTTGAATTTGCATTTTCCTGAAATCTAGGGATGATGAACATGCATGGGCTTGTACTTCTTTCTTTGAAAAGTCTACTTAGTTCCATTGCTATTCATTGACTTAAGTTTTTGCTTTTTCTTATTTAATTTTTGAGTTCTTTATGCTTTCTAAATGTATTGTAATGATATTCTTATGTCCTTTAGACTGTCCTTTACTGTTTTTTTTAGGTGTGCAGAGATTTTAAATGTCATGTAATCATATCTGGCAATATTTTTGTTCTACATAACTGCAAGTCACCATCTAACATGAAATAAGAACTTTAAAGATTAGAATCGTATATTTTCCTTCCCCGAAGGTACAGGGATAAGCCTTCGAAGACAAGATAATGGAAGTGAAGAAGAAGACTACACAAAGTTGTAGTTATATAAGAGAAAAGGCAACAGAAGGGGAAAATAAGAAATAACAATAGAATGGGCAAACATATCTACATTTGATGCAGGTTTTGAAGAGTCATAATAAAACTTGCCAATTTGTACAATTATTATATGTTAATGAACATTTGAACAAAAAAGTAATATGTTTTAAAGACTTGGGAAGAGATTTTCAAATGTTTCCTTATATTTTAAATAACAGCAATTAAATGATTGCAGTCAATATTATACTATGGGAATTGCTTATTCTCCAAATGAAAATATACTTCTTTTTTATTTTAATGTTATTTTTTATTGTCGGGTGATGTATAGAGGGGTTATAGTTACATTCACCAGGTAGTAGGTGCATTATTTCTCATGCTTTGCTACCCTTTCTCATGCTCTTGTCCCCATTTCCCCCCCGTCCACCTCCTCCCAATCAGGTTTATTTTGATTCATAGTTTCAGAGGTCTCAGTCCATTGTCGAACAGCTCCATGGCTTTTGGTTCCAAAGTAAACCAGGAACAGTCACGGCAGGGAATGTGACAGGAAAACTTCTCACTGAACGGTGGCCAGGAGCCAGAGAAGGAGGGGTGGCCAGGTAGATTCTTATCGGAATAGCCCCAGCAAACCTATGTCTTCCTAGGAGGCCCTGCTTTTTAGCATCTCGGTAAGGCCATCAAGTTATGAACCCTTTTATTCATGAGAGGGCTACAAGATCCACTCACTTCCCCCAATCCGTCAATTGGCGGTCAAGCCTTTAAGACACAAGCGTTGGGGACAATGAGCAGGCACAGTGTCACAGGATTCAGAAAGACATGGTTTTCAGTGGGTTGTACTTGAGTATTATAGTACCACAGCCCATTTTCAGGACACCTCTGAAGGACAGCGATGAGAACTCCTATCCCCAGCCAACAGGTTGTCAAATAGCATATGAGGCTGTCAGATTTTCTTGTTCATTTGTCTGGGTGAGTGCATTCATATTTGGCATGTAGAAATGATCATAGGCCTGAAATATGTTATTTTCATTTACATTCACATTTTTTAACCACAGGGATGCTATTATAAGATTTTCAAATATCCATATAGCATGGCCTAATCAAATCAGCTTATCCATTCTCTTTTTATTCTTAAAAGAAGTTCAGCAAGTTTCCTCCATAATTGCCATTCAGACTACCGTGATATGAAACAGCATTGGCATTTAGATTTACAAGTCTTTCACAGCAAGGGATATTGAACAGTCTTCACGTATTTATGGGCCATTTTTACTTCTTTTGAGCTTTTTCCATTCAGTTCATTTGCCCATGTATTCTGTGTTATGTCATTTTTGTGGGAATTTAATTTCTTAAGCTCCTGGTATATTTGTGGGTTTTTAATTTATTTTATTTTTTTCATATATTTTTATTGTAATTAATAAAAGGGTTACATGATATTTGCCACATGAATGTTGCATTAATTCCCATACATTGATACCCTTTCACATGTCTTTGTCCCCATTTCAAATAACCAAATACAAATATATGTGATATATCAGGTAACAAAGTGAGATACTGTAACAATATGAGATAACCAAGGGACAGCAAAAGAGATGAGAGATAACATAGTACATTAAGGACAACAATCATTCATTATATGGCTTTTATTTCCATATCTTAGAGATCCTTTCATTTAGCATCCTACTACATGGCCTTTTGTATCAAGGTTTTGCTCTATTGCAAATCTCTGCTAGGAGAGCCCAAGGTTTCTACTGATTATGACAATCTTGCCAAGGGCTATCTACAAATTCAATGCAAAACCCATCAATATTCCAATGTCATTCTTTAAAGAAATAGAAGAGGCAATCCAAAATTTCATATGGAATAATAAAAGACCCCGTATAGCAAAAACACTTCTTAGCAGTAAGAACAGTGCCGGAGAAATTTCAATACCAAACTTTAGACTCTATTACAGAGCTATAATTATCAAAACACCTTGGTACTGGCACAAGAACAGTCCTGAAGACCAATGGAATAGAACTGAAGACCCAGATATTAAACCACAGACCTATGGCCACTAATCTTTGACAAGGGAGCCAAAAAAATAGGATGGAAGAAAGATAGCCTCTTCAACAAGTGGTGCTGGCAGAACTGGTTAAGCATCTGCAGAAAACTAAAGTTGGATCCTTCTTTGTCACCCTATACTAGAACTAATTCCAAATGGATCAAAGACCTCGAGGAAAAACTGACACTCTGAAAACTTTACAAGAAGGAATAGGCCTCCTTGGCACAGGTCGAAACTTTCTTAATAAGGACCAAGAATCACAACAAATCAGAGAAAGGCTGGATAAGTGGGACTGCATTAAAGTGCAGAGCTTTTGTATGGCAAAGGACATAGCTAGTAAACTAATTAGGAAGCCTACAGAGTGGGAGAAAATCTTCACCAACCAAACAACAGACAAAGGCCTCATATCTAAAATATAGCAACAGCTCAAAAAATTGAATCAATCCAAAATTAATCTCCAAAGTAACAATCATCCCATTAAAAAATGGGCCAAAGACTTAAAGAGAGTCTTCTCTGAAGAAGAAACAAAAATGGCCTATAGACACATGAAGAAATGCTCAACATCTCTGGTCATAAAAGAAATGCAAATCAAAACAACTCTAAGATTCCACCTCACTCCAGTTAGAATGGCCAGGATCAAGAAAACTAAAAACAACAGATGCTGGAGGGGATGTGGCCAGGAGGGATCACTACTACACTGTTGATGATAGTGCAAACTTGTTCAACCACTATGGAAAGCAGTATGGCAGTTCCTCAAAAGACTAAACATAGAGCTCCCCTATACCACTACTTGGCATTTACTCAATCATCCAGAAACAAGGACATACTAAATTCACTAGCACAACAATGTTCATTGCAGCACTATTTACCATAGCAAAGATATGGAACCAACCTAGATGTCCCTCAGTTAATGAGTGGATCAACAAGATGTGGTATTTGTACACATTTGTTAGGAAATGGAAAGACTTAGAAAAGATCATATTAAGTGAAGTAAGCCAGACTCAAAGGATCTTTGGCTCAATGGTTTCCCTCATTTGTCATAATCAGTAGAAAAATAATACTTCTTTTCTTCTCTAATTGTATACGTAACACAAGCTAATTTAATTTAAGCATAGTCTGAAGAAAATGAAGCTAAAATGGTTCCTGAATATCCACAGTGGAAAGTAAATGTGAAATAGCCAAGAACTTATGGGAAGTACTTCAACTTTGTATGATTTTATTTCTTCTATTCAATGAAGATCCAAAGAGTACAAGAGCGAGGACTCAATAACTGCATACCCAAAGCTATGGACATGGTAATGGATATATAAACATAGCTATATAGACATAAAACCTATGACTCTATAGACATAATGTTTTATTTCATAAATTAATATGTTTTTATGACATACAAACCCTTAGCCTAATTTTGATTAAGTTCTAAATACTAAGTCCCAGTGATTGTAAATAGAGATTCACTCCTTGAACACTTGTTAAACTTGTCATTTAAAATATGATGTAAAAATCAACATTAATAAATTCTTTAAAAAATATTTGAAAACTTTTACTGAAGTAAATAAGAATATAAAGTACATTATTAACTCTAAATGCTTAAACACAATATGAAAGCTGCTCATATACTGCTAATATTTCTGTATGTATATACCGAAAAGAAGTTGGGCTTGAAATAATTTAAAAAGAGAACTAGAAAAGCCTAACACTTTCCTAACCACTCCTGTGCAGTTCAGAACTCATCTATGCGACATTAAGTTTAGCAAGCCACAGAGAATCTTTATTTTATTATGTAAAATAAAATTCTGAGTTAAGAACTAATAAATTCTAAATATATAGTTATATGTAAAGACGGTATTTGGAAAAGGCTACCAAATCTTAGATGCCAACTAATTAAGCAAAACTGAATATCCTGACACACAAATAACTAAGTTGTGATCAAGGGCCTAGGAATACATGTTGTCTCTTAGAAGCTGGAAAAGTCAAGGAAGTAAATTTATCCCTGGAATCTTTAGTAGAAGAATAGTGATTTTTGATCTCCAGAACTATAGGATAAAAAATTTGTACCGCATTTAGCCGCTAAATTTATGATAATTTATTATGACAGCAACAGGAAATGGATGTATTTTCAATGAGTTATCCTAGAATAAAGAATTTCATAGCTCATTTCTTTGTAGTAGTCATAAATGAAAATTTTGTTGCAGATGGGTATAAAGGCATAAAATTGCAAACTATATAACTACTCATAAGGCTTTAAGATCCAATTAGAATGATGATTATATGTTCTACTGTTTTGGTAATCTTCATGTTCATTCTATTCTTTCCTGCTTTTCTATAAGCTTTCCTTTCAGTTGTATCTATCAAATGTGGGAGAAAGTGTACAGACTGAAGTTCTTCTCGTTTTATTGGATTTTTAATGTAATGAATTTTATCTCGGTAGCTGCAAACAAAGATGAAGTTTTATTTTCTTGAAGCCAGAACCTCCAAACAACAAATATGCAATAACTCCAAACATCATAAAGAAAATACACTAAGACTATGTACACAAATTCCATCAACATTACTTTGAGGGAGATCACAGCATGAAACATAGCCCTAGAGTTTCTGTAGGACTTATTAAGGAAACTGTAGTTACTCATTAAAGTTAAACTTGAATTAAAGTCATTGTCCAGGATGGGTTCTGTGTGATTAAAAACATAAACAAGCAAATAGAGTAGCATGATTTCAATTTACCAAATATGAAACTTCAGATGTGAAAATAAAGAATACTTTTCTGAAAAAAACTGGACATGTTCAATAGCATAACTAATGCAACTTTTTTAAAGAAGCTGATAAAAATGTAGATGATGCTAATTATTATCCTTTGAAATTATCCACTATATGCCTTCTTTTGTTTACTAAAGAAATAGAAAACTATTATAGTTTGTACATTTATTTATGTATTTATGTGTGTATGTATGTATGTATTGCCAGTCCAGAGGCTTGAACTCGGGGCCTTGGCACTGTCCTTGGACAGTGCTCAAGGATAGCACTCTGCTACTTGAGCCACAGCAGCACTTCCTGCCTTTTCTGTGTATGTGGTGTCGGGGAATTGGCCCAAGGGCTTAGTGCATGCTAGACAAGCTCTCCACCACCACTAGACCACATTCTAGGTCCTCATTCAACATTTTTATATGTTAATGGTGAATTAAAACCAGACTTCTCACACATGCTAAGTAAACAGACTATTTCTGAACTAGATTCCCAACTTTATACAACTTGTTTAAAATAGGAAAGTTTTCAAATTTGCAAGTAATTACTTATAAAATTATGCTTCATTTTAATGTTTAATATAAAAGGTTTTGGTAGCATCAGAGTTTGTTTTGTTGTTGTTTTACTTAAACTCGGGACCTGAGCACTGTCCCTGAGCTTCTTTTACTCAAGGCTAGTGCTCTACCACTTGAGCCATAGTGCTGCTTCTGGTTTTATCCATTCATTTGGAACTGAGGAATTGAACACAGGGCTTCATGTGTGCTAGGCAAGCACTTTTCCACTAAGCCACATTAACAGATCCCTAAAAATAATTTTAAGACTAAGACATAATTGGAATAAATTTTCACTTTTATTACTTAAGGAAAAAATAGATAATAGTTTATACATTCTGTTTTGGAAGGTTTATGTTCAAATTCTAAACTGAGAAAAGATGAAATTTTTTCTTATGTAGAGAAGAAAGGATAAACTCTTTTCAGGCTTGTTCTTAATAAGTAGAAAGGAGGAGCTGAAAGAGAGATGCCCAGTCCAAATTTTGCCCATCATGCTTTTCCCACAGGACCATGTTGAGTAAGGGATATAAAGGAAACAAGCACATTAGACTGACCTAACCCTGATATATGAGAAGAAATATCAGAAAGAGATAAGAGGAAAAAAACCCTGGTAGCTTTATTCTGAGTCTATTGCCAGCATACTCTCTATGAACTCCTTTCCTTCCTTTTATTTTATTTATTTTTTATTTTGCTTTCACTTTATTTTATTTATTTTTTATTTTGCTTTCACAAACTCATTATTTAATTCCTTGCTAAGCCTGTCTTGGGATTCAGTTTTTCATGTGGAAACCATTTTTTTCTAATCTTCTTTCTATATTCTCATGTCTAGTTATGAAATGTCACTTCAAATTATTCTGGGAGCCAATTAGTTATGCATTTTGTCGACATTTTGTATGTACTTTCCAACAACCTTGTGAGAATGCTCAGATAAACTTTTTAAATCTTCTTAACACTAGTGTATTAAGTCAACAACTAAAAGGAGCAGTGAAAATGTCTCCTGTCTTCTGTGACTTTGTGATGAATCATAGCTGTTGGTTAAGACTCATCCATCATCTTGCAAATTTTACCTGGATTGATTCTACCTGAAGCATCTTTCCTTCAGCCCACACTGAAATTTCTACCATACAATGAAATTCAATCTCTATGCAAAGTATTCTCCACAAACTAAATGGGATGTCCAAACTTTCTCTTACTCCACTGTTCAGTAGCCTGAATATCAGTAGAAATGTTAGATAAGACAAATTCTATAAGGAAATTCTCCTGGGTATTACTTTTCTGCTATTAAATGATAAAATTCAATGAGTCAATAGCTTTAAAGAATGTCCACTCAACTGGCTTACAGGTCAGAAATCTGGACAGATTGTGGTTAGTTTCACTTAATGCTTTAAAAGGCTGACATAAGCTGTCTTTGCAGGGCTGCAATTGGACTCCGTGACAAATGTAGAAGTTAATCTCGATATTCCTTTCCCATGGAACCTGGTGGGTCGGCCCACTTCCCCCTAGCCCATTCAACAGCTCATTTAGACCCTTGGGCTCTTTTCTTCTCAATGAGAAATGGACATCATACATGGCTATTTGATTTCTCCAGAGCCAGCAAGAGTACATTTGATGTCCTGTTCTGGGTCCAGCCAGAGAAAAATCTTTGCTTTCCAAGACCTTGGTGATTAAATTATCTTTCTGAAATCCAACTAAATCTTATAATAATGTAAACTAATCAGGGGTATCTTAAACCTATTATAGTCACAATTTTAGAATTATGCAGTCTCTGCAAGAGCCTAAAATCTGGATTAACATTTTTAAATTCTCTTTAATGTATACTGTTGGTGTTTTCTAACCAGAGAAATTCACAATGATTCCCTACTCATTATTTCTTTATGTTTAAATCATTTCCTTACCTTTGCAATCTCTACATAAATGGGATTCTTATTAGAGTATTGAAAGCCATATAAAACTGCAGACAAATTCCTATAATTTGTTATAGAAATCTAAATAAGTTAGTGAAATTAAAAATCATAAGAACTACCAGACCTAAGGAAGTTTCAAAGTATTTTAATTATATATATATATACATTATTGTTATTGTAGAGGAGAGATGCAGAGAGATTACAGTAACATAAGTGAGATATGAGTACATTTCTCTGTGAACCATGTCATCCCTTTCCTTGTTTTCTTTCCCAGTTTTTCCCTACTGTACCAATTAACAAATTGTATAATTCAGTGTCTAGTACATACCACTGCTATGTTTGTTCACCCTTTTCCCCACCTTTTCTGTGCCCTCACCTTCCCTTCCAGATACAAATAAAAAATCAGTACAGAAGCAAAAGACAAGAACAGTAGCACCAATAACAAAAACATCTTGCTTCCATTTCTTAGAATTCATCTTGAAAAATATTACATTATGTGATCATATACATAGCCACATTGATTCTTTGTGACCTGTGTCTTTGAATATCTTCACTATGTGAATGTCTAAAGACCTGTATAATTTATCATGTCCCAGTATATACACATACACACATGCACAAAAATAAATACGTTCGTAAATGCACATATACAAATATATACACATCTATTATACCACCCAGTGTGTTTACTTGTAAATGTATATGTATACTATTGTCACCACAAGTAATGGAATCCAGACAACCTATTTTCCATATCTTAATAGAGTTTAGACATTGGCCAGTTATCATGGCATATATGGTATCCTATTATTTCACTCTGAAAAATACTTACAAAAATTCCTTCCCGGGGGGGAGGGAAGTGGGTACCAAGACATGTGAAAGGGTATCAATGAATGTGAATTAATGCACCTTCTATCTGGCAAATATCATGTAACCCTTTTACTAATTACAATTAAAAAAAAATCCTTCCCTTAAAGGGGGAAAAACAAGATGAGGGGTGGGGGTGGGGGGAGGGAAATGGGGACCAAGACATGAGAAAGGGTATCAATGTATGTGAAGTAATGCACCTTTTATCTGGTGAATATAATGTAACCCTTCTATTATTACAATAAAAATATATAAAAAAATTTCTTCCCTTAGAACATGGACAGGAGCTCTCAAATCCAAATCAAGGAGGTAAAGAAATCCATACATGATCTAAACAAGTGATGAAAGTATCAAAAATGACCAACTAGAAGGAAGGGAGATAAAGAACAAAGTAGAAAGTATTGATAGTAGAATCTCCAGAGTTGAAGATAGCCTAGAATTTATAGGAAAAAGTCTAGATAATGATTCAAAACAAGTCCAGAAATATGACAGATCTCTTCAGGAGATCCAATATACAATTAGGAAGACTAATTTAAGGGTAATAATTATTGAGGAAGGCCTGGAGAAGGAGGCTAATGGAATTGCAGATATACTTAAGGCAATCATCTCAGAAAACTTTCCAAATATCCAGAAGGACAGGCCCATCCAGATGAAAGAAGCTTTTAGTACCCCAAACAGACTTGGCCAGAAAAGGATATCCCACTGCCACATTATAATCCATATAAGATTAATGGAGACTAAGGGAAGAATCCTTAAAGAGGCCAGGGAGAAGAGAACAATCATCTACAGGTAAAAACCAATAAAAATAACCACAGATTTCTCAGCAGAGACCATGCAAGCAAGAAGAGCTTGGAATGATGTATGCCATGCCCTAAAGACAAATTACTACCAACCAAGTATACTGTACACAGCTAAGCTCTCATTCATAGCTGAGGGAAAGATAAAAACCTACCACAGGGCCGGGAGTTTGGCCTAGTGTTTAAAGTGCCTGCCTAGCATGCACGAAGACCCAGGTTCAATTCCTTGGTACCACATACATAGAAAAAAGCCGGAAGTGGTGCTGAGGCTCAAGTGGTAGAGCTCTAGCCTTGAGAAAGTCCAAGGACAGTGCTCAGGCCCTGAGCTCAAGCCCAGGACTGGCAAAAAAAAAATCCTACCACAGCAAGGAAAACTTGAAACCGCTTGTATCGACAAACCAGCATTACAGAAAATTCAAAAAAGATGTTCTACACATTGAAAAGAAACACAAATGTGATATTGAAAGGCTAACCAACCTACCAGATAATTACAGTAAGAATTGCCAAGTCACAGGCCCTAACAAAATAGGAAGAAATAGGAACTAGTAAATATTTTTCAATCCTAACCCTCAATATCAATGGACTTAACTCTCCAATTAATTGAAATAGACTGAATAGCTGCGTCAAAAAGCACTGAGAAATTTATGCATCTTTCTGCTGTTTTAAAGAGACACATCTTGCCCAAATAAACATATTCTGAAAGTGAGAGGCTGAAATAATATCTACTAAGAAAACAGACCTATAAACAGGCTGGAGTTGCGATCCTCAGATAAAATAGACTTCAAACTAAAATTAATGAGAAGAGACAAAGGAGGTTATTACATGCTACTACTAAAGGGACTTCTCCTTGAGGAGGATATAACAATCCTAAATATCTACACACCAAATGCAGTGTGCCCAACTTCATCAAACAAACTTGGTGACTTTAACACACAAGTGTCACCTCTGAATAAATCAACAAGGCAGAAACTCTACAGAGAAACCTCAGAATTAAACAATTGCATAGACCTAACAGACATGTGCAGATTATACCACCCAGCAACACCAGAATATACACTTTTTTCAGCAGCACATGGAGCATTTTCTAAAATGAACCACATTTTAGGGCATAAAGCAAACCTCTGCAATTTCAGAAACACTGAAATTATTCCCTGCATTCTCTCAAACCACAATGGCATAAAATTGGAACTGAACACCAGTCTCCACCAAGGAAAACCCTGTGACTCATGGAGGTTGAAGAACACATTGCTGAATCACCAGTGGGTCATTGAGGAGATCAGAGCAGAAATTCAACAGTTTATGAAATTTAACAAAAAGAAGCACACAAAATGCCAGCTCCTTTGGGACACAGGAAAGGTAGTATTCAGATGAAAATTTATAGGTCTAAGTGCCTACATTAAGGAATTGGAAGAATCTTAAACCAAAAATTTAATGATATACCTTAAGCTCTGAGAAAAAGAGCAAAAACCAATCCTAAACCCAGTAGAAGGAAACAAATTATCAAAACTAAAACAGAATCAAATGAATTAGAGTAAAAATATAGAAAGAATCAACCAAACAAGTTTTTTTCTATAAAAAATTAACAAAATTGACAGACCCTTAGCAAATCTTACCAAAAAAAGAAGGGAGCACACTCAAATAAGAAAAATGATGGATGAGAATGGAAATATCATGACAGAAATTACGAAGATTTAAAGTATTATAAGGGAATACTTTGCAAACATTTATGCCAACAAATTTGAGAATATAGAAGTGATGGACAAATTTCTAGCCAATGTTGACATACCCGAATTGAACCAAGAAGATCTAAACTAACTGAACAGACCTAGTTCGAGTAATGAAATAGAAATGGCAGTAAGAGACCTTCCATCCAAGAAAAGTCCAGGACCTAATGGATTCACAGCCGAATTCTATAATAGCTTCAAAGCAGAGCTCACACCAATACTCCTCAAACTCTTCAATGAAATTGGAAAAAAAGGCTCTTTACCAAACTCATTCTATGAAGCCAGCATTACCCTCATCCCAAAACTAGACAGGGATTCATCGAAGAATGAGAACTATAGACCCATTTCTTTGATGAACATTGATGAAAAATTTCTCCACAAAATACTGGCCAATTGTCTTTAACAACTCATCAAAAATTATATACTATGATCAAACAGGATTCATTAAAATGATGCAAAGCTGGTTTAATATACATAAGTCAATTAATATAATTCACCACATCAATCACATAATTGTCTCAATAGATGCAGAAAAGGCATTTGACATGATCCAACACCCCTTTATGCTAAAAGCTCTGAAGAACTAGGAATCCATGGAACATTCCTCAGTATAATAAAGGCTGTGCATGACAAACCTTAGTAATTTGCTTCTACTCTTTCCAAAGTACAGGGGCAAACCTATATAATTTCATCATTCTAACAGTTCAAAAGGGACTTTAATCTTGGAAAGTTGTTTCTCATATTTAAACTACCACATATTCATATCACCTGTTTAAGGTTTCTACCAATTTACCACAAATAAATATAGTGCATGTTATTATTGGCAAGACTAAAGATATTATGGCCTTGGCCAGCAATACACTTAAGTGCCATCATTTTAGAATGTTAGTGTGTCTTTACTTTTTAAATATAAAAAAAAACTACTTACCAAGTTTTTATTTACTTTATTTGATAATACTTGTATCCTTGGCTATTTTGAGGTGAATATGTAAACAAGGTTTAGGAGAAATAAAATGGAACAATGACACATTCCAGGTCTAGTAACAGTAAAGAGCTGGCAGTGGAGTAAGTGGAGAGAGTGGCTATTACCGGGACCTTGAAACACAGCTACAGGCTGAGAGCTCACTGAAACTATAAACCTTGTAACAAATATAACAAATCCTTTCCAAGTCTGTAGGGCTAGAGCCTAATGACTAAATACACCAACACCATTCTCTTCCTTTCTCCCATTTATTTCTATCTGAAACCATTTAGAACTCAAATGGAAACAGGAAAAAGCAGACATAGCTGTGGTTTATTCTGCCAATATTAGAAGGAGGAAGTGAAAAGTGAGCCTGGAATAATAAACTGATGCAATACATTGTTAATTATACCATCATCCCAGTTCTTTCCTAGGAAGGTTATAGCTTAGAAATACCACAGGCCCTCATCCAGTTATTTTTCTTGAAGGTAAGCTCCAAAATAGCACTAGATGTGACTGTATTTTTCCAAGCATCCTTTACAACCTTGCCTTCTGAAATTAGTTTGGAAATATTTTTGCTTTTCCCAATTAAAAGGTGACATGATTTCATTTCTCTGAGAAATCTCACATAAAATCCACAGTCTGAAATATTAATTGCTTCTCAGGTATGGTTATTAAAAGCAGCAGTGTTTTGAAGAACATTGATGAACCAGGAATGATGGTATATGTATGTATTCCCAGAATTACTGGAAAGATAAGGTAGTCTATTTCAATTAAACAACTAGTAGAAACACACACACACACACACACACACACACACACACACGTGGAGATAAGAGTCTCACATCTTTAGTGCTGGGCTGGCTTTGAACTGCAATGCGCAGATCTCAGCTTCCTGAGTAGCTGGGATTACAGGCATAAGTCACCACACCTAGCTTTTTGCTTTCTTAGTCTGTAGCAATTTACAATGCCAATAAGAAAAAAAGAATGTAGGAAATTAATTCCTTTCTTATTAAAGTTTAAATTCTTTTTTCTTGGATATACAATTGGTCATCATTATTAGTAGCCTTCAATTTTCCATTGTAATCAAATGGTGTGTGTATTCTAATACTTTCTTCAAGTATTCCTTATTATTTTGGGGGTGATAAAAATACTCCTCTGAAATAAAATGGATTCTTTCATCTGCTTATCATAGTGCCTGAGTTTCCATACAAATATAGAATTTTTTCTTATTTGGGAATTTATTTCATCTTATATTACCTAAAAGAAATTAAATGTTGACTCATTCTTTGATCAACTTCAAAATTAATAGATTAAAATGTAAAATCTTTGTTTAGAGAGGTTAAAAGTTTAATCTTCCTCTGATGGAATTCTGATTATTCTTAAGGTATTTTTATTATTTTTAAGTAGTGTTGTACAAAGGACTTGCCATTCACCAAAGCATTTTATGAATTCAGTGCATCTACATCACTGTCATCCCTTTCAGCATTCTCACCAACCCCTCCTAATTATAGATTATATATTTATAGGTTATATATTTATTTTTGTCTTTGATTTAGATTCTTACAACAAATACATTTCTTGTTAAAGTTCAAAACTAGAGGTATACAAAGCTTATCTACAAAAAATTCCAACACAAAGCTGAAATGTATTCTGCTATAAAAACATTAGACCCAATGTATCTATAAAGTCAGGATGTACTTAAGAAAAGATGTTTGGGTAACATATGAACTCATAAATTTTCCATAAGGACAAAACAAATTAGGAAAATTTCAGGACTAAAGGCAAGGTGCAGCTACAGTCTAACAGAACTGAAGTCATGGAGTATAGGGTTGGCAATAAGCTGCCCATAAATGAGATAAATATGCATGTACATTTTCCCTTTTTATAAAAAGAGATTGCTCACTGTCTTTCAGCCAATTTCTTATTACAGACCTCAAAATAATTCATTGATATTTCCTTTCCTTTATGATAGTAATTCATATTTTTCCATGTAAAGGCATTATTATAAGCTGTTCACAGATACTGGATATTTTAATCCTTGTTACCCCATGAAGTGAATTATATTAACATCTCCATGTTAGAGATTAGGAAAACCTAAATATCACAGCTCTTATGTAATTTATTCTAAGATTAAACACTGGGAAGTGGCAGATCTAGGATTTAGGTTTAGCTGATACATTATACAGATTCTCTATCCAGCTACTCAAGTAAGCATATGCTACTGTACACAAACAAAACAAAACAAACACCAGATCCTCCCAAACCTGCATTGTTTCCTATGACTTCTATGCTGCAGACCATAGCAGACCTTATCCTGAAGCAGTATTAGAACACATAACACATTCTAATGCAAGTAAAGCGCATAAAAGTACATATGTTCTCTTCCTCTTGCTGCATTGGTCGGGGAAAGCATATCTAGGGCAAGATGAGGCATCACAAAGTAATCCTAGGCATGAGTCATCTGCTGCTAGCCTGCCTGCAACAGCCTTAGGGAGTAGGGAACATCTGTAGCAGCCATATGCCCCAAGGCCTGGTGTCAAAGCCCAGGAGAGGGTATTCCCCACGAATGCTGGCCATGAACAACATCACCAATGGGAAAATAAGTCTCGGTTATTGTTAGTTTTCCAGGGCATCTTGCCTGCCGCCTTCACTGCAAAATAGCATCCTAAGCATTAACGACATGAAATATCAATGCCAAGTGGCAATGGTTAAATGGGATGGCCTTTACTATGAAAAGAGAGGAAGGCTAAGGTATCAAAAGCAAAGAAAACAAAAGCCTTTCTGACTTTGTTTTTAATGTGTCTCTGACATATATAAATAACTTAATGGTCATTCCAATGAGATCTTAGAACATTTCTGAGGACACAAAGAAGTCTGAGAAACTTTCAATAATTTATTTGTTGCTTATAATTATTTCTCTTTTTCTGCTCTGGTGCAAAAGAGAATCATAATGATTGTTCTGAAGTGAATCTTCAGATAAAATACTGACTGCTATGTAACTCAGGTCATTCATATTTCCTCTAAATGGGTAGAAATAAGAGCCTCATTGACTTTGCATGAGTTAGCCTACGTAGAATAGAATCTTGACAGATGAGTTTTGTGGCTTATGGTAAGTTTCTTGTTCTATTCATGTCTGAAGTTCTGCTTTGAAATAGTAATGTTTGCAGGGCATTGTTGACTCACCCCTGTAATCCTAGTTACTCAGGAGGCTAATTTCTGAGGATTGTGATTTGAAGCCAGCCCAAGTTAAAAAAAAAAGTCCCTTTCAGACTCTTATCTCCTCTAAACCACTCAAAAACTGAAAGTGGCACTGTGGCTCAAACAGTCGAGCCTTAGCCTTGAACTCAGAACCTGAGTTCAAGCTCCACAAGTGACAGAAAGAAAGAAAGAACTAAAGAAAGAAAAGAAAGGAAGAAAGGAAATAATGAGCTTGCTACACTTTTATTGAAGTACCTAAAAGGACAATTAATTTTCTGAAAAGGACCACACACTACTGTTTCCTGAGAGTCATCCATTTCTCATTGTTCATCCATTCTTTCCGCTTCAAGTGCTTTGCTTCTGACTCCTGCCTGTCATAACCATTTTAAACTCTGCATGATACTTCCCTCATGTAACCGTCGACATACTGAAGGAAAGCATATGCCTCTCACAGACTTCATAAACACTGTAGAGAGAATTTTCCATTTCATCAGTGGTCCTTGAGTTCAATTACACTTTTACCTCCTAAAATTTATGACATGGTACCTTGAACATGGCAGATGCCAAACACATTCTAGTTAGGTTGTAGTAATATAAATTGTGTATTTGTACCTTCTAAATGATTTCACAGTATTTTGTAATTTCAAAATTGCAAAGTTGCAAGGATTAAAATAATAAGAAAAATGTTTTCCTTTTTCAACAGCCCTATACACATCCAGGATAGGATGTGTCATTCACATAGTTGTAGACAGCCTTACCTGAAGGTCATACTGGCACTGTGCATCCATACTATGATTCTCAGAGTATTTGTGCCTTAGCCAGCTTGTGCATATAGCATGGTGATGTATGGATTTGCTCACATTCTCTGCCAGCTCAGTGTTAACACAATTTGACTGAACAAATGGCAGTTTAGAGGAATGAGTTTGCATTCAGTATTTGAGGCTTGCTAACATCAACATGTCTTATGGAAATATTTTGAACCAATAAGCAAATATTTATGTGGCTATAAAAACACAATGTATTAAAATGGTCACATACATTCCATCAACTTCCTAGTAATAAATATGCATTTGGATTAACAGGAGATGATGTAGAAATGTACATTAGCCTCAACTTGTTCTAACATTCATGTTTTCTACACAATTAAGTCAATTAAACAACTCCAAAAATCACATTACCGTACTGCCTGAAATATGCTTTCAAGCTGATGAAGATATTCCTAGAATTCCAGAAATAAAGATAGTTTTACATATTTCTAATGCATACAAAATTCCACTGAGTAAACTTTGCAAAAAATTATGACAAATAACAAGACTATTATCATAAAATGTATCTAGTATATTATGCATATTTAAATCAAGGGGACGGCAAAATACAGAAAATAAACCATAGTTTCCTCACTGCAAATTGAAGACCTATTTTAGACATTCGGTGATAAAAAACCTTTACTTCTTGGTTCTCTCTCCACTTTCAAATATACTGTTCACTTGAAGATAGTCATGAACCTGGTAAACCTATCTCTGAAGTTCCTTGAAAACTAATCCTCTACTTACCATCTTACATGTGCAACTGTAATCCCCTGTATATCACCATGACAATAAAAAATAAAATAAAATCTTGTACTCTTTTCCTGGCTTATGTAACTGTAAACCTTCTGTCCTTTTTTTCTAGCAATTACAAATAAAAGTAATTTAACAAAACTGCACCACAAAATACTTCATTTCTTCATTTTAAAAATGAGAATTTTTTTCTGCATACTGGGAATATGAATTAAGTAGTCCATCCTAGAACCTCACTCAATAATGTTAGAATCAGGTCAGTCCATGTAGTTACACAGACAAGAAACTTAACTATTCAATGGTATTACCTTTATATTGAGACATAATTAAAACTAAATCATAATTGCTATTGAAATTTCAAACACTACACAGCAGCACACGAAGTTGATAGCTAGATGAGCAGAAATTAAGACAAATTCTTCAGCTTCCAAATGATAATATATAGACTCTCCTGGAATTTTTAAAAGTGTAATTCTGGCTCATGTTATTAGGAACAAAAACTCTCTAAATGTGTTTGTGGTTGCTCTGATTTACTGATGACTGAATGTTTCCTATGTATTCTCAGATTCACTACCAAAATTCAGTAGCTTATTAACTTCTGTAAAAAGTAACTTTATTAACTCACATGAAAACTTATTTTCAGTGGAATCTTTCAAATTTCATCAGGTGACTAGCCCAGTAAGACAATTAGTCTGTGGATGGTCCCTGGCCTTCAACAGTAGTATATTTTGACCCAATCTATCAGACAAAACAGACCATCTATACTCACTTGAACTGGTTATTTCATTTATTCTTGTTGATAGGATGTTGTGCAAGAGTTATTATATAGTCTTCCTAAGTATGTTTCTGTCCCTTCGATCATATAAACACCTCTTTTATTTGAATTTATATATCCTCTCTTAGACATTACTATTACCTATCATAGCTATATCTAAGTTCTTTGCCCAGTGAAATCCTTCTCCCACCAACATTGCCATATTGAAAATCTTGCTCTACCTCTAACATATCAAGTGTGATGGTCCATGCATGCTACCTATATTGGAGATGTGGGTAGGAATATTTTAGTCCCAAACAACTCCAGGAGAAAATCATGAGAACATGTCTAAAATATAAAATAAGAAAAGAGAGGTTATGTATTTTAATATGTTTTAATAGTCTATTAGAATAAAGTTGATAGATTTTCTAAATATTTCTTGTGCCTTCCTCCTTATTACAAATAACAAGATCTTATTTGTTCAGGTTACAAAACATTCCAGATTCTGCAGCTGAAATAACAGAATTTTGTCTTCACATATTGCTAGAGGCTGAAATTCAAGATGAAGATGCTTTCACGTTTGGGATGTGAGAAAATTTCTTGTTCTCTATTGTGTGTTCTCACATAGACCTCTGCTCTGGACAGGAGCATTCCTGCTGTCTCTTACTGTTCTTACCAGGACAAGGCCTACTGAAATACAGCTTCATCTTTATGACTATATTACTTCTTTACTTCTTTAAAAGTCTTAAGTCTAAATGCAGTCACCAGGGAGGTTAGCAAGTCAACATAGGAATTCTGGGATGAATATATTGATTACTCTTTCCTTTGGCATCTTTATGTCACATTGCCAATTTTCCTCAGTTCTTTACCAAAATGTCACTATTTCAGCAAGCGCTCTCTAGTCTCAAAATTTTAAACTTCTCTACTTTAGCATTCACTGTCCTCTGACATTCTACAGTTCCATCAATATTTAATCCACTGTGCATATTACATATTCACATTAGGTACTCTACATCCTCTACTATATTAGAAATACAGTTTCAAAAGAATTTCAATGTGTTTTGTGTCCTGAGAAAGCTCTTAGTACATAGAACAATGCCTAGCAAAATTATGCTCTTAAATAAAAAGTTGTAAAACTTGTTACTTTGAATCACCCATGTTTCTCAAACCAACTACTCCTTCAAAATCTAGGCTAAACATTCAACCTAAGAATACCTATAAGAGCATATACAGTTCTTAAACCTAGTATATTATATTAAAAGAGTTTCTTCTCATGAATTATTATACAGTGGAAGCTCTACTATGAGCTAGGCATTATACTATTGAGTTACTCTATTCATTGTTGCTTTAAGTTTTAAAATTAAAGTACTGATGTCTTACAACTGTAGTGGAAAAGACCAGATGAAGAAATTTTAAATAACTTGTTAGGTTTAGAACCCAGGTTATAACTTTGATTCCCAAGTCCACCTTTTTTAATACTTAGGCTCTCTTACCCAACATGATTACATATGTGGTTCTGGCCTGGCTCACGAGTGCCCTCCTGTGGACAGTCTTCTGTGAAGCATTTTATTCTGAGAGGAAAAGGATTGTTAACTCAACAAATATTTACTGAGCTGCAGTATATGTTGAAATCTATGTGCATATATTGATAACATTTTGTCTTTGGGCACTCTACACTCTGGTATGAATATACTATGAAATGGATACTTTTCACGCTCTTTTCCATAAATTCAGGAGGTAAATTATAAGTGTGTGACATCTCTCTTGCTTTTACTTTTCTTGTTAAGAATATAACAGTGGGTTGCCAGTGGCACACGCCTATAATCCTAGCTACTCAGGAGGCTGAGAGCTGAGGATTGTTGTTTAAGGTCAACTTACTCAAAAACTGGAAGTGATACTGTAGCTCAAAGCAAAGAGAGCTCAGGGATAGTGCCCAGACTCTGAGTTCAATTCTATGACTTACAAAAAAATAACAATGTTTTTTTAAAAATCTATATGTCTAAATGATGCTCCACTCTTAAATTACTTTTGGTTCCTTTCTAAGACTTCACTCTACTTCTATCATGCTCTTTAGTTTATAAAATGTCCAATGGTATTGATATTATAATGAGAAAGTTACTTAAAAGATATGAATTGAGGAATGACTTGAAGATTCTATTTACACAATAAAATATTGCATGAAGATTCTACTTTAGGTGGTATTTATCACTCCCCCTTGAAGACAACTCTCTGAAAGTGATAAATATAATGGAAAGTTACTATTGTTTATAGTATTCCTCCCTGATAGGTGACAGTCTAACATACTTTCCTTATCAGAAAATTAAAAAAATCTTTCTCTTTTTTCACCTGTGTCTTCTTTGGGTTCCACTTAATTCATTCTTCTACAAGGTAAGCCATTCCCCTTAGCTTTGAGTGTAGAGCCTTCTATTCACAAGGAACTGTGCTGCCTCCTAGATTAGATGTTTTTATCCTGAGGTTGCTGTTTTAGTTTTCTTCTGGGGCAAGTTTTCAATGATACTTTTTAATCTTCACAGGACCTCCCAGTCTAGAAGAAAGAAAGGAATAAAACATTCCCAGGCATTTACTAATCTGATCAGCTCTGAAAAGAATGATACCTACCAGTGCCACAAAAGATGAATAAACACCAAAAGCTGTGTTTGCAAGCTTGTGCTTTTCCAAAAAGTGGAGAAAATTGCATACAGAGTCTTGAGGACTACTCTGCCCTCTGGAGACCCTTCAACAATATTCAAATACAATGGCTCACATTGAATTTTGCTTCATGCCAAATATTTTTCTAAGAGCTTCACATGTGTGAGCATTCTATTGAACAGTGTGAAACTAGCACTGTGATCAAAACACCACTTTTATTTGTTTTGTATCATTCTGTGAGCTTTACTCACAGGGAGTAATTGACTACTATTTTGGATAATGATTTGGCAGATTCTTTGTTGGGTTACTCTCAACTAATATACTTCTGATAACTTCCTGTTGTAAAAATAGTCTCAGAATTAAAGCTATAACTTCTGACCTGCTTTAGGACAGGCTGCAGTGGGCACTGAGACTTAGCTCTCTACTGTTTCCAGGCTCCCCACAATCTGGTTGCTATTTATTTCTCTCAGGTATGAAGTAAGAGGAAAGAAAGGTTATAGCATAGGAAAGTTCCTACCTGGCTATCATGTTTGCTCTCTCTCAGTCTAGCAGGTGGTCAGAGATGACATTGTCTTTGTTGGATGTACTTGGGTGGCCCTGCCAGGCCCATCCCTCTTTCAGCTCCCCATACTGCTATACTGTGATGATATGCACATTCCTCTTTTGGACCTCATCATCAGGTGATTTATCAAACAGCTTTTCCTCTGAAAATCCTTCACCTCTAAACAGGACATGCTAATGCATGGGTGCTAATGCATCCCTTCTGAAGCTGATGCTGGTTCAGATCTATGCATGTCTGTAGCCATTACATCTCTGGCTCTGAGGAAGAAGCTAGGATTTGCATTCACCTTTGTCTAGGTGTTCAGGGCTAAAGCTAAAGGCTACCGCCAACCTACTGTTCAATGGCATCCTCCTTCAAATACCTGTCCTCGGCATCTAGGCTGCTAGAGGAAAGTGAATGGGAGCGGAACCTCACAGCTACTATCACTTCCTCCAAAGAAATGCAAAAGGAGTTACTTTTTTCTTTCCCACCATTGCCCTTTTTACTCCAGGCAGGTTTATAACTTTGTTGTAAGGGTTTGCTTGCTTGCCCATATAAATTAGTGTGCATAAGGTGCAGAGAGTTCATTGCTACTGTAGTTCCCTGGTATTTACTGTATTAGCAGATTGTTCTATCCTAATATGATGCCTCAAAGGTTTGACCTCTTGAACAAGCCTATGAAACACAGATTGTCTCCCTTGTACAGATGAGGAAACTTAGAGGATTTCCCACTTAATAAATATCTAGACATTTACTGAGCCAGTATGAAATATAACCCTGATTTAGAGTCAATGTGCTCGTACACAATAGCCAGGATGGTATTTTGTGCAGACACTGTGCATATGAAAGAAAAGTTGATACTGAAGTGAACTGAATTTCAAAGGGAGAAAAAACACTGTCTTGGAATGAAATTATCCTCACTAGGAGCACAATTTTCTATAAATGAAACTTAAATGGAGTTATTGGAAATTATTTGATCTACTTTATGTAAGTATCCAAATATATTGCAATATTTTAATGTAGAATGTATATTTTAAACCTTCTTCAGTTTCCATCACATGCTTTAGTTCATCTATTTATAAAAATGCTTCAAAAGAATTTTCTATGAATATATCTATTTCCTGAAGTATCATCCACCCTTGAATGCATTCCAACAAGTTTCCTAGTGACTATTCTACCAAAATGTCTAACTGCGCCTCTGCCATGCTTTCTCAGTTCTCACAGTGCCTACCAGTATGAATTATCTCCTTGATGGTACTGCTTTTTGAAATATTTCCCTCTTTTAATCACAATTTTCTTGTCATCTTACTCTGCTATCTCACAAGCTTTGGTGGTTCTCCTTTTGTTTTCTTCTTGACCCTACAGGACATCTAGAATGAAGTCACACACTTTCCTATTTGAATGCCCCACCTCATTAAATCTTAATATGAGTCTATATTATTTCTTTCTCAAAAGGACAACCATGGTATAGGGCAATTCCTGAACTAAACTCAGCTCTGCCTCATATAACCAAATGTGCTTTTTTGTATTGTAAATTTAATATCTTATAAACAATTTTGAAGTCATAATACGCAAAGCCTATGAATAGTCACAATGTACAAAGCCCACCCCTATCAAGCCAGTTTCTTAGCTGATAAATTTGATCTCAACTGTGATTGTACCTGTTTTCTCACATCCTTTCAATCCTGTCTATGATTCTGTTTTTACTTTTCTTGTGTGTGTATGAGGAGGGGAGTTCACAGTATGTTTTTTTTTTTCTTTTCTTTCTTTGGCACAGGGGATCAAACTAAGACATTGCACTTGCTAGGCAAGCACTTTGCTCCCATATCGATGCTCTCTGCTCCTGTATCGCTGTGTGTAAGTGCTGGGACTTGAACTCCAGGCATGGGTGTTGAATCTGACCTTTTTTAAACCAGTCCTGGGACTTGAACTCAGGGCCTGGGCATTATCACTAAGCTTCTTTTACTAGAGGTTAGCAATCTATCACTTGAGCCACAGCACCATTTCTGGCTTTTTCTGTTTATGTAGTACTGAGGAATCAAACCCAGAACTTCATGAATGCTAGGTGAGCACTCTACCACTAAGCCACATTTTCAGCCCCTCTCCCAGGCTATTTTTGCTCAAGGCTCTCCATGTCTCCACTTTGAGCTTTTTAGTAGTTAAGCTGGAAATTAGAGTCCTACAATCTTTCCTGCCAAGGTTGGCTTTGAACTGTGATTCTCAGATCAGCCTACTGAATAGCTAGGCTTATTCTTTTCTAATTTTAACATATAATGTCCTTCTAAGCACTTTGATTTCTACCACAATGGTCCAAACCATTAGAATTACCTGCCAGCCCTGCTGGCTAAGCGTCTTTGATAACTTTAACCTGGCCTTCCCTACAAGAGAACAATTGATGTCAATCTTTGCACAGAACTTTCCAATCCTTTTCCATCCAATTGAAAGAAAATTAGTCTTCCACAAGAAGGGGCTCCCTGCATCCCACTCCCATACTGCTTTAGGTGCAATGACTTCTGTGTTATTTCTTAAGAGTTTAGGATGCCCTGTGAACACAGAGAGTAGAATAAAATACCTTGATATACCATCCCATTGGCTCACATTTCTAATTCTGGCTATTCACAGGAGGAATACCATTTGGAGACAGGCTGGGAAGACAAGTTTGTGTGATTCCATTTCCAATTAATTGGTAGCATGACTCAAGTGACAGAATTCCAGTCAATCACCAATGTAAGGAAGAATGTGAGCCTCTGTGTTCAAGTTCTGGTACTAGCAGAGAGACAGACAGACACAGAAAGACAGAGACAGAGAGATTAGTAAGTTATTTTCAAAGTAGCTAATACGGTAAGGCATAAATTACTTTAAACTACAGCTAAGTTGATGGCATTGACTTATCAATAGATGATTTTTCATAATTATTTGATTAGTGTTTTCTTGCTCAATGGCAATAGTCAAAAATTTTAATTTTAGAACTTTTATTAAAAATAATATTATTCCTCCTAAATAATCTTTTCACTTAGGGTATATCTGTACTCAGTATAAACATTTGGAAATGAATAAAAGAAATGCAAATCAAAACAACTCTAAGATTCCATCACTCTGTTAGAATGGCCAAATCAAGAAATCTAATAACAGATGCTGGAGGGGATGTGGCCAGGAGGGATCACTACTACACTGTTGGTGGGAGTGCAAACTCATTCAACCACTATGGAAAGCAGTATGGCAGTTCCTCAAAAGACTAAACATAGAACTGCCCTATGACCCAGCAATTCCACTACTTGGCATTTACCCAATCGTCCAGAAACAAGGACATACTAAATCCACTAGGAGAACAATGTTTATTGCAGCACTATTTACCATAGCAAAGATATGGAACCAACCCAGATGTCCCTCAGTTGATGAGTGGATCAAGAGGATATGGTATTTATATACAATGGAATTCTATGCTGCTGTCAGAATAACATCGCCTCATTTGTAAGGAAATAGAAAGACAGAAAAAATCATGTTAAGTGAAGTAAGCCAGACTCAAAAGAACATAAGCTCAATGGTTTCCCACATTTGTCCGAATCAGTAGAAACCTTGGGCACTCCTAGCAGAGATGTACAATAGAAAAAAACTTAGATACCTAAGGCCATATAGAATGAAGCTAAATGAAAGGACCTCCAGGATATAGACTCAAAAGCCATAGAATGAGTGATTGTTGTCATTAATGTACTATGTTATCTCTCATTTCTTTTGCTGTCCCTTGGTTCTTTCATATTGCTACAGTATATCACCTGGTTATCTGATATATTGTATGTATGTGTATTTTGTTATTTGAAGTTGGATAGGGTAGGGAGGAAAATAAGACATGAGAAAGGGTATCAATGTATTTGAAGTAATGCACTTCTATCTGGTGAATATAATGTAATTCTTCTATTAATTACAATAAAATATATGAAAAAAATTAGAAATGAGCCTAAGTTAAACTAATATGAATATAGTATAATTGCACAAGAAACTTTATAAATAATATATTATTGTAAATAATTTCATTTGAATACAACTGCACTTTTTTGTGTGTGGGTTATGGGGCTTGAACTAGACATGGGCACTGTCCCTAAGCTCTTCAGTTCAAGGCTACCGCCCTACCCTTGAGACAAGACCCACTTCCTGTTTTCTAGAGGTTAATTGGAGATAAGAATCTCTGATCCTTTGGTGCCCAGGCTGGCTTTGACCCTTGATCCTCAAATCTCAGCCTCCTGAGTAGCTAGGATTACAGACGTGAGACACTGAACCTGGCTACAATTTGCATTTTAATAAGATCTGAGGGCAGGGAGTTTGGCCTAGTGGTAGAGTGCTTGCCTAGAGTGTATGAAGACCCAAGTTCAATTCCTCGGTACTACTTATACATAGAAAAATCTGGAAATGGTGCTGTGGCTCAAGTGTTAGACCTCTAACCTTGAGAAAGCCTAAGGACAGCACTCAGGCCCTGAGTTCAAGCCACAAGACCAGCAAAACAAGTAAGATCTGAAATCTCCCAGATTTATTGATCTCTCTTCTTTTAATATTATCTTTTCTCTTCATTGTTAAATTAGTGTTTGCTATATTATCTCCCCAATGCTTTTACTGTCAATGCTTCGTTAGAACATTATTTAGGACCATGTGGTAATAACTCGTTAGAGACATGTCACTTTATCACAGCTGTGTCTTGACAGAACTTGATAGGTTTAGACTATGTGTAAGCTAAAACCATTTTACTCAATATAATACATTTTGTTCTCTTTGTCCTGTAAATTCCATGTAACTCGTTTACTGACTGATTTCCAGAAGGTTATTCAAGATTAACAGAGATATTTAATCCTAATACTAAAATTGAAGAGCATTCCAATGTGAATCTTCATCTGAGAAGATTATTGTTGAGCAGAAACACATAGGAGACAATGATAATGGACAGTAAATCCTAGATCATTTGCACTTATTTAGTAACATAGGGGGTGTATATATTCATTGCTCTGTTTTTTTTGTGAAGTTCTATAAAATCTCAGTACTACATAGCAAATTTGAAAGTATTTGTATTAAAGGGCATAAATCTTCCCTTTATTACTAGAAGAAAAATTGCTCCATTCTATTATAAACCTATTAGTTCTCTCTCCTTGCATCTTTTATTTATTGCTCTCCTCAGAAGTCTATGTTTTATGTTTTGCTTTACAATCAACAGTATATCCCCAAATGTTGAAAGATTTGAAACTGCTAAGTAACAAATCTGTGATTTCATAATGGTATTTGAAATGATCCAGGAAATGTCATTTTAAGTGGTAAAATCAATATGTATTTTGGTTCATTAGGAAAGTACATCATGGTTATTTCTCACATCTTTTCAGACTCTCTGTTTAACCAGTGTGTATTGTGATTCCTGGCCTGAAGCAGTTCTATATTTAGTTCTAATGGAACACTCTTAAATTGCTTATTTTGTGTTTACTAAAGCCAGCCCATTTGTTACCATGGGAACTATGACAAGTACTCTAGCTAACTATTTTATTAAATGAATTGAAGATATAGCTGAAGACCGAGGATGCAGCAAATCATTCTTAAAGCTTCTTTTCCAGCATCTGCTGCCTTATATAAAATATGAAATCAATTATAATATGATCTACTCTCAAATTTGGTTATCTATATTTGAAAAGCTAAATTGTAACTAAAGCATAGGCATCCTTAAGTTATAGAGACACTATGCTTCAACAAGGTGTTTGCAAGATCGTTTTGTGGATAGTAGAATATATTGATACTGAAACAATTTTGCAAATAATAATTGGATCACCAGGGTCATTCTCTGGAGTCTTCAATTGTGCTATCTTCAATCCAGTGCAGCATGAAGAATAGCTTTTGTTTACAGTCTTGGAAGAAGAAGCCAGAATTAAAGGATCAGAAATCAGTAAAGCATAATCTCATACCATAATGGTTTTGTTTGTAATATTCAGAGTTTATATAGGCACTGTTTTAGAATGCTATCAACCACTGGCTTCTCCTATTGTGGGAGCAGCTGTATCCCTCAGTTTTCTGTCAGTGCCCCTAGCCCTGATCTTCTCCTGTACTGAAACCTCACTCTCCTCCTGTTCAAGGTATTATTTGCTGCTTAGAATGGAAAGCAGCTATGAACATGGACATCATCTACAAAATCAAGAATTCTCCCCTTAAATTTGTGCCTTTACAATACTAGTAAACCTAAAAAACAACCTCTATCATGTGATATTGTCATCATTTACAATTAAAGAGTGTAAGTATTGCAAATGAAAGACATGAAAAAGGTGTCCAAAGGCAAAACATAAGAAGGTGTATCAAGATTTGAGAAGTAATGTACAAGGACCTGATGAATGTAACTGTAACCCCTCGATACATTATCATGACAATAAAATACAATTTAAAAAATGTGTCCAAAGGGACTACGAGAAGTCAGACCCAAGGAGTCTGAATTAACTGATTTAAAAGACGGTATCTCTTCGATTGCATTTATGTATCATTGATTTTGAGAGGAAGGGTTAAATTATCTTTATTATTTATACAGGTAGATTTAATGAAGATTTGCTACCAACTTGTAAGTACAGAGTTAGAGTACATTTCTCCAATGTTAATTACTACAGGGAAGAAGGTGAAACTACAAGATTGTTTTTCTACACTATAGCAATGAAATTAGCCAGCAGTCTCATGTATGTTTCTATACATGCATATAATAAAACATAAGTGGTTATGTATGCAAAGTAAAAAATGTAATAACTTTTCTTGAATTTCACTGGTCATTTGAGATACTACATTCTATGTAAACTTTCAACCTTACTGTTTCAACTTTACTATTACTGACAGCTCAAAATAAAAGGACATTTTTGATCTAACAGTCATTTTTCATTCCCTTAGGATCCACTTTCATTTGTAACACTCATATAATTCCTGTGAAAAATCAAGAAGGTGTGGCTATGATGTTCATCATTAATTTTGAATATGTGACAGATGAAGAAAGTGCTGCATCCCCAGAGAGGGTAAACCCAATCTTACCAGTCAAAACTGTAAACCGTAAGTAAAAGGCTATCTGTGCAAAAGCTGTTGATATTCTCTTACTGCAATAATTTAAAAACATTCATCGTTATTTTCTCAAACTGTATTCATAAATTTTGTACAAGAAATCCATACCCCATAATAATTTTAATACTTTTCATAGTTCATCTGAATGAAAGAAATCATATACTTTGAATATGGAATAATATATTTATCAACAATTTAGTGATAGATATTTAGGTTATGTACCAACTTTACTTTTTATAAATGGTGTCAGTAATTTATGCCATTAATTACAGTTACTCAGAAGCAACAGAACTTGAAAGGGTCAGCCTTAAGGGCAGAACTGGGAAAAAGTTAGCAAGACAATATCTCAACCTATAACTTGCTTGTGATGGCATGCTTCTATAATGGAAAAATGATCAGATAGGGGAGAATGATCAGAAGACAATCCTAAGGAAATATCTCCAAAAGGGATAACACAAAGGATGGTGAAGACTATGTATCAAGTGGTGCAGCATTTCCATGGTCTATTTATGATCATAGAAAATGATTTTTTTTCAAAATAAGCTACAGTGAGTGGAAACAAGAGGTTCTTTATTTCACTTTTGATGATTTTTTTTGCTTTTGCTTTTACTCTTTTATTTCTTTGTTGAATTTTTTTATCTTGTATGTAAGTTTATCTGTTTGGGAAGGGGTAGGGGGAGCACAGAAATAGTGGGAGAAAGGGCAAACTAATTTAGCAGTGATACACACTAGACAATATGTTGAAAGTTAATCAATACAACTCGGGAGGAGGGAAAATTGAAAAAAATGAGGAGAGAAGTGACACTGTTCAAAAAGAAATATACTTATTATGTGACTTATGTAACTGTCATCTTTCTGGACATCACCTTTATAATAAAAATAACTTGAAGAAAAAGAGGTCTGGAGTTCAAGCCCAGCACTGAAGTAAAAAGGAAGAGCACATAGTGCATATGTATTTTCATGTAGAAAACACACACACACACACACACACACACACACACACACACACACATACACACACTGCAGACAAAACTATCATCATGAATCCTAAGGGCCAAAAGGTTCATGTGTATGTAATCTTTACAGATAATTCCCAATTTCATTCCACACTATTTTACACTAGCTCTAGTAGTACATTAGACATATTATCAAGAACAATGGGAACAGAATGAATCAGAGCCAACCTTGCTAATTTTTGTCATAATAAGAGAAAAATAGTACTTTATTTGCTTTAACATATGTATCTCATTATGAATAAGGATCATGCATTTACTTACCATAAACATTTATTTTTCTGACCATTATTTTTTGACTGTGGAGCTTGAACCCTTGGTCTGAGCCCTGTCTCTGAGCTCTTCAGCTCAAGCCACAGTGCCACTTCCAGTTTTCTGGTGGTTAATTACATTTAAAAATCTCCCAGACTTTTGTACCTGTGGCTTTGAACTGTGATCCTCAGATCTCAGCCTCCTGCGTAGCTAGGGTTACAGGCATGAATCACTGCACCCAGAAGTTTGTTATGTTTTGTTGTTGTTGTTTCAAATTCACTTCTGATTTGTTGACTCATAAACTACAGTAAAAGTGACAGATAACTTTTTTCTTAAAACTCATTGTTTTAAAGAACATTGGTCCATTCTGTGCTGACTGACTGCACAATATATATATATATACATATATATACATACATACATATATATATATATGTGTGTGTGTGTGTGTATACGTATATTATGTTCTATCAATGGTACTCCAGTTATTCAAATGAAATTTACTAGAGTCCCATTTCCTAAAACCATGAAAATTCATCCTTGATTACATTTTCATTTTCCTTTGTCTCTAGAAAATACCTTTTCAAATTTTTTATTTTATTACTTTTTCCTTTAAAATTGTTTTATGAATTTCCCACAAATAAATATTAATTTATTAATTCTTTCAGTATTATATTCAGTTTGTTAGTTAAGTTTTACAGTTTATTTTGTCTCATTTTTTCTACTGTATATTTTTATTTTTCCTTTATTTTCATATAAAATCTTAAGAACATTAAAGCATTTGGTAAGCTATTACTACACAAATTCTTTCATTTTCTTTTAGGAGATATTTAATGTAAAACATTTATGTAATGTAAATCATTCAGTTCTCATTTTCTCAGCAAAGGTTCAGCAATAGGTAACATATTCTCAAAGCTTTTCATATTCAGCACCTTCTCCCCCTGCCCCTAATCCATCATTAACACTTTAAGGACAAGTTGGGTAGATACATTTTGCTTTGTATAACTGGTTTATATTGTTACATTCTTTTCTGGCTAATATTGTCCTACACAATTTTATAGCTAATCTTAATATAATACAGTTCCAGTATTCTACATGATTACCCTGAACAATATCATACTGTGAGATAACTATCAAAATCTCTAATTTATTAATCTATTATATATAGACATAATTTAAAAATAAAATACTTTTCTAACTTCATAGAAGTATCCTTTACAGTCTCTGTTTTATAATACTTTTATCTTTCTACTGACACATTTAGCCATTATTGAATGATCCCTGGGAATATACATTAGCTGAAGTCATCCTTTATTTCTTTTATAAATATGAAAAAAATCAATTTCATTGGGAGTGTATGATTTCCTAGTATATATTCTTTATTCTCTTCTCAATATTTTTCCATTTTCCCCATGGAATGGTTGTCTCATATAGCTCAATAAATTCTGTGAAAATAAAAAGGAAAAGAGTATACCAGCAGAAAGACATGGATAGAGATTTAAAAAGGGATTTGAATTGTTTACTTATAACTGAAACACAAATTGAAATTTCAGTGTTCCAAATGGAGGAGAATCTATTGTACACTCTCAGGATATAATAGGCAGACTATGTAATTTTATATCCAACCAATTACCTCATGTGAAAGTCTTGATGACCACAGTAGAGATAAGATTCCTTCATTGGTGGACATCAGTGATTTCTCTGTGCTATGGCTGTCACAAAGAGAATACTGAGGGAATATGAATATACAGATAAAACCATTACCAGTGCATTCCAAAGTTCCATTATTTACAGCCAGTGTATCTATTTTGATTACACATCTTTTGTCAGTAGTCTACATTTCTTTTATTTTGTGTCAAATTTTGAATAGTTGATGGCTAAATCAAGCAAAAAAGGTTAAAAGGATCCATATTATACTGGATAGCTTCTGATACTATCCTATTTATTCTTCACATAATGTGTCATCTTTGGCAAACCCTGCTGCTTTATTTCTTTTTTTAACGTTACTATATTTTATTGGAAGGATGATGTCAGAGGGGTCACAGTTACATAAGTAAAGTAATGAGTGCATTTCTTGTTGACCATTGTTACCCTTCCCTTGTGTTTTCTCCCACTTCCCCTCCCCCACCAACTGCCTTCCAAGTTGTAACATTTGTAGCATAGTAGTTTGTGAGTATCACAGTTTGTTTGTTTCACCACTGTGGCTCATGTGGTAGAGCTCTAGCCTTCAGCACAAAGAGACTCACCCACAGCATCCAGGCTCTGAGTTCAAGTCTCAGATTGTGCAGAAAAAGAGAGAGAGTGTGTGAGAAGAGAGAGAGAGAGAGAGAGAGAGAGAGAGAGAGAGAGAGAGACAGACAGACAGACAGACAGACAGACAGACAGACAGACAGACAGACAGAAAGAAACAGAGGCAGAGACACAGAGATAGACAGACAGAGAGAGACAGAGAGAGGCAGAGATTTTTGATGATATAGACTACTTTAAACATCCTTCAGAAGACAAAAGAACAGCAAGGATGGAAGAAAGGAAGAGATGGAGGGAGGAGGAAGACAGAGTTGATTATGCTGCTTCATTGAAGATGGAGTTTTACAGACTTTTCTGGCTGAACTGGCTTTGATCTACCAATATTCATGTCGCAAGACCTCAGATTGCACTGGGAAATGGGGACCAAGACATGAGAAAGGGTATCAATGTATGTGAAGTAATGTACCTTCTATCTGGCAAATATAATGTAACCCTTCTATTAATTACAATAAAAATATAAAAAAGATAAGTCAATACGACCAAACAAGGCCAGATTCTGACGCACTCCTCCTTGCAAACCCTCAAATAAAAATATTACATCAATCCTACAGTGCAATTACAAGCTTATATATATCAGATAAGAGTATCTACCTGAAAGTAAAGTAAAGTTTAAAGTAAAACATGATTATACACACAGGAGCAAATTTTAAACTGGCATTTTCATCAGTCAGCGAGTAGTATGTATAATTATGTAAAAATATCTAAATATGTTTGCATGCACATGTACATGATGCACTAGGCCAGTAGGATTTCAATGAGAAATCCTTTCAATAATAAAACCTTTCAGTGAAAAGTTATTGTTTATTTAAGAAGATGCATGTTTTTTATAAATTTAAATACTTCTACTACAGTGCAAAATAAATGTTAAATGAAAACATAAGCAGCTTAGATTCTTTGAACGAAATGTTAAATTGATATGTTTAAGGGGGAAAGTATACTAGATACATAATAGAAATGATAGGTCACAGAAAGTGACTATGATAAATTAAGCTGAGTAAATTCTGGATGTCTGGGACTTGTTTAGTATAGAATGCAGTAGTAAATCATTTCTCAGTATTAAGAACTGTACACAAAAAAGTGGGAAAATAAAAATTTTCACAAACGTATTCCTTATGAAAGGTACAGGATCTGCCACAATGAGTTATGCCCTCTAATATTAAACAAGTATAGAAGAAAGTAGCTGTAGCTATCAAATCGATAAAATGCGGAGCCAACTGATGGAGCCAATTAACTTCTACAAATGAATATAAATACCAAATAAAAGATGTAATCAACTATATTTTGAGATTGATGGCTTATGTTAAAAATATCTATAGGGCAGGAGTATGGCCTAGTGGTAGATTGCTTACCTAGCATGCATGAACACCAGGGTTCAATTCCTCGGTACCACATACATAGAAAAAAGCCAGGAGTGGTGCTGAGATTCAAGTGACAGAGCTCTAGCTTTGAGAAAGTCCAAGGACAGTGCTCAGGCTCTGAGCTCAAGCCCAGGACTGGCAAAAATAATCTACAATGTAAACAATGGAAATGATGCTTGAAAACAAGGAAAGTACTTTTTCTATCAGCTAGACATTTGTGATATGTTAAGATTACACTAGAAGAAATTTTAAAGTCTCTTTACTCATTGAAATATAGTTAATTTAATGTCTTTTAAGACATTAAATAACTATGATGCCTGTTAAGTTTACATAAGACTTTTATTTCCTGGTTCTTAATTTTTTCCATAGCTTGAATTGTAAACCAACCATCTCTTGATTTTGATGAGTCTGACTTCAAATCTACTCCTTGTTCCTCAGTGGATTTACTCCCTCTGTACCTCAGAGAAGGAGTAGGGGAAAGTATGGGGTGGGATTTCCTATTGAGACTGCCCTCAGCAAACACATCTCTCCTCCTCACAATCAAGCTTTAGTAAAGTCCAAATCCTCTCTTGGAATATATATATATATTTCAATTTCTTCAAAATCTGTCTTCACCAATGGCCTCCGCACTTGCCAATGTTTAATACTGGCTTCTTTCTCAGTTGATTATACTCATGTTACTGAGAATAAATAGCCTACACTTCAACAGACACATTTTGTTTATAGCACATCATATTTTTTAAAGTTTTAATTAGTTGAAATTTTTGCCAGCATTTTAAAAATGGAGTGTTGAACATTAAAATTAGAATATCTAGCTTTTTTAAAAAAAATATGAGTATCTAACAATACATTCTATGTTCAAAATAAGCTGGCACTGAATACTAGCCACTCTCTTCAGATGGGGTCTGTGCTTTTCCATTTGATGCACGCCATCCATCTCCTTACCTTTTGTATATAGCTGGTACCTACTTTTCTTTATTCCTGTTACTTGCCTCTTTTGGTATGCATTTGAATTTTCCACATCTAGTCACCCATTCCCATTATATCCATCCTTCTTCACCCCAGTATAATGAGTTCTGTGTGCTGCTCTATACCTTTAACGTCCCATATTAGTGGATTTCATTCTTTTTCTGTTACCATATTCCCTGCATCTTTCATTTATAGAACTAGTGAAGTAAAATGCTTGCTTGCCTCTTCTCCACACGTTCAGTACATTTCTTCTTTGATTCTTGGAATCTAGCAAATCATAGTCTAAGTTTACTGATATTTATTGAGCTAAAATGTGGATTTTATGTCAAATAAATATAATCACATACCAAAAATTCTCAAATCTGTGAACAACTTATGAATCTACTATAAAAATATTTTACCTTTAACTCTAGATGTATGTATATGACATATCTCAATACACAGTATATTATTTCTAACAGTAACTGTTGGGGTGTTTAGCACTCTTTGCCTCCTGACCAGCAGGAAGGGCAAAGAGAACAGGCCCCGACTAAGATGAGACCAAGAAAAGTTAGTGCCAGCTGGCCGCCTTCACCCAGCCCTCCCTCTCCAGAGGGAAGACACAGATGCACCAGGGAGAATGTCACAGCAGACTTCTTTAATGAGGAAATACAAGGGGCTAAAGTAAGACCAGGAGTCTATTAGCACAAAAGTAGGCAGGACAGGGGGAGGGAGGTGTGGTCAGAGAGGGCCAATCCATGGGTTCGAGGTAGCCTTATTTTACATCACAAACCACAGCCAAACCTCCCAACCAGGAGACAGCATGGTTGGATTTCCAAAACCAGGAAGTGAGCACTGGACCACGAGGTAGGCCTTTTACCCTTGGTGTGACGTGCCCCACAGTAACTTTCAGAGTTTTAGAAGTGAACTTTTTCATTTAATCTTACTAAGGTACATAAAGGAGATCCCATTTTCTTTAAAAAGGTTAAAATTGCACTCTCCGAAGAGAATTTTACTTTTATGCTTACTAAAATCAAGGTTTAAATTATCCTGAAAGCTTCAACTGAAGATAAGTTTACATACACAAAATTCAGCCCATAATTTAAGCAATTATCTTGCTAAGTTTAGCCATTAAGGCATATTCACATGCTTTGGATTCACTCAAGGAAATTAACAGATAAAATATATATTTGCCTCAACAGCTACCTTACTCCCTCAAATTGTATCTCAGTTTTCAAACTCCTAGCTGAAGATCAAAGAAATTTTCTGTACAATTCATTTACAAAAGGCCTCTGATGATACTTTTACTTTTTTATTAGAGATTAAGGTCATCTTTTAATTCAAAGACCAAGAGCTGATGTAGTAATGCAGTTTTCCACCCAGCACGTATTACTATAAAAACAACCTATTATTCAGGTGAATTTAAAGATTTTACAATGTAACCAATGCATACTGTTATCAAATGTTTTAGATGTCTCCTCTCTTAATGATTAAATTTGATATAGGGAAAGGATCTATGACATGGTACAAAATCAATCAGAGAAAAAAATCTAGAAATCATTGCAGTAAATTTTATGTCTTATCCTTCCTAAGTATTTAGATTAAATAAATACTTCTAAGATCAGGATAATCACAGGCAGATGAAAAATATGCACTATTTCCATGTTAACATTGGGTGTCAATGAATGTCCAGAATAGCATACACACATGTATGCTCATGTAAAGAACCATTTGTAAGCCTTCCTTACCTAGCTAATACCAAATCAGGGACCATCCCTCTTCATATGGGATTTGGACAACTCTTGTGTGTCTCATTTGTGATGAAAAAACTCCACTAAGAGATTCCATTCCCTGCCAATGTAATGACTACATAATCATCCAGACTCAACCTGAGTTAAGTTGCTGTCAGTTCCACAGGACTTGAAGTTACTCCTTCCTTGGTATTTGGAAAGGGAAGAAATTTATAGAAACTAAATTACAACATGATAAGTCATTCATTTATTTATTAAGTAGTTATTTTAGGCACATAAAGATTAAATTAGGTACATATAATACCAGTGTGTTTGCTTTAGATTTGCCATTCTCCTCACTGAAGAATTTCAAACTTGAGTGGCTAAAAACAGTCCATCACCCTGCCCTGTTCCCTAATCTCCCTTACCCAATTCTATTTGTCAAATTCTGCTTTTCTGAACCTTGGCTGAGTTGGAAGCAGTGTTGCTTAGACAATAGCAACATGTTTGTGAACATGTTCTCAGAAGTGCCTTGTTGCATCTTCTACTGTGACTGTTCTCATGTCTAACCACAAACCTTTTACCTAACCTTCCCCCTGACCTCACCTCTATCACTATGTTAAAATTCACATGACTTCACAATTGCAATTTGCTCTTAGGCTTGTGCCATTCTGAAAGGTCATGTGTTTTCGTCTCCATGCAAGTCAGTCTTTCAAGGCATTACTGATCACATCTACTTCTTTAAAGCTCCCCCAGTCCTCATCACATTTAACTTTAGGTTCACTGAGTCATTAGATTCCTTGGAGATCCTTTTTTTTCCAACTAGAACCCAAAAGGCACTAGTTAAACCAGCCAAATTGTCACTCATTAATCAGACTAGCTACTCAATCAGTACTAAGTCCCTGTTGAATGGGACTTATTCCCTGACTTCCTGCTGCTGATAGCTTTCTTTGGCAATGCTCTGGATTGTTCTAGGAACCTATGGGCTACATACTCTACTTCTCTTGCTATTTAACTGTGGGACTTACTTATTGCCTTGCAGAGGGGCCTCTGAAATTTTTTTCCATCCCCCCCATCTTCCTTTTTCTCCCACTAAGTTTAACCTTTTTCTTTTTACTTGGAGCTTAAATATCTCTCTATACATCTAGGAATATAGTAGAGAAACTGATCACATTGATTTTTAAGATTCCCATTCTATGTGTCAGATGTGTGAGTATCCTCATTTCATTCAAGCTCATTAATGCTAATTCACATGTTCTTATTTTGGTGATAAATAGCTGGCACTATAATTAATTCACAGAATAACTCTTTTAGACTCACAGGAAATATCTTTGCCCTTACTAAGACTCCATGGCATGCAATCTGGACACTTTATTTTTGGTTGGAATAGCACAGCTGGTGAAAATATTGACTGACGTTTAGCCACTCCCTGGCAACTGTAATCAGGCAGGGAACTGACTTAGCCAGGTTTAAGGCTGTTAGCATACAAATGCCAAACATGTTAACTTTGGTTTATCAGCAATGAGTATAGGATCCAAGTTGGAATCTGGAAATAATGTGAGGTCTAAGGCAGTAGGCTGAGATCAGGAAAAAGTTAATACTGCAGCACCACATGAGAAAGATCCTTGTGAACAAGAGTACTGTGTCAAAGCTACCTTGATAACAGTATGGCTATCCCAGTTCCAGTCATGTCTGGAGGCCTGGGTGAAGTTACAATTGAGTTTAGAGAGTTGACTTTCCTCTTCCCAATCCTGTATTCCTTATAAACATAATTTTCTGAGAGTATGGGCCATTAAATTGATTGGAAAGTCAGTTCTCAGGGATGCAATTTAGAATAGTCTCCAACCTCCCACCACCCACTTATGAATGGAAAGAACTGGGTTTATGGCCTTCACTGATTTCCCACTTTACTTCTCGCCCACATGTGTCCCCTCCATGCCTTTCTACAGAGTCCAGCTTAACCACTACTTATATGTAAGATTCTATGTGCCTTCAAGCCATAATTCAATAGAAAGGAGCTAGTTATTGTTGAGTGAGTTTAACTTATATCTATGTGAGTTTTGTTAGTAAAAATTGTAGGTTAACAAAATCTTAAGTGTCTGTGGACATCATGAGAAGCTGAACTAATGACTAAGTACTTACAGTTTTACTGTAAGGAATTTCAATGATAAATTATAAAAAGATATGGGGAATTTTACAGAAATATTTTTTCCTTCAAGAAAAATTATTGGTTCTAATATACAAAGTATTAGCAAATTTCGGTGTGTTCTTTCCAGATGAACTACAGTTAGACAACTAAATCTGTAATGCAATATAACATGGTCATATTAACCTACTGTTGCAGAAAAGACCATCTGTTACCACCTTGGATATGACTAAACTATAGGAGTAAACTAAATGTTAGTGTGATCATTATTTAAGAAAGCCAGTGAGCTGTTTTTAAAGGAGGATGGTAATGTAACCAAGGATGAATGTAAGTAGGTATTGCTCTTCAATGCATAGCAATGAGCTTGCAAATATTGATTTGCAAATGACTTTATAACTCAATTTCATGAGCATTAAAAGCTAATCAAATAGCTTTGATGCAGCTCACCAAGTTTTACTTGGCAATTTATTGAGCATTTGAAAGTTATTAGAAGAAATGTGTAAGAACATTTGTAAAACAATTATTGTCATGTACCGATACTGAATCTTATTTGTACAGACTGGTTACTCTCTTCATGTTCAATATAGCTGTGGCTTGTCTTCACATTGTGTTATATGATTTTGAAGAGATAAAATTTATTTCAACTATATTTGGCACTCCTCACTCAGATCACAGATGAAAAAATTATTTGTTGTTAAATATCATACTTAATTCTGAAATGTTTTATAAGACATTTTATATAAACTCTGTTGAATGATGAGGAATTTGAAAATACTTTTATTGCAAATTTCCAAATTTAATAATCTTAATAAAGAAATTAAGTAAGTGTCATTTCAGGTTTACAGGATATGGAGTACAGTTCACTCTGTGTAATTGCTATTAAACTCTATTCAACCCATTATTTTTAGTAAATGTAAGTCAATGCCCTTCCAGGGAGTTAACATAATGTAATTATAATGGTCAGAGCAACTAAATATTCTAGTTTTTCCACAGCAAATTTGAACACATCATCTCAGTTTGGAGTCTGAATGTAAATTCCTTTACAATGCTCAATCATTTTGTCAGAACAAGAGTCCTTTGCAAGACTTCACTAAAATAAGGAAGGGAAATGTTAATGAGAAAAATCACTGTCATAGTTACAGATTAATTAGTTGAAGAATAGACTCTACGGAGAGCTCAAGTAGTATAATTTATTAGACATTCTAGGGTAAGGCCAACAAAATCAATACCAGGAAATGAGTACATATGAGGGGAGAGAGGTAGACAAATGAAGCAGGGGAGAATACAATCAAGAAATCATTGCATATGATAGGCGCAGTGGCTCATGTCTGTAATCCTAGCTACTCAGGAGGCTGAGATCTCAAGATCATGATTAAAAGTCAGCTGGGCACAAGAGTACCTGAGACTTATCTCCAATTAACCTCTAGAAAATGGGAAGTGGGGCTTTGCTCAAAGGTAGGGTGGTAGCCTTGAGCTGAAGAGCTCAGGGAGAGCATCCAGGCAATATTCAAGCCCCATGACCCACAAAAAAAAGAAAAGAAAAAGAAAGAAAAAAATCATTGTATATAACACAAAATTAAGAAAAGTAAGGGAAAGGGTGGATTTGGGGGATGGTAAGAATGTTGAAGGTTTGAAACTGATCAAGATCATCAAGATCATTGTATTTATAAACTACTTTGTTGGAAGTAGCACTATGGCTCAAATGGTAGCATGCTAGCCTTGAGCTGAAGATCTGAGTCTATTGTAAAAAATATATACAGATGACTTTTCAAAGAGTTAATACAATCTGCTAGCCACAAGCAAAGTGTCACAGTGATCACTATTGTTTGTACTTACTAGATATGGTACCTCTCTCTCTCCACTCCCCCTTCCCCCCCTCTTTCTCTCTTCTCTCTCTTTCTCCTGTTCATTTGCTGTTAAGGTGAAAGGTGAAAACAGTATCTTCTGTTTAACTTTGCATTCAGTATATTTATTCATCTTATATTTTCATGTTGAATGTTTTAATATTTATATTCATTAGTTAATATTTATGTGTGTAATATCTACCATTTAATGTTTACATTAGTTGACCTCCTTCTGTAACATCTGCTCTGAGATACATTTTATACGTCCTGCCCTTCTCTTGGATTTTGAAATAGTAATGCATACTGAAAAAATACAAATTCAAACTTTCATATCTATTTTGGAAACGAAAGGTCCTCGTGTGTCCAAGAATGAGTGAGGAAGATGTGGCACACAGTTGACTGTGCTTCCCAATGAAACTCAACTTATAACATTCTGAATGTAGACCTTTAAGACATAATGAACGTATACCATACCAAACTCCATTTCCTTCCCTTCCGTTCTCATTACATTAACCATCTACTCTCCACCACACATCCATACATACTCATTCCTGCAACTGTCCCCTGACATGGTGTTTGTTCCGTATCTGTTTTTAACATATATATATATATATAAATGGGAAAATGTTTAATTAAAACTGAAGTACAGCAGTTATCTAAATAACAAATACATGTCATTGTCTTAATGTCTATCACAGAAAACAGATCAACAATGTTTTATTATTGTCTTAGTACTTACATAATACTTCATATGGTCTCAGAGAAATTTTCTACAATAATCTTCATTCCAATTAAACTGAATTCATTTGGATTAATGACCATGTTTGCTTGGTATTTTAATATGAGTCAACCATGTTTGTTTTTTGTTGAAGTATACATTCACTATCTTATAGTAATGTTTTTCCCTCTCTCCCTTCATAGGGAAACTTTTTGGCTTCAAATTTCCTGGTCTGAGAGTTCTCACTTATAGAAAGCAGTCATTACCACAGGAAGACCCAGATGTCGTGGTCATCGATTCATCGAAACACAGTGATGATTCTGTAGCCATGAAGCACTTTAAGTCTCCTACAAAGGAAAGCTGCAGCCCCTCTGAAGCCGATGATACAAAAGCCTTGATACAACCCAGCAAATGTTCTCCCTTGGTGAACATATCTGGTCCTCTTGACCATTCCTCACCCAAAAGGCAATGGGACCGACTCTACCCTGACATGCTGCAGTCAAGTTCCCAGCTGACACATTCCAGATCGAGGGAAAGCATTTGCAGTATACGAAGGGCCTCTTCAGTGCATGACATAGAAGGATTCAGTGTCCACCCCAAGAACATATTTAGAGACCGACATGCCAGTGAAGGTATGTTTAAATTTTCTATCATGGAAAATACGATGAGTAATGAAAAGTCACTTTAATATTGTTTTTAATTCCATTCTTATGCTTTGGAAGGAAAAAAGATAATGAAAAGACTTTAAGATGTGTGTCTTTCATTTAATTGACTTTTATTTCCTCTTTAGGGATTAATTTGCTTATTTATTATCTTTAATTGTACAGAAGGGTTTCCCATCAACATGTCAGTTTGTATTCCTATTTGAAACTCACCTAAAGAAGAATTTCATTTATTTTCTTTGGACATTTTTTTATCTGTAGGTCTGATATATGATAGATATTATCTTCCTACTTCACAGTGTCAATTAATACTTACTATGAATAAGATGACCTTAGATGATTAAATAGTATCTTCTCAAACATTACCTCCCCTACTGCCTCTCTGTCCTCAGTCGGCATCAATTTACCATTCTCCCAGAATTTTTCTGCACATGTTCCTCCATTTCCTTCTTCTAGTTAAAGTATCGTGCCACACTTGCTCTTCACACTACTTACATGGAGTGTGCAGATCTTCAGACAAACCTTTTCCCCTACCAACAACAGAGATATCCAATGATTCAGACCTGAGTGGTCAAAGCAACATTTACATGCACAACACTATCTTTCCATTTCATGTATATTATATGTCATATGTATGTATGGCTAGACATGAATACAGCCATGTTGCCAGGGATGCAATGGCCTAGGACCTTTGGAATATCTAGCCCTACAATCATAGAAGTAGCACAATTGTCTACTTCATGGCAGATACTCAGTAATGTTTTGACACTGAGAAGATCATATTCACAAATTATGTTCCAAAGCCACACTCATCAAAAAGCAATGAGTTTTCTTCTCTACAATGTTTCAAATTTAAATCAGTATTAGGTCCGTTATCTAAAGAGTACAATGAAACCAGAAAGTCAAAAGAAGTGAAGAAAAGGAGCTAGCAAAGAAAAAATATGCAGAGTGATAAATCCATTTTGCAGAAAGAGAGAGAACAGTTTGAAATATACCAAAAAAGACATAACTGAGCAACTGTCTACTTCATGAGAACAATTAGTACATCCATTTTAATCTGTGGTTCAAAGAAGGTCAAAAGGAAAATAAAATCAAATACAATTCCAGGACATTTATTTAAGGTCTCTACCATCTATAAATGGTGTGCTCATTTTTTTCTGCCAGAAGGTATCCTCTAATTTGATCTTTGAGACACAGATCCTCTGTCTTAACAACTATAATAAATTCAGTAGGATAAATCAAACAGCCAAAATGTTTTAGCTATTAATCCAGCTAGTGTGATTAGCTTAGAAAACACACTGGCTTTCCAGAGACTGACCTTTCAGAGCTTGTGCAAGGACCTGAGGTCCACACAATACATTTGAAAAATGAAACAGAAATAATTATTACATTCTAAAATACTTTGTATTTTAACAGTATTTCTAAGGGGCTTAAATCAAATTTCATAAGCTTAAGTTTTTCATTTTCAATATATCTGCCTCTATTTAGTACCCAGTTACTGATACAATTGTAGGAAAGGATAATTTTCTTTTTCAGGTTTCTCAATACAATACTATATATGGCCTATCCAGGCTAGGCTATTTTCAGAAAACGTATCGTTTTGTGCAGATGCTATAGTCAACCTATGACTTTAAACTGATGAATTTAGAGACTATTTCATATTTCAGCTTTCCAAGCAATTTGAGCTACTAAATCACTGAAAGGCATAGAAGACCCTGTTGTTTTTATGCGTAGGTACTTAAAAACTGAACATTGTCAAAATTAAGTGTTACCAGACTAAAACCAACATGGACACAGTTGATTGATTCAGCCATATCTCCTCTGACATTGACCAACTTTACAGATCTTTAAGTATATTGCAAACATACTGGACACAGCATTTTATTCAATCCTTCAATACAATGCACATTATCACGTACCTTAGAACTATACCTTTGAACAATCTGTGGTAAAGGTTTGATTTTTTTTCTCACTCAATCTATCCTAGAAAATACATTTGTAAATTTAATAAACATATGCTATATATTTTTTCCAAAATAGTTGTACAGGACTATGCATGATTTAAAGGGTGAATTAACCCCATTTACTTGGCAGGAAGAGTGGGAAGAATCAAGGAAAAAGTTAGTTCATGGAAAACAACAAGCCTGTCTCAAAAGAGTGGGCATGCTGGTGAGAATGCCCTTGTAAGAAAACAAATAAATTAAACTCATTTTTTGGGGGGTCGGTTGTGGGACTTGAACTCTGGGCCTGCGTGTTGACCTTGAGCTCTTCAGCACAAGGCTATCACCCTACTCTTTGCACCACAGCGCCACTTCTGGTTTTCTGGCGGTTAATTGGAGATAAGAGTCTCATGGACCTTTTAATGTCTTGGCTGGCTTTGAACTGTGATCCTCAGATCTCAGCCTCTTGAGTAGCTAGGATTACAGGCATGAGCCACTGCGCCATGCTTGGATTAAACTTTTAATTCTAGATATTCAAGAAGCATAGGTAAGAGGATAGCTGTCAGACATATACCCAAGAAAAAGCCCAAGATTTTATAGAAAGACAAAGTAAAGCACAAAGGGCTGGGTTTGTATATTCATAAATAGAATACTTACCTATCAAAAGTGAAGCCTTGGGTTCAGATTCCAATAGATAACTGTGCAAAATTTAAGGTTCAATTATTTTGTCATTAGAATCAACATGTGAATTTTCTCTCTGTCAATTTACTACAAAAGGAATCAAGCTAATCTAAATTTCTGTACATGAAGGAATGATAGCAGTTCTCAGATGAGTGCAATGCCCAAACTTATCAGGCAGTCTTTGAAAATCAAAGCTGTATTAATTTTGTGTTAGCTTTTTCTGAGTTTGTACACCATTATTTGTAGCTTCAAAATTTATTGAATAAAATTATATGCATGTATATTTTCAGGGGTAGGGACCTCATGCATATTAGACATGTGCTATAGTACTAAACAATATCATCACCCAAAGTTATTGTGTTTTAAAATCCCTATAAAGCAGTCATTATTTTAAACTGTTTTGGGGTCATGTTACTAATACAAGCATTATTTTACTGCAATCAAGATGTCTTCCTCTACTTCTGTATATCTTTTGTGATTACTCAAAGATGGAAGAGAGTTGTTATCAAAAGCCATGTTTTATTGTTGTCTATTTCTGTTCTAAATGTTCGGTATGTTACAATATTGAGGGCCATGATGCCATTGAGACAATTACAATGTATGTATCTCAAAATTTGAGGTGAAGTAGTGTTTCTGATATTGGAGCTTCAACTTCTGGATTAGATTCTGTGCCCTTGCTTTTGCACTTAAGGCTGTGTTCTACTTCTTGAGCCACAGCTCTTAATTCCTGTTTTTTTTTTTTTTGTAATCAATTAGGGATAGGTGTCCATATATGTTCATGTTTCATTTGACATTAAACTTCTATCCTCAGATTTCAGATTGCTAAGTAGCTAGTATTACAGGCATGAGCCATCACTACCAGCAATATATATCAACATTTTAAATGTGTTCACTTACAATAGGTTGCAATTCTGAACAATTCCCCAATCTTACACATATTTGAATGATTTAGTTTGACTTCATTTATTTTGAGTCTGTATATTTTGAACCTAATAAGATTTTTATTGATAGCAAGTGCATATTTGCATTGTCACCCTCAAAATAAATCTGAAAATTTCCCACGACAAAACTTGAAATCAGTGCATTTCAATATAAATGAAGTTCCTAAATACATAAAATACACTGCACTGTGATAATAAAATACCAGTTCAATTTAAACAGCAAAATATTTTCCTGAGATTTTGCTGCACTTATATGTTTGATAAGATTGACATTGTATGGGGGTCGAGAGTTTGGCCTAGTGGTAGAGTCCTTGCTTTGTATGCACGAAGACCCTGATTCAATTCCTTGGTACCACATACATTTTAAAAAAAAGCCAAAAGTGGTGCTGAGGCTCAGGTGGTAGAGCTCTAGCCTTGAGAAAGTCCAAGGACAGTGCTCAAAACCTGAGCCCAAGCCCAGAACTGGCAAAAAAAAAAAAAAAAGATTGACATTGTTTTGTATTTGCTATTTTTCCCTTTATACATTGAAAAACTTTTCAATGTGCTTAATAATGCTTTTAAAATTAGTAAAGAAAACTGCCTCAGTATATTAACATGGAAATGTTTAATTAACATATGGAAAATTAATATATAGGGTCTATTTATATGGAAAAGTTACTTAACATGAATGTTGTGACACATTTGTTTGAGATTGTGTAGTTTTGTGATGGGTGAGGACACAATTTTGGCCTTTTGATAAGGTGGGAAATGGTTACAACTGCAGGTAGCTGCAGACATCTTTCTCTAATCGGTCATAATTGTACAATCTGGAACTTGCATCTATGTGAATTGAGATGAATACACTGCACTTCCATAAGTAAGAATGTTTATCTCAGCAGATATTCTAATGTGCTCATTTTACCTGAATAAATTCAAAATGTTTGTGTCAGTTAAAGACTTTAATGTTACATCCTATTTTCTTTGATTGTTTTGACAAAGCTAATTCAGTTTATACAAATAGAATTTTAGTCTTCTTTTTTTATATTTCTCTCTTTCTTTGTTCTATGCTCAAAACAGACAATGGTCGCAATGTCAAAGGTAAAGTACGAGCTCAAGTGTCACCATTTGATGCTTATAGCGCCCCTGACTTGGCATGTGAACTTCCCTGCTGCCTACCCTGTCCAATGCAACATCTTCATGCTGCCCTTAGCTAGTCCAGGTCCCTGGTGGAGACATCATGGCTTGATTTGTCTGGAAACCTGTTACCTCCTCAGCTGGGTCATCAAAGTGATCATTTGCTATTTAAAAAAATAAAAATAAACTATGGTGTTTTTTTTTTCCTGCAAGAAGTGTAACCCAAGGTTGACAATGAACACTTCACAAATACAGCATTTAAAAAATAAAAAAATAAAGATTAGGCTAAATATGTTCCAATATAAAATTACTACATAAGGCTATTTTAGGGCAAAATTGTTTGTATTGAGTACAAGATTAAAGAAAATGAACCAAGGGCTATTTGTCAGCATCATTTCACTTGTCCCTCTTTTGTCTCCTTAACACTAGTTTCACGTTCCTGGATGGCAGGGGGTATGGTTTTAAGCTTATTGTAGTAGTATACCGTGCATGCATGAGAGTCATTTTCAATTTTCCTTTGCTATATTTTAATCATTTTAAACTGTGTTCAATATTAGTCTGAAATCACTGGCATGACCTACAGCTACCATGAAGTAATGGTTAATTGAGCAATACTCCGGGACCATTGAGATTTGGCTAAATATTCAAAATTCACTTCTGTGAATATATCTCACAATATATGAAAGGATTTTTAAAATGTAATAATCACATATTCTCACCAAGATGAAAACTCCTGGGCTTGGTATTTTACCAGGCTGTGCATGCTGCTGTGGGTATGAAATTGGTGACAGTGACTCCTGTGTGCATGTATGTTGCATGCACGTCTCCACCAGTAAGCATCACCACTAGAATTTCCTATTTTGGCCGTTTGTGTCTGTCATTAGTACTCGATCACTGTGAAACTGTGTGGATTGATTTCTTCTTTTCCTAATTAAATCATATCTAAAGGTGATTATGAATTAATACTCCCAGCAACTAAGTGATGTTATTTTATCAGCAACTGGGTAATTTGAAAATAAGAGAAAATATAGAAATTTTGATCCCAATCTTTCTGGCTTTCTTTTGTAAGCACTTCAGAGAGTCTATGCAGGGGATCTCCAATATTAGGGTGGGATCTCATCTGCATGATTATTCTGTCCTGGCCTATTTACTGTGATTTCTAAGAGAGTGAACACTTCAGCAGGAGGTGGTGGCTTTCATTTACCCAATTTAGAATACAACCTCAAAACACATAGATTTTGACAACTTTCTTATGGGAAATGAGACATTTGATATTTAACCATTTAATAATCCGTGCATAGTAATTTTCCAATAATTCACAAAACAAAAATAGAAAAGAAACTTGATTGATGAATAGACTTTTTCCCAAATTGGAAAATTAGTATGGCTTATCTTGCCCATTGGTAGTTCAGTTTAAGATACAGTTCAATAATACAGTGATTACAGTATTCTATTCAAAGCCCTTGCTTGAATCCTAGCACCACAAAGATTAACTAATACTAGGTTGATTAATTAAATGCAGCAATTAGATCCCTTGGCAAAATAAAGAATTTTAATTTCATAAGTTAGTCCATAAGCCATCTCTTTGTCCTCAGTCCACCCTTGTGTAGTATCAGTTGTGTAAACAAAATTTTTATTTCTTCTTACATGTATGTCAGGTGGTGTATCAATTTTAAATCACAATTCAAAGGACAACTAATATGCTAAATAGTGTAAATTAATTTGCAATTTTTGATTTTGCTTCTAAGCCCCATGATGGAAAGGTAACGAAGTCAAATGCACATTTATATACCACTGTATATAACCAATACATGATTATATTTAATGACCTCAATACCCTATTGAATCAGATGTCATTTCTTTACAAATTAAAATAAATCAAAGATGCATTTGAAGGTCTTCAAAATGTATGGATTATTTGCTTCCCCTAAGGTGATTGTCTCCTTAGCTCAAGAGTCACAAGTCTTTAATTCCAGAAGGGGACATTTTGTTAACTTTCCAGGGAGGCCTGACTTAGCTAATATTACACAAGGATGTAGCCTAAATTCTCCTTCCTGAAATGTACTTTTCTTTTCATTCCCATATGCCCAGAAGGCAGATAATTTCTGGTTACTACTAATCTTCACATCACTCCTAAATTAAAATAATTTCTACTTAAAATTCTTTTAAAAGATCTATCTTGTTTTCCTTTAATAAATTGTTTTAATATTCTGATACTTTAAAATAGTAATCAAATCTCTGTTTAGAAAGCATAGTCCTTTTTCAAAGAATGGCAAAATTATTTAAAATAGTCTGACCTGGGTGTATATTATAATTTTGAACAATTTTTCTAAGATGTAGGCAAGGTTTCTAAACTTGACTCACCCATTCACATACTTATTTTCATCTATGATTAATGCTTTGCCTTCCTAGTTTGTTTTCCAAATCATCAATTAAAAAATTCACTCTGAGGCAAGTCCTGGTGGTTCACACTTGAAGTCCTAGCTACTTAGGAGGCTGTTTGAGCCAGTCCAGGTAGGAAAGCTTGTAAGATTCTTATCTCCAATAAACTCCCCACCCCACCCCAAAGTTGGAATTAGAGCTGTGGCTAAAGTGGTAGAGTACAAAATCTTGCGTGAAAACATCTCAGGGACACCACTCAGGCCTTGAGTTCAAGCCACAGGACCAGCACAAAAAAATACAATGAAAATCACTGTGCTTAAACTCTTCAATAAGCAATTCTTAATGAAAGTATTCCCCTTTACTCTTTACATTTCATTTCTTTATTTCAAGTATCTGCATTTCTTTACCATTGGTATGTTCAATTTCCAATTGTCTATGAATTTGTAGCATCATTCAAAAACCAATTCAATCTCAAGATTTGTAACAGCTTTCACCTCCTCTTTTAGCAGACTCATAAATTAATAAATCTGATACAATTTGTCTTTGAAAACTCCCGTTGAGTATTACCCAGAATCTTGTTATGTTCCAAAGGTTGGCAAATTGATTTTCTGTGACAATGATTTTTTTTAAATTATATGTCATGGAGTGAAACAGAAAAGTGGATATTGAATATAAGTAATTTTATGAGAACTTCCTAAATATATTTCTAGTGTTAATCATGTTGTCTTCTGCTAACTGGCAGGCACCTTTTGCAAAACATAATTACGAATGCTACATTGCATTTTCTTTAATACTGAGGTGTTTTAGTTGTTTGAGTTTTATTAAAATTTAGCCAAATAAACAAAATATCCAACAAACTCTGTACAAAGACACAGTGATTTTTAAAGCCACCTATTTTAAAGTCCACAGTATGTACTTAGTTATATTTTAACAGCATGTTAAAGAGGAAAGATTCTCCTTTACCATGCTGTAACTCACAATATATATAAACAGCCACATAGTATACTTTACAAGTTTTTGTCTAAAAATTTTCCCAATTGTTACTTTACTTGGTAGCTTGATCTCAAAAAATAAAGACGTTTCTTTATACTAAAAAAAATTTCCTTACTTTAACTTAGACATTTGTCATATATAAAAGCTCTTTCCAGGTGTTGGCTTATCTTACTTGTCACTTATTTTGTCTCTTGTACTGAAAAATACACTGAAAAGTCAATCTGGAAATCTATCTTGCAATGTTCTATGAAAGAGCATCAAATGAACTGTTATTCATTTGAGTTTTATATTTATTTCACTTCACTGTATTATTTTTCCTTCTTTTCTGCCCACTCATCATTATAAAAATCATTTATTTTATTTTGCAGGCCATTCTTCTTTCATTTCCTTACAAATTAAATCCCGTCTGTTCAGGATAACAGTCAGTGAGGCTCTTTCACCTTTAAGTCCTTCACTAAGGCCTCCCTGATTATAGACCTAGGAGATAGGAAAGCTTGCATTTTAACCTCTAGTCCTTAAATCTTATGCCCTTCTAGTATTATATTCTGTCAACTTAGGTTTAGCATTGTGGAGAAAAGTTACTGTTAGCTGGACACTGATGGTTTACATCTGCAATCCTACCTGCTCAGGAGGCTGAGGTTTAAGGATTTCTGTTCAAAACCACTTGAATCAGGAAATTCCACGGCACTATAATCTCCAATAAACTACTCAGAAAAAGCCAGAAGTGATGCTGTGGCTCAAGTGGTAGAGTGCTAGTAGCCTTAATCACAAAGAAGCTTAGGTACACTGCCCAGACGCTGAGCTCAAGCAAAAGAAAAAGAGAGAGAGAGAGAAATAGAGACAGATACAGACATAGAGAGAGACACAGAGACAGAGAGCTATACAGAGACACAGAGAGAAGTTATTGTTAATTCCTATTTTAAAGTGTCAGAATATTTTTATTGGAATTTAGACAGGTTTTAAGGAACCTAAGGAAATATCCATATATAAATATATAATAAAATTATTGAAACATAGAATAAAATAAATTACAAGTGTTTTATCCAAATAGTATGCACAAATGATTTTGGATATACTAAGTATATTCAACTTATTTAAAAGAAAGTCTAAGTTAATCATCTAAAGCCAGGAACTTAAAAGAAAAGTGACCATATACAATATTTTCCACTAGTAGTTAAACTACAATAGTAACTGCCACAAAATTGCAAATCCCAAAGGCAATTGGAGTGTGAAATGTTATCATTTTCTCAGTTGTATTAGATCTTGTGTTTCCATGAGTCAACAATATTTTACAATGCTCTTTTTACTATCTGGAAATTATATTCAGAGATCATTTAACACTCTTGGAAACTATACTTGCTATAACTTAAAGATGACATAAAAGGACAGCAGTTCACGATCAAATAATTTTATGTCATGTTCATGTTCAAAAATAATGATGTAAGAACATAAAATATAATAATATTATGCACGAATATATACATGTACATGTTGAACTTGTCCTTAAAGGCATTAGGGATTCCAAATAAGAACCAGATTAAAATAAGTGGGCAGGAACATACATGGTTAGCAAAATAAAACCAGTCAACCATGATAAACTGAACCTAAGTATGAACTTTATTTTTTGGCCAGTTCTGGGGCTTGAACTCAGGGCCTTAGTATGATCCTTTCTCAAGGCTAGAGCTCTATCCTTGAGCCACACTACCACTTCTGGCTTTTTCTGTGCATATGGTACCAAGGAATCAATCTCTGGTCTTCATGCATGCAAGGCCAGCACTCTACCACTAGACCAGACTCCCTGCCCCTAATTATGAATTTTTAAAGAGGGAAAAAGCAACATAATATTATATCAAAAAACTGGAAATAAATTAGGAAGTATGATATTCTAATAAGTGAGTTTTTAGAATTCAACCATGATTATTTGATAAAATACAGTAAAGTGTACAAACAAAATACTGCTGTTAGGTATTACATCTCCTTTTATGTTAAACTCATATTCTTTGTTAATTGATGGGAAATAGAAGACTCATTAGAAAAAAGAATAGGTCATAGAGGCAATGTAGAAAAGCTATAGATGTCTCAGGAATTATAGAGTGAGATTGCAAATAAATAGATGACCTCAAGACAAGTAAACAAATGCAAGCATTTAATATTCAACACACATATTTTCTTTCATGATGTCATATATCATTTTACATGTATAGAAGGATAATACTGAAAAACATTTTTAAAATAATTTGTATTTTTGACCTTAATGTGACTTGTGTGATTATGAACAAAGTCTTATCCATCCGAGTACAGATAAAAAAGGCCAAGAACCATTCAGTTTCCAATATTTGTACCAGATAGGCACTGTAAACTCAATACTGTCTAGATCTCTCAGACACTACAGAGTAAAGCCCTAGATAACAAAACTTGCTGAAATAATCTACAATTTTAATAAAGTTATAAATACAACAATGCATCATCTTCCCTCTTTAGAAATTATAATGTATATTGAAACTGTGTTGAAATCACAAGTTGTTGGTCTATTTGAAACAAAGACAACCTCAAGGCTTAAATAATTATAAAGAAACTTATTTTATGTAGAGGTCTGGTGAGTGTATTATCATTATGCAAACTGCCTAGCAAGTAACAACCCTACCTACACATAGTCTCCTATATACCCTTGAATATTTTTTTTATTGCAGTTAAATCGGACAGGGAAGATAACTTTTCTTTTGTGATTTCTTTTTCAGAGTTGTTGGGTTTTTGCTTACAAAGTGACCAGTCTTGAATTTAAATGTAAGATTTAAAAAAAATCTCAATTTGGGGGTCCAGAAGTGTGGCCTAGTGGTAGCTGGCCTAGCTTGCACGAAGCCCTAGTTCAATTACTAAGCACACAGAAAAAAAGCACCAAAAGTGGTTCAAGTGGTAGAGTGCTAGTCTCGACAAAGCCCAAGGACATTGCTCAGGCCATGAATTCAAGCCCCAAGGCTGGCAAAAAAAAGTCAGATTCCTAGAGTTCTCACTGTATGTTCACACACACACACACACACACACACACACACACACACGCACACACACGCACATGAATATTTTGTTTTTCTTATTCAAATGGGTTTAACACTTTTTGAGCTTCTATAGAGGATTTTACATGGGTACTGAAAGCATATGAAGGAACCTAATGTTTGGACATTTCACAGTGACACAGAGAGGGGTGTGAACTGGAGTAGGGTACACAATACTTTCATAAATTTAATGACCAATACGACATTGTCTATAGGTAAGTATTTTTTATTAAGCTTCACATCATAAAACAACATTAATGAAAAATATTGAATGTAGAATTTGACTAATTAATGACTGTAGAGTTTGTTAGGTTTGTTTACTAAAACAAGTTCTAGTTATTCTTTTCTGTCTCAAGGCAGATCTAAGTCCTAGCATTTCTTTCTTACTCCTGCTCCTCCTCTCCCTCCTCCTCTCCCTCCTCCTCCTCCTCCTCCTCTTCCTCCTCCTCCTCCTCCTCCTCCTCCTCCTCCTCCTCTTCTTCTTCTTCTTCTTCTTCTTCTTCTTCTTCTTCTTCTTCTTCTTCTTCTTCTTCTTCCTCTTCTTCTTCTTCTTCCTCTTCTTCTTCTTCTTCCTTTTCCTCTTCTTCCTCCTCTTCATCTTCCTCCTCCCCCCCTCCTCCTCCTCCTCCTCTTCTTCTTCCTCTCTTCTTCCTCTCCTTCTTCTCCTTCTTCTTCTCCTTCTTCTTCTTCTTCCTCTCCTTCTTCTCCTTCTTCTTCTCCTTCTTCTTCTTCTTCCTCTTCTTCTTCCTCTTCTTCTTCCTCTCCTTCTCCTTCCTCTTCTCCTTCCTCTTCTCCTTCCTCTTCTTCTCCTTCTCCTTCTCCTCCTTCTCCTCCTTCTCCTTCTCCTCCTCCTCCTCCTCCTCCTCCTCCTCCTCCTCCTCCTCCTCCTCCTCCTCCTCCTCCTCTTCTTCTTCTTCTTCTTCTTCTTCTTCTTCTTCTTCTTCTTCTTCTTCTTCTTCTTCTTTTCTTCTTCTTCTTCTTCTTCCTCACATGTTTCTCTGTGTGGCAAAACATGACCCAAACTTCTGTGTTCATGTATTGGCAGGCAACATGTAGTCACATCTGGGCCACATTACTCATGAATCATCATCAGGGAATTAAGAACATCTCTTTTTTATATTTCTTCCAATGTTACTTTTACAAATATTTTTCAATTTTTAGGGCCTTTTAATCATATCAAGTCAAGCCTCCTGGGATCTACGTCGGATTCAAACCTCAACAAATACAGCACCATTAACAAGATTCCACAGCTCACTCTGAATTTTTCAGATGTCAAAACTGAGAAAAAGAATACATCCCCTCCTTCTTCAGATAAAACTATCATTGCACCCAAGGTGAAAGATCGAACACACAATGTGACAGAGAAAGTTACCCAGGTAGGAATAATTTTACTGTAATTTTCAACGGCTTTGAAAGTATGAAATAGTCTTATTATCATTAGCAGCAAAATGATTGCCAATGGCATTGAGATGTTTGTATTTATTTTAAGATGCTGAATGACTCCCTGATACAACAGATAAACAGAGCTACACAACTGTGGTTTTTAGTCTATTATTAGACTAAGTGGAATAGAGCTAAGCTGGTATTTTATGCTGCTGCTATAGAGCGGGCAAGCCTGTGATCCATCATGGCTGGACATTCATTGTTTTACTGACAACTCTTCTTTTATTAAAAATGGTATTTTAATGTAATGAATGTCTATTGAAGTTTTAGAGAACTAATTGGAATTTACTCGTAGCAGTGGCCTCCTTTTTGTGCCTACTCTGCTAAAAGAGTCAGATAATAGTCAGTTGGCTTGGGGGAAAGAGTTGTCAGAGATGATGAAAAGTCAGAGCAAAACAATGGCTTTTTACAACAAAAATACTTTATTGTATTCAAATAATATTGCATTGAGATACAGAGGTATTTTGTAGAAAAGGTTTTGCTTCAGAGAATAAAGATGATTTGTACTTATTACAACAAAATACTAAGCTAAGCAATACCTACCTTTTGCTTACAATGCATGTACATGGCTAGGAATTCATAACTTTAAAAATTATCAAGTAAACCATTCTTGTACAAACAACTTGCTTAGTATATTTGTTTAGCAATTCATTGCATTAACTACTCACAATACCAGGTATACCTGACCCAAATCTCTATGATAAGCACAGATTTTATTTAGTAAAGTTTTACTGCAACTGTAATCACTACAAATAGCACTACTGCTGTTTGTAGAGAACTCATCATATATGTGAACTGAAATAGCTATGAAGAAGCTATAAATCTGTTATATATAGGATCAAGCAAGTTATAGTTATTTTAGAAGAGAAATTACGCCTATCATTTGAGAGAGCACCCCTAGTGCACCTTTTAATATTCATGTGGTAATGAAAAACACTACCTTGGGCATTTCACTTTTCTTAACTTACATTGGTAAATTGGTTTAGCTGTGTTGTGTGGATAGTCTATTACATATATCGTAGTAATATTATTTTTATAGCTTTGAATTTTACTTGTAATTTTTTTCTCTTTAAAAATATTTTTGTTATGATAGAGGGATGTACAGAGGGGTTAGAGATATATAATTCAGGTAATGACCCCATTTCTTTTTGAACAACGTTACCTCCTCCCTTGCCCTTTCCCAGTTTTTCCCTTCAGTATTAGCCCATATGTTGTATAGTTCATTTACACATAGTGTCTAGTGAATATCATTGCTGTATTTGTTACCCCCTTATCTCACTTTTGCTGTGCCACCATTACCTCCCCAAATACAGACTAAACAAACAAACAAAGGAAAAGACAATAAAAAAGCAACAAGAACAAAAACATTTCTATTATTGGAGCTCACTTCTAAGGTATTATTTTATAAGATCAGGTACACATAGCTATTGAGCCTTTGTGATATCATGTGAATATCTCTTTTGATTTCACTCCGTGAATGCCTAGAAACCAGTATAATTGATCTTGTATGTCTCAGCATATACTTTCTAACATCCAATGGATTTACTTGCAGATTTATAGGCACATTCCAGTTACAACAAATGAGGAAAATCATACAACCTATGTTACATAATTTTTTGAATCTGTCCATTTCCTTATAAATGGTGTAGCATCATTCTTCCTGATGGAAGCAAATCATTCCATTGTGTACATGTACCACATTGTCTTGATCCATTCATTCACTGAGGGGTATCTGGGTTGACTCCAGATCTTGGCTGTGGATAAACAATGCTTCAGTGAACATGGTTATCCTGGCAGCTTTATTGTGGCATTGTTAGTGTTATGTTGCATAAATGCCTAGATGTGGAATAGCTGGGTCGTAGGCTAGCTCTATAGTTAGGGTTTTGAGAAACTGCCATACAAGTTTACATTCCCACCAACAGTATAAGAGTTTCTTTTGATAACATCTCTGCCATCATTTGTTATTTTTAGTTTTCTTGATAATTGCTATTCTAAATGGGATGAAGTATATTCTTGGTGTTGTCTTGATTTGCATTTCTTTTATGGCCAGATTTCTTGAACATTTTTTTCCATGGCTCTATTGGACATTCCTTACTTCTTCTTCTGGAAGTCTTTAAATCTTTCATCCACTTGTTAATAGGATAGTGGGTTCTTTGAAGATTTATTTTGGGGAGATACATTTTTGGAGCTCTAAGTATATTTTAGATATGAGGCCCTTCTCTGATGCATAGCTGGTAAAAAATCATCTTTCCCATTCTGTTATCTTTCTATTTGTCTTGTCTTTACCATACAAAAACTTGTTTGATGCCGTACCATTTATCCAGTCTTTCTTTCATTTGTTGTTATTTGGGATCTTTGGATGTTCCAACCTTAGTGTTTCCTTTACCCTTTCCTGTGATATCTAGCCCTACACTGAGGTCTTTAATCCATTTGAAATTTATCCCATGGAGCATAGTATATAAGATCTCTCTTTAGTTTCTACATGCACATAGCAATTTTGCCAGCACCATTTTTGACAAGGCTGTCATTCCTCCAATCTGTGTTTTTGGCTCCATCATTAAATAATAGGTAGCTTTATGTATGTGAATTCATTTCTTGGTCATCTATTCTGTTCCATCTTTCCTCGCATCTATTCTTTGCAATTATGAAGTTTTTTAATTTATATAGCTTCTTAGTAAAGTTTGAAGTTTGGAACTGAATATACCTCCAACACTCTTCTTTCTGCTAAGCATTATCTTATGCTTTGGGGGATCTTTTATTATTACATAGAAATTTTGTATTGTCTCCTCTGTTTCTTTTTAAAAAAAACTTGTTGGGATTTTGATGGACTTTGCATTGAATTTGCAAATTTCTCTGAGCACTATAAAGATTTTTACAATATATATTCTTCCCATTCAAGAGCAAAGATTTTTTTTCCATTTCCTTAAATCTGCTTCAATTTCTTTTTTTTTCCAGATTTTTAGTTTTCACAATAAAGGTACTCCACATCTTTGGTTAATTCCTATGGGCTTTATTTATTTATTTATTTATTTAGGTGCTTGATTTTCTCATTGGTGACATATAGAAATGCTAACAGTTTTTGTTGGTTGATTTTATACACTGCCATTTTCCAAAATTTTGAGTTAGTTCTGGTAACTTCAGATAGAAATCTATAGCGTTCTTTAAACACAGGATCATGTCATCTGCACAAAGAAAGAGTCTTATTTCTTATTTCCCTATTTGAATTGGTTTTGTATTTTTATCTTGCCATGTTGCTCTTGTTAGGAATTGCAGGACCATGTAGAAGAGGAGTGGAGAGAGTGGACATCCTTGTCTCATTCCTTATTTTAGAGGAAATGGTTTTTAACTTTTCTCCATTAAGTAGAAAGCATCCTGTGTATTTGTTATATACAGTCTTTTTTATATTGAGAAATGTTCCATGGATTCCTAGCTTTTCCAGAGCTCTTACCATAAGAGAGTGTTGACTCTTGTCATTCATTTTCTGCAAATATTGAGAAGATACTGTGGTTCTTGTATTTGCTTTTGATGTTGAATTTTATTTATTGACTGTGTGTATTGAACCAACATTGCATCCTTGCAGTGAATCCTGCTTGATCATAGTGTTTGAGTTTTTGATTATTTGTTGAATTTCAGTAGGCTATTATTTTACTGAGAAGTTTTGCTTCAGTGTTCAAAGATAAGGGCTTATAGTTATCTTTCTTTTCTTTTAGGATGACAGTTCTCTGGTGTTGAAAATGTGTTTGTTTCCTTTTCATTTCATTTAAGAATTTGAGAATTATTGGCATGAGTTCTCCTTTAAAAGTCTCTATTAGGTCCTGAACTTTTCTCGGATGGGAGGTCTTTTGCTATTTGTATCATTCTCTTTATGTCTTTTAAAAAATTATAGTGTACAGAAGGGATACAGTCACATGAGTCAGGTAATAAGTATATTTCCATTTAAACAGGTGTGACCCCCCATCCCTCATTTTGTTCAAGTTTTTCCCTCCCAACTCCCCTTCCTCCAAAGTTGGACAGTTCCTTTCCAGCATAGTGACTGACTAATGGATTTCACTGCTGAATTGGTTCACCCATTTTCCTGACATTTCTGTGCTTTTCCTTTCCTCCCCAAACCAGACAAAGTGTACACATTTCAAAAACATTAACAGAGGAACGAAGAAAGGAAAAAGAACTGAAAACAGTATAATAAAACAATTTTTTCTGTCGTTTTTTGGAGTTGATTTCAATAGCATCATTTTATATGACTTAATGCACATGGCTTTTGAGTCACTGCAAGCCTCTCCTGAAATTATCCATAGAGATCTCTATGCCAGAAATCCTACTTGTGGGGATCTATCCGAATGACCACAAACCAGGGTACACTAAAGCCATCAGCATGACTATGTTCATTGCAGCGTTGTGTACCAAAGTTAAGATAAGGAGTCAACCAGATGCCCCTGCATGGATGAACAGATTGAGAAAATGTGGCATATATACACAATGCAATTCTATGCTTCTGTCAGAAAAAAAATCACTCATCTCTTTTGCCGTCCCTTGGTTATCTCATATTGTTACAATATATCACTTTGTTATCTGATATATCTGATGTATTTGTATTTGGTTATTTGAAATTGGATAGGGAAGTGGGGAAAACAAGATGCGGGGTAGGCGTGGGGGGGAGGGAAATGGGGACAAAGACATTTGAAAGGGTATCAATGTATGTGAATTAATGAACCTTCTATCGGGCAAATATCATGTAACCCTTCCATTAATTACAATAAAAATATCTGAAAAAAAATGGAAAGACTTGAAAAATTATATTAAGTAAACTAGGCCCAAAGGAACAGTCTCAAATGCTTCCCTCATTTATAATAACTAGAATGTACCCATAAATCCATTGGATAGTAAAACCCAATGGATATTAAAAGACAAATAATTACACCAGGATACGATTAATAAGCAGCAGGTTTATGTTCATTTCAAACTCATTACATGTTATGAGTCTATTTAGTTGGTTTAAATCTTGGTTCAATTTGGATAAATCAATGTTCTCTGAGAAGACTTCCATTTCTCCCAGACTCCATATGTTGTCATAAAGGTTTGCAAAGTAGTCCCTTATTACATACTCAATCATGTCCCATTTTCAACACTAGCTTTATTTGATTGTGTTCTCTTGTTTTAGTTATATTCACTAAAGTTCTATCAATTTGTTAATTTTTTCCTAAAACCAACTCTGTTTTGTTAGTTCTTTCTAGGTTTGTTTTGTCTCTAACTCATTTATTTCTGAATTAATTTTGATTATCTGTTTCCATCTAGTGGTTTGGGGTTTGGCTTGTGCCTGTTTTTCAAGGAGTTTGAGGTGTTTCATTAAAGTGCTGATCTGAGATTTCTTGAATTTATTGATGTAGGCACTCATAGCTATAAATTTTCCTGACTACTGCCTTTGCTATGTCTGAGAAAAGCTGGTATTTGGTATGCTCATTTATAATAATTTTCATAAACATTTGAATTTCCCTACTAATCTCTTCAGTGACTGCTGACAACCCAGCAATATGTTGTTCACTCTCCATGAGAACTTCCTGTGATAGCTTTTGCAGTTGAATGCTAATTTTATTCCACTTTTTTGGTCTGAAAGAATGTAAGCAAAATTTTCAAATTTTTTGAATTTGCACAATATTTTGCTTTGGGACCTAAACTATGATCTATTTTAGAGCTATTCGTAGGTTACTGAGAAAAAATGTATATTCTCGTGCTGCTGGACAAAATATTTTGTAGATGTCTATTAAATCTAGATGGTCAATGCAATTAATTTGGTCTGAGCTTTCTTTGCTCAGCTGTTGACTGCATAATCTATTCAGAGGTGACAATGACAGTCTACTATCACAGTACCTACATAGTCTTGAGAGCTTTGAGTTTTATTTGAAATTATTTTTCTTCTTAAGCTGTCTTATTTTTTTTATCTATCATTTATTTATTTTTTCAGGCCCTGGGTTATGAACTCAAGGCCTGGTCACTCGCTGAGATTTTCTTTTTGCTAACGACTAACATTCTAACATTTGAGTCACAACTCCATTTCTTGTTTTTAAAAAATGAGATGGAGATAAGAGTCACCCTCAGACCTCAGCCTCCTGAGTAGCTGGCATTCAGACATGAGTCATGGGCACCTACTACTTTTTAAACTTTTATAGAGTATATATTCAGTATGTTGATATTCTGAAATCAATGGGTTTGAGAAAATACAGAAAAAGGTTAGAGCTACTAGTGTTAGAGCTCTGCAAATAGCACAAGCTAAGTTAAGTTCAAAGGCAGCATAGTTTACAAAAAGGATTTTCGGGAACTCTTGGGAATGGTATTTTTTAGGCCTCTTGGAAACAGATGACTGCCACTCACCTCAGCCACATTTCTTTTTCATTAGTTAACTAATCTTTGAATCCTCTCTGTTATAAACAAACAACATGCTCTAACACTCATCCCTATTTAGCCATTTACATTCATCCCTATTTACAAGTCCATTCTGTAGGATTGGATCAGAAATTGATAAAAAAGTGACTCATTACTTGCAAGATTTCTGATTTTAGTGTACAAAAACCAGATATAAAACAAGCCATGATAAACTGTATGTTAGTAAAGACTATGAGAATACAGTGTGAGTGGAACTATTCCATAAAGATAAGCATTTAAAAGAAGATGAGACAAGGTTGATTACACAGGTAAGTTAGATGTGGAACCTGGAATGGATATTGATATTTAAGAGTATAAATATAAGAAGTGTGTTTTCCATCTACATCATTTATTCTGTCATTTTTCTAGTGACACTTAGATAAGTTTAAAGGCCCACAAAGCTAATTTCTCTTAGTTGAGATGATGTTTAAATGTCTAATTTGTTATTTGTACTCATAGATAAACTGAATTTCTACATAGTAGGGGCTATATTATTATTCAAAAATTCATCCCTTTAATCAATTATGAATTTATTAATTCATTCAGTAAGCATTTATGTACTATGCTTATCTTAGACAAAGAAGATTAAATAGTGCAATAGAGTCAAAATATTATAAAATCAGCAAATGTATTCATCAGACTCCTAGGAAAATAAACCTTTCCAGTATTGTGGTATTTGGTAATACAACATTTTATGATTAATTTTGAAGCTTGAGACTACCCAGGATTAGGAATCAACATCTGAATCAGGGCACAAGTGCACCATAAGATTTCTAATCACTAAGAATCAGTGAGTTATTCATAATACATACAGAGCAGATTTTGTTTGCCAGTCCTGGGCTTGAGCTCATGGCCTGAGCACAGTGCTTGTACTTTCTCAAGGCTAGAGCTCTACCACCTGAGCCTCAGAATCGCTTCCAGCTTTTTTCTATGTACATGGATCTTCGTGCATGTTAGGCAAGTACTCTACCACTAGACCAAACTCCCGGCCCCAGAGCAGATTTTTAAATAGTAGAAATGAAGGATTAAAGCAATTACAAGGATGAAAATGAAATAAGAGTAAATCAATAGTGAAAGTCCTCCAGATAGACAACTGCCTTCCAAATACTTCCCTTAGCTAGGATTGCAGTTCTTGCTGTTGTTTTGTTTCATAGACTTGTATTATCCATTTATAAGATAAAAGTCTGGTATATATCAGTCTTTTATGCCCTATTTCAGCTGACTTTCTCTATTCATTTGTAGGATATTTAAAATAATGTTCAGAAAATATATGTGTTTGTGTGTTTCTATACCTACAATCTAGCAGGTACTGGGATATATTTTAGGGAGGTGAGACATTGGTCCTTTCTGTCAATTCAGTGTGTGCGTGTGCGTGTGTGTGTGTGTGTGTGTGTGTGTGTGTGTGTGTGTGTGTGTGTGTGCTATGGGAAGAGACAGACAGAGACAGAGAGAAATAATTGGTAGAAAAGATGCCAGAGAACAAACAGAAGCTTTAGACATCCCATACCTTGGAATATTTGTAAGATGTCATAATTGCTGAAGCTGTTGCTACATCAAACATTTTACTAGTTTTAAGATAAAATTTATTACTCTGTTCTCATGATCAGTAAGATTTGTGTTAATCGTTTTTGTAAATAGGCCTATGAATATCAGCAGCTTAAGATGTCATTGTAAATCCTAAAGCCATATTATTTTGTGTGTGAGTCAATGTTATAGTGTACATAAGAAACAGAACCCAACTTAATATACCTCAACTAAAAATTGAAGAAGGAAGAATATTGTTCACATAGCTGAAAAATAATGGGGCAGATCTGCTTTAGGGGTGACTGTATTCATTGTGTAACTGAGAACTCCCTAACCTCCTCTGGACAATAGTTTTTTCTTACTGACTTCATTCTTCAACTGATGGAAACAAGTTTTCCAGATCCTCCTGTCTTGAACAATTGTAACAGCTAGTTATATGATGAGAGAGCTCTTCCCATTGTCCTTAAAATATCCATAGATAAAGGATTCTGATTGTCTAACTTGAATCCTGTGCTTATCCACGCAGAAGAACTGCAAGTCCTTTCCTTACAGTTGACTCCGAAAAAGAAAATAGAGAATGATTCTTAGGAAGAAATAGTATAATACCAGAATACCAGAATATACTCTGTGTTGGTCAAAAATGAGCAAACAGTACTAGACTTAGGAGGAATGGTTGGGAAGCTTAAAAGAATGCCACAGAAATATTATTAGACAATAATATGTATGATAGGGTCTAAGTAAATTGGAATATTTTAGTCTGAAAACAGAAATTAAAAAGATGTGGTATTAGTCTATAAGTATACTTTTCCTCAATCTTTTTGTGTACTTTTTCTCGATCAAGAATACTTTGAGAAAGTGAGTTTTAGTTATGGAAAGCAATTTCTGAATGATTAAAATACCATATGGGGCTGAGAGTGTGCCCGCTAGTGGTAAAGTGGTCTGCCTATCATGCATAAAGCCCTGGGTTTGATTCCTCAGTACTGCCTACACAGAAGCTGGAAGTAGTGCTGTGGCTCAAGTGGTAGAGCAGTAGTCATGAAGAAGATCTAGGACAGTGCCCAGGCCCTGAGGTCAAGCCCCAGGACTGGTAAATGAATATAATATTTCCATCTATATACATCTTTAAGTCAAAATATGCTTGCACAGTATTTATGATTCATATTAAGCGTATTATTGCCATTAAAATAGAATTATTTTAAATTTAATACAGCTGACATTAACCATTTACTATATTTCATATTGTGCTAACTGGTTAATCTTCATGATATCTGGAACTTTTAAAATCATTCACATTTCATAGGGAAAGAACTAAATTTAAAGCTTGTGCAGAATGTATAGGAAAAAGTGGCACTCATCTTCAAACCAGGGGCACCTGAGGCAAGGATATGTCTAACCACATTTCCCTTTATGATGCTCTTTTGTTCTCCTACTTGTCTGTTAAATCTGTTTAGGAGTAGGCATGGCTTTTGGACGTGCAGTAACATGTTTAGATAAGTATCATAATTAGAAAACTTAGTGTGAAGCAAGGTAAGAAGTGAAGATAATACTAAGGAATACAACGTGGTAAATTTTCTCCTTGTCCTTCAAAATCCTTGGTCAAAGAGCATAGCTTCCAGCATTATCTCTTATTAAAGTTCACATTTATGTGCTTCATACTAACTTTAGATGAGGATAGAAGGATTTGGGTTTTGGAAAGCCACTCAGTCACAAGTAATGTAAGAGAGAGCCCTACTATTGACATAAAAAGGAGCTCAAAGATAATAACATTTAACTTTGAATGTTATCTTTTGTAGTTTGTTAACTATCTCAGCATTGTGACTCAAGGACTGCCAAACAAGTTTTCATGACTTTTTTTTAGGAATTGACATGGACTCATAATGGGAAGGTCTTACTTAAGGAGTATTGATTTCATTTTACTAAATCTTACATCTTTAACAGTAATGTTCATCTCAAGATTAATAGGACAAATTCTTAACATTTTTGGTAGAATCCCTCAAATCAGGTAAATACAATCCTAAGTTTTTTCAGTGAAAAGATTTTTAAAAAATATTTTACATGGCGCCTGGGGGCTCACACCTGTAATCCTAGCTACTCAGGAGACTCAGATCCAAGGATTGTGATTCAAAGCCAGGCCAGGAACTAAAGATTGTGAGAGTCGTGTCTCCAATTAACCACTAGAAAACTGGAAGGGGGGGCTGTGGCTCAAGGGGTAGGACAGTAGTTTTGAGATGAAGAGTTCAGGGACAGTGCCCAGGCCCAGAGTCCAAGCCCCACGACAAAAAAAAAAAATCCAGACACACACAAATGTTGTCAAACATGGATTTTCTATGTCAGAAACAAGTTTTAGTAATGTCAGGAATTAAAAAAAAACACTAAATTGGGCCCGGGAGTTTGGCCTAGTGGTAGAGTGCTTGCCTAGCATGCACGAAGACCCAGGTTCGATTCCTCAGTACTGCATATATAACCACATATATAACAAAAAGCCAGAAGTGGTGCTGTGGCTCAAGTGGTAGAGCCCTATCCTTGAGAAAATCCAGGGACAGTGCTCAGGCCCTGAGCATGGGTAAAACAAAACAAAACAAAACAAAACCACTAAGTCAAAAGTCTTATTTTTCAATTACATTATTTTTTTTATAAAGATTCCTTGACTCATCATTCTTTTTTCCCCACTCCTAGGGCTTGAACTCAAGGCCTAGGCACTATCCTTGGAAATTCTCAAGGCTAACACTCTACCACTTGAGTCACACTTCTGGCTTTTTCTGTGTATGTGATTCTGATGAATTGAACTCATTCATACTAGGCAAGCACTCTACAACTCAGTCATGCTCCTGGCCCCCTGACTCTTCATTTTTGTAAAAACTTACTGAACTTCTGTCATAAGTATGCATTCTTCATTTTCATTTCATATCTAAATGATAATGTAAATCCCCTGCCATCTTCAGTAGAACTGTAGAGACTCCCTTGAGCTGTCAGAAATAGTGATAATCTCTAAATTCCAAATTGTACTTGAAATGCAATGCAGGAAAAATGGAATGGCTTCTGAACCCTAGCAGTTTCTATGATATTTTTGCATTAATTATCTTGTAGTTATTTATGAAATGACACCAAACTTGACTCAGCAAAAACAGAAATCTTCATCTGATATTTTCCCCACACTGTAGGTATGTAAACTAGGTCTATACATGCTTCAAGTAGGTGTAAAAATGCATTCTTCTGTTGAAGTAGGGATTCAATATTTGTGAGTACTTACTTAATGCAGTGTTAGGCAGCATGTTAATACACTTAAACCATGGTCTTTGTCTGCAAAGACCATTGATTAAATACAAATCTTCAAAAGCCTGGACTATGTTTCTTGTTTTTCTGGTAAGATAAATTCTGTAATCTATACAATGATGAGAAAAATATCATATTTAGCAACTAACATTTCAGAGGTAATTTATTATTATAATAATATTTTATGCTACACACATATTAAATATAAGAAATAGTAGTTTGTAAAGAGAAATGTGCATTTCTTTTAGAAAGCCATAAAATAATTTTCTATTTTATGCATTTAAATACTTATAAATTGCTTACTGACATTCTAAACTAAATTTTCATTTCAAATTAAAATACCTTAGCTCAAAAAATGTAAAGCTTTTCACATTGTTGATGTTGAAAGTATTTTTTATGAAATCCTGGGAGCTTCAAGGGGAAAGTTTAAGAACAATTTCTTTATAGAAAGAACATCTTTTTGATTTTATATGTCATCACATGTTCTAAAAAGGAAAGAAAAAATATCACCTCCTTTAAAACTTGTGTCAGCCAAGGAAATTGGGTTAAAAATAGGTAGTTGAAGTAAAGAAATAAAATATGAGTGGTCAGAAGAGACAGGTAAAAATAATTTAGCTTGGAGTACATAGCAATAACTGGGTTGCTACGGTAACTGAGACACAGAAAATTGTGGATATCTGTTGCCAAGATGGTTCAGTTCTCTCTCAACTACCCCTCTAGTTACCATGATCTGTGAAATAAAAGTCAAACTTAAGGACACAAAGGAAGCACAAAAAGAGTTCTTTTGCTCTTTTGTCCTCCTGGCCTAAGCACTGTGAGTCAGTTGTCTAATTAGAACATAAGCACTTGCAGTAAGTTTTTCATGCTGCAGTGGATGAAATCCACCAGAGAGCATATGATATTTTTCATACACTCATACAACCAAAGACTGGTTGACTTAGAAAGGGAATCCAGACATAGAATTACATTTTAAAAGAAATCTGATATAAAATATTAAAAGTCTCACTGGGTATCCTGTAGTAATGCACTCCCTCCTCTAGCTGTACTTCACATTTTGAAGACCTCATTTATAAAGAGGTAATACGATAATATACCCTCTTACACTCAATTGTTGCTAAAGAGATCATTAAAATATCAACAGTTAGGGCTGGGAACGTGGATTAGACGTAAAGTGCTTGCCTAGCATATATGAGGCCCTGGGTTCAATTACTCAGTACCACATAAACACAAAAAGCTACGAGTAGTGCTGTGGCTCATGTGATAGAGTGCTACCCTTGAGCAAAAGAATCTCAGGGACAGTGCCCAGACCCTGAGTAAATTTAGGCTTCTATTCTGTGTGCCAAACATAGATTTTAGTTAAGAGGAGCTGAAGACAACCCATGTATATTGCCTTTTCTGTCTTAAATATTCTGGCTAAAAGCACATCTGTGTTTTGAAGCAGATTCAATTGGAATCACTTAAGGTAAAAGGGAAAATGTTGGGGAATGGGTTATAGTTTCTAAATCTCTATTGTATTTCAGTGGGTAGCGCTAAGCTTGGGCCTGTTCTAGTGATAGAGGTTAGGGACATAAAAATGGACACTTTACTGGCTAGACAGAAGATGACAACTCTCTTGCTATTTTCCAACTCTTTCTTTTCCAGTGTAGCAGGGAAAATTACAGAACATCCTGCACAGGTCTAATTCTTGGTGATGGTTGAATGTTTTTATTTTTAAAGTGAAGTGTCAAGCTGTCGATTTCCCATGCCATGTCAAAACCAAGGTATTAATTCACAGGTCAGGGAATTAAACCTCACTGGTACTGAGTGAGCTGAGGAACACTCTAGTTTCCTTCCTAGTTGACTGGCAGCCAAATCAGTCATTCTCAGAGCAGTAACTGTCATTTGTAAAATATTCCCATAGCTAAATATATTATTCATCAGTTTGTACTGGAAAATAGTGATTTCAGACCTTGAAATTTTCCTACCTGCAAGCATTCAAATTACTTACAAAACTATTCATTACATGTATTATTACTTGTGTGCTCTCTCTCCCTCTCTCCCTTCTTCCTCTTTCTATTTCTTATACTACATGCACACACCAACATCACCACCACTATATCCTACACAAACTGACTTCATATTTCTTGAAGTAACATTTTTTCTTTCTGATTTCCTTTCCTAAATATGAATGATGAACATTGTGAATTCTTTCATTCTAGTAATAAATGGCACATGCATAAAAATCCAGTAGCAAGTTAGCTGAAAAAACATGCATCTCCCAAAGAACATATTTCACTATTTTCTATCTTACATACAAATACTGGAAGCCATTGAGATGAAGTCTAAATACGTTATTTTATAAAGGAATGATTAATTTTTAATATTTAGTCATCTATAATCAGTAGGAACAAAAGTCTGATAGCCCATTATAATATTTTAAATGCATTTCTACCAGAGATTATTTTTGCCAGTCCTGGGCTTGAGCTCAGGGCTTGAGCACTGTCCTTGGACTTTCTCAAGGCTAGAGCTCTACCACTTCAGCTGCAGCACCTCTTCTAGCTTTTTTTCTATGTATGTGGTACCAAGGAATTGAACCCGGGTCTTCGTGCATGCTAGGCAAGCACTTTAACCACTAGGCCAAACTCCCGGCCCCTCTACTAGAGATTTTGAAAGTTACTCTAGAATCATTAAGGAAGAGAGCAATTGTGATGGATACCAGTGGGTTACTTCTATAATCTAACTACTCAGTAGATTGAGATCTGAAGGAATTCAGAGCAAGCCACCCTGAGGCAGAAAAGTCTTGGAGATCCCACCTCCAAAATAGCAAGTAAAAATCCAAAGTGGAGGTATGGCTCAAGTGGTAGCATACCAGCAAACCAATTGAGCAAGCTGAAGGCCCTGAGTTAAACCTAGGTGCTGACAAAAAAAAATAAATAAATAAACAAACAAACATATTTGATGAAATTTTCCTTTCTTTAAAGGAAAGTTTTTATTATTATGAACCATCATATCTTTTTCACTTAAGTGCAAGGAGAAGAAGAGAGACAGGGAGAAAGATATAGGCTCTTGAATGTCTATTTTTTCCATGAAATAGTTTTCTCTGGCATATGTTACTGTCTAGGGGAAAATTACAGCACATGGTTTGGATAAACTATAGTTTTCCTTACTATTTGTTTCTTTGCCATGTTGTTCTGTAGCAATTTTAGAGAAAATTCTTTAAAAATGAAAGTTTTGTGGGATTTTTTAAACTTTATTTTTTTTAAATTTTATTACCATGGTGATATGTAGAGGGGTTACAATTATATTCACAGGATATGAAACTATTTTAATATATCTATCTAAGCACTTTTAAAACTTGGGCTCCTGAGAGTAGGTATGATAACAAGAAGTACAGGGAGCCAAATGTTAGAGAATTGGGAACTTCACACTAATCCTGTGATAGAGGATATGTGACTGTCTTAAATGAAATTTCATGCATTGGCTTTCTGATAAGGGTTTGCGTGACTGCTATATATGTATGTGTCAAGTAAACTTATGTATTTAGGTATAGTACTCTGAAAAATATTTGCTCTAATTATGTTATTTATTCAGTGCTTTCCCTTATCACAAATTCTACAACTTTAGCATTGATTGTACTCAAAAAGTATTGCTTATCACAGTGACTTTTCAATTAAGTAAATATTGATATGTCTACAATCATTAACTGTACAACCAAGAATTAAACTTCATTTCTGAGCTGGGAGTCCAGTGCTCTTTTTATTTGACATTTCACTCTATACTGGGCTTCATAATTTCCTTTTACCCAAGCTTGCTGAGTCCCAGAAATATACCAAGCTCCTAATTCAACTCTTTCTGCACCAAAATTTCTTCTCTGTAAGATAAATGCCTTAAGTATAGAGTTGCTAAATGAATGTGTTTCATAACCAATGAAACCAAGTACTATAAGAGAATTTTACTAGATGAACACTACTACTCAACTAAAAGGTAGTTCAGAAAATGAAGTGCTAGGAAAGCAAGGATTTTTTTTTAAAGACAGTCAACATTTCATAGGTATTACTCATTTGTTCTGAGAATATTCTCAAAAAATGTGATGGTTCCTTTGTGCCAGCAGATTCAAAAGTATAAGTTATAATAATTATCAAAAAGAAGCACAATATTCAAGTTTGTAAAAATGACAAAACTGAAAATAGTGAATATCTGTTTATAGGAAGTTGGTTATATAATTTATAAAATCCCTTAATATTATAAAAAAATATGGCATGCCACAGTGAAGAATCATTCCTTTGTTCTATTTGAAAGGGTCCTAAAGCATCATTCAAATTTTATACTCTCTGGTGGGAAGAGTAGCCTGAAATATGATCTAACTAGGATGCCTCTTTGTCAGCAGTATCTTTCTTTTTTTTCCTGTGGGTCATGGGGCTTGAATTCTGGGCGTAGGTGCTGTCTCAGAGTTCTTCAGCTCAAAGCAACTGCCCTACCCCTTAAGCTGCAGCAACACTTCCAGATTTCTAATTATTAAATGGAGATAAGAGTCTCATGGATTTTAGTGCACAGGCTGGCTTTGAGCCGTCCTCCTGAGTAGCTAGAATTATAGGCAAGAGCCAATACTCCCTTCCACCAACAGTATCTTAGAGATTACAAAGTACAAATGTTTAAGTAACTAATTTAAATAATTTAGAAAACAATTCTTATGCATTAAAATTAATATACACATCTGTTTCCCACTAACATAAAATATTAAATTAACTATGTGAACATTTATGAAATAAAAAATTGAAATCTGAGAATATAGTAAGATGAGAAATATCATTTGCTATTTATGCTGCATTCAACTTTGATTTTCTTTCTTCTAAAAAGTTAGATATTTGTTAATAGGAACTCTTCCCAAATCTCAGCTGCTAAGAATAAATCCAAAATACAATTACCAGTACATAACAGTAATTTTGATGTAACAGGATTTTTCATTTGCAGCAGGTGAAATACAGGGGCCGGGAGTTTGGCCTAGTGGTAGAGTGCTTGCTAGCATGCACGAGGGCTTGAGTTCAATTCCTCCGTACCACATATATAGCAAAAAGCTGGAATTGGTGCTGAGGCTCAAGTGGTAGAGCTCTATCTTTGAGAAAGTCGAAGGACAGTGTTCAGGCCCTGAGCTCACGCTCAGGACTGGGAAAAATAAAATGAAATACAATTATAGGCACTTGGCAACTGACATTCAATGTATGTTCAAGAAACATTAATAAGAAACATTACATTTTATAGTGAAACATTTTTATGATGTACTTCAGTGGAAGATAGAAAAATCCTGGTTGGCCTGTAAAGGTCAGGTAAACCTACTTCTTTTTTTTTTAAATTTTTTTTATTGTAATTAGTAAAAGGGTTACATGATATTTGCCAGATAGAAGGTTCATTAATTCGCATACATTGATACCCTTTCACATGTCTTGGTACCCATTTCCCTCCCCCCCCACACCCTCTTCCCGTCTTAGTTTTCCCCCCTTCACTATCAAATTTCAAATATCCAAATACAAATAAATTCAATATATCAGATAACAAAGTGAGATACTATACCAATATGAGATAACCAAGGGATAGCAAAGGAGATGAGAGACAACATAGTACATTAAGGACAACTACTTCTGCCAACATTTTTAATTTCCCAAAGTTCTGAAAGTGTATCATTCTCTTGTCTTCTCCTTAGCTTAATGCTTTACCCAAGTGATCTGCAGTATATCTTGACTCTGGTTCAACCAGTAAACTCTGTTGCTGTTTAAAAGTATTGGCATTGTTTGGAACACTTATTTCCAGTGCTAAGAGACATCAATTTAGTTTATTTTCATAGATTAATTCCTCTGTTGAACTATTACCCATGAACCCACTTTAACAAGAGACGGAAAGCCTAGACAGACCCTAAAATTCACCTTAGAGAGCTAGGTTGGCTCCCTGTTATCTTTCCACCATCTACCCTGAATTATACTAAGCAAAGTAAGCCAAACTCAAAGAAACATAGGTTGCATGATTTCCTCATTTTTAGTAATTAGAATGTGCCTATAAATCTATAAGCAATAGATAATAAAAGACAAATAATTACACCAAATATCATTAATAAAACAGCAGTTTAAACAGTCACATAGTGAAAAAAGGAGGATAGTTTAGGAGAAGATCACAAGGGCTCAATAGCTATGATGATATAAAATGATGCCTATTGAAATGAACTCCAAGAAATGAAAGTGAGTGTTTTTGTTTTACTGTTAGTTCTTAAACCTTTTCTCTTTTTTCCCTCCTTTTATTTAGTTTATTCTCTGTTTTCTGCACCCTTTGTCTTGTATATAAGCTTATCTCATTAGAGAAAGGGAAGGGGAAGCAGAGAAATGGTGGAACAAATGATCTAAATGAACCAATTCAACAGTGAAACCCACTATGTTGGAAATGGTCTATACAACTTGGAAGGGAATAAAGTTGGGAAGGAAAAACTGGGAGAGAAGGAGGGGTATGACACTGTTATAAAGAAAATGTGCTCATTAGATCACTCATGTAACTATAACCCCTTTATATATTACCTTCATTAGATAGTGAGTACATCACTTCCTGAACATTGTTGCCCCTTCTCATGGTTTACACTACTTCCTTCCCTCCACCCCCTCCCAAGTGGCAGAGTTCATTTCCAACATTTTGTATTGTGACTATCACTGTTACTCTGGTTTGTCCTTTGACTTTTGTCTCCTCATCTTGTTTTTCCTGTTCCCTTCCCTGATTCAAATTAATAAAGGTATATACAAGGTACCAGGTATCAAAGTCAGATACTGCAAGAACAAAGGATATCCCATAGGGATAGAAAAAAGAATAACCAACTCCCTGTCCTGGAGTTTATCAGCCTCTTTCTATATGGCCACATGCACATAGCTTTTGAACTATTGAGCTTGGAGATACTCCTGATTAGCCCTTTCCAAAGGTATATCTGTTTATGTAGAAATATTTTTCCTTTAGTTCTAGACATCTGACTTTACTATTTACTTCAGTCATACAATCATTTAATTGCTAGTCTATAAAAATTTAAATTCAACAAACTATATCAGTACTTGATTTATACTTAAATTATGAAGGCTAATTACTCTGACTTTAGTACAGCTTTGGGTACTGAACATTTTCTTTCATTGATGAATAAATATGCTTGTGTGCAATCCATAAGTACATCAGTTTTCCATCACACCAATGATTCAAGCTCAGCCTCATATTTTTACAACATAAAATCTTTGGCCTCTATATTAGTATGCTCCCCATCTAGTAAATAAGGGGCATGGTTTTCTTTAAGAGATAATACTGAGTTTGTCTGGTTCAAAAAGTTACTTATTATGTGACTTATGTAACTGCAAGCTCTCAGTACATTACCTCTATAATAACAGCAAAATGTAGTAAAAAAGAGATCATCTTGATTCATATGTTGAGAAATGGCTTATTTGTTGGTAAATAAGGTCTATATTCAATATACTATATGACTTTTTATAAAAATTTCAAGCAGTTTTGAAAAATCCTCATTCCCATCAGTAAGCTCCAATCTGTCATTCAAAAAAAAGAAATTTACAGTAATTGAGTCATTCTCCACTAACCTTTCCTTTATGATGTCTACGAACAGATCTGAAGATTTTAAAGTAAGAATTCCTCACATGTTTTGTTAGTATCAGCTCTGCTTTATTCTCAAAAGTGCCAGGAAAGCCTCAGGAGTCATAATGATTAATGACTTGTTTTAGAGTTTAAACTGCTGTCTAAAATACGATCCCTTCTAGAACATAGAAGAAATTCTGGAGTAGATCAGGAGCATAAATTGCCTTATACTGCAGGTGAGTAGGACATTTGCAATTAAATTAGTGTCAGAAACATCAATGGATCATGATTCAGTGCCATGATATTTGACTAGAAAGTGGAGAAAAGCCATGTTCAATAAGAACTTAAAATCTTCATTCAGATTTTTATAATTTCAAATTTGCATTAATTTAGAAAATGCAAATCATTTTGAAATCTGTTTCATGCATTCTCTGAAGTTGGTTGATGTGATGGGAGGGGGGAAGAATTTATGAAATGAGTGTACCTCAAAAATTATCCCATACTATCAGAGTTAGTAAGATATCTTCAAGGATTACTTTGCAGAGTCACAGGCAGTGTATTGATGACAAATCTTTATCATTGACTTAAAAATGTTTAGCACACAAGTATGTTAAATCAATAACATGCTCTTCACTGAGGTAATTAATACATGGTTCTCTGTAATAATCATTAGTTCACAGATACTTATTAGACAGTCTTTTGGCTCAGATCTATCCTTAGTGGTCTATAGTCCTATAAAAAAAAACAGTAGATGACTAGCGAAAATGTGATACACACCCACACACACACACACAAACACACACACACACACACACACACACACACCTACAATGGTATTTTGTGTTTCCATAAGAAAGAATATAATCACTTCATTCATAAGAAAATGGAAAGAATTGGGGGAAAATTCATATTAGGAGAAGTAAACCAGACCCAAAGAATCATAGCCTTCATGGTTTCCCTCATTTGTAGTAAGTAGTATATGTCTAGGATAGTCCTACCAAGATCACAATAGTTCAAGAGCTATGCATACATGAGCATATAAGATGAAGCTAGGTGAAATGAACTCCAAGATATGGAAACAAGAGGTTTTTCTTTATTATTGTTGTTTTTAATGTACTATATGAAATTATTCTTTTGGTTTTTTTCCCCTTTGGTTTGTTCCCTGTTGTGAGTCTATATGATTTAGGTGCACAGTGTCATGTACATACATTTATCTGAATTTGGGAAGGTAAGGGGAATAACAACATGGTGAGACAAAGGACAAAGGATGAACCTATGTGACACTGATATTCGCAAGACAATATGTTGGAAATTAACTTACAATTTTCAGGGGGAGAAGAGTCAGGGTGGGGAAAAATAGGAGAAAACAATATAAGAGGAACAATGATTGACAAAAATGTACCCATTATCTTGCATATGTAACTGTAACTCCTCTGCACATCACCTTGACAATAAAATAAAAGTAAGTTAAAGAAGGAAATTTTTAAAAGCTGATTAAAGGGAACTGTTAATGGGAAATGGACATAAATTCATACAGGAATCTAGATTAGGAATCAGTAGACCTAGGGGTTCTAGTGAATGAATGGTGGGAACCTCAAGGAAATTATTTTAAATGTAGCTAAAAAATCCTGTCTAGTAAAACTTAACTCTGTGTAGTCTCATCCATATGCCATAATCATTCCAAGCTTACTATATCCTAAAAGTCTTTCATTGAGTATGCTTTCATTAATGTAAATTAAATTCATCAGTGTTGTGCTGTATGCTTATAGCTTTCCTTGATCTTTTACTACACAAATGTAAAAATTTATTTTATATGATTATTTGTGTCATGCTTATCTACCTCCACAAGGAAAAAATATGTGAGACAAAACCCTGTGCCTTCATGGGTTTTTCATGGCATTCCTAGTTTAAGATGTATTTCAAGTGCTAAATAACTATTAAATGATTGGATGAATGAATGAAATGATGAGTGGATGAGTACTTAGGAAAAGCAGACACAAGTAAGAAATGACAAAAAATACTCTAAACCAAATAAATTATTAGCCATTTCCAAATCCATTGTTGAGTAGTAATAACAGCAAAAATAGCTTAAAATAATAGCAATCTAGTGAACAGATTAAAAATAAGAATGCATTAGAACAGCAAGATGATAAGACAAGGACAAACTATAAACCATTATAATAGTGATAATCACAAGACAATATGTTGGAAATGAACTTTACAACTCAGGAAGGCATGGAGGAGGGAAAGTGGAGGAAAAGCATGGAAGGGGTAACAATGCTCAAGAAATAATGTACTCACTGCTTTAGGAATATAACTGTAACTCCTGTGTATATCACCCTGACAATAAAATTTTTATATGCATTAAAATAAATTTTTGTACAATTTATATTTTTCTTCATATATATTATTCAAGGACCTCACTACTGAAAATGAAAAAGAAAGAAAAAAATTAATGAACAAGAGAAAGTTTATTTAAAATTCATCTGTTTCCATCCTGTCTCTAAAGCCACCAGAAAAAAAAATTAAAGTGTTAAATTTCTTTTTATATTGCAATGTATAGGGGCATTAAAGTTACAATTGGCAGATCCTCGGTGCATTACTTCTCACACATTAATTTCCCTTCTCATGTTTTAGTCCCCATTTCCTTCCCCCACCCCCTCCCAATCATCTTGTTTCAAATAAACAAATAAGTATATGCAATACACCAGGTAACAAAGTCAGCTACAGTAACAATACAAGATTAACCAAAGGGCAACAAAAGAGAAGAGAAATAACATATTATATTAAGAACAACAATCACGCAAGATAAAGCTCTTGTTTCCATATCCTGGACATCCTTTCATTAAGCCTCATCCTATATGACCTAATGAACCTAGGTTTTTAGATATTGGAATCCTCTGCTAGGAGAGTCCTAATTGTGTACTAATTATTACAAATGAGGGAAACCATAGAGCCTGTGTTCCTTTGGGTCTGGCTTATTTCCCTTAATATGACTTTTTCCAACTCTTTCCATTTCCTTACAAATGGAAAGATGCCATTCTTTTTGATGGCAGCATAGAATTCCATTGTGTATAAATTCCATATCTTCTTGATGCAATCATCTACTGAGGGGCATCTGGGTTGGTTCCATATCTTTGCTATTGTAAATAGTGCTGCAATGAACATTGTGCTAGTGGATTTAGTATGTCCTTGTTTCTGGATGATTGGATAAATACCAAGGAGTGGAATTGCTGGGTCATAGGGGAGTTCTATGTCTAGTCTTTAAAGGAACTGACATTCTGCTGTCCGTAGTGGTTGAACTAGTTTACACTCCCATCAACAGTAGTAGTGATCCCTCCTGGCCATATCCCTGCCAGCATATGTTGTTATTAGATTTCTTGATTGTAACCATTCTAACTGGAGTGAGCTGGAATATTAAAGTTGTTTTGATATTCATTTCTTTTATGGCCAGAGATGCTGAGGATTTCTTCATGAGTCTATAAGCCATTGTTATCTCTATTCTGCTTCCTGTGGCTGGTAGAACTGGTAAGAGGGCCAAGTGAGTAGTAAGGTGGCTTGTGGAGCCAACAGCAGCCTGTTCTGGGTCATACCTTTGCATCTCAAGCTTCTTCTGCCTTTCTTCACCATGACATGATGAGTTCTGAGCACTTGCAACCCCAGCAGTTCTTGATATCATGCTGGGAGGGTCCATGCCAGTAAGTGAAGAAATGCCATGGAAGATAAATCTTCCTAAATTCACAAAACTTTGTTTTCAAGATACTATTTTCAACTATTTCTTAATGTGAGACAAAATTCTGTACTTTTTTCACTCTTATTAGAAAGTTCATGAAATTTAATAGAAGTCACTGAGTGATAAAATATCTGTGACCAATTTAAACTCTAGGTGTTCAGTTTCCTGAAACAATTATCGTATGCTCCTGATCTTGACCAAAGAATAATCTTATTGGTATCACTTATAGCATACAGGCTACTTAAACATATTTGTAACCATCTTTTACATCCTGGAAGCTGTATTTTTACTTGAGATAAAGGTAGGCAAAAGTGGCTCCCACTTGTAATCCTAACTACTCAGGGGGATGAAATCTTAGGATTGGAGTTCAAAGCCAACCCAGGCACTAAAGTCCGTGAGACTCTTATATTCAGTTAACCACTAGAAAACCAGAAATGGTACTGTGGCTCAAGGGGTAGTGGATAGCCTTGAGCTGAAGAACTCAGGAACAAGGCTCAGGTCCGGTGCTCAAGTTCCATGATGGACAAAAAATAAAAATAAAAAATAGTAGCATCCTTATTTTCAAACATTCCCTAGAAATGTATTTTTTTCAACTCACAATAAAAAGAGATGTTTTGTTCTCCTATTACTCATAAAAACAATATTAGACCTAGTTATCTCAAGATTAGTTGGATTTAAGGTAGTTTAAAATTATTTAATTTACCTGATTATTGGATATATTTGTATTTGGTTATTTGAAATTGGATAGGGAACGGGGGAAAACAAGCTGAGGGGTTGGTGGGGGAGGGAAATGGGGACCAAGACATGTGAAAGGGTATCAATGTATGGGAATTAATGCACCATCTGTCTGACAAATATCATGTAACCCTTCTATTAATTACAATAAAATATATGAAAAAAGAATGCTAATGAACCTTGTCATTTAAAAATTAAAAAATAATGTAGAGTTGCAAAATGAAACTAATTTAAAATGAATTGGTAAGAAAAAATTTCATTAATTTAAGATTAATAACCATTAAATATATATTAAACTAAAAAATACAAAATGTGCTCTTAAAAAATTACCTTATTTCAGCATCTGCCCCACAATAAGGCAAAGGATAGTTTCAGGATAATGAGTTTTTTTAAAAAATTACTGAGTGGATTTAGGTGCTCTGAGGTATTTTCATTTGGTGCTAATACCATGAAAATATTAATATTTTGATACAGACACTAGTATAATGAAAATGTCTTAAAAGACTAATGCTAGAAGTTTGTTCTGCATATAGAGTTCCAGTGGAATTTGGAACAGCAAGTTTAAAGGACATTATTTCAGCAAGTTACATTGAAAAAGCTGAGTATTGGTAAATTGAGTTTCATTAATGTGGACCTGGCTACTTTAATGAGAGGTCAGGCTTTGAGAGGCTTCATCTGGGTTCTAAATGTTTGGGACAAGACTTGCCAATTTCTTGGATCCCTATCAAAGATCTTATTCAGATGAAGATTTTTGGATTAATGTATTATGGATGGAATTATCTCACCCATTGATTGCTGCCTTGGGAATTTCAGTGTTCATACAAACTAACAAACTTGCACCAGACAAGCACCAGCAATGCCCAGCTGTCTCTTTGTCCCCCTTGGGAAATTTTCTCAGTTAGAGCTTGGTAATTGTTTAGTGCAGCTGCTGCAGTTTCAAGGGTGCCAGCTCATCTAGCCAACTGTATGTACATGAAACTGAAAAAGTACACATATCTGGTGGGTGTGGGACTTTAAGAACTCCATTTTTAGTAGATCTTTTTGTCTATTGTATGGGGCAGTGCATGCATCATGAGAGGCAGTTATTTAAACAGCATAAATATCCTACAGAGAATAGTAAAATTCACAAATAAGATTGCTTTAAAATCTCAACTTTATCAAAAGCATTTGCTGCATTTAGCTCCATAGTCACTTACTTGTACTGTATGTGCTACAATAGCAATGATATCATAAGACTTGTGGTTTCTTACACACACACACACACACACACACACTGATATAGGGTAAAAAGCCAAGTTGGAGGGCCAGGTGTTTGGCTTAGAGATAAGAGTGTTTGCCTAACATGCATAAAAACCTGAGTTCAATTTCTCAGCATCACATATATAGAAAAAGCCAGAAGCGATGCTATGGCTCAAGTGGTAGAGCACTAGTCTTGAGGAAAGCCCAAGAACAGTTCTTAGCCTAATATTCGGGATGAAGGACAAGTGGCTAGGAACCAGGTGGAGAAGACCTAATACCTAAATGGAAGCCATGCTAACTGCCAAGGAGGTTCGTTATAAGTTCTAAAATTAATTTAAATATACAAGAAGCACATTTTATAACAAAAAATTATCATAAGATAATTTGCATTCACTAGGGCTTTATTGTTACTGAGAGATAGTGAGGTCATTATGGAAAAATTCTCTTAAGCAGTAAGCAAATGGCATAATTAAAATCAACCAGCCACACATATTCTGAGATGTTATGTATGAGTTGTAATAATGATTAGTTATCTTTTGTTGAATAAGAAAGTAACCTCAATTCCAGTGCCTGAAACTATAAGAGTTTTACTACATCACATTTTCTGAGACTCAAGACCTATTTGGATAGTCATGGTTCAAAGTTTTGGATCAAGAATGTGGTAAGATTTCAGTCATTCATGTCTGCCAATCTATCAATGCTGAGTAGGAAGGGAACTTGAAAGCTCATTTGCAAGGATGCTGGCTAGACTTACAAAAAGTGTTGGAATTCACTTATTAGATCATTTTGGCCTACCTGCCTTGTACTACACCTGCTGGCATCCCTCCAGAGCAGCAGATAAAACAGAATGAGAGGAAGAATGCACACAAGATTGAAGTCACAGTGTTTCCATAGCTTAATAATGGATATGACAGCCATCACTGCTGTATTCTACAAACAAAAAAACTTATTTTTATTTAACAGCAGCTAATTTTCCTCAGGGGGATGGCTATTATGTATATATGGTATTTAAAACCACTTGTTAAACACTTTCTTTTTTTTGTGGGTCATAGGACTTGAACTCTGGGCCTGGGTGCTGTCCCTGAACTCTTCAGCTCAAGGCTACCACTCTAGCCCTTGAGCCACAGCATCATTTTTTGGATATAAGAGTCTTGCAAAAATTTTTAGTGCCCAGGTTGGCTTTAAATCATGATCCTCAGATATGAGCCTCCTGAGTAGTTAGGAATACAGGCATGAACCACTGTGCCCAGTTATTAAACTTATTTTTAAAGTCAGGAGTTTTAAAGACAAAAATGTATGAGTTCTAAACCTGGCTCTGCTATTTGTCAGTTTGATATCCTTATCAAACTTTGTTAAACTCAATGTTCCTCATTGAAACTGGAGGCAGTAAGGTAGCTATGTAACAGAATTATTTTCAGGTTCAGTGACCCAGTCCTGATGTAAATATTGGCAAAGTGCCATTACAAGGAAAGACCTCTAATAAATTTGTTGTTGTAATTTCTCCATTATTATTCACTTACACAAACCCTACCAAACTGTTGGCTGTTGTAATTTCCTTGAAAGCCATTCTCTCAGATTCTTCTGGCTGAATAACTCTCATTTATCTTCAAAAACTAAATTCATGCACACACAAACACACACACACACACACACATGTGTGCAAATATGCTCACATTTCTGCACCAAATGACCTTCTCCTTACTTCTTGGCCATCTATGCCTAACTCTATTATGGTATTCACTATACTGTATTGTTTGTTTCTCTGCTTCTATGCATATTTCTATTTCTCTCTGGCTTCTCTTAAGATATGTTAAAATGTGAGTTCTCAGAAGAAATTATGAGTCTTTCATTGCTGCATCCAGGGTACATAGGTCAATGCTTGGCATATAGTATATTTTTATCATGTGTTGACTGAATTGTTGAATAAATGATTTGAGAGACTTCTGATGCAATCACTTTCCTTTTTTCTATTTCTTGATCCTGTTTCTCACACCCACTCAAAACCCCAGGTCCTGATTCTATAAGTCTATTTCAACTATTGCTTTGAAGACAAGGCTGTTCAAACAGTAGTTGTTTAGATCAAAGAACATGATTCTTTTCACTTGTAGTTCTTAAGACACAATTTAGATAAAAGTCACTGACTTCCTGTTATTTGGTGTTTTGAAGTCTACATCTGGTAATAACTGCATCATTTCTCAAGTACAGCTTTTCAATCAGTCATTTAAAACTCTTCAGAAATTACACTTTCCAGCTCTACCCATAAGCATGCCTCCTTCCAAATCACTTCTTCCTCTGTCTTCTCTCAAACATTGTGTACAAATATATAAATATTAAACACAAAATAGCATATACACATGAATGTAAACATTCATACATATATACACACAAACACAAATTCACAATACACAAATTTTCGAGCTGCATCGAATTTCATTTAGATGTGGTTAATATTCAAATTAAGGCTTCCACTGTCATAGGAAGGAGGTACAATTCACCAAACTCAAAGAGAAGTATTTGGAAATGACTCATTGGTAATGGCAATCATCTCTCCATCCAGAGCAGAAGTTGCCCTAAGCAAAAGTTGCCCCAAATGAGGCAATTTTTCATCTCTAAGTGATTCTTTCTCCCCTAAAATTCTCTAGTGTCCCAATTATTTGACTTTTAACATGTCTGTATCCATGCTCCTCATTCCAGAGCCGTTCCCTTACAGCATAATTATCAAATTAAACGGTTCCTAAAGTGAGTGAAGATTGGACAATTTTTAGCATTTTTGTTAATTGTTAATTACTTAATAGATATTATATAGTTTTAAATGAAATGAAACAAACTAGTTACTGGTTAGTTCCATTATGCAAGATGGCAACTGAACTGTACATACGCATAAAGACTGATTCATTCTCAATCCACAGCAAATAGAACACGCAGACAAGTGTATTTTCTGTCATAATATTCCCAGGTAAAAGATGCCTAGTACATTTGACATATTGTGCCTTTTTTTTGCTATTTACAGACTCTAGACAAAATATCCACATTTGTAGATATGTAAATATACGCTTACATGTACCTATGCAGAGAGAAACAGAGACAGAGAGACATTTTGACAAAGGTATAAACTTAGATTTAATTCTGAAGTTACAGAGGTAAAGAAGAACATGTTGTCAATTAAGAAAAGATAGTTAAGACTCTCCTTGAGTGACACATTAAATAAAACTTTATGCAACACAGACTGAATTCTGATTATTTTTAGAGGTTGACCTCAGATCAAGAAATATATCACCAACTGAAATATTGACAGTGAATTAGAAGAATAATTAATGATAGATAATCTGTCATTTATAAAAACCTAGAGATCTTTCTTAGATTCATAGCTACTTAAATATTCACAAAGTAAAATATGAAAATGAACAAAGAGACTGAAGAAGTCAGAATCAGGATGTTTGTTTACATGATACTCATATGTATTGTTTTGGTAAATGCATGATCATCACAAGCAACCAGATCCTGCAAAAGCCTTCAACAAGGGAACAATCCCTTCCACTGCATCTGGTAGCCATATACAATTATAATAATACAGTTGAATTAAATACAAAGTCAGGCAAAAATCTTGGTGCTGGTTAATTTGTGCAGATATAACATTTTCCTACCTGCTATTTGTATGGGATTTGTGTTTATTCTTTAGGGAATTCATTTTATAACTGGTAATCAGACCAAATATAAAGTATTTTTTCATATATTTTTATTGTAATAAATAGAAGGGTTACATGATATTTGCCAGATAGATGGTGCATTAATTCCCATACATTGATACCCTTTCACATGTCTTGGTCCCCATTTCCCTCCCTCCCACCCCCATCCCTCATCTTGTTTTCCCTCCTTCCCTATCCAATTTCAAAATTTAAAGTATTTTAACAAAAAGAATACCTTTTACCAAGTCTGTATTTCATATTGCCAACACATTAACTGCTCTTCACTAGTGTAGCAATCCTTAGTATGGACAATTCAGCAACAACCAGAAATGTAGTATCTTATGGCAGGAAGGGAATAAGAGATTGTGAGATCACTTAGATTAACCCACAAGTTTATAGTTGGGGTAAATTATTTAAAAATTCTTCCAGAGTTTGGTCTGCAAAGCAGTTCTATCTAAGGATAGGCTTTAGTGTCTAAAAAATGATGAGACAATATGATAAAATAAATTTCAGAAAGCTGAGCTCAGTGTAATTACTATCTTATATTGTTATGTCAGAATTTTTCAGAAAAATGTCTTTTGTAAAAAACTAATAATAAAGAGAATCACTTTTTCTAACATTCATCATTGATTAAGTAAAAAGTTGGCAACATTATAGTATACCTTAATGTTTTTCGAACTTTACTAGGCTGTGAAATTCCAAATTAAGGAGCCTTACTTGTAGATGCCAATATATTGTGGAGTCCATAAATGGTCTTACATTGGAATATTATTAGAAACTGTGCATAAGGCAAAATTAGTTTAAAAAAACTATGCCTGAAATGAGTTATATTAAATGACTTTATTCATATTTGCCATATAATTATGATAAACAACTTCAAATAAAGTTATATCTTTCATTATTAATATATCTCTGATAATAAATGAGATAAAGTAATTGCAGTTGTATTTAAAAGAAAAAAACTAGCATATTTTCTGTAATACTTAAGATGCCAAAGCTACAAGAATGAGGAAATCAAGGAAATTGAGACATGGGTATAATCATACTATTACACATTGATTAATCTAAGTTTTATCAAAAGAATAGTACTTGCCATCAGGAGGAATATACTAACATGATTTGCACTTGTTCTTTGGAATGCATAGTGTATTTTCTTGAAGTTAGGCATAATCAGAAATAGGACTCACCATAGGAGGCATAGAGAGAAGTAAAAGAATCTTAGCAACTTTTTTTCTAAAAATGTCAAAGCTAAAACTATTTCTCATGAGCCATGAAGAATAATATCAGCCAAATGGGACTTCAGAATCATTTGTAATCAAGAGGAATTGCTTCCTAGGAACTTATCACTGAGTAGTGATCCAGAAAAACAGGAAGCTAATGAATCTTTGGTAGAAATGTATACTTCTATATCAAGCCTTCCAAATAAGAAAGAATACAATATTTATTTTCATTTACTTCAGAAAATTCAGGCATCTATTAGTTTAAAGTTACTAAAAAGATCAAATTTGATCTTTAATGATCTCCATCAAATTCCTCTGCATGACTTCAAAGGATAGTTATTGAAAGGACACTGATTAATAGGTGGTTAAGAAAACAATTGATCTCATTGGTATTTATAGCCAACTCTTAGGTGTGATTTATTTTAACATGATAGGATGAGTCTCAGTTTTAATTCCGAGATTCATGATCAGTGCAATATGTAGTTTGTTTTTTTACTGGAAGAACAACTAACACATGGTCACTATAATGTCATATAATTTTTGAATTTTCTCTTATTGCACAATTCTGTGTTATATTTTTGTGAAAAGGATGGATTAGTAACAATTCAGTGCAATTGCTTTTTTTGCTATTTGTAATAGTTTATAGAAGTGACAGTTCATATTTTAGTAATCAAAATTTCCAAATAATATTGAGGGAAACCTAGAAACAAATTTTTCGAAGAACCATTCATATTACAAATTAACCAGCCTACTCTCCTTATGTACATTTCATCCCTTGGAACACCAGTTGATCATCTGATGGGAAATGTAATGAAATATTTATTATTTGGGACGTTATGAATTTGGAGGAGACAAAAACAGAAAATAGAACAGGCATAGTTAAATATATCAAGTAGAATAAAATTTAGGAATCAACTCTACACCATAAAACTTCCTCAGGAAAATTTAACTTCTGTTAAAACTTTTTATTATGAAAGAATTGAAAGAAGAATAAGGGGATGTAAGGAGGAATAAAAAGGAAAACAGGCAGATACATGATTTAGTATCTCATATAGTAAAAGTTGAATTCTTTTACTTATTATGGTTCTTTTGAGTTGTCCTATAGATAAGCTGGCATTTTCTTTTCCATGCAGTTTTGGATTCCTAATCAAGTGTGTCGGAACTCCAAAAAGAGTAAGTTCAGGAGGCAATTACAACCTTCAAAAACTTGTTACTAAAGAAAATGATAAGTATATTGTTGCAGTTAGAATAAAGTTTTACTGATTCATACTTATCAGATATGGCCCACTCAATTTAGATCCATTCATCACAAATGTGACAGATATTTCATATTTGCCTATGCTACTTATTAGCAAAATTTACTAGAGTCTTGAGAAAAAGGCTTTTATATATATTTTTTATTGTAATTAATAAAAGGGTTACATGGTATTTGCCAGATTGAAGGTGCATTAATTCACATATATTGATACCCTTTCAAATGTCTTGGTCCCCATTACTCTCCCCTCCCCCCCGGCTTGGTTTTCCCCCCTTCCCTATCCAATTTCAAATAACCAAATACAAATAAATCCAATATATCAGGTAACAAAGTGAGATACTGTAACAATATGAGATAACCAAGGGACAGCAAAAGAGATGAGAGATAACATTGTACATTAAGGACAACAGTCATTCATTGTATGGCTTTTGTTTCAATATCCTGGAGGTCTTTTCAATTAGATTCATACTATATGGCCTTATGTATCAAGGTTTTGCTCTATTGCAGGTCTCTGCTACTAGAGCCCAAGGTTTCTACTGATTATGACAAATGAGGGAAACCATTGAGCCTAAGTTCCTTTGAGTCTGGCTTACTTCACTTAATATGATTTTTTCTAAGACTTTCCATTTCCTAACAAATTGGGTGATGTCGTTTTTTCTGACAGCAGCATAGAATTCCATTGTGTACAAATACCACAACTTGTTGATCCACTCATCAACTGGAGGACATCTAGGTTGGTTCCATATTTTTGCTATGGTGAATAATGCTACAATGAACATTGTTGTGCTAGTGGATTTAGTATGCCCTAGTTTCTGGATGGTTGGGTAAATGCCAAGTAGTGGAATTGCTGGGTCATAGGGGAGCTCCATGTTTAGCCTTTTGAGGCACTGCCATATTGCTTTCCATAGTGGTTGAACGAGTTTGCACTCCCACCAGCAGTGTAGTAGGGATCCCTCCTGGCCACATCCCCTCCAGCATCTGTTGTTATTCATTTTCGTGATCCCAGCCATTCTAACAGAGTGAGGTGGAATCTTAGAGTTGTTTTGATTTGCATTTCTTTTCTGACCAGAGATGTTGAGCATTTCTTCATGTGTCTATAGGCCATTTTTGTTTCTTCTTCAGAGAAGACTCTCTTTAAGTCTTTGGCCCATCTTTTAATGGGAAGGTTGTTACTTTGGAGATTAGTTTTGGAATGATTCAATTTTTTGAGCTGTTGATATATTTTAGATATGAGGCCTTTGTCCGTTGTTTGGTTGGTGAAGATTTTCTCCCACTCTGTAGGCTTCCTAATTAATTTACTGGCTATGTCCTTAGCCATACAAAAGCTCTGCAGTTTAATGCAGTCCCACTTATCCAGCCTTTCTCTTTTTTGTTGTGATTCTTGGTCCTTATTAAGAAAGTTTCGACCTGTACCAAGGAGGCCTAGTGTATCTTCTATTCCTTCTTGTAAAGTTTTCAGTGTGTCAGCTTCTACCTCAAGGTCTTTGATCCATTTGGAGTTAATTCTAGTGCAGGGTGACAAAGAAGGATCCAAATATAGTTTTCTGCAGGTGCTTAACCAGTTCTGTCAGCACAACTTGTTGAAGAGGCTGTCTTTCTTCCAGTCTATTTTTTTGGCTTCCTTGTCAAAGATTAGGTGGCCATAGGTCTGTGGTTTAATATCTGGGTCCTCAGTTCTATTCCATTGGTCTTCAGGCCTGTTCCTGTGCCAGTACCAAGCTGTTTTGAGAATTATAGCTCTGTAATACAGTTTAAAGTTTGTAATTAAAATTCCTGCAGCGCTGTTCTTTCTGCTAAGAAGTGTTTTTGCTATACGGGGTCGTTTATTATTCCATATGAAATTTTGGATTGCCTCTTCTATTTCTTTAAAGAATGACATTGGGATATTGATGGGTATTGCATTGAATTTGTAGATAGCTCTTGGCAAGATTGTTATTTTCACAATGTTGATTCTTCCAATCCAGGAGCATGGGAGGTTTTTCCATTTCCTTAGTTCTGCTTTAATTTCCTTTTTTAGGGTTTTAAAGTTTTCGTCAAAAAGGTCCTTTACATTCTTAGTTAAGCTAATTCCTAGGTACTTTATTTTCTTTGAGGCTATTATGAAAGGAGTTTCTTTCCTGATTATTGCCTCGTTCCTCTCACTGTTGGCGTAAAGGAAGGCAGTTGATTTTTGAGGGTTGATTTTATAGCCTGCTACTCTTCCAAAGTTTTGAATCAGCTCAAGGAGCTTGGGAGTAGAGTCTATAGGATTCTTTAAATACAGAATCTGCAAAGACGGATAGTTTTATTTCCTCTTTCCCTACTTGGATCCCCTTTATGCTTGCTTCTTGCCTTATTGCATTGGCTAGGAATTCTAGTACTATCTTAAAGAGGAGTGGGGAGAGTGGGCATCCTTGTCTCGTTCCTGATTTTAGAGGGAATGGCTTTAGATTTTCACCATTAAGTGTAATACTAGCAGTAGGTTTCTCATACACAGCCTTTATTACATTGAGGAATGTTCCATTGATTCCTAGTTTCTCCAGAACTTTTAACATAAAGGGGTGTTGGATCTTGTCAAATGCCTTTTCCGCATCTATTGAGACAATCATGTGATTTTTGTCCTTACTCCTGTTGATGTGTTGAATTATATTAATTGATTTGCGTATGTTGAACCAGCTTTGCCTTCCTGTGATGAATCCAGTTTGATCATAGTGTATAATTTTTTTGATGAGTTGTTGTAGACGGTTGGCCAGTATTTTGTTGAGAAGTTTTGCATTGATGTTCATCAAAGATATAGGTCTATAGTTCTCTTTCTTTGACGAATCTCTGTCTGGTTTGGGGATGAGGCTTATACTGGCTTCATAGAATGAGATTGGGTAAGGAACCTTCATTTTCAATTTCATTGAAGAGCTTGAGGAGTATTGGTGTGAGCTCTGCTTTGAAGACCTTATAGAATTCAGCTGTGAATCCATCTGGCCCTGGGCTTTTCTTAGGTGGAAGTTCTCTAATTGCCATTTCTATTTCAGAGCTTGAAATAGGCCTGTTGAGTTGGCTTAGTTCTTCTTGGTTCAGTGTGGGTATGTTAATATTGGCTAGGAATTCATCCATTTCATCTAGATTCTCAAATTTGTTGGCATAAAGGTTTGAGAAGTATTCCCTCATGATATTCTGGATCTTGGTAATTTCTGTTGTGATTTTACCATTTTAATCTGTGATTTTGTTTATTTCGATGTGCTCTCTTCTCTTTTTGGTAAGATTTGCTAAGGGCTTGTCAATTTTGTTAATTCTTTCAAAGAACCAACTCCTTGTTTTGTTTATTCTTTCTATAGTTTTTTTTTGATTCCAAATCACTTAATTCTGCTTTGATTTTAATTATTTGCTTTCTTCTACTGGGATTAGCGTTGGTTTGTTGCTCTTTTTCCAGGAGCTTAAGGTGAGACATTAACTTGTTGGTTTGCGATTTTTCCAACTTGTTGTAGGCACTCAGCGCTATAAATTTTCCTCTGAGTACTGCCTTTGCTGTGTCCCAAAGGAGTTGGTATTTTGTGTGCTCCTTACTGTTAAATTTCATAAACTGTTGGATTTCTGTTCTGATCTCTTCGATGACCCAATGGTGATTCAACAATGTGTTGTTCAGTCTCCATGAGTTACAGGGTTTTCGTTGGTGGAGATGTGTGTTCAGTTCCAGTTTGATGCCTTTGTGGTCTGAGAGTGTGCATGGAATAATTTCAGTGTTTCTGAATCTATCCAGGTTTGTTTTATGGCCTAAGATGTGATCTATTTTGGAAAATGTTCCATGTGTTGCTGAGAAAAACGTATATTGTGTTGTTGCTGGGTGGAATATTCTGCAGATGTCTGTTAGATGTAGTTGGTCTGTATAGTTTTTCAGGTCTAAGGTTTCGCTGTTGAGTTTTTGCCTTGTTGATCTGTCCATAGGTGAGCGTGGTGTGTTAAAGTCACCGACAATCACTGTATTTCGATCTATGTATTGTTTCAGTGTAAGTAAAGTTTGCTTGATGAAGTTTGGAGCTCCGGGATTGGGTGTGTAAATATTTAGGATCCTTATGTCTTCCTGGAGGGAAGATCCCTTTAGTAGTATGTAGTATCCTTCTTTGTCTTTTCTTACTAATTTTAGTTTGAAGTCTATTTTATCTGATATGAGGATGGCAACTCCAGCCTGTTTATGGGGGCCGTTAGCTTGATAGAGTTTATTCCAATCTCACACTTTCAAAAGATGATTGTTTTTTGGGGTAAGATTTGTCTCTTGAAGACAGCAGAACGATGGCTCTTGCTTTTTGATCCAACTAGACAGCCTATGCCTTTTAATTGGAGAGTTAAGTCCATTGATATTGGGAGTTAGGATTGAGAGATATTTATTAGGTCCTACCATTTTTAAAAGCTTTTATTTGGGCCTGTGTCTTGACAGTTCTTGTGGTCCTTAGATGGTATGCTGTTTAGGTGCCATTTCTTTCCATATATTGCATTTATTTTGGTTTTCTATGTATAGAACATCTTTGAGAATTCTCTGTAGTGTTGGTTTTGTTGCGAAATATTGTTGCAACTTTTCCCTGGAATGGAATGTTTTTATTGTTCTCTCAGTTATGAATGAGAGCTTAGTTGGGTACAGTATTCTTGGTTGGTAGTTATTTGACTTAAGGGCATGACATATATGCTTCCAGTCACTTCTTGCTTGCATGGTCTCTGCTGAGACATCTGGGGTTATTCTGATTGATTTTCCTTTATAGGTTACTGAACCCTTTTCCCTGGCTGTCTTTAGGATCCTTTTTTTGGTTTCTATTGATCCAGTTCGGATTACGATGTGGTGGTGGGATGTTCTTTTCTGGTCAGGTCTGTTTGGGGTTCTAAAAGCTTCTTGTATCTGTATGAGTCTGCCCTTCTGGATATTTGGGAAATTCTCTGAGATGATTCCCTGAAGTATATTTCCAATACCATTGACCTCTTTCTCCAGACCCTCCTCAATACCAATTAGCCTTAAATTAGGCTTCCTAATTGTATCTTGGACCTCCTGAAGCACTCTCTCATTTTTCCTAGATTTGGATTGACTCATTTTCTGTTCTTTCTCTGTAATAACTAAAGTATCTTCAGCCCCGGAAATTCTCTCCTCTGCATTGTCTAACCTGCTATCAAAGCTATCTACTTTATTTTTCATCTCCCTTGCTTCTAATTGCTCATTTTTGATGCCTTGCATCTCTTCTTTTAAATCATGTATGGATTTCTTTAGCTCCTTGATTTGCATTTGAGTGGTTAGCTCAGTAGCTTTATTTTCGTTGAACATTTGCTGGAGTTTGGTCACCTTTTTATTTGTGGATTCTATGAATTCATCCATCTTTCTTTGAAAAACCTTTATTATGGCCTCCTTTATGGCTTCTTCTTTTTCACTTATCACCTTGTTTATGGTTTCCTCTTGTTCAGCTATGGCTTCCTCCCTTATCTCTTTCTTTATATTTTCATATTTTTCATTAATGATGTTTATCAATTGCATTTGTACAGCACTTGGAAGACTCTCCTCTAGGTTTGCCAGTGACTGTTCCATTGTTTGTTTACATTGGGTGGGGGGTGGGGGATGTTGTTTCTTGATTTGACATTTTTCTTGAGTTTCTTGTTCTGCCCATTTGAAAATGGGAGCAAGATTAATACTAAACACGATTATAGTTTTTCAGATATAACCAACCTAAACCTCTGTAGCTGTCAGACTCTAGATGTTCACAAGTTTTGATTGGTGTTATCACTCTTTCTTTTTGTGCAGTTACCGACCAGTCTAATAATCCACTGATAAGCGATTTATACCCAAAACAATAAGCCTCTCAATCCAATCTCTATTGTCTTTAAGTCCCTCTGAGCCTAGAGAATAATTAAACACCTAGATATACAGTGTTGCTCAACAGCAATCAAGTGTAGATCCATGCAGTATAAGGGTTGAAAGACGAGCAGAGGTCCAGAGATAGAAAAATAGAATGAGAGAGGTCAGGGGGTAAGTAGGTAGAGTATTTGAGTACAAAGTTTGGAAAGTATTAGAATAAAACTTATGTGTTGCTGCATGACTAGCTCTTAGCCCAACCAGTGGCCTCACAGTGGACCATGGGATGGCTCTGTGAGCTTCCGTCTGAGCGTGGTTGGTGGACGTTTTCCTGTGCTGCTTCCAGGGGCGGCCCCAAGCCAAGGGTCTGGGGATTGAGAGTTTCAGGGGCTCTCAGCAGGACCAGCAGGAGACCCCTCTGTTCCCAGGGGCGGGGCCCAGCTGGGGACGTGGGCTCCAAGGGCGGAGCTGCGCCTTTTTGGTTCTCAGAAGGGGAGCTTGGCTGCTGGTTGGCCCTTTAGATCCCTGCTGTGTTTCCACTGCTTTGTCTGAGTCTGTGAGTGTGGGGGGCCCCTCGGTGCTGTCTTGCTCAGGATTCCCAGCTGGAGTATGCCCCGCTCAAGAATTGAGGGGGGGCAGATGCTGGCTCCTATTTACCCGCACCCCCTACCCACTGTTGTAAGGCAGGGTCCCAACGCCCTCCACTCTCCAGATCCAGTGGCCTGGGAGAGGAGCCTGGTGGGCGGGTGGGAGCTGGGACAGCTTCGCTTCCCCTGGTGGGGTGCTGAGTCTTAGGGTCTGCCTGCTTGTCAGTCTCCAGTCAGATGGCTGGGGGTTGAGCCCGTTGGGCGGGTGGGAGTTGGGACAGCCCTGCCTCCCTTGGTGGGGTGCTGGGTCTTATGGGTAGCCCGCCTGTCAGTCTCCAGTCAATGGCCTGAGGGAGGGGGCTGTTGAGGGAAGGGACAGGATTCTAAATTCCTTGCCCCCCTGCTCCTGCCAGTCTTTCTCAGGCGGGGTGTTGGGGTCTGAATTAAGTTCTATTGCTTGGCACCCATTCTGCTTTCCCGATGTATTTGGGGACGCGCTGTATTACTCACGCCTCTGCGTCCATCTGCGGGTGTTCCACGGTGGTGGGGAGTCTTTCACTCCCCTCTAGTCTCCTCCGCCGCCTGTGTTCTGCATCTGGGATCCGCTGCTTGCTGTTCTGGTTCCGTGTCTGGGTTCTGCTGCTTCCGCCGTTCGCTGGCCCAGTTCTGTGCTGGTTTCTGCAGCCTTTGGGCTCCCAGCCTGGCACCCTCCACTGCCGCCACTTTTTGTGGATTAGAGCCGTAGCCTGCAGCCTCTTTCCCAGCTTGGAGCCGGCACCTGCTCAAGCCGATTTTCGCGGCTTGAGCAGGCGCCGGCTGCCGCTGTTTGCGGCTTTCCGAGGCTTTCGCGGCTTGGATCAGGCTGCGAGAGGTGGGGGAGGGGTCTTCGCGTTCCGAATTCTTTCAGAAAGTTGGATGTGAGCTTTATCTGGATTTCTTTTCCGGTTTGAGTCCTTCTCCGTTGCTTTTTGAGTTTGTTGTTGTGGATTTCTTAAGGTAGTTGGCTCGTGGGATTCCCTGGTTCTCTCTTTTTGTCAGAGAGAGCTAGGCAGTGTCCCTATTGTCTCGGCGCCATCTTCCTTCTAGTATTGATCCATTTTCCCTGGCTGCCTTTAGGATCCTTTCTTTGGCCTCTATTGATCCAGTTCAGATTACAATGTGGCGGTGGGATGTTCTTTTCTGGTGTGGTCTATTTGGGGTTCTAAAAGCTGCTTGTATCTGGATGGGCCTGCCCTTCTGGATATTTGGGAAGTTCTCTGAGATGATTCCCTGAAGTATATTTCCAATACCATTGACCTCTTTCTCCAGACCCTCCTCAATACCAATTAGCCTTAAATTAGGCTTCCTAATTGTATCTTGGACCTCCTGAAGCGCTCTCTCATTTTTCCTAGATTTGGATTGACTCATTTTCTGTTCTTTGTCTATAACAACTAAATTATCTTCAGCCCCGGAAAATCTCTCTTCTGGATTGTCTAGCCTACTATCAAAACTATCTACTTTATTTTTCATCTTCCTTGCTTCTAATTGCTCATTTTTGATGCCTTGCATCTCTTCGTTTAGATCATATATGGATGTATTTAGCTCCTTGATTTCCATTTGAGTTGTTAGCTCATTAGCTTTATTTTCTTTGAACATATGCTGGAGTTCAGTCACCTTTTTATTTGTAAATTCTATGAATCCATCCATTTTTCTTTGAAAAACCTTTATTATGGCTTCCTTTATGGCTTCTTCTTTTTCACTTATCACCTTGTTTATGGTTTCCTCTTGTTTCTCTATGGCTTCCTCCCTTATCTCTTTCTTTATATTTTCACATTTTGCATTAATGTTGTTTATCAATTGCACTTGTATAGCACTTGGAAGACTCTCCTCCAGGTTTGCCAGTGACTGTTCCATTGTCTGTTTATTTTGGGTGGGGGATGTTATTCCTTGATTTGACATTTTTCTTGAGTTTCTTGTTCTGCCCATTTGCAAATGGGAGCAAGATTAATACTAAACACAATTATAGTTTTTCAGATATAACCAACCTAGACCTCTTTAGCTGGCAGACACTAGATGTTCACAATTTTTGATAGGTGTTATCACTCTTTTTGTGCACTTACAGACCAGTCTAATACAACCACTGATAAGCGATTTGTGACCAAAACAATAAGCCTCTCAATCCAATCTCTATTTTCTTTAAGTCCCTCTGAACCTAGAGTATAATGGAACACCTAGATATACAGTATTGCTCAACAGCCATCAAGTGTAGATCCATGCATTATAAGGGTTGAAAGACGAACAGAGGACCAGAGATAGAAAAATAGAATGAGAGAGATCAGGGGAGGTACAAGAGGATTAACGTAGGAGTGTAAGATATTATAGTAATGAAGAAAATGTATAGCGTAAGGATAACTGACCTAAGTTGGTAGGTAGGTAGCGTATTTCAGTACAAAGTTTGGAAAGTATTAGATAAAACTTTTGTGTTGCTACACAACTAGCTCTCAGCCCAAGCAGTCGCCTCACAGTGGGCCGTGGGATGAATCTGCGAGCTTCAGTCTGAGCGTGGTGGCAGCGTGTGCTGCTTCCAGAGGCGGCCCCTGGCCAAGGGTCTGGGTTTGAGAGTCTCCAGGTGCTCTCAGCAGGGCCAGCAGGAGACCGCTCTGTTCCCAGGGGTGGGGCCCAGCTGAGGATGGGGGTTCCAAGGGCAGAGCCTCCCTTTTCTGATTCTCAGAAGGCAAGCTTGGCTGCTGGCCCTTCAGATCCCTGCTGTGTTTCCACTGCTTTGTCAGAGAGTCTGTGACTGTGGGGGGCCCCTCCATGCTGTCTTGTTCAAGATTCCCAGCTGGAGGATACCCCGCTCAAGATTTGAGGGGGACAGATGCTAGGTCCTATTTTCCCGCACACCCCACCTGCTGTTGTAAGGCAGGGACTCAGCGCTGTCCACTCTCCAGATCCAGTGGCCTGGGAGAGGAACCTATTGTGTGGGTGGGAGCTGGGACAGCTCTGCCTCCCCTGGTGGGGTGCTGAGTCTTAGTGTAGCCTGCCTGTCAGTCTCCAGTCAGAGGGCTGGGAGTTGAGCCTGTTGGGCAGGTGGGGGCTGGGACACCTCCGCCTCCCTTGGTGGCCTGCTGGGTCTTAGCACCGCCCGCCTGTCAGTCTCCAGTCAATGGCCTGAGGGAGGGGGCTGTTGAGGGAAGGGACAGGATTCTAAATTCCTTGCCCCCGTGCTCCTGCCAGTCTTTCTCGGGCTGGGTGTTGGGGTCTGAGTTAAGTTCTATTGCTTGGCACCCGCTCTGCTTTCCCGATGTGTTTGGGGACGCGCTGTATTACTCATGCCTCTGCGTTCCATCTGTGGGTGTTCCACGGTGGTGGGGAGTCTTTCACTCCCCTCGGGTCTCCTCCTCTGCCTGTGTTCTGCGTCTGGGTTCCGCTGCTTGCTGTTCTGGTTCTGCGTCTGGGTTCGCTTGCCCGGTTCTATGCTGATTTCTGCAGAGGTCGAGGCTGCCCGGCCTGGTGCCCTCAGCTGCAGCTTTTCGCGGCTGGGAGCCAGCGGCGAGGGGTGGGGGAGGGGTCCTCGCATTCCGAATTCTTGGAGAAAGTTCGATGTGAGCTTTATCTGGATTTTTTTTTCCTGTTTGAGTCCTTCTCCATTGCTTTTTGAGTTTCTTGTTGTGGATTTCTTAAGGTAATTGGCTCTTGGGACTCCCTGGTTCTCTCTTTTTGTGAGAGAGAGCTAGGCAGCGTCCCTATTGTCTGGGCGCCATCTTCTGTTCTCCACACATACTCAGAAAAAGGCTTTTTTTTCTAGAGATTTAGCAAAATGGGAAATTATTTTATATTCTTAATTTTAGGTTATCTAACAAATAATAATTCTATAATATGTATGGAATAAGCAGGAATCTTTGATACCCTAATGCATTTTACACTGACATATTATCCTTACCAATATATCCTTCACAAAGCCAACTTGGTGAAAAGGAAAGCTAAAATTTAGGAAGTGGAAGAATTTTTATGAATATTCAATCTTTATAAGTACATGAATCTAACAGTGCTTTAGGCAAGATGCAATTTTTTGTTTCATATGACATTAAACATGTTTTCTACCAGTTCTATTTACCTCTCATGTTCTTTATGACTCATTTATTAAATATTTCCTGTGGTCATTATTTTTCATCTGTCTATCTCTTATTTGGTAATTATAATTGTTTAATCTTTAACTTGTACATGGAGAAAACTCAATAAAATTATACTAACTTACTGTAACTGTGTAAAAATCTGTGTGAATCAGTAGAATTAATAGAAGAGATTGAATTTTAGAACTTTCAAAATCATCTGCATTGATCTTATTTAATATTATATATCAGTTTTACAGAATTACTGGGAAATACATTCAGATTTTAAAATTGATAGAACCTCCACAAACACTCACTAAATTAATTTTAAATAAATACCATCTCATTAATTACCAAGAAATAAGGAATTCATACAGTATCAAAGATGGCTTCAATTAAGTTTACCTAAACTCCATTCAGATGTTCCATTCTGCTTATGAGAGGTATTTTATCTAGACAAATATATTCATCCTCAATTCTAGGATAATTGCTTTTATGTAAACATATCCAATCACTTACTGAAACTGTCATTTCAAAGTGTTTGAGAACTTTAAAAAGAGGTTGCTTCTTTATGAAAAGTACAGGGGCTGGGAGTTTGGCCTAGTGGTTAAAGTGCTTGCCTAGCATGCACGAAGACCCGGGTTCAATTCCTTGGTACCATATACATAGAAAAAAGCCGGAAGTGATGCTGAGGCTCAAGTGGTAGAGCTCTAGCCTTGAGAAAGTCCAAGGACAGTGCTCAAGCCCTGAGCTCAAGCCCAGGACTGGCAAAAAAAAAGTACATATGCCAATGCATTACTATTATTATTATTTAGAGGTTCACAAGAGAAATTTTTATCTTGGCAGCAAGATGTATGTTCGGTCATCTTTCTATGTGCATTGTTGGCTTGCTCCAAGAGTGACATTTGGGAGACAGGTGACTTAGGGAGCTTCCTCCAGCAAAGCCATAATAGAATTTCCAACTCTGCTCAAAATAATGTCATCAGCTATAGAAGAATCTTTCAGCTAATAGTCTAAGGAAGAGAAATCATATTCAAACCTCATCATGACGTGTGACTCCATATGGCTGTCCTTCCCAATGAAGAGCTTGTAGGCTCTTGCAAAGAAGTGATTCTATATTGTCCTATTCATTCATGTGTAATACAACTTCATCAAGGCTCATTTTTAAAGCGTTTACACATTTTTTTGCAATACAATAGTTTCTACTTCTCATGGCAATAGTATGTGCAGAAAATAATACTGGCTTTATTCCCACAGAAAAGTGAATTAAATCTGATACAGGGTTTGAAAAGAACACAGGCTCTACAGATACAACAGCCTAGGGTAAAGTTAGCTGACCTCAGATTTATATATGTAAAATTTAATAAACAAGTCTGAGTCATCTTTCCTGAGGCTGCATGCAGAAATCATCATAAATTAGTTAGCTTCAAACAACAGCTATTTATTCTCCTGAAGTTCTAGAGGCCTGGGAAATATGTACTAGGCATTCCCTCTGCTTCTGGTATTGCTGGAAATTTTGGTTATATTCTGAGTTGGTTATAATCTAACTCAGAATATATTAAACCCACAAAAGACAGTGAAAGATAATCCCCTGGGATAGGAGACTCGGCCTTCAGCAAAACAAATTATTAGCTTTGTATCTACCTCTAAAATATTTAATGCCTTTGAGGTATCTGCTTTCCTGCATAGACACCCAAAACTTAACTGCATAGAAGCTTTAGTTCTGAAGAACCATTCATCAGACATGATTATATGTAATTCTCGATGAACCTGGGAAATGAAGTTCTCAGGTATGTAGACACATATTACCATTCTACTCCATAGAAGGGAGAACCACGTGCTGCGGGACCTGAGGAACACGAGGACTGTAGGATCGGCTGCAGAGTTAGGGATGAAGATTGTGGTTAAGAGGTCAGCAGAAGATGGTGGTGGTTCAGTGTGAGACATACTGAGCTCCCACCAAGATTCAAGTTCTGGCAGAGTAGGGGACAGTTCTTTACCAGAAATTGATCCTAAGGAAGCTTTATCACCACAGAGATTTCAGTCCAAGAGGAAAAAGGCAGAATACCAGCTGGAGCCCGCCAGCTGCAGAGCAAACAGCACTTTATGGTGGCGCAGACCGGCTGGCTACAGACAGAGCCACACAGAGCATGCGCGAGCCCAGAGCTGATACCCAGCCTTGCACTTCTGCTCCTGGAGTGGCATTGGGACGGAGCCCCGCCCCCATAAGCTGAGAGCAGCGGCATCTTGACTGCTGGCAAGGACCCGGCCACAGAAGTTGGAGCCTGAGAGGTGATGCTGGAAATGCCATCTTTCTAACTGGCAAAGGATTTCCCAGAGATCCCTCAGCCAGAAATCCCACCCCAGCTCTGCTGAAGTCCATCCCCTGCGCCTGCCAGAGACCTGGTAAACAAAGCCGCCCATGGATAATTCAGCTTAGTTTAACCAATCAGGCAATCTTATCCAAAAAACCGCAAAGCCAAATCACAAGAGAAAAAGACTTTGTAAAGTGTTTGGATCCCGAATTTAGTGGAGACACAAGTTTCCTGTCCGCCCCCCCCCCCAAAAAAACTGAAGAATACCCTTTTTCTTTTTTTTTTCCTTTTTGTTTTGTTTGTTCTTCTACCCCTTTTCATTTGCATTTTTAGGTGCTTTCATTTTTCTCCTTGCCATTATACCTACAATTGTTTTTCTAATGTTACGATTAATTCCTTTTTTTTCCTTTTCTTTTCCTTTTTCTCCTCTCTTTTCCTGCCTCCCTTCTGTCACTGTGGTCATTCCTAGAAACACAGTGACAGCTCTGGGTACAGTCTGAATAAAAATGATATTCATATTGATACAGTCACCTGCTTTTTAAAATCAACCCAAGTATCTCTTGGGGAAGAACTCATAATACTGAGGAATCTTCCCCCACGTTTTCTTTTTTGGTTTGTTTTTTGTTTTTGGTTTTGTGTGCGTGTGTGTGTGTGTGTGTGTGTGTGTGTGTGTGTGTGTGTTCTGTTTTCTTTTATTTTGCTGTTTTGTTTCTTTTTAAAATTTGTATCATTGAAATCTCCTATATCTACCTCTCTCTTCTTTCTATATATTCTAATCACTCTTTTTATTTTCATAAGTTTTATCTAAGTTCATCTAAACTTTCTACTCAAATATTCTATCTGTCTATCACATTAGGTCAGTTATCCTTACATGATACCTTTTCTTCATTACTATAATAATCTTACACTCCTGCAGTATTCTTTTCCTACCTCCCTTGTCATCTTTTATATTATTTTTCTATCTCTGGTCCTCTGTTCATCCTTCAACTCTTTTTTTTTAATGATCATCATTTTTTTTATTGTAATTAGTAAAAGGGTTACATGATATTTGCCAGATAGAAGGTGCATTAATTCACATACATTGATACCCTTTCACATGTCTTGGTACCCGTTTCCCTCCCCCCCCACAACCCCCACCCGTCTTGGTTTTCCCCCCTTCCCTATCAAATTTCAAATATCCAAATACAAATAAATTCAATTTATCAGATAACAAAGTGAGATACTATACCAATATGAGATAACCAAGGGACAGCAAAGGAGATGAGAGACAACTTAGTATATTAAGGAGAACAATCCTTCATTATATGGCTTTTGTTTCAATATCCTGGAGGTCCTTTCAATTAGCTTCACATTATATGTCCTTATGTATCAAGATTTTGCTCTATTGCAAATCTCTGCTAGTAGAGCCCAAGGTTTCTACTGATTGTGACGAATGAGGGAAACCATTGAGCCTATGTTCCTTTGAGTCTGGCTTACTTCACTTAATATGATTTTTTCTAAGTCTTTCCATTTCCTAACAAATGGGGCAATGTCATTCTTTGTGACAGCAGCATAGAATTCCATTGTGTACAAATACCACAACTTGTTGATCCACTCATCAACTGAGGGACATCTAGGATGGTTCCATATCTTTGCTATGGTGAATAGTGCTGCAATGAACATTGTTGTGCTAGTGGGTTTAGTATGTCCTTGTTTCTGGGTGGTAGGGTAAATGCCAAGTAGTGGAATTGCTGGGTCATAGGAGAGTTCTATGTTTAGCCTTTTGAGGCACTGCCACACTGCTTTCCATACTGGTTGAAAGAGTTTGCACTCCCACCAACAGTGTAGTAGTGATCCCTCCTGGCCACATCCCCTCCAGCTTCTGTTGTCATTCGTTTTCCTGATCCTGGCCATTCTAGCTGGAGTGAGGTGGAATCTTAGAGTTGTTTTGATTTGCATTTCTTTTCTGACCAGAGATGTTGAGCATTTCTTCATGTGTCTATAGGCCATTTTTGTTTCTTCTTCAGAGAAGACTCTCTTTAAGTCTTTGGCCCATTTTTTAATGGGATGGTTGTTACTTTGGAGGTTAGTTTTGGAGTGATTCAATTTTTTGAGTTGTTGATATATTTTAGATATGAGGCCTTTGTCCGTTGTTTGGTTGGTGAAGATCTTCTCCCACTCTGTAGGCTTCCTGATTAGCTTACTAGCTATGTCCTTTGCCATACAAAAGCTCTGCAGTTTAATGCAGTCCCACTTATCCAGCCTTTCTCTGATTTGTTGTGATTCTTGGTCCTTATTAAGAAAGTTTCGACCTGTGCCAAGGAGGCCTAGTGTATCGCCTATTCCTTCCTGTAGAGTTTTCAGTGTGTCAGCTTTTACCTCCAGGTCTTTGATCCATTTGGAGTTAATTCTAGTGCAGGGTGACAAAGAAGGATACAAATATAGTTTTCTGCAGGTGCTTAACCAGTTCTGTCAGCACAACTTGTTGAAGAGGCTGTCTTTCTTCCAGTCTATTTTTTTGGCTCCCTTGTCAAAGATTAGGTGGCCATAGGTCTGTGGTTTAATATCTGGGTCCTCAGTTCTATTCCATTGGTCTTCAGGCCTGTTCCTGTGCCAGTACCAAGCTGTTTTGAGAATTATAGCTGTGTAATAGAGTCTAAAGTTTGGAATTGAAATTCCCCCAGCGCTGTTCTTTCTGCTGAGAAGTGTTTTTGCTATACGGGGTCTTTTATTATTCCATATGAAATTTTGGATTGCCTCTTCTATTTCTTTAAAGAATGACATTGGGATATTGATGGGTATTGCATTGAATTTGTAGATAGCTCTTCGCAAGATTGTCATTTTCACAATGTTGATTCTTCCAATCCAGGAGCATGGGAGGTTTTTCCATTTCCTTAGTTCTGCTTTAATTTCCTTTTTTAGGGTTTTAAAGTTTTCGTCAAAAAGGTCCTTTACATTCTTAGTTAAGCTAATTCCTAGGTACTTTATTTTCTTTGAGGCTATTATGAAAGGAGTTTCTTTCCTGATTATTGCCTCGTTCCTCTCACTGTTGGCGTAAAGGAAGGCAGTTGATTTTTGAGGGTTGATTTTATAGCCTGCTACTCTTCCAAAGTTTTGAATCAGCTCAAGGAGCTTGGGAGTAGAGTCTATAGGATTCTTTAAATACAGAATCATGTCATCTGCAAAGACGGATAGTTTTATTTCCTCTTTCCCTACTTGGATCCCCTTTATGCTTGCTTCTTGCCTTATTGCACTGGCTAGGAATTCTAGTACTATCTTAAAGAGGAGTGGAGAGAGTGGGCATCCTTGTCTCATTCCTGATTTTAGAGGGAATGGCTTTAGATTTTCACCATTAAGTGTAATACTAGCAGTAGGTTTCTCATACACAGCCTTTATTACATTGAGGAATGTTCCATGGAGTCCTAGTTTCTCCAGAACTTTTAACATAAAGGGGTGTTGGGTCTTGTCAAATGCCTTTTCCACGTCTATTGAGACAATCATGTGATTTTTGTCCTTGCTCCTGTTGATGTGTTGAATTATATTAATTGATTTGCGTATGTTGAACCAGCTTTGCCTTCCTTTGATGAATCCAGTTTGATCATAGTGTATAATTTTTTTGATGAGTTGTTGTAGGCGGTTGGCCAGTATTTTGTTGAGAAGTTTTGCATTGATGTTCATCAAAGATATAGGTCTATAGTTCTCTTTCTTCGATGAATCTCTGTCTGGTTTGGGGATGAGGGTTATACTGGCTTCATAGAATGAGTTTGGTAAGGAACCTTCATTTTCAATTTCGTTGTAGAGCTTGAGGAGTATTGGTGTGAGCTCTGCTTTGAAGACCTTATAGAATTCAGCTGTGAATCCATCTGGCCCTGGGCTTTTCTTAGGTGGAAGTTCTCTAATTGCCATTTCTATTTCAGAGCTTGAAATAGGCCTGTTGAGTTGGCTTAGTTCTTCTTGGTTCAGTGTGGGTATGTTAATATTGGCTAGGAATTCATCCATTTCATCTAGATTCTCAAATTTGTTGGCATAAAGGTTTGAGAAGTATTCCCTCATGATATTCTGGATCTTGGTAATTTCTGTCGTGATATTACCATTTTCATCTGCGATTTTGTTTATTTCGATATGCTCTCTTCTTTTTTTGGTAAGATTTGCTAAGGGCTTGTCAATTTTATTAATTCTTTCAAAGAACCAACTCCTTGTTTTGTTGATTCTTTCTATAGTTTTTTTGGATTCCAAATCATTTAATTCTGCTTTGATTGTAATTATTTGCTTTCTTCTACTGGGATTAGGGTTAGTTTGTTGCTCTTTTTCCAGGAGCTTAAGGTGAGACATTAACTTGTTGGTTTGCAATTTTTCCAACTTGTTGTTGTAGGCACTCAGCGCTATAAATTTTCCTCTGAGTACTGCCTTTGCTGTGTCCCAAAGGAGTTAGTATTTTGTGTGCTCCTTACTATTAAATTTCATAAACTGTTGGATTTCTGTTCTGATCTCTTCGATGACCCATTGGTGATTCAACAATGTGTTGTTCAGTCTCCATGAGTTACAGGGTTTTCATTGGTGGAGATGTGTGTTCAGTTCCAGTTTGATGCCTTTGTGGTCTGAGAGTGTGCATGGAATAATTTCTGTGTTTCTGAATCTGTCCAGGTTTGTTTTATGGCCTAACATGTGATCTATTTTGGAAAATGTTCCATGTGCTGCTGAGAAAAACGTATATTGTGTTGTTGCTGGGTGGAATATTCTGCAGATGTCTGTTAGATCTAGTTGGTCTATATAGTTGTTCAGTTCTAAGGTTTCTCTGTTGAGTTTTTGCCTTGTTGATCTGTCCATAGGTGAAAGTTGTGTGTTAAAGTCACCGACAATCACTGTATTTCGATCTATGTATGGTTTCAGTGTAAGTAAAGTTTGCTTGATGAAGTTTGGAGCTCCGGGATTGGGTGTGTAAATATTTAGGATCGTTATGTCTTCCTGGAGAAAAGATCCCTTTAGTAGTATGTAGTAACCTTCTTTGTCTTTTCTTACTAATTTTGGTTTGAAGTCTATTTTATCTGATATGAGGATGGCAACTCCATACTACTAAAGGGATCTTTCCTCCAGGAAGACATAACGATCCTAAATATTTACACACCCAATCCCGGAGCTCTAAACTTCATCATCCTTCAACTCTTATAATGCATGGATCTACATTTGATGGTTGTTGAGTAATACTGTGTATCTAGGTGTTCAGTTATACTCTAGGTACAGAGGGACTTAAATACAATAGAGATTGGATTGAGGTGCTTATTGTTTTGGACATAAATCAGTAATCTGTGGTGGTATTAGATTTGTACGTAAGTGCACAAAAGGGGAGAGTGATATTACCAACCTAAAACAGTGAATATCTATTGTCAGCCAACTAAAAAGGTCTAGGTTGGTTATATGTGAAAAATTATAATCTTGTTTAGTATTAATCATACTCCCATTTTCAAATGGGCAGAAGAAGAAACTCAAGAAAAATGTCAAATCAAGGAATAGCATCTCCCACCCAACATAAACAGGCAATGGAGCAGTCAATGGCAAATCTAGAGGAGAGTCTTCCAAGTGCTATACAAATGCAATTGATAAACAACATTAATGCACAGTGTGAAAACATATCTTTCTTTAAAGAGATAAGGGAGGAAGCCATAGCTAAACAAGAGGAAACCGTAAACAAGGTGATATGTGAAATAGGGGAAGCCATAAAAGAGGCCATAATAAAGGTTTTTCAAAAAAACAATAGACGAATTCATAGAATCCACAAACAAAAAGATGACTGAACTCCAACAAATGTCCAAAGAGAATAAAGCTACTGAGCTAACCACTCAAATGGAAATCAAGGAGCTAAAGAAATCCATACATGATCTAAAACAAGAGATACAGGGGATCAAAAATAAGCAATTAGAAGCAAGTGGTTGAAGAATAATGCAGAAAGATTTGATAGCAGGTTAGACAATGCAGAAGACAAAAATTTCCGGGATTGAAGATAATTTAGTTGTTATAGAGAAAGAACAGAAAATGAGTCAATCCAAATCTAGGAAATATGAGAGAGCGCTTCAGGAGGCCCAATATACAATTAGGAAGCCTAATTTAAGGCTAATTGGTATTGAGGAGGGTCTGGAGAAAGAGGTCAATGGTATTGGAAATATACTTCAGGGAATCATCTCAGAGAACTTCCCAAATATCCAGAAGGGCAGGCCCATCCAGGTACAAGCAACTTTTAGAAGCCCAAACAGACCTGACCAAAAAAGAACATCCCACCGCCACATTGTAATCTGATCTGGATCAATAGAGGCCAAAGATAGGATCCTAAAAGCAGCCAGGGTAAAGAGAACAATCACCTATAAAGGCAAACCAGTCAGAATAACCGCAGATTTCTCAGCAGAGACCATGGAAGCAAGAAGAGATTGGAAGGATATATGTCATGCCCTGAAGTCAAATAACTACCAACCAAGAATACTGTACCCAGCTAAGCTCTCATTCATAACTGAGGGAACAATAAAAACATTCCATTCCAGCAAAAGGTGCAACGTTATGTAACAACCAAATCAACATTACAGAAAATTCTCAAAGATGTTCTACAAATAGAAAACCAACAGAAATGTAATAGAGAGAAAGAAATGGCTCCTAAAACTCACACCATCTAAGTACCACAAGAACTATCCGGACACAGGCACAAATGAAAGCTTGTAAAAATGGCAGGAACTAATGAATATTTCTCAATCCTGACTCTCAATAGCAATGGACTTAACTCTCCAATTAAATGACATAGACTATCTGGTTGGATCAAAAATAAGATCCATCATTCTGCTGTCTTCAAGAGACACAGCTTACCAAAAAAAACAAGCACTTTTTGAAAATGAGAGGTTGGAATAAACTCTATCAAGCTAATGGGCCCCCAAAACAGGCTGGAGTTGCCATCCTCATATCAGATAAAATAGACTTCAAACTAAAATTAGTAAGAAAAGACAAAGAAGGTTACTACATACTACTAAAGGGATCTATCCTCCAGGACATAACCATCCTAAACATCTACACACCCAATCCCGGAGCTCCGAACTTCATTAAGGAAACTTTACTTTCACTGAAACCATACATAGATTGAAACACAGTGATTGTTGGTGATTTTAACACACCACTCTCACCTTTGGACAGATCAACCAGGCATAAACTCAACAGAGAAACCTTAGAATTGAACAACTGTATAGACCAACTAAATGTAATAGACATCTGCAGAATATTCCACCCAGCAACAACACAATATACGTTTTTCAACAACAGGTGGAACATTTTCCAAAATAGACCACATTTTAGGGCACAAAACAAACCTGGGCAAATTCAGAAACACTGAAATTATTCCCTGCATGCTCTCAGACAACAAGGGCATAAAATTAGAACTGAACACCCAGCTCTACCAATGAATACACTGTAACTCATGGAAACTGAACAACATATTGTTGAATCACAGTGGGTCATTGAAGAGATCAGAACAGAAATCCAACAGTTTATGTAATTTAACAATAAGGAGCACACAAAATACCAATTCCTTTGGGACACAGCAAAGGCAGTACTCAGAGGAAAATTTATTGCACTGAGTGTCTATAACAACAAGTTGGAAAAATTGCAAACCAACAAGTTAATGTCTCACCTTAAGCTCCTGGAAAAAGAGCAACAAACCAACCTTAATCCCAGTAAAAGGAAGCAAATTAGTAAAATCAAAGCAGAATTCAATGATTTGGAATCCAAAAAAACTATAGAAAGAATCAACAAAACAAGGAGTTGGTTCTTTGAAAGAATTAACAAAATTGACAAACCCTTAGCGAATCTTACCAAAAAAGAACAGAGCATACCAAAATAAACAAAATCGCAGATGAAAATGGTAAAATCACATCATAAATTACCAAGATCCAGAGTATCATGAGGGAATACTTCTCAAACCTTTACACCAACCAATTTGAAAATCTAGGAGAAATGGATGAATTCCTAGCCAATATTAACATACCCACATTGAACCAAGAAGAACTAACCCAACTCAACAGGCCTATTTCAAGCTCTGAAATAGAAATGGCAATAAGAGAACTTCCACCTAGGAAAAGCCCAGGGCCAGATGGATTTGCAGCTGAATTCTATAAGGTCTTCAAAGCAGAGCTCACACCAATACTCCTCAAGCTCTTCAACGAAATTGAAAATGAAGTTTCCTTACCAAACTCACTCTATTAAGCCAGTATAACCCTCATCCCCAAAACAGACATATATTCATCAAAGAAAGAGAACTATAGACCTGTTTCTTTGATGTAGCAGGGTATAAAATCAACCCTCAAAGATAACTGCCTTCCTCTATGCCAATAGTGAGAGGAATGAGGCAACAATCAGGAAAGCAACTCTTTTTGCAATAGCCTCAAAGAAAATAAAGTACCTAGGAATTAGCTTAACTAAGAATGTAAAGGACCTTTTTGATGAAAAATTTAAAACCCTGAAAAAGGAAATTAAAGCAGAACTAAAGAAATGGAAAAACCTCCCATGCTCCTGGATTGGCAGAATCAACATCATGAAAATGATAATCTTGCCAAGGGCTATTTACAAATTCAGTGCAATACCCATCAATATCCCAATGTCATTCTTTAAAGAAATAGAAGAGGCAATTCAAAATTCCATATGCAATAATAAAAGATCCCTATAGAAAAACACTTCTTAGCAGAAAGAACAGCGCAGGAGGAATTTCAATACCAAACTTCATACTCTATTACAGAGCTATAGTGACCATAACAGCTTGGTACTGTCATGAGAACAGGCCTGAAGACCAATGGAATAGAACTGAGGACCCAGATATTAAACCACAGACCTATGGCCACCTAATCTTTGACAAGGGAGCCAAAAAAACGGAATTGAAGAAAGACAGCCTCTTCAACAAGTTGTGCTGACAGAACTGGTTAAGCACCTGCAGAAAACTATATTTGGATCCTTCTTTGTCACCCTGCACTAGAATTAACTCCAAATGGATCAAAGACCTGGAGGTAAAAGCTGACACACTGAAAATTTTACAAGAAGGAATAGGAGATACACTAGGCCTCCTTGGTACAGGTCGAAACTTTCTTAATAAGGATCAAGAATAACAACAAAAAAGAGAAAGGCTGGATAAGTGGGGCTGCATTAAACTGCAGAGCTTTTGTATGGCAAAGGACATAGCTAGTAAATTAATTAGGAAGCCTACAGAGTGGGAGAAGATCTTCACCAACAAAACAATGGACAAAGGCCTCATATCTAAAATATATCAACAGCTCAAAAAATTGAATCATTCCAAAACTAATCTCCAAAGTAACAACCATCCCATTAAAAAAATGGGCAAAAGACTTAAAGAGAGTCTTCTCTGAAGAAGAAACAAAAATGGCCTATAGACACATGAAGAAATGCTCAACATCTCTGGTCATAAAAGAAATGCAAATCAAAACAACTCTAAGATTCCACCTCACTCCAGTGAGAATAGCCAGGATCAGGAAAATGAATAACAACAGATTCTGGAGGGGATGTGGCCAGGAGGGATCCCTACTTCACTGTTGGTGGCAGTGCAAACTCGTTCAACCACTATGGAAAGCACTATGATAGTTCCTCAAAAGACTATTCACAGAGCTCCCTTATGACCCAATAATTCCACTACTAGGCATTTACGAATTGTCCAGAAACAAGGACATACTTATTCCACTAGCAAAATGATGTTCATTCCAGCACTATTTACCATAGCAAAGATATGGAACCAACCTAGATGTCCCTCAGTTGATGAGTGGATCAACAAGATGTGGTATTTGCACACAATGGAATTCTCTGCTGCTGTTAGATAGAATGACATTGCCCCATTTGTTAAGAAATGTAAAGAGTTAGAAAAAAATCATATTAATTGAAGTAAGCCATACTCAAATTAACTTAGGTTCAGTAGTTTCCCTCATTCGTCATAATCAGTAGAAACCTTGGGCTCTCCTAGCAGGGATTTGCAATAGAGCAAAACCTTGGTACATAGGCCATACAGTGTTATGCTAAATGAAAGGACCTCTAGGATATAGAAACAAAAGCCATATAATGAATGATTGTTGTCCTTAATGTACTATGTTATCTCTCATCTCTTTTGCTGTCCCTTGGTTATCTCATATTGTTACAGTATCTCACTTTGTTATCTGATATATCGGATATATTTGTATTTTGTTATTTGAAATTGGATAGGAAAGGGGGAAAACAAGATGAGGGGTGGGGAGGAGGGAAATGGGGACCCAGACATGTGAAAGGGTATCAATGTATGTGAATTAATGCACCTTCTATCTGGCAAATATCATGTAACCCTTCTATTAATTATAATAAAAATATATGAAAATAAATATATGGAAAAAATAACAAAAAAAAGAAAGGAGAACGACACATTTTGGTTCACAGCCAGTATCTCTCTAGGGTAATCTCTTTCTCTGTGTCTCTCTGTCTCTGTCGCTGTCTCTGTCTCTCTCTCTCTCTTAAATTTTCTGATTTGTTACTTGTTGGCTCATTTGTTATTTTTTGGCTCATTTATTATATTGTGGGCCCATGTGGTATAGACTAAGTGCCCAGGATATTACCCACTAGATATGAATTATGAGTCTGTTACTTGTATAAGTTTGTTCACCATCTTCATTAATTTATGTACCAGTGTACTCCCTCTCTCTATGCAGTCTCCTCGTAAATTATGAACATTACAGTACACCTATCACTTCTGTAGAATAGATTAGCTAGTCCCAGCTGTCTCCAGAGATCTAGCCTAGAACTTCCAACCTCAGGCTAAACATTTTTTATTAGTACCAGTTTATTTACTTGAGATTGTCCTAGCCAAACCTTTATCTCCTTCCTCTGTCTCTAGTCTATAATTTATTTTTAATTTTTGATTTTTAATTGTATTTTTATTATAAAGGTGATGTATAGAGAGTTTACAGTTACATAGGTCAGATAATGAGTAAATTTCTTTTGGGACAATTTCACCTCTTCCTACATTTTCTCCCAATTATTTCCCCTATTAAACTCCTCGCCCACAAGTTGCATAGTTATTTTCAACAAAGTATAAAGTGAATATCCCTGCTAAATTAATTCATCCTTTGTCTCACTATTTCTGCACATCCCATTATCCTCCCCAAACAGATAAACTTATGTAAAGGACAAAAGTACAGACAGAAATTAAAAACAGTGACAAAAAGGGAAAAACAAAATAAAACAAAATCTCAGAAAGAATATGGAAAAACTTGTGTTTACCTTTCTTTGGGTTTATTCCAATAAACCTTATTTTATACAATCACATGCAAATAGCTATTGAGTCTTTGTGATCCTCTCCGAAGAATATCCTCCTTTGGTCTTACAAGGTAAATAGTAAGAGTTCTATTTAATTTATCATGTCCAAGTGTAATTTTTTATCTTTTAGCACATATTGTGTTTATTTGTATATTTATAGGCACATTATGTATCTACTTAGTTGATTTACATGCTCTTGGTTTAGTTTGGTTATATCAGTATGCTGTAGTAATTCCATTTTTCCAGATTATCCAAATTATTGTCATAAAGATTTGCATAGTATCCTCTTACAATGCTCTGAAACATAATTTTATTTATTTTTGTGTGTTCTCTGATTTTTAAATGAGAATTGGTAAGAGTCTGTCAATTTTGTTACTTTTTTCAAAGAACCAACTCTTCACTTTATTGATTCTTTCAATTGTTTTTAGTCTCTGATTCATTTTTTTAGTTATAATAGATGTATAAACGTGGTTTATTTCCAGTTTTTTTTTAATTTGAAGGTGATGTACAGAGGGAGTTTGAGTAACATAAGTAAGGTAATAAAAATATTTCTCTTCAAATAATGTTACCTCCCTCATTTTCTCCCTCTTTGCCCCAGTGACTGTCCTCTGCCACAAGATATAAAGTTTATTTACAACACAGGGTCTAAAAAGTACCATTGTTGCACTGGATAACCCTCTGTCTCACTATTTCTCTGAGTCTAGATTACTTCCCCAAATCAGAAAAACTTACATAAAAGTCACTAGATACAAAAATCCAAAACAGTCCCAAGAGAGAATAAAATGGGGGCGGGGAAGAGAAAGAATCAGAAATGTCCCTTGGTTATCTCATATTGTTATAGTATCTCACTTTGTTATCTGATATATTGAATTTATTTGTATTTGGTTATTTGAAATTTGATAGGGAAGGGGGGAAAACCAAGACTGGTGGGGGGTGTGGGGGGGAGGGTAATAGGTGCCAAGACATGTGAAAGGGTATCAATGTATGTGAATTAATGCACCTTCTGTCTGGCAAATATCATGTAACCCTTTTACTAATTACAATAAAAAAAGAAACTAGTATCCAAGAAGGGAATATCTATATACAATCACTGGCACATAGATTTTAGAGCACAATTAAAATTAAGCTAAGGGTTTGTATATGATAATTAGATATTAATCTGTGTAATCATTCATTTTCTTCTCTATTGCCTTATATTCTATGGGAGTTGAGTTTCCTTGACATGCTATTTTTCTTGTATTTCTATGGTTCATTTTCACCATTCAGAAATAACCATCTTGTAGGTTGCTATTCTATAATCCGTACTTTTAAAAATTCAGTCTTATTCATACATCTATATGTTCTGTATACTTTTCCTCAAATTCTATTAGTTCCTAGTTTAGATTAATTTTCAAATAAAGAGAAAGAAACCAGAGAAAAGAATGAGGAAAGAGGGAGGTTGGTAACAGCATAAATTACAGAAATTTTGGTGTCAGATTCAAGACCTTGCCACAATCCACTGAGACTGAAATCTGAGCAGTGAATGCGAAGTGCAGGTGGACTTCTAACAGGAAATAGAGTTGCCTGGAAGTGAAGAAGTTTGAGTATTTTAAAATAAAGACTCTATACTAGAAAAATACAGATACTTAGAATAATTGATGAGTATATGTGTATATATGTTATCTAAATATCTTAAGAAACAGCTGTTTCTCATATTAGCATACAGAGCACACACATATGATATGTAGTGGAATTTGAACCTAAGTGATTCTGCTATTCAAAAAATCATTCAAATAATCACATAAAATTCAATACTCATGCATACACCCAAAAGTCTGCTTTAATCTAAGTGTTAGGAAATTGTGTATTGAAATGCAAATCAAAATAACTTTAAGATTCCACCTCACTCTAGTTAGAATGAACATAATCAAGAAATCTAATAACAACACATGCTGGCAGGGATGTGGTCAGGTGGGATTACTACTACACTGTTGGTCGGAGTGTAAACTAGTTCAACAACTATGACAGCAATATGGGGGTTCCTCAAAAAACTAAACATAGAACTCCTTTATAACCCAGAAATTCCACTACTTGGCATTTACCCAATCATCCAGAAACAAGGACATACTAAATCCACTAGCACAATGATGTTCATTGCAGAACTATTTACCATAGCAAAGATATGGAACCAACCCAGATGCCCCTCAGTAGATGATTGCATCTAAAAGATGTGGTACTTATACACAATGGAATTCTATGCTGCCATCAAAAAGAATGGCATCTCCCCATTTGTAAAGAAATGGAAAGAGTTGGAAAAAGTCATATTAAGTGAAGCAAGCCAGACCCAAAGGAACACAGGCTCTATGGTTTCCCACATTTGTAATAATTTGTACACAATTAGGACTCTCCTAGCAGAGGATTCCAATATCTCAAAACCTAGGTCCATAAGGTTATATAGAATGAGGCTCAATGAAAGGATGTCCAGGATATGGAAACAAGAGCTTTATCTTGTGTGATTTTTTTAATGTAATATGATATTTCTCTTCTGTTTTGTTGCCCATAGCACTAGAGAACCTGACTTCATTACCTGGTGTATTTGAAATAGGAAAGGGAAGGGAGAAATCAAGATGATTGGGAGGGGATGGGGGAAGGAAATGGGGACAAAAACATGAGAAGGGCTATCAATATATGAGAATACACCTTCTATCTGTCGAATATGACTGTAACCCCACTATACATTACAGTAAAAAATAAATTAAAAAATGAAAATTGTGTCTTGAAAAGCTGCATCAGTTCTATTGCATAATTTTAAAATTACCTTTGTGACTGTTCTGATTGATTCAGATTATTTTTCATCTTTTAGTTTGAATATCCAAGTAATCATCAGTTAGAATGCTTGTTTCAATGATAATTACTCAGATTTGGCTCTGCTTCTCACATCAGACAATCCAAAGTCTGGATAGTTTAAACCTTTCCTAATGCTATATAATCTAACTGATTCAGTTTGTTACCGAGTACTCTTCCTGATAGGTAAAAATACAGCTAGCCTATTAGTTAAGTGCAAGTCCCAAACAAAAGATTAATAATAGATGAACAGGCCCTACCAACACCTCAGCATGCCATTTAGCAGCTGCCAAAAGTACTGTATAATCTTTGGAAGGCTTAATCGTTCCCTATTGCACTTTTCAAAAGAGAAGGGTAGTTATTAATCCTGCTGTTCACACAAAATTTTAACCATAGATATTCATTGAATAAATAGTGCTGTTTCACATAAAGATTTTGGTTTTAAATAACAACTATCAGAGTTTAAACAAATATCAGTGTGCTAACAAGAAGAAAAATTGTATTTCGTGTAGAAAACCATATTTTAGTCTGTATAAACTGTACATTTAATTGGTAGTTTGAGAATAGAGAAAAGAGATGTGCTTCTTGAAACCAGAATTTCCTTTTCTGTGCAGTGAGAATTTATATCCTTTTCTTTTTTCTCTCTTAAAACAAAATTCTTATAATAGATCAATTAATTTTGTTTTACCTTTTAAAGTTTGTTATTTCTCAAATGTGCAGAAATAGTTGGCTCTCTTAAGGAAATACAATACATTGACTAGCACATTTTCTTTTTTCACTAGTTGTTAACATCTTGAATTATATTCACACTTATAAAGCATATATTTATTCACCTAATATTTCATTTTAAAAAGTTTTTCCAAATCCCTTTAATGACTGATTTCAACTTATTTTTACTCAAAATGTGTACATTTACCTCATTGCCAAAAATACATAATTTAACATTATAAAAGCATGCTTTTATTTAAACCAAAAACTGACAATAAGACAATTAAAACATATAAAAGCCAGTAGATAGCGTCTCTCTTATTCTCTGTCTCTGACTCTCTCTGTCTCTGTCTCTCTCTTTCTCTTTCCATCTCTGTCTCTGTCTCTCTGTCTCTGTCTTTCTCTGTCCCTCTCTTCTGTCTCTGGCTCTCTCTGTCTCTGTGTCTCTCTGTGTCTCTGTCTGTCTCTGTCTCTGACTCTCTGTCTGTCTCTGTCTCTGTCTCTCTGTCTGTCTCTGTCTGTCTCTCTCTCTCTGTCTCTGTCTGTCTCTGTCTCTGTCTCTCTCTCTCTCTCTCTCTCTCTCTCTCTCTCTCTCTCTCTCTCTCTCTCTCTCTCTCTCTCTCTCTCTCTCTCTCTCTCTGCTGATCCTGGGGTTTGACCTCAGGTCTTGGGCTTGGACACTGTCCTTGATCTTATACGTTCAAGGTTGGAGACCAAAAAAAATCTCATAGTCTGTCCTGCTTGGGCTGTCTTTGATCCTTGATCCTCAAATATCAGCCTGTGTACTAGCTCTAAATATAGGAATGATCCACAAGTGCCCAGCCTTGCTTGTTATTTCCCACAAGCAACAGAAGAGTCTTGATATTTTTTTCTTTTTGTAAATTGTATTTTATTGTTGGGAAATGTGTAGAGGGGTTACACTTACATTCATCAGGTAGTGGGTACATTGCCACTTGAAGATTGATATCCCTTTTCATGTTTTATCCCCCTTTACCTCCCCCACAACTGTCCTAATCATCTTGTTTCCCCCCATCCCTTCCCTATTTCAAAAAAACAAATCAACATGTATACAATATACCAAAGTCAGATATAGTAACAACCTGAGATTAACTATAGGGGGAAAAAAGAGAAAAAGAATAACTTCACAAAGTACATTAAGAACATCACAAAAACAAATGAATCTGTTGTTTTCATATTCTAGGGTTCATTTCACTTCTTCTCATTCTGTATGGGCATATGAACATAGAGTTTGAGCCATTGTGATCCTCTGATAGGAGAATTTTAGATGTCTACTAATTACTACAAAAAAGGGAAACCGTGGAGCTTATGTACCTTTGGCTGTGGCTTACTTCAGTTAATATGACTTTTTTACAAGTCTGTCCATTTCCTTACAAATGAGGCATTGTCTTTCTTTCGTGTGACAGCATAGAATTCCATTGTTAATAAGTACCACATCATCTTGATCCATTCATCTACTGAGGGGCATCTGGATTGCTTCCATAAGGATTTTGATATCTTTTTTTGGTAGTTCTAGGTCTTGAACTCAGGGCCTGAGCACTGTTATTGGGCTTTTCTCAAGGCTAGAACTCTACCACTTGAGCCATAGCACCATTTCTGGCTTTTTTTATGTATATATGGTACCGAGGAATCGAACCCGGGTCTTTGTGCATGCTAAGCAAGCACTCTACCAGTAGGCCAAACTCCTGGCCCAAAGACTTTGATATCTTAAGGGATCAATTCCTTTTGGAAATAAAGCCTATAAAAGCATAATATATATATATTTATCAATAAAAATGAGACTAAATAACATAAACATCATATATATTTTGTGTGAAATAATGCAAAAGCTGATTTCTTAGGTATTCAATCCAAGAGTACCTCAAAAGTTACAGATATTACAATAAGAGACTTAACCTGATGAAACTGAAATGTAGTTGTATATTGCTCTAGTATGATGAAGGAATGTAGGTAAAGATTCATACAAAAAAAGTAGTCTCCAATTATCATTTTTAACTGTGTCCTTGTTTTTATTTCATTATTAGGGATTGAATAACGCTTTGCACATGCTAGACACTCTACCTGTGGTACCAGGACACATACCTTTTTGTTTTTGTTTTATTTTATTTTATTTTATTTGTGCCAATCATGGAGATTCAATTAAAATAACTCGTTATTACAATATTCAATCAATGCTCAACTTTCCCATCTTGGTTTATAAATATTTTATAATAGTTAGATTATTTGAATTAAGATGAAATATATAACCTCAGCACTCTAAATAAAAATAAGAGTCCTTCATATGAATGTAAAGGTTTCCCATTCTATAGCACAATATTGCAAAACTTATTTGATGTATTTGATGTTATATTATATCTCTTTACTGGCAGGTGGTTTGAGCACAGATAAAAAATTGAGATGCAGAAAGATGAAAGAATTTGCAGAAAAAATCACACAGGGAATGTAAATTCTGATCTTCATAGTTACAGACCAATGCTCCTTTTATTTTAAATGTGCTTGAGGTTTCAGACATTTAGACTATCATGAATGACTCTAATAGGACAAGATATTATTAGAGCCATAAAGAATAAAAAATGCTTCTTGACTCTTTTTTCTTATATTATGAGAAACATTTATTTCTCTAATGTCTCCTATCTTCTCTGTTTCTGCTGTGTTGATGTCTTGTGGAGCTTTTTCCTATAACTTTAAGCACCTTACATCAATGGAATGGGGGCGAATGGAAGGATCAATTCTGATTGAGAACAGATTTATAAACATTTCATTCTGTAGTGAAATATTTGTGAGACTTAAAAGAAAATCTTTATTTGTGTCAGCTCTAATTTATTTTATTTTCTTCCTATAATTGCCAGGATCATTCATGCATAATCAAACATGACAACCTGACTTTTCTCTACCTGACAGCAATCAATAAATCTCAAACTGATGTTCACAGAAGGGAATAGTCTTTAAAAAGTAATGGATTTCCTTTGAAAATCTAAAATATTCCTCTTAGTAAAAAATAAATACAGTAGTTTTCTGAATCACTAAAATAATTATTTGTAACAGAATACTGCCACCCTGCTAAGTTTAATGCCTAAGATTTTTTTTATAAACAATTACATATTATACTAAAGCTTCCTCTATAGCTAGGAATTGTTGAAGTTATTTGACGAGAAAAAGTTGCATGATGATTGAATGATCATATAATACAGGCATAGCCAATGAAAGTCAAAAGAACCTACACTGTGATATTTGGAACCATATTAATTGCTAACAGACTATTGAACATTACAAACTGCAATGGTTCAACATCAGTGGGTATATTGAAGGATAACGAGTAAATTACCTTTCTAAACCTATCAATAGAGAAAATTTGATTAGGTAACCACTTAATGTAGAATTTAATAATACCCTCAAGCTAAAGTTAACTGCAAGTAAGCAAAATGTCTTACAGAGTTACCAAATAATGTCATTTAAATTGGTTTTCAAAACCTAGTAGAAGCAAAGTTTGCCTTAAGGATTAAGTTAAATTATTTCAACATCCCACTGAAACTTTTGAAGTTGGGAACACTATTTTGACAATATGCTTTGAAAAACTGAGCTTGGAAATGAAAAATATATTTGTCTATTATATTAAGTCCTACAAAGAATTAAAGTTCCGTGGGTCTGACATTGAGAATTGTCAAATGTTGAATCAATTAACAATTACAGCTTAAATTCATTGGTTTTGTGAAGTATCTATTATTATTCCATTTTTATTTTCATCATCATATTAATTTCTTAAATCTGCCATAATAAAATATCAAAACCTGCATCTTAAAAATAATTGAAACTGGGTGCTGATGGCTCACGCCTGTAATTCTAGCTATTCAGGAAGCTAAGATCTAAGGATCATGGTTCAAAGCCAGCATAGGCATGAAAGTGCATGACACTATTATCTCCAATTAAGCTGCCAGATAACTGGAATTGGTACTGTGGCTCAAGTAGTAGAGTGCTAGCTTTGAGCTGAAGAGCTCAAGGGCAATGAATGTCCAGGCTGAGTTCAAGCCCAATGACCGACCAAAACAAAACAATAATAATAATAATAATAATAGAAATGTATTCTCTCACCATTTAGGAGACTAGAAGCCCAAAATCAAAGTGCTGATATGCTGGGGCCAACCGGCAGCAAACCAGGGTTCGCAGATTGGGGTTCCTGAAATAGGGGACAAGCACTAGGAAGAAAAAGAAGAGAGACAGACACACCGGGTCCGGGATGTCCGCAGTCCAGGCAAAGACTGCCGAGACTGCCGCGTTTATTTTCCACTCCCCTTTCTTCCCTCCTCCTCTCCCAGGGAACCTCCAGGTGTTACATTCATATGTTAATTCTCAGCTCATTTACATAGAATAGGGCCAGAAAGCAATAAGACAATATAGCCATCATCTGATGCAAGTCAAGGTACAGTTTGATTCCACTCTGGCTCCCAACACTGATAAAGATGACATATTCTGAAACTTCTGATGGAAAAACTTGTTTGTGGTTGTCTTTTGGTTCTGATGGCTAAAGGAAATTCTAGCTTATCGTAGTCATAGCAGTATCCTCCTCATTGTCATATAGTATTTTTTTCTGTGTGTCTTTATGTCTGTGTCCAAATCTGTCTTTCTCTTCTTTTATGGACAAAACTTCATATCTTAAAGCCTACTCTAAACATCCTTAGCCTCATCTAAAGTTGATTATATAAACCAAGATATTATAAAGTTGCATTTTCTATTACTAGGGATCAGAAATACTATATATAATTTAGGGGCACGTGATTTAACAAATGATAATCATATTGTGAAGTGTAAGTAAATGGAATTTCAACTTGGCTTTATTTTTGAAAAGTATAAATAAGTATAAATCAAGCTTTTCCAAAAATAATTGTAGTTCTTTAAAAAAGTAAAAAAAAAGGGAAAATATCTTCACTAACCATACAACAGACAAAGGCCACATATCTAAAATATATCAACAGCTCAAAAAATTTAATCACTCCAAAACTAATCTCCAAAGAAACAAACATCCCATTAAAAGATGGCTCCAAAGACTTAAAGAGAGTCTTGTCTGAAGAAGCCTATAGACACATGAAGAAATGCTCGACATATCTGGACATAAAAGAAATGCAAATTAAAACAACTCTGAGATTCTGCCTTACCCCAGTTAGAATGGCCATGATCAAAAAATCTAATAACAACAGATGCTGGAGGTAATGTGGCCAGGGGGATCACTGCTACATGGTTGGTGGGAGTGTAAACTCATTCAACCATTATGGAAAGCAGTATGGCAGTTCCTCAAAAGACTAAACATACAACTCCCCTATGAGCCAGCAATTCCACTACTTGGCCTTTACCCAATTATCCAGAAACAAGGACATACTAAATCCACTAGCACAATGATGTTCATTGCAGAACTATTTACTATAGCAAAGATATGGAACCAACCAAGATGCTCTTCAGAAGATGATTGGATCAAGTTGTGGTACTTATACACAATGGAATTCTATGCTGCCATCCGAAAGAATGGCATCTCCCCATTTGTAAGGAAATGGAAAGACTTGGAAAAAGTCATAGTAAATGAAGTAAGCCAGACCCAAAGGAACATAAACTCAATGGTTTCCCTTATTTGTCATAATTAGTGTAAACCTTGGACTCTCCTAGCAGAATTTTACAATAAGATAAAACCTAGATACAAGAGCCATATAATGTGTGACTCTTGTTCTTAATGTACTATGTTATTTCTCACCTTACCTTGTTATCTGATATATTGTATATATGTTTATTTGAAATAGGATAGGGAGGGGGAGAAACAAGGCCAGGGGAGGGGATGGGAGACAGAAATGGGGACAAAAACATGAGAAAGTGTAGCAGTGTTTGTGAGTAAAGAAACTTCTATCTGGTGAATATAATAATGTAACCCTTCTATTAACTACAATAAAAAATGATGCAAAAAATTACCATCAAGAAACTTTGACCTAAGTCTCATAGGCTGAGGCCTCAATCATATTGCATTGGAAGATTTGCAGCCTGGCTCTCCGGTAACATCCTCCACTACATTTATGCAACATTTTATCCTCAGCAGAACAAAAGGCTGCTTACAACTCTTCAATATATAATTTATTATTTTGTGTTTCTTTAACATTATAGATTGTAACCCCTCCAACTTCAATATTCTTCCCTTTCTGATTTGTTTATCCTTCAAGACCAAGAACTTTTAATCCATCCACTAAGTCTTCCAGGAAGATCTCCCAACCTTCCAACCAGCATCAGTGCCAGCCACTAAGTGAAGTTAACCTCAACAGCTCACCCATGCTCCTATACATCTGTCTCCCAACAAATCATAATTCCACACTGTCTGGAATAGTGTCTTTTCCATTTTTAAACTCCAGCTCTTAACGCAGTAGTTTATTTAACATTTAGTTCTAAATGTCACTTAACATCTATGTGGAATGTAAGAAGTTTCAGCTATAGTTCATAAAAGAGCCCCTGAAATGACAGGTGCATTATTATTTATACTTTTAATACACAGGTATTCAAATTGCCCCATATGAGAAGTTAAAAATGAACTTTGTGTTGTTCTCTTTGCGTAATTACATATTTCTTTTATGAAATAAATTTGTAGTCCTAGGGATTTTTAAAAAAGTAAGCAACTCAAAAGTCTTAGTCTTGTTTTGCTAGAGTAATTTGTGTACACAGAGGACTCTCATGAAAAATAGTCTGGAATTGTAGAAAAAGTCCTTATTTTTAGATGACTTTGAAAGTCAAAATGATTTGGGATTTACTCTGAATAAACCAAATAGCTCCTCAGTTTTGAAGAAAGGGACATTACATGAAATGATGATAACTTCACATATGTTCTAATCTTTTCAACCAAAATATCATGCACTGGTTTGCTATACTCATCACAATGGAGTAATTCATCAAATGATAGATAAGCCAAACATTTTTCATACTGAGGTTTTGAAATTATGTACTAACATATTTATATGTTTTGGAATCTTAGAATTTTTAATATTTCCTAACAAAAATTGTTTGTCACAGTTATATTTTCCTAATGCTTATGTTTCTTTTTCATCTATCCTAATAGTTTGTTTACCCCATAGAGTTGTTCATTCAGATTTTTTTGAGTCTACTAAATGACTGGCTTTGTTAGTCTCTGTTATCCCAAAGATTTTTGCCTATTTCAGATAAATTCCGATGCTCTACTCAAATGTTACGTGACATAGCATCTGGGACAAGACTTTTGTCCTTCCATGACAGAAATGGTAGCTTGATATATGGGGAAACAAGAAATATGATATGATAATAAAGATAAGATTTAAAATGAAAAAAATTACTAGTTAGTACACTGGTATAATCATGATAAAATCAGTATGGATAGAATAACCAAAATGACATAAAACACTCTCTAATAGGAGATTACCTCAAATCTGTGCTGCAATGGCAACAATAATAATATATCTGCTGTTTAGAAGAATCCAGTTTAATATATGAGTAGTATAAGATGGTAATTCACATTTCTCTTTAAAATGGCATTCTTTATCAATTATATTACATAGAAAACTATTAGAGTTTGATGTTTTAAAATTCAGTAAAAAAAATCACAGAATCATGGACTCTTATATTTGGCAGGGATACAACTGAAATTTAGATCACGCATTTCCAGATAAACTAAAACTCTGAAAATTGCATTAATATAGTTTAAGTATGCCTTATTGAGTGTAATGAATGTGAAGAGTTTATAAACTGCTTTCGGGCTAATAATGTTTAGCAATTCCAAATCAATATTCTAAACATGTCTTCCAATTTTCTTTTTATGACTCTTTCTCACAGAACTATTTGACGGAAAGTATATTTGTCTAGGGGAAAAAGTGAATGAAGAACTGACATTGCCCAAGAAGCATTACATCCATAACTGACTTATAGAATTATAACCCTTTGTAAACCTCCTTAATAATACCAGGTTTTAAAATTATTTTTGCCTAGAATATACAATCATCAGATAAGAAACATTTGTTTATTATTATTTTTTTCTGCCAGTTGGGGGCTTGAGCTTTATAGCTGAGTACTGTCCTTGGGCTTTCTCAAGGCCAGTGCTCTACCACTAGGCCAAAATCCCGGCCCCTGGTGTGTTTATTCTAATCACATTTTGTATTTTCCTCTAATGGTAAAATAAACTTACAATTGTAACAAATCTGCATAATGAATTGAAAAACCTCAACTTATGAAGATTTAGTTATCAGTTAAATTTGAGTAAATTGGATATGATCCTGAAACAAAATAGATATCTCTCCATACTAATCAGTCGTTTCATACATTTGAGAACTTCTTCCCTCTCCCACCTCTCCTCCCTTCCTTCAGCTACTCTCTCTCTCTTTCTTTCTTTCTTTCTTCCCTTCTTTCTTTTGTCATTCCTGGTACTGACTTCTGTCCCATAGCTTTTACACTCAAAGTTCGTGCTCTACAACCCAGAATCACAACTCAACTTCCAGTTTGCTGGTGGTTAATTGGAGATAATATTGTCATGGACTTTCCATGATCCTCAGATCTCAGCTTCTTAAGTACCTAGGAGTATAGGCATGAGCCACCACAACTTGGTACTATTTTCTAATTTTTTCATATATTTTTATTGTAATTAATAGAAGGGTTACATTATATTCACCAGATAGAGGGCACATTACTTCACATACATTGATACCCTTTCTAATGTCTTGGTCCCCATTTCCCTCCCCAACCCCGGCCCCTCATCTTGTTTTACACCTTCCCTATCCAATTACAAATAACCAAATACACATATATACAATACATCAGATAACAAGGTGAAATACTGTAACAATATGAGATAGCCAAGAAACAGCAAAAGAGATGAGAGATAACATAGTACATTAAGAAAAACAATCATTCATTATATGGCTTTTGTTTCTGTATCCTGGAGGTCTTTCCCTTAGCTATCTAGGTTTTGTTCTATTGTAAATCTCTGCTAGCAGAGCCCAAGATTTCTCCTGAATATGACAAATGAGGGAAAGCATTGAGCCTATGTTTTTTTGAGTCTGGCTTACTTCACTTAATATGATTTTTTCTAAGTCTTTCCATTTCTTTACAAATGGGGCTATGTCGTTCTTCCTTACTGCAGCATAGAATTACATTGTGTATAAATATCACATCTTTGTTGATCCACTCATGAACTGAGGGGTATCTGGATTGGTTCCATATCTTCAGTATGGTAAATAGTGCTGCAATGAATATCATTTTTCTAGTGGACTTAGTATGTCCTTGTTTCTGGACAATTGGGTAAATGCCTAGTAGTGGAATGACCAGGTCATAGGGAGTTCTATGTCTTTTGAGGAACTGCCATACTGCTTTCCATAGTGGTTGAACAAGTGTGCATTCCCACCAATAGTGTAGTGGCCACATTCCCTCCAGCATCTGTTGTAATTAGATTTTTTAATCATGGCCATTATAACTGGAGTGAGGTGGAATCTTAGAGTTGTTGTGATTTGCGTTTCTTTTATGTCCAGATATATTGAGCATTTCTTCATGTGTCCATAGGGCATTCTTTTCTTCTTCTTCAGGGAAGAGTCTCTTTAAGTCTTTGGCCCATTTTTTAATGGGATGGTTGTTACTTTGGAGATTAGTTTTTTGAGCTGTTGATATATTTTAGATATGAGACCTTTGTCCATTGTATGGTTAGTGAAGATCTTCTCCCATTCTGTAAGCTTTATAGTTAATTTGCTGTCTATGTCCTTTGCCATGCAGAAGCTCTGCAGTTTAATGCAGTCCCACTTATCCAGCCTTTCTCTGATTTGTTGTGTTTCTGGGTCCTTATTAAGAAAGTTTCAATCTGTTCCAAGGAGACCTAGTGTATCTCCTATTCCTTCTTATGAAGTTTTCAGTGTGTCAGCTTTTACCTCAAGGTCTTTGATCCATTTGGAGTTAATCCTTGTGCAGGGTGACAAAGAAGGATCCAACTTTAGTTTTCTGCAGGTGCTTAACCAGTTCTGCCAGCACCACTTGTTGGAGAGGCTGTCTTTCTTCGATTATATTTTTTGGCTCCCTTATCAAAGATAAGGTTGCCATACATAGGTGGGTTAATATCTGGGTCCTCAGTTCTATTCCATTGGCCTTCAGGCCTGTTCTCATGACAGTACCAAGCTGTTATGGTCACTATAGCTCTGTAATAGAGTCTAAAGTTTGGTATTGAAATTCCTCCTGCGCTGTTCTTTCTGATAAGAAGTGTTTTTGCTGTACGGGATCTTTTATTATTACATATGAAATTTTGGATTGCCTCTTCTATTTTTTTAAAGACTGACATTGGGATAATGATGGGTATTGCACTGAATTTGTAGATAGCCCTTGGCAAAATTGCCATTTTCATGATGTTAATCCCTCCAACCCAGGAACAAGGTAGGTTTTTCCATTTCCTCAGTTCTGCTTTAATATCCTTTTTCAGGGTTTTAAAGTTTTCATGAAAAAAGTCCTTTACATTCTTAGTTAAGTTAATTTCCAGGTACTTTATTTTCTTTGATGCTATTGCAAAAGGAGTTGCTTTCCTGATTTTTGCCTCATTCCTCTCATTGTTGCCATATAGGAAGGTGGTTGATTTTTGAGTGTTAATTTTATACCCTGCTACCTTGCCAAAATTTTGAATCAGCTCAAGCAGCTTGTGAGTGGAGTCTATAGGGTTCTTTAAATACAGAATCATTTCCTTTGCAAAGAGGGAAAGTTTCACTTCTTCTTTCCCTATTTATATCTCCCCTTTATGCTTGCTTCTTGCCTTATTGCTCTGGCTAGGAATTCTAATAGTATGTTAAGAGGAGTAGAGAGGGTGTGCATCCTTGTCTCGAGCCTGATTTTAGAGGAATGGCTTTAGCTTTTCACAATTAAGTATAATGCTTGCTGTGGGTTTGTCATACACAGCTTTTATTATACTGAGGAATGTTCCATGGATTCCTAGTTTCTCCAGAGCTTTAACATAAAGGGATGTTGGATCTTCTCAAATGCCTTTTCTGCATTTATTGAGACAATCTTGTGATTCTTTTCCTTGCTCCTGTTGATGTGTTGAATTATGGTAATTGATTTGTGTATGTTGAACCGGCCTTTCATCCCTGTAATGAATCCTGTTTGATCATAGTGTATAAAATTTTTGATGAGTTGCTGAAAATGGTTGCCTAGTATTTTGTTAAGAAACTTTGCATGAATACTTATCAAAGAAATGGGTCTATAGTTCTCTTTCTTTGATGAATCTCTGTTTGGTTTGGGGATGAGAGTTATACTGGCTTCATAGAATGAGTTTGGCAAAGAGCCTTCATTTTTAAATTCATTGAAGAGCTTGAGAAGTATTGGAGTGATGTCTGCTTTGAAGACCTTATAGAATTCAGCTGTGAATACATCTGGCCCTGGGCTTTTCTTGGATGGGAGGTCTGTTATTGCCATTTCTATTTCAGTGCTTGAAATAGGCCTGTTGAGTTGGGTTAGTTCTTCTTGGTTCAGTGTGGGTATGCTAATGTTGGCTAAAAATTCATCCATTTCTTCTAGATTCTCAAATTTATTGGCATAAAGGTTTGAAAAGTATTCACTCATGATGCTCTGCATCTTAGTAATTTCTGTTGTGATATTACCAATGTCATCTGTGATTTTGTTTATTTGGGTGTGTTCCCTTCTTTTTTTGCTAAGGGTCTGTGAATTTTATTATTTTTTTCAAAGAACCAACTCCTTGTTTTGTTGATTCTTTCTATACTTTCTTTGGACTCCAATTCATTTAATTCTGCTTTGATTTTACTATTGTTTCCTTCTACTGGGATTAGGGTTGGTTTGTTGCTGTTTTTCCAAAAGCTTAAAGTGCGACATTAAATTGTTTGTGTTTTTTTTGTGATTTTTCCAATTTGTTAATGTAAGCACTCAGAGCTATAAATTTTCCTCTGAGTACTGCCTTTGTTGTGTCCCAAAGGAGCTGGTATTTTGTGTGCTCCTTTTTGTTAAATTTCATACACTGTTGAATTTCTGTGCCGATCTTGATAACCCTTTGGTGATTCAACTATGTGTTGTTCAGTCTTCCTGAGTTACAGGGTTTTTATTGGTTGAGATTGGTGTCCAGTTCCAATTTAATGCCCTTGTGGTTTGAGAGATTGCAGAGAATATTTTCAGTTTTTCTGAAATGTGGTCTATTTTGGAAAATGTTCCATGTACTGCTGAAAAAAATGTATATTGTGATGTTGCTGGGTGAAATAATCTGCAAATGTCTGTTAGATGTAGTTGGTCTATGCAGTTGTTCAATTCTGATGTTTATCCCTTGAGTTTTTGCCTATGTGATTCGTCCATAGGTGAGAGTGGTGTATTAAAGTCACCATTAATCACTGTGTTTCAGTGTATATATGGTTTAATGAAAGTAAAGTTTGCTTAACGAAGTTCAGTCATCCAGGATTAGGTGTTGATATTTAGGATGGTTATGTCCTCCTGAAGGAGAGATCCCTTTATTAGTGTGTAATAATCTTCTTTGTCTTTTCTCACTAATTTTAGTTTGAAGTCTATTTTATCTGATATGAGGTTGGCAACTCCAGCCTGTTTAGTTGGGCTGTTTGCTTGATAAACTTTATTCCAGCCTCTCACTTTCAAAAAATATTAGTTTTTGGGGGAGCAAGATGTGTCCTTTGAAGACAGCAGAACGATGGATCTTGCTTTTGATCCAACTAGACAGTCTATGCCATTTAATTGGAGAGTTAAGTTCATTGATATTGAGAGTTAGGATTGAAAAATATTTAGTAGTTCCTGCCTTTTTAAAAAGCTTTCATTAGGGCTTATGGCTTGACAGTTCTTGCGGCACTTAGCTGGTATGATTTTTGGATTCCATTTCTTTGTCAGTATCACGATCGTGTTGGTTTTCAATGTGTAGAACGTGTTTGAGAATTTTCTGTAATGCTGGTTTGGTTGCTATGTAATATTGCAACTTTTCCTTGGAATGGAAGGCTTTTATTGTTCCTTCAGTTATGAATGAGAGCTTAGCTGGGACAGTATTCTTGGTTGGTAGTTATTTGACTTCAGGACATGACATATATCCTTCCCATCTCTTCTTGCTGGAATGGTGTCTGCTGAGAAATCTGTGGCTATTTTGATTGGTTTTCCTTCGTTAGGGATTGTTCTCTTCTCCCTGGTTGCTTTTAGGATCCTTTGTTCTCTTTTGATCCAGTTCGGATTATAATGTGGCACTGGGATGTCCTTTTCTGGTCAGGTCTGTTTGGGCCTGCCCTTCTGGATATTTGGCAAGTTCTCTGAGATCATTCCCTGAAGTATATTTCCAGTACCATTGACCTCATTCTCCAGGCCCTCCTCATTACAAATTAGCCTTAAATTAGGTTTCCTAATTGTATCTTGGACCTCCTGAAGTGTTCTCTCATATTTTCTAGATTTGGTTTGACTCATTTTCTGTTCTTTCTCTATAACAACTAGGTTATCTTCAACTCTGGAGATTCTTTCTTCTGCATTGTCTAACCTGCTATCAGTAGTTTCTACTTTATTCTTCATTTCCCTTCCTTTCAATTGCTCATTTTTGATGTCTTGCATTTCTTTTTTTTTAAATGGACTTCTTTAACTCCTTGATTTCCATTTGAGTGGTTAACTCAGGAGCTTTACTCTCATTGGACATTTGTTGGAGTTCAGTCAGCTTTTTGTTTGTGGACTCTATGAATTTGTTCATTTTTCTTTGTAAATCCTTTATTATGGCCTCTTTATGGCTTCCTCATGTTCATGTATTGCCTTCTTTATGGTTTCATCTCATTTAGATATGGCTTCCTCAAATATCTCTTTCTATATGTTTTGAAACTTTTCATTAATCATGTTTAGCAATTGCATTTGTATAGCATTTAGAGGACTCTCCTCTAGTTTTGCCATTGTCTGCTCCATTGCCTGTTTATATTGAGTGGGAGATGCTATTCCTTGATTTGCCATTTTTCTTGAGTTTCTTGTTCTGACCATTTGAAAATGGGAGCAAGATTAATACTGCACAAGATTACAATTTTTAAGATATAACCAACCTAGAAGTCTTTAGGTGGCCAGACATTGATGTTCACAATTTTAGATTGGTATTATTATTTTCTCTCTCTTTTTGTACATTTACAGACAAATCTAATACCACCACCAGTCAACATTTTATGACCAAGGAAAAAAACCCTCAATCCAATTTCTATTGTATTTAAGTCCCTCTGGACCTACAGTATAATTGAACACCTAGATATACAGTATTGCACAATAACTATCAACACTAGATCCATGCATTATAAACTCTGAAGGATGAACAGATAGAAAAATAGTATGAAAGGCAAGAGAAGAGTAAAGAAAAGAGTAATGTAGGAGTGTAAGGTTAATATAGTAATGAAGAAAAGATAGTATAAGAATAAGTGATCTAAGGTGATAAAATCGTTGAGTACACAATTTAGAAAAAATAAGATAAAACTTATGAAAATAAGAAGAGTATAAGAAGAATATATAGAGAAAAGAGGAAAGTATGTATAGGAGAGTTTAATGATTAAAATTTTTAAAAAGTAAAAAAAAAGAAAAAGAAAAAGAAAAACAAGAAAAAGGTGAGGGGGGGAGATCCCACACAATTGTGAGTTCTTAGACAAGAAATACTAGGGTTAAGAACCAACAGACTAAAAAGCAGGTGACTGTACCAACATAAATATCATTTGTATCCAGTCTGTACCCAGTGCTGTCACTATGTTTCTAGGAATGTCCACAATGACAGAAGGAAAGCAGGGAAAGAAAATGGAAAGAATCATAACATTAAAAAAAAAAAGGTGGTGGTAAAATGGCAAAAAAAAATAAGAACCCATAAAAATGAAAATGAAAAAGGGTGGGAAAAAAAGGGTAATCTTCAGTTGTTTTTCTTTTCTTGGGGTGGGGGACGGGATAGGAAACTCATGTTTCCACTAAATTCGGGATCCAAGCAGTTCAAAAAGTCCTTTTCTCTTGAAATTTGGCTTTGTAGATTTTCTGATCAGTTTGCTTGATTGGGCAGAAAAAAATCTCGGTGGAGTCAAGAGTAGCTTTGTTTACCAGGAGTACTGCCCTGTGGGGGGATGGGGAAACTTCTGCTAGTGCTGGGGGCAGACATCCGACTAAGCTGCCTCTGGGAAAACCTTTATGCTTTTGAATGATGGCGCTGCCAGCACCACTTCTCAGGCTCCAGTCGGTTTGGCAGGGTCCTTGCCAGCAGCAAAGATGGCGCTGCTCTCGGCTGGTGGGTGTGGGGATCTCTTCCCAATGCTGTTCCACAAGGAGAAGTGGAAACATCCATGGAGGTACTCACAAATTGGTGGATTTTCTGGTTCTGTGAAGCTGGCAGGTCCATGCCATGACCAGGTGACAGCTCTGGGCCTGTGCGTGCTCTGTCTGGAGCCGGCATGTTTGTGCTGCCGAGAAGTACTGTCTGCTCAGGTGCTGGAGAGAGGCTTTGTCTCCACAATGGGTCCGAGTGGCTGGGCCTGCTCCACGCTGTCTTCTTGTGCCGGTTTTCTGTCTTTTTCCTCTCTGACTGAGATCTCTTTGGTGCTAAAGCTTAGTTAGGATCGCTCTTTGGGTATAAACTTTCCCCTACGATGCTAGTATCTTGGCGAGAGCTCAGAAAGACTCACACTGAACTGCCGCCATCTTCTGCCGATCTCCTTTCACTTAGTACTATTTTCTAAAATAATTAAATTTTTATGTCTTTTGAAATGAAGCTTTATAGGAAATAACCATTCCTTAGTACCTCAGAAAAATTAAACAAAATAATATTTACCATGAAACACCAGGAATATTTATTTGAATTTTAAGAGCTTATACAGGTTTACTTAAAATTAAATGTGCTTTACATATACTTAAATTTATGAGAATTTTTCTAATAGACTATATCATATGTCTTAATATTTCATAGTAATTCCTTCATGCAATTACTTAAAGATAATAAAGTATTTCCTAAATGAAATGTATTCATGGATTGCAAAGCTACTCAATGATATCTTTAAGTTATACATTGTTTTCTTTTCTGCACTCAGGTTCTGTCTTTGGGAGCAGACGTCTTGCCAGAATACAAACTGCAGACACCACGCATCAACAAGTTTACAATATTGCATTATAGTCCCTTCAAGGCAGTCTGGGATTGGCTTATTCTGTTACTGGTCATATACACTGCTATATTCACTCCCTATTCTGCAGCTTTTCTCCTCAATGACAGAGAAGAACAGAAAAGACGAGAGTGTGGCTACTCTTGTAGCCCCTTGAATGTAGTAGACTTGATTGTGGATATTATGTTTATAATTGATATTCTAATAAACTTCAGAACAACATATGTAAATCAGAATGAAGAAGTGGTAAGTGATCCTGCCAAAATAGCAATACACTACTTCAAAGGCTGGTTCCTGATTGACATGGTTGCAGCCATTCCTTTTGACTTGCTGATTTTTGGATCAGGTTCTGATGAGGTAAGAGCTGCTTAAGAATCTTATTTTGGGATTGATTGCAATTGTAAATATATTTTAATGCCTATTAACAGCACTACTAACTGTTGTTTTACAGATTTATTTGTGTCACAGAGAACATCCATTTTTACTTGGGAATGAAATGGGAATATTTTATCCAATGAAAATAATCTATATTCTCTCTATATTTTCAGAGGAAGCAAAACTTGTTACTTCTCTGAAATAATCAAACTTTGAAATAAGTGATAACATTCACTGTTTAACATTCACTTGTTAAAGTTGATAACATACAGCACATTCTTAGTATTTCAAACACTCTGTTAACTCTGCAAGTGTAAACACATAGAGGGTATATCCTTTTGTCTCAGAATTGGTATTTGAGACAGAACAGACTTAATGTTTATTCAGACTGTTTAAAATCTTGTTTATATACAAGATATTTCTCTTAAGTATCAGCCAGTTTTATACTATTTTTATATATTCCAAATACCTTATAAAGCTCAAAATGATTAGGAAATAAAAATTATGTATATATTGAATGTATTTTCTGTGTCCATAAGTATAATCAGCTACCTAAAGGAATCTGATCAAAATAAAGATAAATTGTAAGTCTCTTACATTTAATCATGACAATAACCTATTGTGTATGTCTTTTAATTATGCAATGCAAAATTTACAGAAGATGTGAAGTACTGTTTGTGTGTACATGTGTGTGCACTATTCCTGGGGCTTAACTCAGGACCTGGATGATGTTTCTGAGCATTTGTGTTTCAGACTATAACTCTCAATAGTTAAAGAATGGTAATATTACCTGCTTCATTAGTTAATTTGAGACATGAATGAAATTATACAGGTGAAAAAAGGAAAAAACCCAAATTACACTGCAATATAAAGTAATGATTTTCATATCATAATGCTAGAGGTTACTCTGAAGACAGATTAGCTAGCCAATTGTTTTCTGAACTGGAGTACCCCTACAGGGTATTTTATCCTTTAATCAGATGGAAATAGAGATGGAGAGAAGTGGTTAAATTTGGGAATGTATATTGGAGATCAGTTGTCTATATTCAGTTGATTAAATACTGAATGAATGAATGAATGAATGAATGAATGAATGAAAAGAATTTGAGGTAGGTCAAAGATGTCTTTGCTTGTTGATGGCTTGGTTATTTTAAAAGCTGAGGACAATGATTGCTTGGACTATCTTTATAGATGATAATTTATTTATCTACCTCGTAAAATGCATAGTAGAATATGTTATGGTATAGCAGAGAAATTCTTGTTTTGATCCTCTTAATTGATCAGCCAAGTGCAAGTAACTTGTAGGTTAGCTACCCTCCACTAACAAATAAAATATAGTACAAAGTATAAGAAATATATAAGAATATAAGTAGAGTAAAAATTAAATATGATTATATCAAATAGTTGTTCAAATCAATGTTTGTATACAAGGACTATGTACTATTTTCTTTGTAAATTTTTTAAGTGTTTGGAGTTTCATATTTTGTATATCTGCAGGAAAGCCTTGGAATACATTTTTAATTACAGGAATAATTCTATAGATGAGATATACAAACTGTGTCAGCCATATCTGGAACAAAGAAGTCTAGGGAAATCTTTTATATGTTACTAGGAAAACATTTCTACCAGACAAATGCAAAAATACACATATACTGAAGACATGTGTTCTACTAATGATAAAAAATGATTTCTTAATTGCTTCATTTTTATGGACTTATTCATATTTTCTTCCAACCATTATAGCCTCACAAATTAGAACTAATCTTGTCAGTCAATTAACCACTGCTTTTTTCCTTTCCAATTTCCATATTAATAAGTTACTGTAAAACTTTTATTTACCATCAATTGTTAAATAAAAAGTTCTAATTTTATAGTTGTGTCCTTCTGTTTATAAAATGTATTTTTTCTTTTTTTATCTTTTTGTTTTTGTTTTATTTTATTTTTTTAAAGTCCTGGGCTTGAACTCAGGGCCTGAACACTGTCATTGGACTTTCTCAAGGCTAGAGCTCTACCACTTGAGCCTCAGCACCACTTCCAGCTTTTTTCTATGTATGTGGTACCGAGGACTCGAACCTGGATTTTCTTGCATAGTAGACAAGCACTGTACCTCTAGGCCAAACTCCTGGCCCTGAATTTTAATTCTAAAACCATACATTTTTCTACAGATGACATAATTGCTCCTGTTTTTTGAAATAAACATTTAATATTTTATCTTAGTTAAATGTGATTCTCCTGATAGTAACAGTAGAGTATCTTCTACAATATTACATGTATGTTGGTGGGGAAAAAATATTGACTATTATCAGGCATATCTTTGTTCTTGATATTTTCCTAATGTTAATGTCATCATTAAACATTGGTCCACGCATAGCACATTACCTCGATATCATTGATACAAAAAATAGCAATACTTTCTTATTCTTCTGAAGCTCAATCTTTCCTCATCTGTTTGAATTTCCATAGTTAACCTCTTTGTAACAACTCTTAGTTTTCTAAGTATTAACAGAGTAGAGAGAGCTCTGCTTATTTGTAGGCTTCATGAGCTCCTTCTTCCCCTGATAATTAGAATTCATGATTGTTTTTTTGGGTGGGGTTGTTTTGGATTTTGGTTTTCTTTGTTTTGTTTTGTTTACTTTTCTGGCCTTTCTTCTTTTTCATTTTGTTATTTTTCATTAATTTTAAATGAAAACAGAAAAGTCCTGATGATACAAGTAAGTAAGAGTTCTGTGAGGGAGCACTCAGTAGAGAGAAAGAACTTCTGCTAGCATCAATATGCTTAATTTATTATCCTGAGAGATGAACCATGGAGTGGATTTGAAAAAATAGCAAATCATACATAGAAAACTACTCCTTCTCTTATAGACTGCTGTCCCTGAGCCTGTTACCATAAATGTAAATAATATCAAAACAAATGATATGCTCATATTCAGCTTAACAAATACAATTGTAAAGGCAAGTTTAAATATGCAAGTCTATAATACAGTTGGTATCTTTGTCTTTAGAGAGTCTTTGGCTTGCATTTGACAACATTTGCAATGGCTTATGTTGGAACTTGATCATGCTCTAATATTTTGTAGCATGATGGACAAAAGATATTTGCTGATCAAATATTTAGTCATTCATGTGTGTTTTATATTTATATATGCTTGACTGCATATTGCTAGCAAGATAGTAAGGTACATTTTTTCACAGGACAAAGCCAATATTGTAATTTTTAAATATAATATCATTAGTTATTTGATATAACATTTGCTTACTATATATCAGAATGATTTGGTAATGTTTCTATCTCATTGTTCAGAAAAAGAAAATGAATTTAAATGATAGAATGATAGAATGTTAAGTGTAAAAGCAAAAAAAAATGTACTGTTGCAATTGGAAGAAAATTCCCAATCCAGTTGTAAATGTCCTTGTTAAAAGTCACAGTTGTTAGAAGAACTGGGAAGTTTGGTACAACTAAAGTAATGACAAGCTAGGAAATTCCCTGGGACCTATATAGGCTTATACATAGTCAAAGTATAGGTATTTGATTGAGTTACTAAATATAGAAATACTAAAATAATATATGTACTGAAAAAAGGACTTGAATCTAGTTTTAATATTATTAAATACCCTTAGGCAACTGATATATTGATGTAAATAAGAATAATGTTAAAAGAGAATCAGCTGAAAAATTGGAGTGGAATATGTATGGTCATGAAATATGTTAATTGATTAAGTATTATTATTTTCCCACTTATCTCTATAAGTTTCATGACCATCAGGATAGAATGATGAATTAAATGGAAAATTTTTATAATATCTTATTCTACAATGTCTTAGAAATCAAAGACATGTATTTAGATTTCCACATTGATAAAAGAATGTTTATATAAGCATACACAAAGATTTCATTCATTGAGGTAAATTATTTTAAAGACAATATGCTGGAAAATGCTAAGAATAAAAGAATTATTTAAAATAATTGAATACTGGGTTTTCTCTTATTGATAATAATTCCTCAGTTTTATTAAAGCTGTTTATATTTTAGTAGAAAACTGAATAATACTGAGAAGTTACGTAATTTGGGACCTTCACAAGATATTTCACTAGCATCAGGAGAGATTTATTATTTATATTTGATTTATTATACAATATGGGGTAAAAAATAGGTTACAAAGTCTTTTTTAAATCAATATAGGGTTTAACATATTCACAAAATTATCAGTACATGTACAGTCAAGAATGTCATAAAATAAAGAGGAATACATTTTATGTAAATATAAGAAAGTATTAAGGATTTTAATGAAATATATGTGGGACATGTTTTGTAAAGATTGAAGCTGGATGATCTTCAGTGGCCACTAGGAAATATAAGTAATTGAATTCCAGAAGAAAAGATATGTTAAGCAAAAAATCATAATAAATTAATTACAAATAAAAATTTAAAGTAGATAAATTATTACAGCAATAAATAAGTTTATTTGTAAGACTATGGTATAGTATGTAGGGATTTAATGTACTGGAGTTCCTTATGTTCCTGTCACTATATTTTTTTGTAGGACTAGAGAATAAATTATCTATTTTCTATCTAAGGCATTATGCCTCACCTTTCATTTTCACGATTCTTTGGCACTCTAAAAATAATTACACTTACCATCTAGAAAGCCTGTATGTTTTTGTCTTTACCAAGAGTAATGTTTAAATGATAGTATTTTCTCGGGGCCAGAAGTTTGGCTTAGTGGTAGAATGCCTGCCTAGCATGCACGAAGACCGGGTTCAATTCCTCAGTACCACATATACATAGAAAAATCCAGAAATGGTGCTGAGGCTTAAGTGGTAGAGCTCTAGCCTTGAGAAAGCCCAAGGACAGTGCTCAGGACCTGAGTTCAAGGTCCAGGATTGGCAAAAAAAAAGATAATATTTTCTCAATCCTAGTGAAAATCTCACAAAAGAATATCAAATAGAAAGACTAACACTGTTTTTAGACAGTTATAAATGTGTTTATAAATTCTGTAATGTATTTGTTAATTAAAATAACATGAGAAGAGATTTCCATAGCATATCTAGTATAAGAAACTATGTAAGCTGCAATATAAATATACATTCATATATCAATTACCTTCAGTCAAATTCTGAACTTAGCACTTTATTTTAAAGGTGAGTTTTGGTTCATTTTTTTACTTTAAGGCATAGTTATAGGCTGTCCATTGAACTGAAAATAAATTGGAGCATTTCATATAGTTCAATCAATTGTGTAGCTAATATTTATTGTATTTTATTTCTTTTGAAACATTTTGTTCCTAAACTACAATTCCAATATTCTAAAAATAATCTTCAAATATTTCTGATTTTTCAAGTGAGCAGAAGGAATAGGAAAACAAATAAGCACAGGATTTTAAACTGCAAAATAATAGAGAAATATTAAATGAGGGTACTTCCTGTTTAGTAGAGTGTGAACATTTATACAAATAAATTTTCTTTCAATATCCTTGATTTGTTCACAATGAGTTTGTATAGTCAACATTCAACGTCTTCTAGTTGGGATTACAGAAATCTAAATAATGCATCTGGAGAGTGAAGAAACTTTATCAACTCATTTCACAATATATAGTTGCTGCCTACTTACAGAAACAAAAAATGTAAGGAATGTTTGATAGAGACATGAAGAACTAGCATCTACAGAGCATTATTAGCATTTGGGTAAGGCAAAACACTGTTATTCTGAAACTGAAGGTCAAGATTATATGAGCAATTTGTCAGACAAAGAGAGGAATGTTTCATTGAGGGAACACCTAATGATGTCATTAACTCCACATCATGCATTGAAAGGAGCTCTGCCTTTTAAATATTGACATAGTTAAGAAAACACGCATGTCTTCATTATACTGTGGAAACTAAGAGGGGAATTGGAAATACAGAAGGAATATTTCCCTTCAAACAAAAAAATTAATAGCTCATCTAAACTACACAAACTTGTCTGACTTTTGGAGTGTTTCAGTATTACAAAAAAGAATTCAAAGGAATATAATGACTTTTTCTCTTGTGACCACTGTGGTGTAAGACAGAAAATAAAGCAAAAACCATGGCAACAGTTAGTAGAACTATTCCACTTTAATGGAAAAATTTTCTTTAGCATCTCTTTTTTAAAAATAATATTAATAGACATAGTCATGGTTATTCTTATGCTGTTTCATCAATTAAGATGTACATATTCTTAACACAGTTGGGTGCAATCTGTAAAATAAACACCAACAATGAGCAGATAAAAATGACTCAATAATTGATTGGTAAACACCATGTAACTATGGAATAATTATATACCCTGTGAATTATATAGTACTTATAGTTGACATTATTTAGGAAACCTAAGAAATGAACTTGTAATTTGTACTTATCGGATTTCAAGTCCAAATAACTGGCTAAGTATCCTGCAATTATATAAAAATATCCTATCATTAGATACCTGGTCAGTAATAATCATGCAATTAATTACAAATATCATACCCCAAGGCAAAATACAATTATATCATTGGGATATCAAGAAACAATTACCAATGCAGGGGGGAAAAGGAGAAATAAATATAGATGGCAATTAACACATGCAATCATCCAATAAGTGTTTCCACATTTACATAAGGAGAGCTTGACTGGTTGTTTTAACTGTTGAGGTCTTTCCCAATTTCAATGTTAGCTACTTACCAAGATTTTTCTCAACTTCTTTTTCAATATGAGCATTACCATAATCCATGCCCTAACATGCCTTCTTTCAAACTGTTCTGTTTAATACTATAATGATATTTTTCATTCCTGGTCTCTCCCCAGAGTCAATAGCCCTTGTTTCTCCATATTAGATTAGAAAAGCAAGATATTATGTTCTGCAGTATATAATTGATGTGTGACACTTCTAGGCATCAAAGAAACTCCAACGAATGTTTATGGGTGAATGAATGCATTAGCAAGTTTCCTTTAAGTGTAGGGCTTTGCTTGGATCTTAAAACCAGTTTCTGTGACCATGGATTTTACATGCTTAAATAATGTCCCCTCTATCTTTCAAAGTACATTCCAAAACAGTTTTCAAGTGTTTTTTCTTAAAGAACCAATTTAATCCTTAATTTAATACCTAAGGTCTCCTCAATGCTTCCACATCTTAGTCTGTTTCTATCAACTATGTTTCATGTAAACACACTCTGCTTTGTTTTCCAAAAACTCTTTTTAACCATACACATTTATTTCCACAGACGACCACGTTAATTGGTCTTCTGAAAACTGCTCGTCTCCTTCGTCTCGTGAGAGTGGCCAGGAAGCTAGACCGATATTCTGAATATGGAGCTGCTGTTCTAATGCTCTTAATGTGCATATTTGCCCTGATTGCTCACTGGCTGGCTTGCATTTGGTATGCCATTGGGAATGTAGAAAGGCCATATCTGACTGACAAAATTGGATGGTTGGATTCCTTAGGACAACAAATTGGGAAACGGTACAATGACAGTGACTCCAGTTCTGGACCTTCCATTAAAGACAAATACGTCACAGCACTTTATTTTACCTTCAGCAGTTTAACCAGTGTAGGATTTGGAAATGTATCTCCTAACACCAATTCGGAGAAAATCTTTTCAATTTGTGTCATGTTGATTGGCTGTAAGTAGATTTCTCTTTTGCTATGTTAGGATGAAATGATACAACAAAATTAGTATCTCTAGAGCACTGAGTATAAAGCAAAAAAGTATAGAAAATTGTAGCTTATATATTATAGAGTACATATATGGGTACGATTTTCATGAGATCTCATCATATCTGTAAAGACACAAAAGGAAATCCTAGGTATGTAATTGCTCTTTGGATTCAGAAACTGAAAATTATATTTCATTCAAATGACTACATTAGGAGTTACTTTTAATTTATTGGTAAAGTTAATTGTAATACTATGTATACATATACATTGCTTTTTTATATAAACATATATAAGTATATACATATTCATTTAAAACACATTGCATACTGTGATTTTTCTTTTGACATTATGGTAAAATCTAAGTGATGGCTTTTTTCCCTTTTATGGAATATAATTTGTTATATATAATATTTATGGTAAAAATATTATCTTTAGCTTACCCTAGCAAGATAAAGAAAATGTAATTTAATAGTGACATTTCTTAATTTACTCAAACAAATTGCTAGAGGTAACCTTGTGGATACCAGGAGGCAATCTCCAAAAGCATGATTAATTTTTACGGCTTCTAAAAGAGCATCAACTTTAGTTTTCATACAGGTCTTAGACTGAAAAATATAAGTGATTTTTAAGTTCAACTTAGTGATTTTGGAAGTGTGCTTAGATAAGACTTATTTATGAAATTTGTATTTAAATTTAGATATACCCAGTTAATCCTCTATTTTATGTAATTGTATTTTACATTTATATGTTTCTACTTTAATTGCTTTTGTATAAGAAAATAACCTATTTTTGTGGGTCGTAGGCCTTGAACTAGGCCTAGGTCCTGTCCCTGAGCTCTTCAGCTACAACCCTACCCTTGAGCCAAGTCCCACTTCCCATTTTCTGTAGGTTAATTGGCGATATGAGTCTCAGGTCCTTTAGTGAGTGGGCTGTCTTTGAACCTTGGTCCTCAGATCTCAGCCTCCTGAGTAGCTAGGATTACAGGCATGAGCCATGGTGCCTGGCTAGAAAATAACATTTTAAAAACACTTAAGATATTCTACAAACTCACTCCAAGTATTGTCTATAAACACAGAGGTAGCCTAATACACAGAAAGAGATTAACTACTAAAACACATATTAACTCTCTCAAAGTAAATATTTTCTGATTGTGAATGCTGGAATATATCTTGTAGTCTATATTTTGGCATTATATGTGGTAAATAAGGAAAAGAAAAATATTCAGGAATGAGGAAATCTTTTTCAGCCAAAGGCCATTGGGATACAGATCACTTTATTTAAAGCCTTACAAAATGAATGATATGGGCAGTCAGACAGCCAACTAGAAGCATAACAAGCTCACATAGATATCCTTCCAAGTACCAAATGATTTTATAGGGCTTATATGGCCTGAGGTATTCTCCAATTCTAAAACTACCTCTGCATACTTAAAAACAGAATGTTCAAACCAGTTTATAATTATATAATGAAGTTAATATAGCTCATAATTTAATAATCCTCACCACTATGAAGAATAAGTGAAATTAATTTATTCTTTTGATTACTTTTGATTAAAGAAATCACAATTCTTTCTTTGATCTATACCTCTAAATCAAGGAAATATTGGCAATGCTTTTGATTCCTTGTCTGACCCTTTTCATTCCCCCCTCTTTGCTTTCCTTCCTTTCCCTCTTTCCCTCCTCCTCCTCCTGCTCCTTCTCTCCTGCTTTGTAAATTTTATATTCAATTATTATTTCTCTTCATTTCCTTTTTGTTTTTGCAGTACTGAGGTTTGTACCCAAGACCTCACACTTGATAGGCTAGCTCTCTACCACTCAAATCAAACCTTCAGCCATGCTTTCTGCTGGTTATTTTCAAAATAAAAATCTAATGGATCTTTCTGGCTGAACTATCCTCCAAACATAGTTCTGTCCATCCTAGCCTTTTTAGTAGCTTTAATTACAGTTTTGAGTCACAGGAAATGCATTTATAAAACATTAATTCTATTGAAATAACATAGTTTAAAATTGTCCATGTTTTCCACATGTGAATTTTATCTCATTAAAAAAGAAGAAACACAATCAAACTGGATTAGTAAAATAACTCATATCCCATAAAATGTATTTTCACAAGAAAACACTTCATTCTCTTAATCTATCAAATGAATTATATGAAGTTTAATATTAATAGGAAAAATTATAAGTATTCCTTGAGAAAATTCTTATACATTTTATACAGTAAATGCATAAAATGTTATAATCAGACTTGAAATTCTACAATAACAATAATTTCCTGAAGCTTCATATATATATATCCTCGATATTACAGGAAGATCTAAGTGTATTAAAAATGACTTGGGTAGCTGGCTGTGGTGGCTCACAACTCTAATCCTACCTACTCAGGAGGCTGAAAACTGAAAATCATGGTTCAAAACCAGCTAGGGCACAGAAGTCCATGAGACTTTTAGCTCCAATTAACCAATAGAAAACCGGCAGTCGCGCTGTGACTCAAGCCTTGAGCTGAAGAGCCCAGGGACAATGCCCAGGACCAAGGGTAGGGTGGTATCCTTGAGCAGATCTCAGTAACAGTGCCCAGGCACAGAGTTCAAGCCCCAAAACAGAAAAAAAAAAAGAAAAAGACTTGTTTTTCCCTGTTTTCTATATTTGTATACCAAGTGCAAAGTCTTAATACTTGTTTAAAGACTTAATTTTTTACCTTAAAGTATAATCAAAAATTTAATGTAAAATATTATATATGCACCAATTATAACTACAGAGATTATCCAGTTGAACCCTCATTATCTGTCAGTTTCTTTAAGCTTAATTTTTATGACAGAAAAATGTTTTGAAGCCAAATCATAACAGAAAATGCATCATGCATAATATGCCAATATAATTCAAAGATGAAAATAACTTGAAACTTATTTTTAATTTCTGGGCACGATGCCAGACATCTGTAATCTTTCAACTGAGAGTGTGAGACTAAAGGTTGGCAGGTTCAAGTATAGCTGAACTACATAGTAAGTTACAGCATATGCTACCTAGCAAGAATCTGCCCAGCAGAAAAGTATCATCATCTCACTAGTGCAAATAACTCAACTATTTATAGAGGCATTTTTAAAAATTACTATTTAAATGTGTTCTCAATTGTGAGTAAAAGGTCACCAGATAATTCATTTTAAAAATAATCAAAATAAATACAAAGGAAAAAGTAAACAATCATTGAGAGAGTATAATAATGTTATACTCATATACGTGTCTATATCTTTAAGCTTATAGTATAACTCGGTATTTAATTTCCAGACATATGCCATATATGTATGTACATGTGTGTATATACATATATGTTACATAGTTATTTATTATAAATTACATAATTTATTTACACATACATTTTTTTTACCAGTTCTGTGGCTTGATCCCAGGGCCTGAGCACTGTCCTTGTGCTTTCTCAAGGCTAGAGCTCTACCACTGGAGCTACAGCACCACTTCTGGCTTTTTCTTTGTATGTAGTACCGAGGAATTGAACCCAGTTGTATGTGCATGCTAGGTAAACACTGTACCACTAGGCCACACTCCCGACCCACACATGCATTTTTTTTTAAATCACAGAAGCTAGCAAAATAAGAGTCAATGTCTTCCATCTTTGACTTGCTTACCAACTTTACAGAACTTCTTGATTTCACAGAACATATAAAACAGTGTCTATTGGCCGGGCATCGGCAGCTCATGCCTGTAATCCTAGCTTCTCAGGAGGCTGTGTGAGGACTACGATTCAAAGACAGTCAGGCACCAAGACTCTTGTATCCAACTAACCACCAGGAAACTGGAAGTGGCAGTGTGGCTCAAGTGGTAGAGCACTAGCCTTGTGCTGAATTGCTCAGGGACAGCACCCAGGCTCAGAGTTCAAGCCCCTCAACTGGAAACAAGAAAAAAAAAACATAGTTACTACAGTTGCCTTCTAACGTGACAGAGTAATTAGATCTTTACCCTCACCCTACTAAGCAAGAAAATTAGAAAAGCAAGCAAACAACAGAAACTTAAACAAAGCTGCCAAGGTTTCTGGGGAGGAAAAGAAGCATTAAAGTGCAATTCTGAGAAAATGAAAGGAACAAGATGGTCCTGGTTCACATTGGCCTCGTGCCTGGAGGCACCTTCTGGACAGCACTGAATATCGAAAGGAAAAACAATCCATGCAGACCACAACAGTTCACCGGATCTAGAAAATGAGGTCAAAGACAGTGGAAAATAAGATGTTGGAATCTACAGTACAGAAATTTAAAAAGAGAAGATGCACACTAAGATGAAAATACATAGAAAAGGATTTTTTTAATTTAGAAAAGAAACATATAACTACTATAAACTGAACATTTGTCAGAGCTCACAGAGATATGAGACGCTCTCAAATTGCAACAAGTAGACTAGAAACCTTTCATTTCACCAAATTGTTCACAGAAATCTCAGGCAAACAATGTGATTGTACTAGAGCCATCTAGCTCATCAAAGCTTTTAAAAACTCTTGTTACAACCCAATTTCCAAAGTGTTCTAACCTTGCACAAGGACAGTGTCTAGTGGACAAGACTGACTGGACAAGATTCTCTAAGTTACAGGATGAGTGTACGCCAAATGAAAATGTTTCTGCATGGCAGAAGAAATGAGGAGAAAAGGAAGAGATAGCCTATAAATTGGGAGAAGATATTTGCAATCTGTACATCTGACAAGTTTCAGTTTCCAGAACACACACACACAAGCAAAAATACTAATGCAACTAAAAACAGCAATAAAATTAAAATCTCTATTCCTCCAAAGAAACAAAAATGACAAACATGCATATGGAAAATGTTTTACTAATCATTAATTTCAATCATAAAAGCACAATACTGAATACTATTAATATTTAAATAGGCAGCATCCATTAAAAATTAATAAATATGGTAAAAATAACAGAAAAATAATTTTAGCTTTAACAAGGGAGATGTTGAATAAACAAAACCCAGAATTGACAGATAATAGAATTTACAGACAAAAGTAAGCTCCTGAAAAAATGTGTATATGAATTATGAGGCCTCCCCGCTTCCCCCTAAATAAGAAGCAAACAGAAATAATGGCTGTTTTTTTACCCAAGGCTTATGGATATGATGAGTTACAGAGCAAAGATTTTAATGAATCCCAAACAGGATGGTTGAATAGATGAAAGATAGATAGACAGACAGACAGACAGATAATCAAGGCATATTATAATCAAGCTGATCAAAACTAGTTTTAAGGGGGACCAGGAGTTTGGCCTAGTGGTAGGGTGCTTGCCTAGCATGCACGAAGACCCGGGTTCAATTCCTTAGCACCACACACTTAGAAAAAGCCAGAAGTGGTGCGGAGGCTCAAGTGGTAGAGCTCTAGCCTTGAGAAAAATCCAAGGACAGTGCTCAGGCCCTGAGCTCAAGCCCAGAACTGGCAAAAAACAAAACACAAACAACAACAACAAAAAAAACCAACTAGTTTTAAGGGGAAATCCCATAAGTCACTAGAGAGAAAAAAGTCATTAGGCATATCAGAATTAAACATGATAGAAGGTTTGTGTGTGTGTGTGTGTGTGTGTGTGTGTGTGTGTGTGTGTGTGTGGTGTGTATGTGTGTGTTGGTAGGTCATGGGACTTGAACTCTAGGCCTGGGCTGTATCCCTGATCTCTTCAGATCAAGGCTAGTGCTCTACCACTTGAGCCACAGAGCCACTTCCAGCTTTCCAGTTGTAAATTGGAGATAAGAATCTCACAGACTTTCCTGCCCAGGATGGCTTTAACCATGATCCTCAGAGTCTCCTGAGTAGCTAGGATTACATGCCTGAGCCACCAGTGCCCGGCCATGATAGTTTTGATATGGGAAAGAATAATATCAAAAAGATCATGGATGAAGACTCTTAAAATAAAAGCTAAATGTGTCAACACAGAAGTTTTGTTTAATTAAAATAATCCTTCAAAACCAACATAAAATCAAGCAAATTTTATCATGAGAAGATCACAAGAAAATATATAAACTTCTCCAAGTGAAATCAGAAATATAATCAGAAATATAAAACCTGAACACAAAGGAATTACAGAATCTAGAAGTAGTAAGTATACCAAAGATGAAAATATTCTACCTAATTAGATACATTGAAAATAATTATTTAAACTGAAGGTGATATCAATGACATTACATTGAATTTATAGTTTTTGTGTCATGTGTACAAGGAGAGAGTATCATGACAACCTGACATATGACAAAATGTACATAATGGGACAGGTATGGTTCTTGAAGTTAACATGTGACCAATCTGCATATGTTGATAATTACATACATCCTTTATATGTGCTAAAAATAATGTGAACTGATATCCAAAAAAGTTCTGCCTTTCGAAGAAAAAAAAAGTTTTCTTACTTTTCTTCTTTCCTAAGGTTTCTCTCTGGCTTCAGATTATTGTGAACCATAATCAACAAACATAATAAGATATACAAAAGATAAGCTAATAAATAAATGACCAAGACATCTTGTTAGGTTAACAGAGCCTGTATTTACATTTTCAAGTGATCAACTAGCTCACATAAAAGTTATTTGTAGAACATGTTTCAAGAAAACAATGTTGGTTGAAACCAGTTGAGTCAAATATCTCATGATGTTTTCTTTCTATTGTTGCTTTCCCCACATGCCTGGAAATCTGCTCTGCCAGTGCCTGAAACATGTGTTTCCTCATTGCTGAGTTCCTGAGAGATCCCAAAGCTAATACACATACCATGAACTGTGTGATTTTCTGCTTAGATTAGAACAATTATTTGCCAAAAATATTTGAATCTGAATATAAGTATAAAATGAAAAAAGAAAGTACACAAGTAGCATATTTTTAAATCATAAAGATATAGCCCAAAATATAAAAATAAGAATATATTACCTAAGCAGAAAATGGGTATCAAGGGATATTATAGCATTTTTATCCTATGAATATTTTTTCTTACACAACACTGTGGTGAGTGAATTGAAATACATTATTGACAATATAATAATAACATGAATTGCTTAAACAGTCATCACTTTGAAAATTGAAAATGTTCACAATAAGAATCAAAGTTTTGATAAATATTGATTTTCAGCTAAGAGATGATACATAAGTTAAAAAAATAGATAGTTTTTACTCCAATTCAAAAAAAGTTTGCTTTAAGATACCTAAAAGAATTTTTTTTCCATAGGAATTTTTTTCCAGAAAAGGTATTTATGGCTGGAAGCATGGACCAGCAGTATAGTGCTTTACTAGCCAACACAAGCCCTACAATTAAGACTCCAAAATTAGCAAATGTGGAGGGAGGTGAGAGGAGGAAAAGGAGAAGGAAGCAGAGTATGATAACCCATGATATGACATTACAAAGACTAGCGGTTTATTTAGTCCTGATGCATTTAAGCCCTACACATATCACCTGAAATTATTAGCAATCAGTTTTTGCATTAATTTAGAATCCATGAGGAAATTGAGTAATTTCTGACTTTAGATGTCAGACTGTCAGATGTATATGCATATTAGTTTAACTTCTTGGGGGGGGAGTATGCAGTGGTACATTAGGACAACTGGATAAATGTAAGCACAATCTACATGCTTGAAATTATGAGTAGAATATCACATCCAAGTACAGTGTTCTCCCATAATTTTTTTATCTAATCCAGCCCTAATGTATGCAAGCATTTTTGGAAATGTTTCTGCAATTATCCAAAGACTGTACTCGGGAACTGCCAGGTACCATATGCAGATGCTTCGGGTAAAGGAATTCATTCGCTTCCACCAAATTCCCAACCCTCTGAGGCAGCGGCTTGAAGAATATTTCCAGCATGCGTGGACATACACCAACGGCATAGACATGAACATGGTATGTATTTCTGTTTCCCAAAATGGAAGTGCTAGGGCACACTATAGCTAGTCAAAGTGGAAAAAAACTCAATCTCACCAGCTTTGAACCCCTTGCTTTTGTTTTTTTCCTCTCTTGAATATTTATTTTTCTCCCTTGGAGATAGTGTCTCATTCTCAATTCATGGCATTGCATGGTGCTATATCTAGTTATACTGTGTGGCAAAGGCATTATAACATGATGCAAACTGATATAGCTGGGTGTGGTAGAGTTCCCCTGGTGGTTACAGAACGTATTGCTTTAACCAGCACTTGGGTTTTCACTAAAAGAATTATTTTCCTGAATACAAAGAAGTTGCTGGACCAATGTCTAATTAAAATTAAGCAACTGACGTATGACAACTTCAATTCCTCCAGAGATCCAAGAGTTAGCACATAAAAAAAATTATGTGCAAGGTTAGGGAACTTTCAGATAGGAAGGTCATACTTCTTTTAGCATTTTTCCCCTATATTTTGAGCAATTAACAAGGTGCACTTCTGATGTACTTGGTTTAATGCATCCTTTCATTCAAGGGGGGAAATAGGGATTCCTTCATTTCTTTTAAGCAAATTCAATACAAACAATATGATTTGTTACCACCTCACCTCCTAAAATCATTGCTCAAAACAACACAATTAACATTAATATGATCCAAAGGCATACATTTTGTGATTAACAGCATTTCCCATGTTATTTATCTTGCTGTTTTGTTTTAAGGATAGATTGCTGGAGAAAAGTTATGTGATAAATTCGAATACTATAGCACACCATAGAGAAAGTAAATTAAGATATGGTGCCTAGGAGAATAGTCCTCCAAAAAGCAAAAACCATTTGAGAATTTTATAGAAAATAAACTAAATGGAAGTTATCATTTCAAAGGCATATATTTTTTAGGTCAATGTACCTTGTAGAATTTATCTTAATATTTTATTGTGATCAGAAATTTCCTTACAAAAATGTAAAAGTTTCATAGAGCAGCAATGGTATGCACTGTAATATATCCCAAATTAAGAAAAAATTAATTATGAACAATTTTCTCAATGCTGTGTGAATTATCTGAAAAAATAAAGACATGGGTCATTTAAATTGAAGACCTAATCAAATTACCACACTCTGGAAAATGCTATAGCAAAACTGAATGAATTATTTCAAATTATCCCTAAGTTCATAATAAAAGAAGTCATTTAATAAATTGACCACAAGAGAATATTTTGATCTTGTAAATAATAGTACCTATATATTAATGGCTTTCATATAATTCCATCAGGATGGCTAACTAAGGAAATCATCAGCATTCAAAAACTTGATGAAATCTCTACTGCTGGGTTGGCTGAAGCAGTTTCAGGAATTCTTAAAATACTTATATCACTCAATTTTATCATCCCATATTTTCAGATTATTTCAACAAATGTAGTAAACATAATTTATTTTTTCCTCCTCTCCATAAGCTCTAATTTTATGACCTTTTTTGGATAAAGGCTATTTTGTGACAACTATTTATCTTTCATTGTTTGACTCTTATTACCTATGAATATGGTGAAAATACCACTTGCCTATTTACAATGTACTTATGAAAGATTTATCTCTTTCCTGTCTGCTTCACACCTTAATACATGGAATCACAACACCCACCGGTAAGAACAGGAGGTATTTATATCCAATTTAATTCTTGTGTAAATTGTGAAGAATTCCCTTGTTTATCTGTCAGGTTTAGAGCTTGTTAACTGATTTCCAATGTAGTTTTGATCTTTTTTTTTTGCATGATATAATGGAGGAAAAACAAAGCAAGAAACTAGGAAGATAATTTGGACGAGGCCAAGTACAGAACAAAATTTTTTAATCTCATCAACAACTTGACCTCTAATAATGTTTATATATCTAGTTTCCCACTCCCCACAAAAATATTATTCTTCTACCCTTATTTCCACTCTGGTAAAGGCTATGGGTATACGGTTTGCATTAGATAATTGTCATAAAGGAAATGTCATTCTCTTTCATCATTCTCTATTTTCATGATGTAGGTGCTTTTCTTTCCTCTCATCTGCATGCCAGTGTTACATGATCCTGGAGTGCGTGAGCTCTAAGCCATGTGCCGCTGAGTCTTGCATGTGGTTTTGAGAACTTGACTTTGCACGAACTTCTTGTTTGTACACAGTGTCTACATTTTTCATTTGTGACTGCAAAGTGAGTAAAGAAAACAAAAGATAATTCTGGAAACTTGCCAAATGGAAGATGCTTGCTTACTTAACATGATATGTGAAACAAACGATTAGAACAAAACAACTGTACTCTTAGCATACTGAGAGGTAAAAGAAAAATCAAAGTGGATTTTTTTTTACCTCCAATACCACATTGTTATAGTCATTAAAATCATTGTGTCCTGCATACTTACTATTAAATAACTTTAATAACAGTTGAAAGTGATCTAAATTTATGTGATTCAAAAATTTATTGTGATACATAAAATATATCAGACTTGTATTTTGCATCAGCATTTCATGTTATCTCATTTAAGTATAATCTTAAATATAATTTCTCATGAAACATTTCAGGCCATTTTTACTGTTCAACAATGTTCGAATGAAGTACAAGTTTTTCAGTCACAGTTTATTAATGATTCCCCTAAAATTAGTTTATAAACTAACGTATTTGGTTTCTTGATGAACCATAAAATATAGGAGTTGATTTTAAAAGTAAAGACTTATATTACTTATTTCCTGTATCTTTTATTTTTCTGAAATTTATTGCTGGAAATTTATGTTCTAAAATTGAAAACATTTGGGGAACAATGATAAATTCTTCCTCAATTCAAACAAAAATAGTTTGGAGTACAAAAGGAAAAAGGACAAAATAATGAAGATAGTGAAAGGAACATGATCTTTGATTTCAAACAAGATTGTGAAAATTATTCCAGATCTGTGCACCAGTTAATTCTTGAGAATCTCATTCTTTTTACCTTTAGAGAGGTGTCTGATTAGGAGTCAAAGGCCTTTTCCTGATAGCATCTCAAATAGAAGTGGTATTTTTACTTATCCCCAGACTTCCAAGGTTAACACCTACATTAATTTAGTTAGAACATTGTCAAGAAAATGAAAATAATCTTCCATGTCAGGGTAGAATGAAGTAGCCTCAGATCACACGGAATATCCCTGCCTGAATGAAGACCCCCTGAGGGTCCATAGAACTTCTGGATGGAGGGGAACAATCCCTTTAGGATAGAACCCGCTCTGATTTTTATATAATGGCATGGAAGAAAATTCTTTATGGACATTTAATGGAGCATTTATTTCTTGCCCCAAAGCACTTTTTCACACCAAACAAGGAACACCTGAAAAATAGGAATGAATACAAAATATGGAATCAGAATTCACATTCTTAATCTGCCACTAATCTTGAGCAAATCACTTTTAGTAAGCATATTATTTTCAAATGATAAATACTAGTACTCAAACATGCTGAATTTGCATTCTAATCTGTCTGCTGCCCACCTCCTTCCTTCATTTTCTATGGTAAGACTCTGACCCTGCCTTATTTAGGGAAACATCTGCTTCTCCATAGTAGGATTGTTATTCCAAAACTACTGGTCTAGGTTGGTGGGAGAATTATTGATGGGAGAGAACCAAAGAGACCATTCCACAGGAAGAGAGGATAGGAATCAAGGAACAAACATTGGCAGAATTAGATGTGTAATATAGAGGCAACTTTATTTTAATAAGACAGGAAAATAATTGAGTAATTTTAGGCTGGAGCACTAATAAAGTAAGGAGATTGTGAATGACAGTTTCAGAAAATGGTGTGAAGAATAACTTAAAAATAGGGATGAACAGATAAATTTTTTGATGACAAATAAGAAAGCAAGGAGAAAGGGTTGGATTTCAGGATCAGTGGAGAAAACCAGACATCATAACACTACCTTGTCCAGGTTCCCAGCTCAGGCAAAGAACAGTGGACAAAAGTGGAAGGCGGAAGGAGTTATGGAGGTCTCAATAGAAGCTGTCTGTGACACTTTTTCTATATACTTACTTAAATGATGCTATATGGGCAAGATCATCAGATCACAGTTATGATGCACCATAATGAAATGCTGTGGGATCTTTCAGTGACATTCATTTGAACATCTCAACAATCTCACTAATGGAAAAAAAATTTTACAAGATAATATCACATGCATTCATATTTATCCCCCTGACCACCCTTTAGATGCTGCAATTTATAGTTATAATCAATGAAAAATACATTGATCATCGCAATTATCTAAAAAAACAAAACTATTAAATAAATAAAAGTATTAAAGTATTCCTTTGTATCTGGATAAATCTCTGTACTTTAAAGTGGGAGATTTGCAAAAATGTTCATCTAAGTGTTAGTGGTCCACAAAACTTTCAACAACAGTTTGGTTTTCTCTAAATAATAACACTTAGAATTGAACATAAGGATAATTTTTGCACTGTACAATTGAGAGGATATTTTCTTCTGCTTGTTAGTACACAGGGATTGCTACTATGCAGAATTGGATTTATAACAATGTGTTTCACTGATAAGAAGCCTATAATTAACAATAAGTTTGTCCCTCTCAATCACCTACTAGGTCTAGCTCCTAAATAACAGGTGGTTGATAAAGGACACAGTTCGTTTGTCCTTCCTATTTTGCATCAAGTCTTTTTACCCTAAGTAACTTGAAAATACCACAGAGAACAGTACATACGGTTTGGAGCTTCCTGGTGTGGGGAGTGTCAAGTTCAGAACAGGCATCTGGTACTTTCAGGTCACAAATGGTCTATTGTAGTGAGAAAAGAAACCAGAGGTCCGTTATATGTTACTGTGGTAATTACTGGTAATTAATTTTATACTGTAAATCACTGCTTGTGACTGCCAGGAATACTAATGAAATTGTCCAGGATGGGAATTTTAGCCCAAAATTTAATTTTATTTGTTATCTACCAGCCATTAAAAAATAACACTAAATAATATAGACAGTATCATAACCTTAATCCAATTTCCTCTGACTAGATATTTGAAGATAGATTGGACTATATTGGCAGCAAAAAAGTGAAAGCACAATTAACAAAAGGGAAGACAAATCACACCTGCGAAATCATTAGAGATCAAAACATTCTCAGAGTAAAGCATACAGGAGGTATTTGTGTGATGGTCAAAAACAAGAAAATTAGGAGTATATCAACCAAGCCCAAGGTTGATTTTTCTCACACTGGCAATTATCTTCTTTGATGATAGATGTGTCATATACATAGGTATATCTATATTTATCCATGCAATACCTAAGTACACATGTCCCTTTTATGTTCTAAATATGCACATATATGTATACACACACACACACACACACACACACACACACACACACACACACTCATACACCCTCCGTATGTCACTAAGCCTTGCCATTACTTAACACTTCATTCCAGGTTTCATCAGAAATAAATCGACAATGACCTTTTAGCCAGCTACAATCCTGTCCTTTCAACAAACTGTGTATTTATTTTTGTTAACATTGGAATTTTAATAATAAGTTATTGTCCTTGGAGAGCAAAAAAGTGGTGAGACAAAGGAACAAAAGTAAACCAATGCAAAAGCGATACAAGACAAGATGTGGGAAATGAACTTCACCGGTTGGGAGAGCTGGGGGGGGGGTAGTTAAGAGTAAGGGAAAGTGGGAGAAAAATGAGGGAGGAGGTAAAAATTTTTGACAAGAATGTACTTGCTACCTTATGTATGTAACTGTAACCCCTCTGTGCATCACTAACGATAAATTTAAACCAAAAACTAAACCTATGCAAATTAAGTATAAAATAAAAAGACTATACTTTCAGGGATCATTTCTATAGTACGTTAATATCTAAAATATTTTAATGACATTTCAGTGCTTCAGATCTACCCTACAACAATTAAAATAAGAACTGCTTCAGCAACGTTTTCCTGTCTATTCTAATATTTGGCCAGGAACAGAACAACTGATTCTATAATTTTCATCAGTTTCTTCTCAGAAATTCTTATCTTTATCTATCAGTAAACTTTATCTTTTTATTTCATTCATTTACTATAGTCAGTCAGATGAAATATATCATACACTTTTACATTTACCTATTAATGAATAAAAAATACAACTATCTCCTACACTGTGTTTTAATGTATTCTTTGCCTCTTTCTAATAGGCCAGGTTTTTTTTTTTTTTCGGTTTGTTTCAGTTTTCTTTGTTTTGATTTGGTCACAGATGAGTTCTCTTGAAGGTTGGGGATGTAGCTTAGAGGTAGGGTGCTTGCACAGCATGTATGAAGTCCTCAGTCTGATTCCTCGGTACCACATACACAGAAGATTTCTCTTGAATATGGACTCTGTATGTCCTAAGGATAAAATCATAACAGCATACAAAGGCAAAGTTTTTGTTTTCTCTTTTTGACTAACATTTTTTTAGTTCACTACAATCTCTAAAACAATTACATTGAAAAGTCTCCATCATTAAAACCAATACTCTTGTCCTTTATGAAATAAATAGTACTTTGTAAAAGACTTTAATATGTTGATTTTACTAATCAACAGTTGTTTAGAGTTCTGTGTGTGTTTTTTAACAATTTAAAAACGTATGTTCATTACATGTTAGAAATTAACTAAGAGTAAAATCATCTCCTCCTGGTAGTTTTAGTAATAGGTCTTTAGTCACCATTCCAATGATTTATAATAATGATTCGTTTGCTAATAATTTCTGTTTTGTCAAAATTCCTATGTTTTATTTTGCTACAAGATAACAGGACTATTTCTCTAATAGAGCATTTAATATTTGTATATCTTCTCATATATTTTCTATTTCATCTTTTAGCCTAGTATAATTTTACTTATTCTCTGTTCTTAAGCAATCTTGGAAAGGTATTATCCTCTATTATTTAGAAGAGTAATCCTTGGATTTATGATTTCTGGTACGATTCTCATTTTAGCATATTCTCCACTCTTATTTTTAGCTAATTCTATTATTTTTATTATGTGTATTCTTTGATTTGGACTTGAATCTTTAATAGCAAAGCATCAAGAGTAAACATTTTACTTTGAATATGATTTTTCTAGTTTCCAAGGATTTTGATATAAAGTGTTTTTTTCCAGTAATTCCTAAACAGTTTCTTCTTTGTTCAGAAGATTATCAAAGTATGATTTTCATTTTCAAATATGTCTAATTTGGATTAACTTTTCAAGGTGAGAATATCATGACCTTAGATCATGGGTGATAACACTTCTACTTTTCAAATACATCAAGTCTCCTATTTAATTCAGCAATCCTTTGCATTTTATAAAGTAATTCACAATTATACAACTTTCTTAAAGAATTCATATTTGTTTTATAGTGAAGAAGTAGGGATTGTTCTCTCTTTTACAAAATGTCATTATTTATACATTATGTGGTTGAATTATGTAATCCCACTAGCTGTTAGAACTGGCATAAATAGGTACCTGCTGGCATATGACTCAGTTGTGGGAGCAGATGTGTGAAGAGACAGCAGTACCTGGATGTTCAGTGAACCAGGTATTTATCATTCAGTGTCATTCAGAGGAGGGGCAATCTGTAGGTGAAAAAGAGAATTTCCATTTTGAGAGCTGCACAAAGAAGACAGTTCCTCATATGGCTACCATTTTTTAATAGAAAACAACTGCACTTGTGTCTGGCCTTAACATTTCCAAGGAGCAAATATCCCATCTGGTACAAAATGAAGAAAGTAGCTATGCCAAATCTCTGTCTTTCATTATTTATTCGTAAAACAAAGAATTAAAATGAATGAGAACTCTTCAGCATTCTCACCATACTGCCAGCATCTTTGAAAGTCCAAACTGAGACTGAGGAAGAGCTATGTCAAATAAAAATAGCTTATGGGAACTCTGGAATAAAGTTTCAAATCTTAGTTCTTCCACAACTATCCTTTGAAGGGATGTGTTTTAGCTTTCACATTTGAAAAGTGGGATGATTACAACCCTCTTTAGTTCATACAATGTTCACTAAAAAATTTGGATTGTAAAGTGTGATGCATGGGAAATATTTCTGAACATATGAAACTTAATTCAGATTTGAGATAATATTTTAAGTTCAAGGTAGTATTTTAAATCTATCTTTTGGCCATTTGGCAGACTGTATTTTTCTTCCCTTCCTTGTGCAAGCAAGCTCAAGTCATCTATAATCAATTTGGAAAAAGCCATTTGTAGAGCATGCAACAGAAGCAAGTATTATTATATTTTGTACATTTCTTCCTCTACTACCTCTCTCAATTAACTAATCAGGGGTAAGAGAGGAATGTGAAACTGTTCTTAAGAAGGTGGTCTTTTCCCTAGATACCTAATGGTTTCCCAAGTTTCTACTGAGATCTTATTTCAGATATCTTTGTGCACTACCCTAAGTTCAGTTTTGCTGAGTGTGCAGGATTTTAGAGCTTGGGTAACTGGGACATATAAAAGTAAAGAATCTACTCTACTCTTCTATCCTAATCCGTTCATCAACTCACTCTCGACTGTACTTTTGTGTGTGTGTGTGTGTGTATGTGTGTGTGTGGGGGGGGTTATGAGACTTGAATTTGGCCTGGGCACTGTCCCTGAGCTCTTTAGCTCAAGGCTTCTTCCCTTGAGCCATGCCCCACTTCCTGTTTTCCAGAGGTTAATTGGAGATAAGAGTCTCAGGTATTTTTGTGCCCCAGTTGGCTTTGAACCTTGATCCTCAGATCTCAGCCTCCTGAGTAGTTAGGATTACAAGCGTGAGCCACCGCGCCCAGCGTGGCTGTACTTTTGAGTTACCTTAAAGTTTCGGTTTCCTTTTGCAAAGAAAGGAACATGTCAAAAGGACATTATTAGTTATAGTTTAGAGAAACGGTACAAGGGGATGTGGGAAGAATTCTATTTCTTTTTTTTAGGTATTTACTAGTGCCAAAATTGGTTCTGGAATCTTCTATTTTACTTTGGCCTCCACATTTTTTCAAAGATAGGGTTTTCTCCAACACATATATTTTGATGCCTAAGTGATGTATAAACTGTATGTGTGTGTTTACAAAAACTATGTTGATAAATTACATGCAGAAAATCGTTTCATTTTTCAATGCTTAAAAGCATTCCCACACCTTGAAAATAAAATTAAATTAAAAATATTCCCACAGTAATGGATTCTCCCAATAAGACTGGTCATTTCTGACAGCCTTAAACAATAAAATAATTTCTAATTCTTATCAGCCAGATGAAGAGAAAATAAGACAGTAGATCACAATCCATTTTGAACTTCACACTAGGATAATGTGTACATGTAGGGTTAAAATGACGAGACATTCACTTGTCATCATCATTTGGTAAAATGTAATATTAAATATGTAATCACTGGAGAAATAAAAAATGCAAGTATTTTCTAATTCTTACTAATAAGCTATAGAAAATAAAATTTGCAGGATTCTGCAAATTACATTAATTTAGGACATTTATTTCTAGAAATAACAGAAATAAGACTTCATTTGTTTACAAGTGCTAGAAATTTATCAAAAGCTAAATACCCACATGAAAACAATGATTCCATTGGAATCACAATGCTATAAAAATCTTAAAGCTGTACCCTAGGGTAGAGATGTAAGATTTAATGCACTAGCATAATCTATTTCATAATCATGCTTAAGGTTAGTGTTTTCATGGGGAGTGCTAATTTGTGCTTTGATTAATCCTGATTTGTCACTATTTAAGTATATTTAATGAGGCAGGGAATTTCCTTAGAAAATTTCCTAATGACAGTTAACACTGCTACCAAAGTTGTCCATATGATTAATTTGCATTTTAGGAGAACATTTGCTACATTCTAAATGTACCCAGTTAGGCCTGCCTTTGTGAATGTTCTCTTCTACATTCACAGCAACTAAAGATAATTTTTTAAACATTCATTACAAAATAGATCAACCTTCTACATTTTCAGGATATGAGGTATGTTTTAGGGAACGCATTATGATTTGTTTCTAAAAGCAAACACGATGGTTTAAAGCACTGTAAAAGAAGCCTGGAAAATGCTTTGTTTTATTTTGTTTTGTTTTTAAATAAATTCTAAACAGAATCTATAAGGTATATGCACAATGGCAAAGGGTTTTGCAACTGAAGTTTCAAAATAGCAAACATACCATCTGGTGTCTTAAATTTGAGGAAAGAATAATCATTTTCTGATAACATGTTCAGATACTTAACCTTCTTTGTAAATATGTAACCTTATTACTAGCCAGGTAAATTTTGATTAGGGAAATAATTATTTCCTTCCTATGATAAGTTGATAAAATAATGACATGTCCAAATAAACCGCTAATTTAGAAGCTATATCTCTCTGCTCAAATGCCATGAACCAAAGTCTAAGAAAGTATTCTTAGCATGATGTCATGGCCCTAGATCAGAATTCTTTTTTCTTTGTGCCCTAATACATAAAATCAGGAACATAATTTCTTTATCAGGCTATAACTTTGCATTGAATCAATGAAGGGAGTTAAGGATGTTGGGAATATCTGTAATATCTGCAACATGAACACTATAAGTGATGCAGGTGAGAGGACCACAGTACAAGACTAGCCCAGGAAAAATGTCTGAAAAACAACTAATGCCAAAAGATGTCTGTGGCATGGCCCAAATAGTAGAGTATCTGTACATACATAACAATGACTGTAAACCCTAGTAGTATTAAAACCATAAAAGTTAATACAATTTACGTACCATTTTTAGGATTAATATCAATACATTTGTTTTGGAGGTTTCAGCCTCCAAAAGTTTATATTCATTATGTAACCTACAGAAATTTGGATTTGCATACCTCATAATTGCAAATATACTATTAACTGTGTCTTAGAACAGATATCTTTCAAGAAAGCATAAAAATGAAGCGGAGGGGCCGGGAGTTTGGTTTAGTGGTAGAGTGCTTGCCTAGCATGCGTGAAGACCTGGGTTTGATTCCTCACTACCACATACATAGAAAAAAAAGCCAGAAGTGGTGCTGAGACTCAAAGTGGTAGAGCTCTAGCCTTGAGAAAATACAAGGACAGTGCTCAGGCCCTGAGCTCAAGCCCAGGACTGGCAAAAAAATGAACTGGAATACTTCTGAAAATATTTGTTTGGAACTATTTTTCTCTACAATGTTTTGTGTGATTTCTTGAATGAATTTTATTTGACTAAATGATGCTACCTTGTTCATTGTTATGATTGGATTATTCATGAAACTGATTTCTTTAGCAAACACAGAAAGTATTCCATGCTCATTTAAATGAATGAATTCTCATCTGCAAGTCACAGTTTCATTTTAAGTTTTGCAAAGAGTTATATTCACATACATATAAGGAAAGGGCAGTTTGTCTTACCTTTAAAAATATTCAAGGGACTACATCATAACAGCAATTTGGGATATCTGACAAATTTAAGGAAAAAAAAACTTTTCTTTAATGGTAGACCAAATTAAAAAATCAATTCTGTGCCAGACAGTAGTAGAAAAATGAAATTAGAGCTGTAATTCATCTTCACTTATCTGTCAATTGAGAATACATTTAAACAACAACTAACACTATAAACTTGCACTATAAATATCTAAGTTTGGTATTAGGAACAGAGTGTGGAAAATTCTAGTGAACCCTGTAACACATTGTTGTCACCAGAGTGTTTAGGAGATCAGGTGCACTATCTGTACATGTTGTAATCACTGGGATATTCTTTTGTGTAGTGCCTGGAAAATAGTAAATATGTAGTATTTACTTAAAGGATAAGTGGCATTTTTTTAAGCTAACCAGGTTCTGGATGCTCTTTTGTTTTTAAATTTTGACCATCTGCATAAAAAAGAACTCCAAAAGCACATATACAAAAACAGAAGGGCCTAGGTAACCTAACAATTTCACAATTTAAGGATAAGATTACTGGGGAGAGAACAGTAGATATGAATAGCACAAGCACCAATCTGCTTGTGTCCTATTTTGTACTTAGGTACTTAACGCAGCAACTCTGCTATTAGATGAAATAGGACTGATAAAATACTTATAGATGAATAGGAAATTTTGGATGTTCTAATTGAATAGTTTAGCAAATGGTCAAAACTAAAATAAAAATAGTATGCTAAGTAGGCAACAAAGAAGACATCCTAGATGTCAAAGTAGTAGAGCACTAGAATTGAGCAAAAGAGCTCAGGGACAGCACCCAAGCCAACAACAACAAAAGCCTTTGATCATACCTGTTATGGCATTTTACACAAATGACACACCTCAAGAAGGTTAAGGAAGTCGAGTACTATCACCACAGAAAGAATCTTTAATCAAATGATCAATTTATGTCATTTTCTGTGTATGTTGTCCCTGTTTCGGGGGAAAAAAGCAGCTACAGAATACTTCCTTCAGTCCTTTCCAGCAGGCATCAGGAGGTTAGAATGAATGTTAAGGGCTGGTGACATTATCAAGGAAAAGAGTTCCCAAGTGTGCTTAAAGTTTCTAGATAATTCCAAAACTAGTTAGAGCTCTAAGAGCACACTTGCAGAATTATTTTGTTGATTGCCTATTCTCAAACAAAGATTTAATGAAAGTCCCAGTGAAAACCTAGGTGCAAATAAACCAGATCATTTAAGAATCAAAAAATAGAAAATGAGAATTACAGAGAGAGATGAGAGAAGAAAAGAGTTTTTAAGCTGCTGATATATGGAGTATAAAACATTTAAACTCTTCTTAGTGTATAGCCAGGTAGAGAATTTTCTATCTCACAGGCTGGAAAGAATATGGTTCTTCCTCTGACTTTCTGAATAAAGTGACCAAGAAATGCATGTAAGAAGAGAGAGAGAGAGAGAGAGAGAGAGAGAGAGAGAGAGAGAGAGAGAGAGAGAGAGAGAGAGAGAGAGACAGAGACAGAGACAGAGACAGAGAGACAGAGAGAGGGGGGCAGAGAAAAAAGGAAGTGAGAGAGAAAAGAAGAGAGCGAAGGAGTGAAGGAGAGAGAAAATGAACTATCATACAAAATAATTTATCAGTTGAGTATGTTTAGTACGAGTTATTGGTTACATATATAATCATATTAAATTATAAACACAATTCTGCAGAAATGTAGCAAATAACTTCAGAATTGAACACCTTCCAGGCCTAAGGCCAATAGCTGGGCACAAATTGCCAAGCAAACTACTGTGATAAGGTAGCAGAAGGAACCAGTGATCCAGAGGTTTGGGTTTTATCAAAAAAGAGAAAGCCCTCCATTTTAGGGGTAGAACTCTCAGTTTGGCAGGTTGTATTTGATAGATCTTCAGTCCAAGAAAGGACTATGGCTGGAGTCTAGTTATACAAACAATGTCTGATAGTTATAGGCCAAGAATTTGCAAGTGCATTTTCAGGATCTCCTACTGAAGGGGGGTTCATAATTTCTTAATCTGAGTCAGAGAACAAAGTGCATTAAGGATGAAAACGTGAGCCCCACAGCTTTGGGCAAGTAGTGTTTAATGACTGATAACTCCATTTAGTTCTGATAACTTCAGTACTGTGAAAACTAATCTGTGTAGCAGAGAAACAGAGTCGGGTAAAGTGACTTGCTCAAGAGTGAACCTGTGGCAAAGGGACACCCAGAACCCAACTCCACGGATTAAATCATAAAATGCTTCTATCCATTTCTGTAGGTGACCCCTATGCCATTCTATAAACTCAAGCAAGTTGTGTGTCTGGTGTACCAAAATCTATTAGTATTATTCCATTTTATATCATAGACAGTCTGAGCAATTACTTTACACAATAGCTCTATAGTAAAAAGTTCCCTGAAGCTGTTTAAATTCCTAAAAATAAAGGTCACTTAAGAATGTTAATGTGGGTTAAGTATTTCTAATTACTTTATAAACAATTCATTATTATTTTATGTTAGAAAGCATATGTAATGCTATACCAAAATTAACTTTTTTTTTAAAAAAAAAGGAAAAGCAAAAAAGAAACCCTCCAAATCATTTTTTGTACTACAGATTGCACTTCATACTTCCCTCCTTCAATCCCATAGACTATTATTTATACTTACAGAGAAAGACAAAATAAAAATTAAAATCTACATATCACATCCAAAAATAGCTAAACAAAGAGAGACAGGAGTTGGAGTGTCTTGAATATATTGCATATTGAGAATTTTGTAAAAATAGCAAAATTTTATACAGCTCAAATTGAGTGCCACTTGTCACAATCTATTGTTGAATCCATTCCTCGAGTTTAAAATTAATCAGTGAATAGGTTGTCAAAACAGTGGCAATTTAGAAGCTTGAATTGAATGTACATTAAATTCTGGCACAATTTCCACTTTGGAAACTGAAATTATACTTTTAAAATATGTTTTCTTCTTTCCTTTCCTTTCTCTATTTTCACTGTTTATTAAAATCTTTAGTATTATATGTATAGGAAACATAAATATTCCAACTACTGTTTGTTTTTTAAGAATAGTCCCCAGTGTATGACATTTATAAATACCATATATATTTCAAGATTGATATTTTACTAATTATAGCTAAGATGCACAATGGAAATTTAAATTGACTTGGAATTTCTTCAAAAGGTGCTTGCTTATCTTTCTAGTTGTACTACCTTCATTAGTTATGTCTTATTGTTTCAGTACATAATACCTATGTGCAGTGCGGTGCTAGACAGAAACTACACAGCAACAGCATGGAAGAGGAACAATGTGAAAGTTGTAGGCATAACATCTTAATGAGACAGGATACACATTGAGTCTGAATGCCATCATTTAATTCTGAGAACAGAGTCTGAGTTAAAAAAATTCTGACATGTTTAGCAAACCAGGTATTCATTAAAGTAGCTGAGACATATGCCCTGTAAGAGCTCCTGTGTGAGAGAAACCACATCTGCAGATGTGTGAGCAAGAAATATACTTTAGTTCAGGTTATAATCCCCAGTGCACTGGTAGTATGAGACTTTTTATTTTTTTTCTTCAGGTCTTAAAGGGTTTCCCAGAATGCTTACAAGCTGATATTTGTCTACATCTGAATCAGACTTTGCTACAGAACTGCAAAGCTTTTCGGGGGGCGAGTAAAGGTTGCCTTAGAGCATTGGCAATGAAGTTCAAGACCACTCATGCCCCTCCAGGAGACACTCTTGTTCACTGTGGGGATGTCCTTACTGCTCTGTACTTCTTGTCCAGAGGCTCCATCGAAATCCTCAAAGATGACATTGTGGTAGCTATTTTAGGTGAGTAGTTAAAACTGGATGGTGACAATTGTTATCAGTTATTATGATTTGTAACCCAGAGCATAGAATGACTTACCTATTGATTTGTATGGGATGTTTAGTAGTGGTGGTAAATTAAATGCTTTGTTCAAATTCCACTGAAAACTGAAGTAACCAAAAGCATGTTTTCTCTACTGTCTTGATTTTTTTCCAATATGTAAACACTTTCATGATTTTCTTAAATTTTTGGCAGCTAACTGAATATTTGAGGCCCAATACATGAAAAGTAGTCTACAGATTCATTTTCATGATAGAGCATGTCTTCAAGCCCAGTTGGTTGGCTATCTTTCTACTTTAGTGGCTATGTCTTTGTCTGGGCAGAAACATTTTATTTTTAGATAGTCCCATTTGTTGAGTCTCTTTCCAATCTGTTGTGACCCTAGGATTCTGTTCAAGAAGTTTATGCCTGTGCCTATGAGTTCCAGTGTCTCTCCTACTCTGTTGTGTAGCAGTGTCAAGAGTTTCAGGTCTGATATGGAGTTCTTTGATCCATTTTGAGTTAATGCTGTTGTATACTTTTACAGATGAAATTTTATGAGCCTAACCCTATTGGGTAATGGGGTATTAACATTTAAATTGTTTATATTTTCTGTCCCTATAAAAGGCATCTGCTTTGTATGTAAATCAGCAACTAAAATCCTGACAAAATAAGATTATTCTCTTTCTGTTGGTCATGGGACTTGATCTCTAGGCCTGGGCTTTGTCCCTGAGCTCTTCAGCTCAAGGCTACCACCCTACCCCTTGAGCCACAGTGCCACTTCTGGTTTTCTGGTGATCAACTGGAAATCAGAGTCTCATGGACATTAATGCCTGGGCTGAATTTGAACTGCAGTTTTCAAATCTCAACCACCTGAGTAGCTAGGATTATAGGGGTGAGCCATTGCACCCGTCTCAAGAATATTCATTTTATTTTGAAGGACTAATAATTATCTATTTAAATTATGTTAATACATCCTTTCATGGTCAATTTTTCTTTTGTACTTAAGATATGGTATTTGAATTTTCCACATTAAATTTTCTCATTTAAACTAAGAGTATTTGAGTAATTCTGACCCATGAGTCAAGATCATTACAAAAACAAACCAATGAATACCCAGATATGATTATCTACCAAAAACTAAAATAAGGCACAAAGAAAAATGTTACTAAGTCCTAAAAGAAGTATCAAGTTAGATATGAGAAAATACTATTTATAGCACCATTAATCATCCTTAAAAGTAGTCTGTCACTTATCCAGCCTTTCTCTGATTTGTTGTGATTCTTGGTCCTTATTAAGAAAGTTTCCACCTGTGCCAAGGAGGCCTAGTGTATCTCCTATTCCATCTTGTAAAGTTTTCATGATGTCAGGTTTTACCTCCAGGTCTTTGATCCATTTGGTTTTCTGCAGGTGCTTAACCAGTTCTGCTAGCACCACTTGTTGAAGAGGCTATCTTTCTTCCATTCTATTTTTTTTGGCTCCCTTGTCAAAGATTAGCTGGCCATAGGTCTGTGGTTTGATATCTGGGTCTTCAGTTCTATTCCATTGGTCTTCAGGCCTGTTCTTGTGCCCATACTAAGCTGTTTTGATAATTATAGCTCTGTAATAGAGTCTAAAGTTTGGTATTAAAATTCCTCCTGCTGTGTTCTTTCTGATAAGAAGTGTTTTTGCTATACAGGGTCTTTTATCATTCCAAATGAAATTTTGGATTGCCTCTTCTATTTCTTTAAAGAATGACATTGGGATATTGATGGGTATTGCATTGAATTTGTAGATAGCCCTTGGCAAGAATGTCATTTTCACGATATTGATTCTTCCAATCCAGGAGCATAGGAGGTTTTTCCATTTCCTCAGTTCTGCTTTCATTTCCTTTTTCAGGGTTTTAAAGTTTTCATCAAAAAGGTCCTTTACATTCTTGGTTAAGGTAATTCCTAGGTACTTTATTTTCTTTGAGGCTATTGTGAAAGGAGTTGCTTTCCTGATTGTTGCCTCATTCCTCTCACTGTTGGTGTAGAGGAAGACAGTTGATTTTTGAGGGTTAATTTTATAGCCTGCTACCCTTCCAAAGTTTTGAATCAGCTCAAGGAGCTTGACAGTGGAGTCTATAGGATTCTTTAAATACAATATCATGTCATCTGCAAAGGGGGAAAGCTTTACTTCCTCTTTCCCTATTTGGATCCCCTTTATGCTTGCTTCTTGCCTTATTGCACTGGCTAGGAATTCTAATACTATGTTAAAAAGGAGCAGAGAGAGTGGGCATCCTTGTCTCATTCCTGATTTTAGAGGGAATGGCTTTAGCTTTTTGCCATTAAGTATAATACTAGCTGTGGGTTTGTCATACACAGCCTTTATTATATTGAGGAATGTTCCATGGATTCCTAGTTTCCCCAGAGCTTTTAACATAAAGGGGTGTTGGATCTTGTCAAATGCCTTTTCCGCGTCTATTGAGACAATCATGTGATTTTTGTCCTTGCTCCTGTTGATGTGTTGAATTGTGTTAATTGATTTGCGTATGTTGAACCAGCTTTGTCTCCCTGTGATGAATCCTGTTTGATCATAGTGTATAATTTTTTGATGAGTTGTTGTAGCCGGTTGGCCAGTATTTTGTTGAGAAGTTTTGCATCGATGCTCATCAAAGAAATATGTCTATATTTCTCTTTCTTTGATGAATCTCTGTCTGGTTTGGGGATGAGGGTTATACTGGCTTCATAGAATGAGTTTGGTAAAGAACCTTCATTTTCAATTTCGTTGAAGAGCTTGAGGAGTATTGGTGTGAGCTCTGCTTTGAAGACCTTATAGAATTCAGCTGTGAATCCATCTGGCCTTGGGCTTTTCTTAGGTGGAAGTTCTCTTATTGCCATTTCTATTTCAGTGCTTGAAATAGGCCTGTTTAGTTGGGTTAGTTCTTCTTGGTTCAGTGTGGTTCAGTGTGTACTTAGTACAAAAATTAATATTTATTTTGTTTTTTCTTCATTTCCTTTTTATAAGAATGAAGATTGGGGTACTTGGCTAGGAAGAAGTGGTGGGGAGGTCCTATTATAAGCCAGATACTGAAAAGATCCTAGACTTCACAGAAAAGCCAAAAGACCAAATTCTGAGAACAAAGAGCATATAACTAAAGTTTATATATGTTTAAGAAATAAAAAAATATCTTAGAGTTTGAAAAAATTCATTAAGAATAAATTCAAAAATGGTTATTGAAGGAAACAAGAGGTATTCAAATTGCTCCTTTAAGCTTTTGAGTATTGAGATAAGGTGGAAACTTCAGTTACACTGTAATTTTTTAATTGAAACAACCTCCAGACACATTATACAGCAGGATTATGATTCTCTAAAGCCTCTCATCTTCCTAGGTTCAACAAATCAGATCATTATCTCTTTGGAGTATCTTTAAAGTAAGGTATAGAAAGATCCTTTGCTAGCATTATAGGCCATATTATACTGCAGTGATACTGTCAAAATTCTAGGTTAAACAACCAAAATAAGAACATGATAGAGATTATACCAGGAGCAGTTCTTTGCATCCAAAATTCCACTCCAGAATCTTAATCTGGGACAATTGCATTGTTCAATATCATAAGAAATACTTAAAATATTAAATACTTAGGGACGTTACCTCACCTTTAGGTCAGGGCTAGGTTCACTGATCAGTTTTAGGAAGTAAGTTTATATTCTCTTCCTTTCCTTTTCCCCCTATGTTTTCTGTTTCTTTTAATTTTAGGAAAAAATGACATATTTGGAGAAATGGTTCATCTCTATGCCAAACCTGGCAAGTCAAATGCAGATGTAAGAGCTCTCACATATTGTGACTTGCACAAGATTCAAAGAGAAGATTTGTTAGAAGTATTGGATATGTACCCAGAGTTTTCCGATCACTTTCTAACAAACCTAGAGTTGACTTTCAACCTAAGGCATGAGAACGCAAAGGTATATGTTAACTGTTCTCTTTCCTTTATTTTGTTTTTTATATTTCTGATATCTTATTTTTAAATTGCATAAATGCTTCTTAAAATACTGTAAAAATATTTCAATAAAATTTATCAATCCTGCATAGTTAGAAGGAAAGACAAAGTGAATGCTGAAAATTACAAATTACATGGGAAAATTACGCCTAATCACTCTCAATTATGTTGAATAGCTTTAAGCAGGTATTTTAAATTTGACTTTATAGTAATGTTTACCTGATAACCTTACCTTGAAATAGTATTGATTTATATTGTGGGAAAACGGTTTTTTGTTTTTTTAGAAATGGGTTATATAAAGCTACTGAAAATCTCTTAAAAGAGTTAATTTTGTATAGAGGATAGAATATGCTTTCAGCCATTATTTATTTAATTTATGACAACCACTGACCACTCAATAATAATGAAAAAACTAAAGTTTAGATCCATATTTAACGTGATAATCTATTATAGTAGATGTTTATAGCAGAGTCAAAATTAATTCTGCATACTTAATCAAATATCCTTCAATGGAAATATTTTAATTCTATTACTAACCTAGAATGAATATTGAGAGCATAACTCTTGGGCTCCTAACCATTTTGCTTTAAAAATTTACCTTATAAACTACTGTCAATTAATTCCATGAATATTGAACTTGCATTAGACACTCTAATTTATTCCTGGGTTATGCCTAGTATATTCCTCTTATCCTGAAGCCCAGGAACATCACTCCAAATCCAAATAAATTTATTGGGTATTTGATATTTAAGTGTATTTATACACATATAAATGTCTTACACATATTTCTATTGTATTTAAACACCTATTCTCTAGAACAAAAATTCTAAGTCAGTATCAAAGTAATAGTTGATCATTTACATTTTTTCTGGAGTTATATTCATTTTCAGGCATTCTGGGGGACTTAAAGAAAAAAAAAGCAACCCAAAAGGCACGTTTATCACACTCTTAGTCCAATATCACTGACCCCATTCTGAGTTTACTTTGAAAAACACTAATTATCATCCTCAAAAATTGCTTAAATAAAAATTTAGAGACCGCCCAAATAAAGAAAACAAAATTTCCAATTTTATTTATAAGAATATTGTGCAGAGTAACCAACAAGGAGAAGATGGGAATAGTATAATAAGTATCTCTAATCATAATATTTATGGAATTTAGCCTTACAGTTACAGTTATGAAGTTTAACCTTAGGACCCATTACCATACAATTAAAAAATAGCTTAATGTAATTACTGGATACATTCTTCTCTGTACTAGTATTCTCCAAAGTTTTATAAATTATTATTAATTTTCACTTCATCAAGTTATATGAAGAATGTTCCATGCAGAGGAAAATTATGTCTCTAAATGCTAACATTCATTTAAAATAATTATAATAATCCCTCATATGACCAAGAATTCATTATAGGGTAGTGGAACTGCTAGAATTACGCTAATAATTTAATTTCCAACATAGAAACTTCCATTAAGCAAAGTACTGTAGGTATCTGAAATATACTAATTAATATTCAATTTGATTGCAATAATACCACATAGCAATTTACTGACAGTATTCCTTGGTCAAGTAATCTTCCCTTTTATCCTCACTTCTCTTTCACAAAGGCTGATCTTTTACTACGGTCCCAATCTATGAACGATTCTGATGGAGATAACTGTAAACTTCGAAGAAGAAGATTGTCCTTTGGAAGTGAAGGAGAAAAAGGTAATTCATTTTACTTGTAGTATTTGAATAAATATTTTATAATTATTGGCTTCTCTTACTTAAATGATCTGTCTAGTTCTGATTTCCATAGCAAATACCATTCAAGCTTTAGTCATTGTAGCAAATTCTTCACATCAATCTATAACTTATCACATTGCTCCTCTTTTCTTATTGGTATCACTCAACCATGTCATTGACCAAAGCTTCTTTTTATTTCCAAAGATATCAGCAATAAAAATAGAGTAAATTGGTTTTTTTTAATGAAGTCTAGTTAATAACAGTTGATAATCCTCAGAGCTCTAATCAGAATGTTTTGGAAGGAGGACTCTCACTTAGCTCAATCCCTGCACATGCCCTAATTATATATATGATGTAGTCGAAGGGACTTCTTTTTTGTGGGGATTGAGCTCTGGGCTTGGGCATTGTCCCTGAGGTCTTGAATTCAAGGCTAGAGCTCTACCATTTTGAGTCACAGCACCACTTCTACACAGGCACTTTGGTGTCATTCCTGGGGATGGAGATGGGAAAAAATCCTCAGTAACAGTATTAAGAATAACTCAGTGAGAACCAGGGTGGGGAATATATTTAGGTGTACCTGCAAAGCCTGCAGAGATGAAGCTTTGATGAAGAAACTTCCATTTCAACTCCAGTCTGATTCCTCAAACATTTTAATCACAGTTAGTCCCATAACAACCCTTGACAATTCCATCCTTTATTCTTGAGTATTTTTGTGGCAATTTACTTTCCATGTATTTCTTCTGCCCTCACAAATTCTCACAGGTTCATTTGTAGTTCAAGTTTCTTAAGACATCATTATTGGCTTCTTTTTTTTTCATTCTACCTCATACACTTTCCCCAGGTGATCTCATTTCTTCTTACCAATTATTTTTCATGGGAGATATACATTTAAAAAAATTAACAAACTGATGGGGCCGGGAGTTTGGCCTAGTGGTTAAAGTGCTTGCCTAGCATGCATGAAGACCTGGGTTCGATTCCTCGGTACCACATACCGAGTGGAAGTGGTGCTGAGGCTCAAGTGGTAGAAAACCCAAGGACAGTGCTCAGGCCCTGAGCTCAAGCCCAGGACTGGCAAAAAAAAAATTAACAAACTGAGCTTCAATAATAGATTGAGATTTGCACCACTGGCTTGATACATCAAAGGCAACTCAGATCCAAAACTTCCTAAATTGAACTAAGGATGCTTGTTAGAAAAATATTTATCTTTCAATATATTGATCTCTACAACTGGTGTCCCCATCTGTTCAGTTGCACAGAGGACTAACTCTCTCAAACTTGATAGCATTAATTTTGCAATTGCTACTTCTAATAGATTTCCATTACCATTCTTTTATCTGTTTTGTACTTCACACTGAACTACTGGTAATCTTTTCCCTAAACTGAGTTGTCTGTGTCACCTAGAGAACCCACACTCTCTAAGGACATCATAATTCTCACATTCTTAGTAGTGCTGGTTTCTTCTTACTTCTTCAGTCTCTGTCTTAATACTATCAACTTCAGTCTTTACCTTAATGCCATCAGCTCCTCTCTTCATAGTATGTTCTCAATGTTCTCTGGCTCTCAGTGTTAAGTTCCATGGAGGTGAGAAACAGGTGATACATAACTTCCTGCAAAGCAGGTATACAATACTTTCTGTGGAGAAAAGAAATGAAATAAAATTTAGCATTTGTTTGATTCTTTTATTATTAGGTCTTTTAAATTCAAATTCTTATCTTGACTGTCTTTGGCCAAATATTTTTCTTGTGGGAGATCATCTAATAATTTTGGCTTGTTCTCCATCCCAAATGAACAAAACTCTCTTCACATCCAAATGCATTTTTTCTTTATTTGGTTTATATCATCTTCTCTGTCCTCTCTCACACACACATACTTAGGCACATAGCTATTGAGCTTTTATAATCCTTTCCTAAAACACAGAGAAAAAAGTGTTAATAACGTTTCTATAGAGACTTCAATTGGTCTACATATCTTAAGAGACCTATATAGTCCAAGGATTGGAAAGTGAGATTGACACATTCTCATCAAAACTCTGTTACAGAAAATGTCAGTGAAAATACCTGGAGCTCATCACACATGGAATATGAACTGAGAACCATAAACATGGTCGCTCTACAATATATGCTTAGTGATTTGTAAATTTAGTAATTTAATTTAGTGATTTCAAAATTAAAGTAATTTTAAAGGAAGTAATTGAAGTAAATGATAAATATATACCCTAAGAAACTTGTTATGGAGGGAGGTTTAATTCTTAAATTTTGTTATATTAACCATTTATATAGATAGCTTTGGTGTCTTAGTAGATTGTCTTTACCTGCAGCAAATGCTTATCTAGTTTTTGTTACCCATTTTAAGGATACCTTAAATGTAACTTTTCATTTTTTATGATATAGTTAAAAACTAAAAATCATATACCATGGGAGTAGAATAGATATTATGATATATATACACAGTGATGAATGTCACAGTCAAACACATCATTATATCTATTCACATGGGCATCTTTTCTTAAAGTGTGGAGATAATATTTAAGGACTTCTTTCAACAATTTTCAAGTATGCCTTACATCAATTCCAGTCATATGATGAACAATCACCTGTAGAATTTATTTGTCCAAAATGGAACTTCTTATCATCATTTACCAAAATGCTTCATATCTTCAGTTCTTATACAGCTTAATCATTTATTTGTATAGAAAAGAATTTCATGGTTCCTTTCAATTTCATCTGCAAATATAAAGAACCCTATATCTTTGATCATATGTGAAAATTTTTTTTCACCCTCCAAAATTTGCAGTGAAATGGTTTCGTAAGATGGAAACTAGTCCACTTACATAACAAATGTCACTGGTAGGGGACATATATAACAAAAATGTCAGGAAAGCACATTAAATCCCTCACTTTGAACAAAATGCATGTCTTTCTCTAGAATCAAACACACAAAACCAATAATTAATTTGGAAAGAGGACTTCAAAAGATGGGATGTACACAGATGTTTGTTCTTAGATTGATACAGGTGGATTTGCCACTCCAGCAAAACTCTTATTATGTGATCTTGAGTGCATTCTGAACTCTGATGACACTCACAAGATGACAGAATTGCATCATGTGACAAAACAGAAGATGGTTTATCTGCCCATAGAACTGGGGAAAAAACGAGACTCTTAGTCATTGATTCAGAAAATGGATTTGATGCTTACCTAAACAGATAAAAGATATTCTTAGCTGAGCACTGCTCTCACATCTATAATCCTACATACTTTGGAGGTGAGATCTAAGGAAGGAGGTTCAAAGCTCCCTGAGTCAGGAAACCCTATGAGATTCTTATGTCCAATTATCCCGTGGAAAACCTGACTCAGAGTGATGGAGTGCTAGCCTTGAGAAAAAATGTGCATGGACAGTGCCCCATGTCCAAAAAGACCCCTTATTCTTTATGAAATAGTAACAAGAATGACTATTTCATTTCAAGGAAAAAGAAAATAATGCCAAATTCTCTCAAATACTGCTTCCATATAAATGATGAAGAACTTTAGGGGTAAAGGGGATATTTAAAAGTCTTTAATATTTTAAAAATAATTGAGTTTACCTAGGAAGCACAAGGCAGAATTAGAACAGTCCATCAAAGTCTAGAAGTAACTGGAGGGTAATTATAGTGCATTTCAGATGTCCAATTTCATGTATTATAACTACCAACATCCATACTAAGCCCAAGCAGATTACATTTTTAATTCACTAATAGATCGCCATTTCAACTTTCATTTTATGTGATAGCAAATGAAGGTCTCCTTTATCAAGTATGGAATATAAAAAGGTTGTTGGATTGGAAAAATGATGTAGCAGTAATGCTAAATCAAATTAGATGCTCATATGGCATCTGTAGAAAACAGAAATAAATGTGAGACTTTTTCTCCATACAAAATATATAAATTCAAGAGTATCAAACATTTTCTTCTTGCCCAAAATGTTTTCTAAAGGACCTAGGTTCTATGTGTCTGAAGTGACTGATGTTTTTATTTTATTGTGCCACAGAACTAAACAGTTGTAATTCTGTGCCCTCTACTTTCTGTGGTCATTGTTCTAAGAATTGTCAACACTTGTAAATGTTTAAAAATTCCTAGAGAATGCCCCAGGCCTCTCAAGACAGTAATACAAAATGTCTTACTAATTTCTGATATGTATTCAATACAGTTGCCCACATTAGCATTACCCAGACTTAGACTGGAGGCAAATGAATTCATAGTTCATATTAAATTTAATTCTACTAGGAAAAACCAGTATTTGGGGAAAGATAAGAGGCCTGAGTTGAGTCCAGTCCCACTGGTGATCAGGTCATGGATGGGAAAACATTTTTCTTATAGGAGGAACAAACTTTGTTGACCAGAGAGAAAGATACTTTTGAAAAAAATGAAGTTTGTCTTTTCTTTATATTACATAAAATTTGTAACATTTTTGGTAAATGAATGATATGGTCAACAGAGAAATGTTGATCAAATTCTCAAAAGTCCTTGGAGGAAGAGAGAAACTAGGAAATAAAGGAGAATAATAAGAACAAGTTTATCAGTTCAAATGTCAAATTGAGTACAGATTGTTCATGCCTATAATCCTAGCTGCCGAGGAAACTGAGAGCTGAAGGTTTCCATTCAGAGGCAGTTCAGGTAGGCAGATAAGAAAGACACTATCTTCAGTTACCAGCAATAAAAACTGGAACTGAGGTTGTGAACCAAGTGGTTGAATGTCATCCATGAGTGGAAAATCTAGGCTGTAGTGCTAAGTTCTTAATTCACACCCTAGAACTGGTGTAAAGTGCCAGACGTTAATGCTGATGATGCTGGAGAAAATGACTTCTGTAAGAATCGCTCATCTGTTCTAAGTCTTTCCATTTCCTAACAAATGAGGCAATGTTATTCTTTCTGACAGCAGCATAGAATTCCATTGGGTACAAACACCACATCTTCTTGATCCACTCATAAACTGAGGGACATCTAGGTTGGTTCTATATATTTGCTATGATAAATAGTGTTGCAATGAACATTGTTGTGCTAGTGGATTTAGTCTGTCCTTGTTTCTGGATGATTGGGTAAATGCCAAGTAGTGGAATTGCTGGGTCATAGGGGAGCTCTATGTTTAGTCTTTTGAGGAATTGCCATACTGCTTTCCATTGTGGCTGAACGAGTTTGTACTGCCACCAACAATGTAGTAGTGATCCCTCCTGGCCACATCCCCTCCAGCATCTGTCATTATTAGTTTTCTTGATCCTGGCCATTCTCACTGGAGTGAGGTGCAATCTTAGAGTTGTTTTGATTTGCATTTCTTTTATGGCCAGAGATGTTGAGCATTTCTTCATGTGTCTATAGGCCATTTTTGTTTCTTCTTCAGAGAAGACTCTCTTTAAGTCTTTGACCCATCTTTTAATGGGATGGTTGTTACTTTGGAGATTAGTTTTGGAGTGATTCAATTTTTTGAGCTGTTGATATATTTTAGATATGAGGCCTTGGTCTGTTGTTTGGTTGGTGATCTTCTCCCACTCTGTAGGCTTCCTAATTAGTTTACTAGCTATGTCCTTTGACATACAAAAGCTCTGCAGTTTAATGCAGTCCCACGTATCCAGCCTTTCTCTGATTTGTTGTGATTCTTGGTCCTTATTAAGAAAGTTTCGACCTGTACCAAGGAAGCCTAGTGTATGTCCTATTCCTTCATGTAAAGTTTTCAAATGTGTCAGCTTTTACCTCCAGGTCTTTGATCCATTTGGAGTTAATTCTAATGCAGCGTGACAAAGAAGGATCGAACTTTAGTTTTCTTTAGGTGATTAACCAGTTCTGCCAGCACCATTTGTTGAAGAGGCTATCTTTCTTCCATTCTGTATTTTTGGCTCCCTTGTCAAAGATTAGGTGGCCATAAGTCTGTGGTTTAATATCTGGGTCTTCAGTTCTATTCCATTGGTCTTCAGGCCTGTTCTTGTGCCAGTACCAAGCTGTTTTGATAATTATAGCTCTGTAATAGAGTCTAAAGTTTGGTATTGAAATTCCTCCTGCTCTGTTCTTTCTGATAAGATGTGTTTTTGCTATATGGGGTCTTTTATTATTCCATATGAAATTTTGGATTGCATCTTCTAATTCTTTAAAGATGACATTGGGATATTGATGGGTATTGCACTGAATTTGTAGATAGCCCTTGGCAAGAATGTCATTTTCATGATATTGATTCTTCCAATCCAGGAGCATGGGAGGTTTTTCCATTTCCTCAATTCTGCTTTAATTTCCTTTTTCATGGTTTTAAAGTTTTCATCAAAAAGCTCCTTTACATTCTTAGTGAAGTAAGCCAGACTCAAAGGAACTTAGGCTCAATGGTTTCCCTCATTTGACATAATCAGTAGAAACCTTGGGCTCTCCTAGCAGAGATTTGCAATACAGCAAAACCTTGATACAAAAGGCCATATAGTAGGACGCTAAACGAAAGGATCTCTAGGATATAGAAACATACGCCATATAATGAATGATTGTTGTTCTTAAGGTACTATGTTATCTCTCATCTCTTTTGCTGTTCCTTGGTTATCTCATATTGTTACAGTATCTCACTTTGTTACCTGATATATCGGATATATTTGTATTTGGTTATTTGAAATTGAATACGGAACGGGGGAAAACAAGATGAGGGGTGGGGGAGGGGGGAGGGAAATGGGGACCAAGACATATGAAAGGGTATCAATGTATGGGAATTAATGCACCATCTATCTGGCAAATATCATGTAACCCTTCTATTAATTACAATAAAAAATATATGAAAATAAAATTAAAAAACACATGAATCTAACTACTAACATTGAAAAAAAAAGAATTGCTCATCTGAATGCTCAAGATATTGACTGAGTGAGATCAGGTAAATCTATTGAGTAACCCACAATGACTACAACACAAGACTGGAAGGCCTGTGGTCTACTCAGCAATGAGTGAAATAATGAAACAAATGTGCCTTGAAGGAAATAAATTTAATCAATCTCCATTTGCTCTTTATCACTTTGACTGATAGAGCATACACTATAATAGTAATTTCAGGTGAGCATATATTTAAAAATTCTGTCCATTTTCACCTTGGGATCTTTTGTAGTTTTTCATATTTTATAATATTATTTTAAGAAAAAATATTTGCTTAACTTCTGTGCCATATGCGAAATATAGAAGGCATTGGACATTTCTCTGGAGTGGCCTCAGATCAGTTCCTATGGCCTCTATAAATAACAGCGTAAGCACACAAATGTCGAGGGTAGATAGGGCAATGACTTCATCATTGCTTAAAAAATGATTTACCTCTTGGAGTTTTGTTGTTTAGTTATTAGCAGGAAGCAGATGGAAAATTATACTGTCTCCCCAGGACACTAATAGAAACAAATTCTGGGATTCTTATTCTCTGAACTTTTCCTGTTATTATATGTTCTAACACAACCTTCAGGGCTGAAATTATCCTGGTATTTCAGTGAGAAAAATCCAATATGCACTAGGGGTTTAAATGTTATTAGGTAAAGACCTACTACAATTACTGTATTCAAGCTTTATATTCTGTGCAATCTGCTATCAACCAAACTGATTGCAATGTCAAAGCCATTATTGGCATGAGACTAAGGCTGAAGGCCAGCCTTAGTTGCAGATTTTTCTGTGAAAATGCTTGCAGTTTTGACATAGGCAAACTGTGGGAACTGTCACATGCCTCACAATATAATATGGAGGACAAACACAAAGACCTTGCACAGAGCTGATAATTTAGAAAGGGAGCTTATCTTCCTTTGCCTTTTTTTCATTTTCCATAAGAGGTAATATACCAGCTCATAAATAAGCTTATGACTTGGACTATGGTGTTTTGCCAGAATTTTAAACTTCATCTTTTCTTAATTTCAAAATTAGTGATTTACTTCATTGAAATAATCTTTAAATTAAAAAAATAAGTCTTTACAATGTGATTGTTGGGGAGTCAGGAGGAAAAAACTGGGGAAAAGTGAGGGAAAGGGGGACACTGTTCAAAAAAAATGTACTCACTACCTGACTTGCATAAATCTAATCCCTCTTTACATCACCTTTACAATAACAATAAAGAGATTGAAATCAAAATGAGAATTCTTATAGTAGCATAATTTATATCACCAAGCCAATATTGTAGATTAATTGCCTGTCATCAATATAATATGCTAGAGATCATTTCATTGGCAAAAGTTTCTAAAAGTATGGAATTAGATTGTTTCATATCCCTCTTAAATTAAGAAAAAGAAATCTACAAAAGTGCATTGTGATGGGAAAGATGGTATTTATGTATTTATCTACAAGATATACAGACTCTCATATTTGATATCTTTTATAAAATAACTTTTTTACTAATAGATTTTGGCAAAGAAAATAGTACAAATGATCCTGAAGATTCTGTGGATACCATAAGACATTATCAGAGTTCCAAGAAACACTTTGAAGACAAAAAAAGCAGATCATCATCTTTCATCTCTTCCATTGATGATGAACAAAAGCCACTTTTCCCAAGAATAGCAGACTCCACTCCCAAAATAGGGAAAGCAACTGGACTCCACTTTGAGGAAACAATATCCACCTCAGGAAGAATTCACATAGATAAAAGAAGTCACTCTTGCAAAGGTAAATCCAAAAGTGGGAGTCAAGTTGTCTTCTCTCAAAGCTACACATGACATGGTAACTTTTCAAAAATTAAGAACAACATCATCACATGTTAATCTAATTTTTTAATTCATAAAATGTTTGCACATTGTTCAGATTTTATATTCTCTACAGGGTGTTAGCATAGTTCTTCTGACGTAAGTAGTAATCATTCCCAAACAATGTAAGCCTGGGGGAGGGGATATGGCTAACCAGACTTAATGCAAGAAAGCAAAATGCAACAAAGCCTTATGGAAGCAATTTATTACAAGGGGGAAAGAAAAACAGTAATTATCTTAAGAAAGCATATCACTTAGTTCTTTTTATATGCCTTCTGTAGCCATATTTTTATCACTAACTTAATACTTTTACACTATGAAATATCAATTCAATCACTGTAAAAATATCCTACAATAAAATTTGTTCTTCATAACTTTCTCTATTAAAATGAAGATCTAAATATTTTTTTAAAAAATACCCAAGATGAGTAATAACACTTGGTTAAACCGTGCAGATTTTATAGAGATGTGAAATCAAGGCACAACATGGAACATAAGATTAATACAATGCAAACTAGATCTACATTTTTTTGCCAGCCCTGGGCTTGGGCTCAGGGTCTAAGCACTGTCCTTGGGTTTTCTCAGTGCTAGAACTCTACCACTTGAGCCACAGCACCACTTATGGCTTTTATCTATGTATGTGGTACCAAGGAATTGAACCCGGGGACTTCAAGCATGCAAGGCAAGCACTCTACAACTAGGCCAAACTCCCAGCGCTAGATCTACATTTTAAATAGGCTTAGTTGTTAAATGGTACCCATAAGAGGTGTACTCATACTACCTATATTGCAAGACCAACTCTGTATTTTCTCCCTTTATGACTCTGGATTCACTAACAGTTTGTGTGGTGCCAAATAATGAATAATATCTAACAAGTTAGTTATGATTATAAATAATAGTTACATAACTATACTATATATAACTATACTATTCCATACTATTCTATGGAATAAAAGCCTAAAATTAGTAGTATTTTCTTATGTTATATTTTCCAACCTTTTAACATTTAGCATGTACCAGGATATACAAAAATGCAAAGATTAAAGCAGCATAAGAAGACATGAAAAGAATCATAAAAATGAAAATACAAGTGTTTTAACTTGACAGGATAGCAAAATTAGAGTGCAGAGTAAGTAAATATTAGTTATTATCATCACCATTATTCCAAAGGGTAATGTTCAGCAAGATTTTATTATACCTAGAGCTTTAAGACTGTATATTTTTCTAAGTTATTCTACTCATCATGTCAAATCAACTTTTGCCATGAACTCACTTGGAAATAAGCTAATGCAGGAAAAAATCTTCTGAATGATCTAAAATCTTGATGAAGTGCATGAAAATAGTAGCTCATTTGTCATAACGGAAGAATAGAATATTAAATGTGATTGCCAAATGTCCTATTTTATTTATTTATGAAATGGATTATGAGAAGTTGTAAAAATAGAAACAGATTGTGTCATAGAAGTCTAAATCTCTCAAGATTTTGCTCTCAAAAATGTTACAGTACCAATGTACATAAAGTAATGCATATTCTATCTGGTGAATATAATGTAATCTTCTACTAATTATAAGAAAAATATATGGAAGAATGTAGAATAAAATGGGCTTGCTTTAAAAATGTGCATTTTTGTTAAAACAGTTTTCTTCAAAAATTTTAGACTCTCAATTGACAAATCTATTAAAGATACCTGTTGGTGATTTTATTGACTTTCTGATGACTCTCCTGACACTGACTTCTAATGCCCTTTTTCAAATTGTTTTATTGCTCCCTCTTTTTTTTTTTTTTTTTTTTGACGGTCTGGAGCTTAAGCTCAGGGCCTGAGCACTGTCCTTGGATTTCCTCAAGTCTAGGGCTATACCACTTGAGCCACAGCACCACTCTTTTCTATGTATGCAGTACTGAGGAAGCAAACCTGGGTCTTTGTGTATGCAGGGCAAGCACTCTACCACTAGGCAAAACTCCCCGCCTACACCCTCATTTTTAATAAGCTATTTTACTTGGTTCCCAAATGGTAGCTTAAAATGGCTATAATATCTACAAAGTTATAATATTTCAAAGTTCATAATTCCCATCCAATTAATAATTATCTTGAATATTTGCACATAAATGTCATTTAACAGACATGACCAATAGCATGTAGCTTCAATCAAGGTGACACACATTAATTGTGACTAGTGAAGAAAACTTACAAATGGAAAATTTAATAATGTGATTCACTGCAAGTTTCAGTTCTTGATGAATTTTAAAGGCAAAGAATGAGTAATGATAAACAACTGCACTAGGGCCTGGGAATGTGGCTTACTGTTAGAGTGCTTGCATAAAGCCCTGGGTTTGATTCCTCAGTACCACCTAAACAGAAAAAGCCAGAAATGACACTGTGGCTCAAGTAATAGAATGCTGGCCTTGACCAAAAGAAGCTTAGGGACACTGCCTAGGCCCCAAGTTCAAGCCCCAGAACTGGAAAAATCAACAACAACACCAAAAATTATTGTACTGAATCACAAGCTGAATTTTACCATGAATAAGAATTTTTAATCCCTCATTCCAGAAATTTGTCATGTTAAATTTGAAAGATTATATTTTGACAAAATTAAATTATAATAAAAATAGTCTATGATCCTATTTTCATTGAGGTGAAAAGTTGTCCCTAAGCAAATTTGTGTACCTAGAGTAAATTTATTTATCCAAATCACAATGGAATTTTACTTTATGTTCATCCATTTGCAGAAATGTGTCTTGCAACTATAGCAACATTTTCCAAGGTAACCAAGTACAGATTTTTTCTGAGCTATATTTAGAAAGTGTCTACAAGGATGCTCATTCAATTAGGACCATTATATGGATTTTCCCTTTGAAGTTGTCGTTCTATATTGCCATTAAAACAGACAAATCATATATCTCTAGATTTTAACAAGAGCTGATTATAATCAAGGAGGTCTGTGATGCACAGAAAAGATATTATTGACGTCTCCTAAAATACATACTTTTTAAACACTGAAAAAATATATTATCCTCCAAAATTCATTGCATTTGATTAACCACTACCATTTTAAAACCCACTTATTATATATTTGATTTATAAAGGTAGTAAGAAAGGTATTAAATATAAACATAGATTACATGGAGGAGCCTAGGCTCATATTCATGTCACTGTCAATAGTAGTAGGAAACATGTAGGCATAAACATCACAGAGACAAAAGAGTTATTAAGAATATTCTGAAAATAAAATTTTCCAAATGCATTAGAGAATTTGTTGATTTTATATTGTTATATTTCTTTATCATTAGTGATAAAGAACCTATAGATATAATTGTACACATCTGAAAAAGAAAATATCACCATGAACACATCTAACATATCTGTAATCATATCATAAATCTACGTCCTTTCATTGCTATTCAAGGGTAATTATGTGTGCCTTCATGGCACAAAGCTCAATATATAACTGCAATCCTATCAATTATTGCATTTTCTAAAGAAATCTTTATATCTGAGCTACATACAAAAAGAATAGCAGAGAAATGCACTCTCATCATCAAACCACTTTTATGTGTTTTAAGTTCTTTTTGGAATAGCAAGTCCAAAGCTGAAAACTTAGTTTACTAAGATACCACATTCATGATTCACATTTCTGTCAGATTCATAGGTCTGTGAATAACAAATCATACTTCTCCATAAAAATCTGCTGATAGTTAACTTAAAAAGAAATGAAGCAGTATAATTTTTCTACTTAGATTTTTCATTTGTGCTTTTCTACTTAGATTTTTTTAATTTGTGATAGTTGGTAAAATATTGAAAAGAATAATCAACTTTCAATTTAGAAAACAAATCTAAAACTTAGGATGTTGTAAAATTGGATGTCAGAATCAGGAACCTTTCTGGAGTGTTTGATAGTTGGTAAAATACTGAAAAGAATAATCAACTTTCAATTTAGAAAACAAATCTAAACCTTAGGATATTGTAAAATTGGATGTCACAATCAGGAACCTTTCTGGAGTGTTCTGTAAGGTCTTTGAAGTCTGTGCAGAACAGGGGAAGGCAGCCTGAAATCTGAGGATAAAGGTTCAATGCCAACCCTGGCACGAAAGGACCTGAGGCTCTTAATTCCAGTTGACCTCTAAAACAGGAAGTGGGGCTTGGCTCAAGGGTAGGTCAGTTGCCTTGAGCTGAACAGCTCAGGGACAGTGCCCAGGCCCAGGGTTAGGGTGGTAGCCTTGAGCTACAAGAGCTGAGGGACAGCACCTGGCCCTCCGAGTTCAAGCCCTGTGACCCACAAAACAAAATAAAAAAAAAAACAAAACGGGAATGCAAGCTGTCTTTTCATATGTTAATTTCTTGGCGATAGCATCCCCAACTGCAGCAGAACTGCTACATTATAGAAACTGTGTATTTCATGATAAAACAGTGTGAGAGAAAATTCATGAAGTAACCATGTAATTTATTATTTTTTTAATTTTATTGTCAGAGTGATGTACAAAGGGGTTACAGTTACATTCATCAGGTAGTGGGTACATTTTGTCTTGAACATTGTTACCCCTTCCCATGTCTTTCTCAAACTTTCCCTCCACTAACCCTTTCCCACTTATCTTGTTTTTCCCTACCTTCACTTTTTCAAATAAGAAATTATACACGTACAATATACAGGTACCAAAGTCAGGTACAATTACAACAGGAGATAAATCATTAGCAGAAAAGAAAAGAAAGGAAATAGTTTCATATAGTACATTAAGAACAGCAATCAGAAAGGTAAAACTCTTGTTTCCATATCTTGGAGCTCATTTCACTTAGTCTCATCCTATATGGACATATGTACATAGCTTTTGAGATATTATGATCCTCTTCTAGGAGAATCCTGGTTGTACACTAATTGTAACCATGTAATTTATTTTTTATCTTCCAATTTGAGAAAGGATATGAATTGGAGGCCCTGGGTGGACTTTTAGAAAAACTGTAGGAAGTCCTGAAGATCCCTTTCTTATTTCTACAATCAGAGCTAATCTATCCTAATTCAGTTTCAGTCTACTATATTTTTAAATATTAGCTGAAAATGCAAATTCCAGAACCATATTGAAGAGCTGGTGTCAGTGTTTACTGATTGATAGATTTAAAAGTAAAATCTTGCTATCAAACCAAGTAACATTTTGTGATTCAAATCTAATTCTATGTGAAAATAATGAAGTAATCCTCTCCTACCAAACCCTCACTGAATGAAGTATCTCTTTATCTCTGAAATTAACTCTTACTTCAATTCATATTTTTTCATGGATTTTATTTTACACCTTTCAGTCATTTCCCTGAGGTTAAGAAAACATAGCAAAAGTGTGAAAGATATGTGACCAAAACAAGGCCAGAAGTAGGATGTTTTTGTCCCCAAATATTAATAGCCTAAAAGTGCAGATTTTTAGGAGGAACTATAAATTCTATCAGGGTGAGAAAATGAATCTCTGTATGAACAATTATCTCAAGCCTGCTAGACTATATTCTACAAATTAACACTCTCTGTCCTTAACTCTTCTGCATTTATCAGTGTCTGGCATAAAGCACACACTCCAAGCACTAGTAATATTCAAAACATAAACAGTTTGCTCTAGGATATGGAAGCAAGAGCTTTATCTTGTGTGATTGTTGTTCTTAATGTACTGTGTTATTTCTCTTCTCTTTTGTTGCCCTTTGGTTAATGTCATGTGGTTACTGTATCTGACTTTGTTACCTGGTCTCTTGTATATATTTTTCTTAGTTTATTTGAAATGGCAAAGGGAAGGGAGGAAAACAAGATGATTGGGAGAGGATGGAGAGAGGGAAATGGGGGCACAAACACAAGAAGGGGTATCAATGTATAAGAACTAATGCACCTACTATCTGGCAAATGTAACTTAATCCCTGTAATACATTACCTCCAAAATAAAAAAATACTTAAAAAGAGATAAACAGTTTGTTTTTCAAGTATAGTACATCACAATATTTATAATAAAAGAGCCATGTGAAAAATTACAAAACAATGTGATCATAATAAAAGATAAAAAGAGATGTATCTACAAGAATCACAAAAATATGAAACCCTAGTATCATGTCAGTAGCTTTAAATCCAAGTCCATTAAAGACGACTTGTTTTTAATGACTATGGCTCCTTGCCTGGACTTTGAAAGCCAAGAGAATGGACTAAGAGAATCACATAGAAGGTCTTCACTTTCTTCAGAGCTTTTTTCTTGGACCTACTATAAGTCACAAAATATCCAAATTACCTATGGAAGACTGACATAAAGATCTCAAATCTTAGGGAAAGCAATAGAGATAATATGTGTTGTTTTCTTCTCAACTCAAAGACAGAAAGTCATAGTACTGGTAAATTATATATGCTTAACTTAGAGCAAACAGAAAAATACAAAATTATTTTTAAAAACTCATAACCCACTGTGGATTGTAAATTCTATGAAAATATATAGGGAGGTAAGTCAGTAAGGTAAGGGCTGGACTCTGTGACCCATTGGTGCTAAGTTATGTGCAGGAATGCTTTTGATTCCTTATCTCCTATGTTGCACTCAGATAACCTTTTCTGTGTGTCTTGTAGTTATCTATGTGTTATTGAAGTAAAGGAGAACCCACTGAAGCTGACATGTCTCTTGCTCTTTCCCATAGATATCACTGACTCACAGTGCTGGGAGAGAGAGCACCCCAGGACTCATCCTGAGGAGTGTAGTGCTTCTGCAATTCAGGGAGCTGCCTGGGGCATCTCAGAAACAGAAAGTGACCTCACCTATGGAGAAGTGGAGCAAAGACTAGATTTGCTTCAAGAACAACTTAACAGGTATCAGCAGTGGCAGGGCAAAAGAGAAACATGACCAAGAAAATTCTCTTGCCAGAATCCCATATTTTCCATACACAAATATATTTAAACTAAGACTAGAAATTGATAGGATTACCAATTTGTATTGCAGCGAATATTTAAGTAAAACACTTTATACTTTTAGGGACATCGATGTTATTTTTTTCTATTTCACAAACTTAATTATGAAAACTATCCTAGAAAACATCCTTTCCTTGAAATCTAAAGTAATTTAGATTTCGATTGTTCACAGACACCTTTTCTTCCTTTTTAAAATTTCCTCATGCTATTTAGTTACTGTTTGTGATTTAGTGATGTTTTATAGTATTCAAAATGACTTAAACGTTCATTTAGTCACCCTGTGAAAACTATGAATGAATTGACAATTCCATAACCAAAAGGCCATTGCCTTTACCTCCTCCTTGAGTCAAGCCATACAATTTAAGAAATGCATTTTGATTTTAGGGAGGAGCTAATCCTGTCACTCAAGTTGAGTTGGTTCCTTAGAGTTAAATTGGTAACAAAAAATAAATAAATAAATAAATAAATAAATAAATAAATAAAAAATCAGAGGAAAGAAAAAGAGCCTAAAATAGCTGCTTTGCTTGTTTCATTTGGGAATTTTTCTGATACAAGGATGGTCTCCAAGAACCCCACCTCCCGCTGCCCAATAAGGTATCCTAAGCATTGTAGGTATAACATTGTGGGAACTAAATTAAAACACCAACAACTTATGATTTACTAAATCCATTCGCACTATGTAATGGGAAATAATAGCACAAGATGGGAATAGTTAGCATTTCAAATAAATACCAAGCCTGGTAAAAGGACTGTACCACTGCATCCTAATCTAGATGTAGTTTATGTATTTGCCTAGGCAACCTTTCCAGCCTGGACTTTTGTATAGCTCTAAGGACCAGAGCTGCAGTTTAGCTAGAGAGGTCCACAGACAAAAAGCAGAATCTTCTGTGCCAAGGGCAATCACTGGCTCTATTACAGAGACACATGTGTATCACCTAAACACATCTGTGGCTCTCTAGTTTTTGTTCAATTGTTGGTCTGCTTGCTTAAAAGAGCATATGGGGAAACAGAAGGAGATTCTATTGGATGTCAACAATCAATCACAAAATTTGGGGTTTAGCTGTCTTCCCGGAACTGACATAAAATATGCTGTTCTTTCCATCTCTTTCTATACATGTGACACTTTTGTTTGTTACATCTCATTCTGATTCTAACTTTGGTATGACTTGCTGGTTAATAGTAAGTACATGTTTGTATTTCATGTATCTTATAAATGCTTCCCATGTCCTGTAAGCTACTTGGTTAGTCATCTTTATTTTCCCAATCCATGAGCTTTGCTTTTACCACAAACATTGTCAGTTTATTCCAGATATACTATCTTGAATTTTGCTTATGTATTCCATACATCTGATGATAGCGATGGTGGTGGCAACTGATATTAAAAAAGAGAGTAAATGGGTGAATACTAAGAGAAACAGTGATTGCTTAAACACAGTACTAACAAAGTACTTGCAATTGGACAGCCTAGAAAAAAGTCTTAGCCATTTACTTACCCATTTACAGAATGAACAGATCAAGTCATACATTTCCCTAACTTCATTTTTGTTCTTTAATCTGTGTCTACCCAAAATGCTTTCGTAGGCACACAAATAATAAATGAATCATCCTTTCTCAGCCATAGTAGATAGGTCCATGACCAGACTTGAATACCCAAATAGATCCCCAGGATATTCAGTCCCTTAGGTAAAAAGCAATAGTATTGGCATATAACTTACAGAAACCCACATACTTTAAATCTTCTTTTGATTACTTAAAATGTCTAATAAAATGCAAATATGATGTAATTTTCATATTGAATCTTTAGTATATGCAAACAAGATAAAAATTATCCTCATGAAAAGGGAGGGCACCTGTGGCTTATGCCTAGCTACTCAGGAGGCTGAGCTCTGAGAAATGCAGCTCAAAGCCCCAGGCACAAAAGTCCATGAAACTCTTATTTCCAATTAACCACCAGAATATCAGAAGAAATACTGTGGTTCCAGTGGTAGAATCTTGAGTTGAAGAGCTCAGAGACAGCGCCCAAGCCCAGAGTTCAAGCCCCGAGATCCATAAAAACAAAGAATATCTGAATGTGCATCAGTACTATACAGCTTCTTAACTCACTAGATTCACTGGCCAATTGGACTTAGACTGTACTTGATACAAACAAAGAAGAATGAATTAGTAACTTTGGATGAATGATGAATGATGAACTTTACTGGTTTTCATATCATTTTCCTCTCCACCAAATAAAGGAGGAAAAGTTTATTTGAAAATAGTCAAGGTACCAGACAAGATTCAGAGAGCCTCTTATCAATTTAAGATTTGGTATGAGCTAAAATTATGATTTCCTGCTCCTTACCATATGTCATATAAGGTCTTTTCCACTTGCTTCTTGGGCAAGGAGGGTAAGAAGAGTGAGAGTACATATAGTCTGATATAGGCTCATGGGGTCCCTCATTTATAACCCCCCCAAAATTCTCCACTCTTTTGCATTCTGACTGGATCACTTCCCGCCTTACTCAATATGAAAGGGCACCTAACCCTCTGAATGTCTTCTTCAGAGTCTTCGTGGGCTTTGCTTTATTCAGAGCTCTTGTCTGGGCCTTTCAAGGTCTTCAGAAAGAAGGGGCTTTGTCTGCATCAGGCTTCATCTTCACCAGATTCTGTTTCCCAGTCTTCATGAGGAGATGAAACATTATCTTCCTGATTGCCTTCTCTCTCTCTATCTGCCTAAACTTTCCCCCTTTAACTTTTTCTCATCCATTTGAGTATATGCTCTTACTTTACAAATATTCTGGGTTTGAAATTTTCTTCAATTCTAAATCTAAGATTTTTTTTTCTGTCCTCTATTTGCTCTGTAGTGGGTGCCAATCATGTCTGTTAAAATAAGTCTGTATTTCATATCACTATGCTATAGCACTGAAAATTCTTATGGTATTTGTCAAGTATCTATTTGATTTGCAGTCACTCATTATTATAATACTTATTACTATTTTATTAAATATTTTATGACATTTTTTTCATAGCAAAAATACAATTAAATCTTTTTGAGACATTTCCAGCATCTACATGTGCTTTCTGAACATGTTTTGAATTGTTACAATTATTCCTCCTCCTTTGACTAATTTTCTGTAACTCTCTGATATTTTCACAAATATTTTATTTCCTGTGTCAGATTATCATATAATTTTTCTGAAATTACATTCTTACTTCCACATCCAACAGCTTCTTTCTCTAGTTTGCTCTATGAGGCAAAAAGATGGAAACAAATTGAAAAGGCCCATTGATCTCAGAAGAATTATTAAAAGTGAAAATCTCATGATATGTTTTTGGGTTGAGTCTAATCTGAACATTTGTTGAAGTATAGAATTGAGGGCTCTTATATTCCTGTCAAATCCAAACACACATATCAAGTAGACATGGCAATCGAACCAAATATAAATGAATTATTTTGAATGGTTCTTGACTTAGTTTCTGCCTTCATGGCCAATAAAGCTATTTTTAAAGTGAAAGACTTACATAAGAAATGTTCTGCCATGTTCATGTTCAAATATTATAACACACACACACACACACACACACATATATATAGAGAGAGAGAGACAGACAGAGAGAGAGAGAGAGAGAGAGAGAGAGAGAGAGAGAGAGAGAGAGAGAGAGAGGGAGAGAGAGAGAGAGAGCGCTAAGGAAACTATTAACAATACTACAGCAATGTTTCTCATACTTTAACATGTATTCAGATCACCTGGGAATCCTGTTAAACTGCGGATTCTAAGTCATAGCGTTGAGGAGTCCACTGGAGACTCCCATTCTTCCAAGCCTGCTCAATGCTGTTAGTTTAAAGGAACATTTAAGATGAGGAGGAAGTAGAATTTGTGAAAAAAAAATCTGGTAGTGAGCAGGACATGGTGTCTTATGCCTGTAAATTTTATGAGGCTGAGATATGAGGATCAAGGTTCAAAGCCAGCCGGGACACAAAAGTACCTGAGATTTATCTCCAGTTAACCACTAAGAAACAGGAAGGAGGGCTTGGCTCAAGGGTAAGGCAGTAGCCTTGAGATGAGGAGCTCAGGAACAATGCCCAGGTTGAGTTCAAGCCCTATGACTCACAAAAACAAAAAAACAAAAAACAGAAACAAAAACAAAATCTATTAGTCATAACTCATTGCAGAATTCCCAAAGCAATTTGTCTGTGTGTTTCTAATATGACACAGAGCTCTTTTTTCATCTAACATTAGAGTTGTTTGTTCTTGTCCTTTGTTGTCCTTCTCAAATGAGCAGCTTCTGTCACCACTGAAAGCTCTGTTTTACATGTATTTTTCATGTTATACATAATTTCCCTAAAAAAAACATGCCTGGTACATAGGAGACCATTGAATGAAGGAGCTAACAAAGCAATGCCAAAACTTAGTATATTTTTTCTATTCCAAACCTATACAAAGCTAAATTTTTATTTCATTCTCTATAATTTTGGCAGAGTAGTTTGTTTACTCTCCAAAAGAATCCATTCATTTATGACTGAGTCCTAGTCATAAAATATGAAAATACAATTTATATGTAGTAAGCAAATTTCTTACCAAAGGACACTTGTGTTGATTTACAGAATATACAAATCAATAAGTGAATAAAACAAAACTAAATATTCAAAATAATGCAGAATGAGAGATTGTCAAGTGCGAAGAGTGTTAGTAGAAACAATAAGATGATATTTACAGGACTTTCAAAGATGGGCCTTTCAAGACAGCGATCAGTACCTTATAGCTCTGTCAAACACATTGAAGAAGCGAGGAAATATTTTTCTGATCCATTTTTCAAGATCCATTTCAATTCTTATTTGTGTGAATGTATGGGTATGTATGGTTCATATGTATGTGTATGTTTGTGTGTGTGTGTATGTGTGTGTGTGTGTGTGTGTGTGTATGTGTGTTTGTGTTTGAACTCAGGATCTCAGGCTTTTCTGCTTGCCTTTTTTGGCTCACTGCTGGCACACTCGAGCCACACCTCTACTTCTGCCTTACTGCTGGTTATTTGAAAATATGCTCCTCTCAGATTTGTCTACTAGATCTGGCTTTCAACCATAATTTTCAGATCAGCCTGCTGAATAGCTAGGATTATAAACCTGAGCCACTATCAGCTGAGTCCCACTGGAATATTGAAAACATATTCCCCATGGCATGAGAAGTAGGAGTACAAGCATTTGGCAGCAGGCAGCCAACAAGAAGAGTATGAAAAGTGTATCTGTCTGTCCTGTGCTTTGCTAGATGATTTTTTTTTTGCCAGTCCTGGGCTTGAGCTCAGGGCCTGAGCACTGTCCTTGGACTTTCTCAAGGCTAGAGCTCTACCACTTGAGCCTCAGCACCAGTTACAGCTTTTTTCTATGTATGTGGTACCGAAGAATAGAACCTGGGTCTTCATGCATGCTAGGCAAGCACTTTAACCACTAGGCCAAACTCCCAGCCCCTACTAGGTGATTTTTAAGGGCCTTCTTTGGCCCACAGATCTGAGGTTCTTCACACTACATAAACAAAGGATGACATCTTTTTGGCATATGTTTTCAGAAGTTACAGCCCCCAGTTGGTAGTTCCATTATTTCTAGGCTTATGGTGATGAAAGATCACATGTAACAGTGAGGCTCTTTCTATGACAGCCAGAAAGCAGAAAGCTTTCCATGACTCAAGTGACCCATTCACTATAAACAAGCCCCACCTCCAAAAGTTTTTCCATTGCCTGATAATACCTTTAGATTATAAACTCATTGGTGGATCAATCTATGGAATAGGAAATAGTTTTATTTTTTATTTTATTTTTTTTGCCAGTCCTGGGCTTGAGCTCAGGGCCTGAGCACTGTCCTTGGACTTTCTCAAGACTAGAGCTCTACCACTTGCGCCTCAGCACCACTTCCGGCTTTTTTCTATGTATGTGGTGCCAAGGAATCGAACCCGGATCTTCATGCATGCTAGGCAAGCACTTTAACCACTAGGCCAAACTCCCGGCCCAGGAAATAGTTTTAATTCAGTCATTTCTCAAATGATTTTGTCTAAATTGTTAAGCTGTGCAGACAACAGTCTCCAATGAATTGATTTGTAGAACCGTCCCGAAGGCCTGAAGTTAGTTTCTGGACCACAGAGCCAGGTCATGCGCTAAAACTGGTCTTCACTGTTGTCTAAATGATACTAATAAAAATGGTCTCGTCTTACCCTGCACTGGCCACGTGACCTGAAAACCATGTTCTACCTATTACTGCTGAACCTGTGGACACTGAAGTCTTACCTTATAATAGTAGACTCTATTAGAAATCAATATAGGATCTATTAGAAATCAAGATAGAACTCAAGAACAGATTCTATATTTTTAGACTTGTTGCTATTTACTAAAAGTTTTCAGGAATCAAAAACATCCTAACTTTTGGCCTCTTACTTAAATTCTGGATTCAAATTGTTGATAAAGTTTTTATTTTATTTTTATATATTAAGCTCTAGATTAGATTCATTGTAGTTGAATCTGACTAAAAATTTTAGAAAACTTGTAAGAATATTATTAATTAATTCACATTCTAGAAGTTAATATAAATTAGTATTGAACAGAAAAATTTACTGCTACTCCCATTTTCCAATTGTTTCCTTGTCCAAATCAAAGCCTAAATTTACTATAAATTCAATAACTAAAGAACCTATATTTAATTTGTGAAAGTGGTTGTAAGAGTCTTTGCTTCTAAAATTAACAGTAACTTTTGCAATGAGATCTTTTTTTCCTGCAACTATATACACAATGCAAAACTATTCTTCACATGATTTTAAATGAACTAAATATAAAATGAACCACACAATCAACACATAACTTTAATACTCAAGATTATTTATCTTGATCACAAAGGTGACAACCTCCTTGTCAACAATCTTGTGAATTGAGGAGCTGATTTTCATTCTCACATCCATCAAGCAGATATGCTCTTCTCAGCTGCTCTCACTTAGGTATGGAGCCTTCAGCCTTTACATGGCCCGAGACAAGAAAGCAAGAACTGGTGGATGATCAGCTTTCTCCAGGGGGATGTTGGCTTCCAGGCACATTTTCACAAAGTCCTGGATAACACTAACTTTCTCCGTTTGTGCAGTACTATTGCACTGAAGAGATGCATTTAGGGGCCTCTGCTTCTTTCTCACATTCTGCTCTTCCAATTCTGCCTTTGACTTGAGGTGGTCAATAATGGCAGACTTGAGAACATGATTCAGAACCACATTGCAAGAAGTGCAGAAGAGTTTTCCTCCATCTTCATGAAGTTCACCTCCAAACTCAGTGATTCGATCCAGGGGTGTCACATACAAAGCAGTCTTAGATCTGTTACGAGCTAGTGGTGCTGTTACTACAAATCGTTCCATTTCTGATTTTTAGTAAAGTTATGTTTACCAGATTACTTTCCAGTTTTTGTTTTTTTCTTCTTGATAATTTAGTAGTTAAGAATCTTCAGGTTAAAACAGACACACCAAATCTGGGCTTTTTGACACTAGTCCAAACCTGAAGACGCCTTCAAATCAATTTTTCAACAAGTGTTGGTGGGAAAGTAGTTTCTAGGCTTGCACCCTATTTTTCCTGCGGTGCGGGGAAATCATGCCTTTACCTCTCCGTGGGGCCCTCACACGGCCCAGCCCCGGGCCAGGAATTTAGTTACCAATGGTATAAAGCAAAACTTTGGTATAGAGTGTACTAGGACACCCGAAACCTGATGGTTATCTTTAAAATTGATGGTTTTTCTCCTGAAATGTTTATGCATGGAAGAACTGCCCACTTTAACTCTATTTCCGTGTATGATTTTTTTCTTGTGAGATTACTTACTTATTGAAGACTATGAAACTGAAGCTGCTCCTGGCAACATCATTTACAGTAGCCTAAAGGGATTATTTCCAACTAGAGGGTCGTCTTTAAAATGGAAAAAGGTGGGGAAATTATTTGAGTATCTTGAAAACCCTAGCAGAAAAGACTTTATCCCAAACTTTTATATGTGCACATAAATACTCTTTATTTCCTCACTGTCTTTCTCACCTCTCATCTCCCCTTTTAAAGACTTCCTATATTTAGTAGCAGCTTCAAGTTGATCAAAAGTCTAAAATCATAATGTCAGTGCCAAAAGCCTTGGGGAATTTACAGTGATGAGATTTTAGTTTCTTATTTTGAACTATCGCTATCATTTTAAGCATTATCTTAAATATACAAGTTTTTGTCTTTGTATTGAAAAGGACAAGATGACAATTTATTTAGAAACAGTCCTTTTTTGGTTGAGTTTCCTCATAGTTATTTTTTGGATGACAGATCAGATAAGGAAAATATGTCCTATGCATTTGTTTTTCCATAAGAGTTTATTTAGATAAATAGAAACAAGTTATAATTTCACTTTTCTCTGCTTTGCCTCTGGAGGTAAAAGGTTTTGAACACAGATGGTAAATACTAGTCTTGAAAATCTGGCAAGATTATTGTGAAAATGTAGCAGTATCTAGAACCAACTATCTGAGTGAAGAAGTAATCAGTTTTGTTAACAGCCATGTTCAGCAAATGATCTCTGTGTAAACTTCACTGGTAGTAGCTTAGCCCAGTTACGTCCTTTCCATTAGAGATCTAAGCTATATTTTCCAAAATTGTAACATCTGAAAATTTAATGTAGAATATCTGAAAAAACAAGTTGACAACATCCAAGTTTAAGACACTTGTAAGATACATTTCTCTGATAAAGAAGTGACAAGTGATATGACTTGGAGTTATTTTTGAGGTTATTTTGCCACAGTCTTAAAAGCCAAAGTAGATAAGAAAAATACTACAATTCTTTGGAAACAACTTTCCTATCTGAAGTCTTTATATTACAGACTTACGTTAATATTAAGTTGTTAATAAGGCCATCTGATTATAGATGTTGCTTTTAAGAAGACTGCTACAAAAAAATCACTTGTCAAAATCTGAAGTTTCACATTTTTTCTCATACTTGTTAAAATAGCACAATATATGCCTAGAGTAGTGCTGTCATTTTTAAGCACATATGTGAGGAGAACTGCAGCAAAATAACCAAATTATTCTGCTTATACTTACTCTCTAAGACAGAATTTGCAGGCAACCATGTTTAAATTATTTAAGATAATAGGATATCTGAGAAGAAAATAATTGAGTTTATAGCACTATTTTCAGAATAAAAATATGATTAAATATGTAATTATTCTAGTTTTTCAAAATTCCCTAAGATTTAGGCTGATCCTTATTTTTTTTTTAATTTACACTACCAGTAAATGTGTGTAGTGTGGAAGAATGTTCAGTAGCCCAGGAGTTGGTTGATGCTGCACTAGGAAACGTTCGGTAATTCACTTTGACTTTTAGTAGTTCTTACTGTTCAGACAATCATCGAATCACTAATCTTGCGTATTTTCCAGACTCCTAACAATTTCCACATTGGCCTTATCTAGGGGCATAGTCTATTAGGATTTATATCATGTCCTTAGGATGCGTTTTCCATCTTGTGGTGGGGTTAATGTTTCTTTGCTGATTATGAAACACATTTCCCGAAACTTGTTAACTTTGTCTCATAGACTAAATAACACAATGATTGGTTTAGCCTGCTCAGACTGATACAAATACACAAAAAACCTTGATTGGCAATGTTAGATAACAAATGAGAATGACCAAGAAAGACAACTGGTGCTTTTGGAGGTATAGTGAATATGTGTACAGACATTCTCGATCTTAACTATATAGTGTTAGTGTGATGCTATACTATTGGGAAAAGAGCAACTTTTTCTGATTTATAAGTTGTATACATAAACATAAAATTTGTAATGTTTCATTTATAAACTGCCTTTGACACATGCTTACCTGTTAATAGTGTTTTATCAAAGTACAGTAGTATGTCTTCCAGAAGTTCAATATGTGCTTACAGCAAATAGTTCCTAGCTTGTTGAATTTTGTTGATTTTGATTTTTTGCTTTTGTTTCTTTTCTGTACTGGGCATATAGCAATGCTGAAGGACATTGTAATCATTTTTTACAGGGCAGAAATTTAGAAAGATTGTATATGATTACCCATATAGTTACTTTATCCATTATGTTTGATTAAGGCTTTTTTTTTCTTTTTCTAAACAAATGCTATTTCCAGTTAATACCTTTGGCTCTCTAGAATTTTCAGGGACCATAAAATTTTGTAGAAAAGTTTGCATCTTACTATTGTAAACAGTTCAGCTTGGGATTGCTCTGAAGTATTAGCCTCTTATAAAGTAAGTATAGTTGACAGTATTTCCAGGCTGAGTTCCATGTTCAAACCTTTGCCTGATATAATTTGTATGTGAATGTTAATGGAAATACATATAAGCAAAATAAAAGTTAAGGTGAACTAGAAAAAAGAGTCTTTTCTTCTTTATCTCGGAGGCCAAAAAAAGGCCAAAGAAGTAAGTAGTTAAAAATCTTCTGAAGCAGCAGTGCACAGTGGCTCACGCCTGTAATCCTAGCTACTCAGGAGACTGAGATATAAGGATTGAAGTTCAAAGCCAGCCAACGCACCAAAGGAGAGACTTTCATCTCCAATTAACCTCTAGAAAATGGGAAGTGGAGCTGTGGCTCAAGGTTAGGGTAGTAACCTTGGGCTGAAGAGCTCAGGCCCAGAGTTCAAGCTCCATGACCCACAAAACAAAACAAAACATAAAACTTCTGAAGCAGCATATAATCCAAAGTTTTTGTTCTTATGCTGTTAACACATTCAGTAGAAAAGAATGAGACCAATTGTTTTGATTGCTTTTGTTTTGACTTATAATTTAAAATGAAAAGAAAATAAGTCAGTTGGTTATACTGAGCTTCAGAAAAAAAAAGTAACAACATTTTGCAAGCCAAATAAGTCATAGAAGCCACGTAAGCTTTTAAATTGTGCTATTTTCTTCAATATCAGAGCTCTGAACTGCACACTGGAAAGTAACATCTAGCAACATTTACATCTCTTAACAATATATGTATAGATAAATATAAATACTATTCGAGCTAAAAACAGAAAAGAAGAAAATTAAATAAATGGTAAATAATTGTAACATAAATTTTCCCCAGTTTTTTAAAATTAGGTAGTTGTACAATGGGATTCAATGTGAGAAGTCAAGTTATGAAAATCAGGTCATATTATGTTCTCATAACAATGCATTTGAGCAGTATCATGCCTTCCGTGGTTCTTCCCATCTTACCCAATTCTGTCCCTACTCTCATGTCATATAATTCATTTTTACATAATGTACATTGAATGTAAGGACTGTAATATGAAGTTAAAATGCAAAAGAATCATTTATGTGATGACTTAACTACAAACCAAATGTATTAGTTATTTCTCTTTAAAATAGTTAACACAGTGTAAAGAAGAAATCGAGTAAAAGCCTAAACAAAATTAAAGGCAATTTTTTATTAAAATTAGATGCTATGCATGTTATACACGTTAAAATCAAGACAGGTTAGGAAAATAGGTGGTTTATTATTAAATTCATTCTGCAAATTTTTGCAAATTAACAAGAAAGTAATCATCTTTATTAAGGACACTGATGAGATATAGAGCATATCAGCCATGCAAGAGCCTCTGTGCTCCCTCTCCTGTCTTCCCTGTTTAAAGCAGGACCATAATTTTGGTTTTGTTTGTTTGTTTTGTTTTGGGTAATATTGCTGGTTTTCTCAGATGCTTTTGAAATACTGAATTACTTCCCTTTTCTCTCTATTCTGCAGACTTGAGTCCCAAATGACAACAGATATCCAAACAATATTACAGCTGTTACAGAAACAAACTACTGTGGTCCCTCCAGCCTATAGTATGGTAACGGCAGGAGCAGAGTACCCAAGGCCCATCCTCCATTTGATGAGAACCAGTCATCCTGCAGCTTCCATTAAGACTGACAGAAGCTTCAGCCCCTCTTCACAAGTGAGTGTACACACCATACATCTGAGAAAGCCTCCATGCTTCCAGGGGTTACCTTCATGAGGCTCCCTCAAGATGCAGAGGAAAATACCAATTGTCATCCCCATTTCAGTTCAGTTAGAATATCTATACATGGGTTCTGTGATCTGCATTATGTATTGCACTTTTTTAAAGTTTGAAAACAATGGAAGTAAAATAATTAAATAATTTTAAGTATCGCCAATTTTTAAGTATTTTTTTAAATTTTTGAATGATAATCTCCTGACTCCTTCTGCCCAGGCTGGCTTTGAGCTGTAATTCCATGATATCCCCGTGAGTACCTACTATTACAAAGCTGGTCCACTGAAGATAAGCTAACATAAAAGCTTTGTTTCTTTAGTTTTTTTTTAAATAATTTACTTTTATGTTTTTAAAGAGGTGATATACAGAGGGATTACAATTACATGAGTCAACGAGTACTTTTCCTTTCATACAGTGTCTTCCGTTCTCTTATTCTCTCGCAGTCCTTCCTTCCCATCTTTGCATTTTTCAAGAAGTAAACAACAAAAATTTACATTCTTTAGAGATATAAAAACTAAAGGATTTCTCTAGAGTCCAATAAAAGATCACTGTAAAAATAGTCTGAAATTTCCTATAGAGATAAGAGGCAGCACAGAGTCTCAGAAAGTAAACACAGTTGATCAGATTAGACCTGAGGTTCACATGCAGTCAGACTGGTCAACTTTTTGGTTTCAGTCATCACAAGAGATTGCCATATTATCATTCCATGGAATTCTAAACATGGTAAGGCAAAGGATGTAAAGTGTCCTTTAATCTTCCTCTACAACTCTTCCAGGGGTCCTCTTTAAGTTGTATCTAATTCCCTTCCATTCCCATCTTGAACCCTTTGGCCCATGGAACATAAAAGACATGATTTCAGTACAGATTCATGGAATAATCTTATGAAAGTTTTATATGTTTAGGAACTTAGTTAAAACAAAAAATAATACTTAAGAATTACCAGTGATGTTCACAAGGTGATATGTAGGAAATGAAGTTTACAAAGTGGGAGAGAAAGATGGGAAGGAAAAGTGGGGGAAAAAGATGGAAAGGGGTAATAATGTTCAAGAAGTAATGTACTCACTTCCTTATGAATGTAACTTTAACTCCTCTATACATGATCTTGACAATAAAATTTAACTTAGAAAAGAACTGAAAACACAAATGAATACAGATAGGGTAATGTGACAGAAGGAAAATAAGTTCAAATACTTTTCACAAGTTTTTACTGGTTGGTAAACATAAACATATGTATTTCATTCTTTGCTTCTGTGGCTTTAGATAATCTGACATAACTGCTGACTTAATTTCCTTTCTAGCTTTTTTCTTCTTCCCTTCTGATGGTGTTTCCTGTCCCATTTCTTGTCTTAGACTTTGCATTAAAATTTAATTAGAAAACTCAAAGCAAAACAATATATTTTAGAAATCTGACCTCGTTAATCTGACTTCACAGTAAAACTAAAGTTCTTGAGACTGTTGTTGAAGATGAACTGAATTGACAGTTGGTCTCTTATTTGTTTAGATAAGATAATGGAGAGGAACACAAACTAGATAATGAGAAAAATCACATCTGGAGTATGAATGTAACTTTAGATGATTCTTGGTATAACTAAAAAACTACAATTTCTTTTTTTTTCCTATCAGTGTCCTGAATTTCTGGACCTTGAAAAATCAAAACTTAAGCCCAAAGAATCCCTCTCAGGCAGGAAGCAGCTTAATACAGCTTCAGAAGACAACTTGACTTCCCGTTTAAAACAAGACACTGATGTCTCCTTAGAGCTTCACCTGCGGCAAAGAAAACCTTACCTTCACCCAATTAGGCATCCGTCTTTGCCAGATTCTTCTCTAAGCACTGCAGGAATCTTGGGTCTTCATAGGCATGTTTCCGATCCTGGTCTTCCAGGGAAATAATCATTTTGTACTATTTATTCCACACACAATGTAAGTGCTTTTAATGGCTGTTTTCCTTTTTGTATTTAAATCTTCTCTACTTGACTCAGGGGCTCACAAGGTACCATTATATGCAAAAGTACTGTATATTTTCCTAAATTGAAGCTTGTAAGGTAAAAATTGAGCAGTTATATTGTAAATATTCATAAGAACTTTTGGTTCCAGATATTTAAACTGTCAGCATCTCAAGGCACCTTATTTTTTATTTTTATTTTTAAACCATGTGCATGTTAGGAAACTCCAATTTCTCTTGCATGGAGACTCCTATTTATTGCTTTTACTAAACAGAATATTGTTATGAAAATGCCTTCCAAGCAAATAAGAAACCAAGGGATTAAAGTATCTATGGATACAGTGTAGATGATCCTCAATTTATGGAAGTTCAATGGAGACATAGGAGACAGTGCTATCTGATAACAGATATCCTTCTGTGTTGAGATGTTTATGAACCTTCTACTTATTTTATCATACTGGAATAAAAGATAAAAATTATGCATTTCAAAAAGTAAAGACAGATAACTTCATATATGTTGAAAGGGAGAAAATGTAATTTTCCATAAGCCCTTAAAGTTTGTAGGACAAAGCACTATAACAAATGGCAGAGGCACAAGAGGAAAACAAATACAATTAATGAGTACACTGAATGCAGTGTGGGGAAAACTCTGTGTGAAATTTTGAAAGTAACTCAAGATAGTTCCTTAATGTTCTAGTGTATAGAAAAATCTTCAGCAAAAACAATAGGTTTTAGTAAAGTGATAGGACAAACTAGAGTAGTCTCAAGAAGATAAAAGAACTCTGGGAAAATGATAAGTGTAAACTCTGCTCCCAGGTAGCTCTACAACTAATTGCTAAGAAATCCATTGTGAAAGGGGAATTTGGATGCAAGTTTTTAGCAGGCAAGTGGGAGGAGAACAGAAAGACCTTTTGTCTTTGTGAATTATTGTCCTAATTTTCCAATAAAGATTAAGAGAGCTTGCATTTTTATTGTCTTCAGCTAAACAATCACCCAAATATTGGGAAGAAATATTTTGGTTTCTTTCCATCTGAATAAAGGCCAACATTGAGAATGAAAAGGTCTTTCAATTAAAGTTCGGCCACTAGTTGCACACAAACCATCAAAACTAGTTTTCACTGTTATATAACCTTGAAGGCTTTAAAACAAGCTTTTCATTAATATGACTTTAAGGATGCTCCCCTGACAAACTGCTAACATGTGACTGACAGATTTCCACAGCTTTCTTCTAATTCAAAATTAGAGTAATTCTGAATTTAATCAAGGCAGGAATAGATGCATATAGTTTTGTAAGAGTGTGCAATTTCAGTGGATTTGCATGACAAAACTGTCTTTCACTAAATTTACTCTAGCTTTTGAATCCCAGCTGTGGGGAAAAAAAAAACCAAATGCACATGTATCTACTTAGAAAGAAAATACACAAGTCAATAGTAAAATTTTGATTTTGTGTTGTTATCCAAATATTTTTGGTGTTTGAAGATTAAGTATAAATCTATTATCTAAGAGATGGATTGAATATATATTGACCCTAGAATATCAACACAGACAGTGGAATATATTTAGTAATTTCAATTATTAGCTTGAGTGACAGATATCCAATGGTTCTCATATACACAGACTTCAGAAAAAAATTAAGTTTTAGTTTGAAATTTTATTTAACTCAAATCTAATTTTGATATTACTAGGAAATACTATGTTATATCATTTCTTCTTGAAAAAACTAAAATTTATTGAAAAATTATTTGATAAGAGTAATATAATTTTGAAGAAATAAGTTGGGATATTATTAATTTGGTTGATTTCTATCCTTTCAGGAGAAAAATACGATTTCCCTTCATTCCCTTCAGTTTTCCCCTTCACCTTTAACATCAAACAGCTTCAAAAGAAAGCAATTCAAATTTGCATAGAATTATTGCACTACCTAAAATGTTCTTAAAGTGACCTTAATTTGCTATATATATACATATACATACTCATATTTGCACCAATCTACCCATCCCTAATCCTGAAGCTTGGATTCAGGACCTCTGTGCAAGTCTTGAGCTTTCATTGCTCAAGGATTGCTCTATACTTTTGGAGTCACAGATCCACTTCCGGCTTTTTGGTGGTTAATTAACAAAAAGAACCACAAAGATTTTCATGACTGGCCTCATCTGTGGTCCTCAGATCTCAGCCTCCCCAGTAGGAAGGATGGCAGTCTTGAGCCATCAGTGCCCAGCACTCCCAATATATTTTTAAACAGTGAAATATCTCGCTAAATTGTGTAAGAGGCAATCTGTAGTCATAAACAAGGTCTTATTATTATTTTTGAAAGACATGAGTGATTGAGTACAAATGATTAAAATGTAATAATTAAAATGAGCATCTCAAACTTATGTGTTATGCAGATACAAACAGAGGGACTGCATTCTTATTGTAGTTAAATATTATTTTATTATTTGTTTTATTTCACCAAATATTTAGTGGGTACTTGGTGGGGGGGGCCTATAATAATGGCTAACTGACTTGGAGACTTATTTAGGGATATTATTTCCAAATTGGAGCACATTTTTGCAGTTGCAAAATTTTCCTTCAGATTGCCTGATCTCTAGAAACATTCAGAATGAATTCACCAGAGATTGCTCATATATACATACATATATATAAATATATATGGAAAGAGTTTTTTTATAGGTGAGGAGTTAGGATATGATTGATTAGTGTATGTATCTGCTGCAACATTTGGCATGACATGCATAAAATGTCATGCTTCCATCCATATGCAGCCTTTATTTATGCTTCGTTATTAAAACTGAACTAACTACAGGAAAGAAGATGGTGAGTGGCATGCAGCTATCAGATTGTATCTAGTCTAGAAAAATGAAAACGTTTTTTCCTACTTCATTATTTGTCATAAAAACAATTGCTTGTCACTAAGTTTCTGTCTCAGAGAGCTGGAAGGGATGATGAAGCCTAATATGAAAAGAGTCTGAGCAATATGAAGTTTTGTCTAGTCAGGAACAAACCCCAGAAGACTCAGTAGTTAAACTGACTGGGTTTATCAAAGCAATTATCTTTACCCTAATTATCCTTTACCCTAAAAGCATCAGCACCCTCCCCAGCCACTGGCCCCAGCAGAAGCAAATTGGCACTTCCATCTTGGCAATTTCACTGAAGGCCAGGTCTTGCTGTTGCCAATCAAAAGCATCAGAATAACAACTTTCCCTTCCTGGGATTAGAAGTACTAACATAATACCTTTTGATATTTACCTAAAATTAGATTATCTGGTCTCTTCACCTGAATAAAATGCCATGTTGAATCTGATGTTTGTTTCATTAGATGCTTTCCTGTGGTCATTAATTGCTGGACAGAGAACTGAAACAGACTTGTCATTTTTATCCCAGAGGGGAGTCCCCTGCTTTAATTAGTTGATGAGAAAATCAGGAATAAAAGTGCTGAAGCAATGTTTCACACAGTTTTTAATTTAATAAGCACTAATTCAATAAACATGGGAAAGCAGGGGACCGATTTGGGACAGTATAACTTGCAATTCCATTATGTCAGATTGGTCATCAGAACTGAACTTTTCTATCCATCAGGAAATGGGGAAATTAAGTCAGGAATCAAATGAAATTGGGAGTCAAGTTTAACATGTATTGGAGTTGTTTAGAATGTCCTTTCTGAGGTAATGATTCCAAAATTCCCAGAAAGAAAACAATTCTTCTCAAAATTCATTTTAAGTCCCAACAGACACAATATTAAGAATAAAATTGATCACTTTACCAGTATACCTAAAATAATAATTATTAAGAAATACCAGTGTGCTTCTCCTGAATGTTTTCACAATTACAAGAAATTCAGATTATTCAATTTTTAGAAGTGAATCATGACACTGACTATAATTCAATGTAGAGGAATCGTAAAATTGTTTATTCATGATAAAAACCCAAAGCAAACAAACAGATGCTTCTTAAAGATAACAAATTTAAAATTCTTAGATAATTTAAAGTTCTAATATTGTTAAGTTTCTAATCACATTTTTGTAAATGACAAAAGGGCAAGGACTCTTGGCAAGCAGGACAGTGTGAGACATGAACCCTCCAATTGGGATTCTTAAGCTATCAGTACTAACATGATCTGGGAACTTGTTAGAAATACATGTCCTTGGGCTTCACCTCAGGTCTATTATATCAGAAGCATTGAGGTTGGAACCAGTTCTCCTCCACATGATCGTTATGTACACCAAAACTTGGGGTCATCAGTGGAGAAAGAACAGCATAGGCTTTGTAGTCAGAACAACGTGGTCCCAATGGGAGCTATTCTGTTTATATGTTGGGTGACCTGAAGCCAATTAATTAACCTTCTTGAGTCCCCCTCCTGATTCAATAAAAATGAAATGATGGTATTTACCTTACCAAAGTTTGTGGCAAAAATGAGACAGGATATAGCAAAATGCCTGATTCACAGTAAGTAATCAAAAATGCTGAAACTTTGCTTCTTGCCCAGGAATGTGACATTAAAAAAATAATAATCATCAGAAAATAAAACATTTTTCACAATTTAGCTTTAATACAATGTGTTATGTCTCCCACTAAATGACTATTAGGCAAATTATTATTTTTTTTTGCCAGTCCTGGGCTTGAGCTCAGGGCCTGAGCACTGTCCTTGGACTTTCTCAAGGCTAGAGCTCTACCACTTGAGCCTCAGCGCCACTTCCGGCTTTTTCTTTGTATGTGGTACCAAGAAATCGAACCCCGGTCTCCGTGCATGCTAGGCAAGCACTTTAACCACTATGCCAAACTCCCAGCCCCAAATTAAATATTTTGATTCATCAAAACCTTTCTCACGTAGTTGCATTTTGCAGTACTAAGTTTATAGCTTTAAAGTTACACTGCTTATAGTAAGAAGTGACCAGGACTCTTATTGTTCAAAACGTATCTGCTCTGAGTCGATGTTAAATTTTCATGGGAAAAAATGGACTCTTATAATGGTTCTCTTCAGGCATCTCCACCTATTCCTTCATGAAACTGGTACTCTCTAGAGATCATAAATGCCTAAGCTATCAATGTGAAATAGTAGAATGATTAGGGAGTCAATATGGTAAATATGTATACAATCCCACCTTCTCTATTTACTCTTGAGACAAACTCTGACCAAGCTGCCATGTCCAAAATAATTTAAAAAAAGGTTATTACAGAGATATCTCAAAAGTTCTTTGTTTGTTGGGGATTCTTTGAAATGTAAAGCATTTTACAAAACACGAACTACAGCAAAACCAGAAAGTTGTATTGTGACTTGCGCATCATCACGGACATAGTGTCTGAGAAGTTTTCATTTCTCTTTTCTCAACCTTATACTTTCTACCCATACACTCTGTGACAAAGTCTATAATGGGGTGTCTGTTGTACTTCCCAATGATATTGTTCTTAATTAATGAGGGTACATCAATGTTAGAGAATATTCTTCTGCTTAGCTTATGTGTCCAGTATTGTTTCTTTTTCCTCAGCATTCAAAATAATGACATACCACATTTGCAACTGCTTTCCCAACTAACAGCTCCCCCTCCCCACCACCATCTCTCTCTCTCTCTCTTCCTCTCCCCTTCTCTCCCTTTTTCCTCAAGCATTCTCATTTAACACAATCTTCTTGTGGTTCATTTTAACTTAAAATGAAGTGATACAATTCTCTCAAGAATAAAACCCTAATGTTTGAATTGCTTTCTAAGATAGTGTAATAACTTGTGCCGAAACTTAGAATAATTTCTTAATGATCTTTCGGTACAAAAACATTTTGGTTCAATGTCTAATTTAGAAAAGACTGACATTATTAATAATTGACAGCATGGAACTTATTTATATAGACAATTAAATGAAGGTTGAGAAATGACTATCCAGAATTTATTTAAAACTAACATGTTATTATTAAGAAAATGAGAATAAAATGGAACTTGCACAGACCCAAAAACTCAATTGATCAAAATAATTGCTCTATCAAACATAATCAAATGCATAAATAAGAACAGCAAAAATGATTATCGAAATGCTCCCAATAAAATGTCTTTATTATGAGAAGAATCAACATTAGCATGGTTATTCTTACATAGCTCATGCCAAATACTAGATGCATTCCTACAGTGAACTCATGATATCTGTGGCTTCCATGTATTGATTTATCTTTGAAAAGATGTGAAACAATTTGTTACACCTATGGTTCTAAAGTACTGTATGTTTAACCTATATATGCTGAACTTTCCTCTATGTGTATATTGATATTTTAATGTTTGTAACTGTGAGCATTTTACAGCTGTGAGCATTTAACTGTATTATTGTTCATAAATACTTGCATTATGTGAGTGCATAAAATTTTCATCCTCCACATTTAGCAGTAAGATCGAAGGAACAACAGTCCTATAAATAACTTCTCCATAGAGTTTCCTCAAATGGCCATGTAATTACAGCAGCACTGAGATGATATGGCATCTTCAAAATGTTAAAAAAGCTAGATTTTGAGAAATCTCTAGTTGTTCCCTAGGTTTCTACTGATCTGAGCTAAACACAATTACCTCTTTTTAACTGAAAACTTCATTTTAAATTTCGATGAGAAAATGTATGATATCAGAATGTTTGTCAGTCAAAGGATAACATATTTCAGAACCAATATGTGCGGTTACTTAAAAATGTCAGTCATCTGATATAGAGCTCACTCATACCCAGGTATGTAGTGTTCTGGAATGCTTTAAACTATGTGAAACAATCTACCAAAACACATACTACTTCGTAGACTTTATGCACATTATGTAGCATGGAATCATGATGCTTTTGAAATAATCTGTGCAGAAATATATTTATTTTTAGCAAATATTTTCTTTGAAGATTGGTATGTGGTGTTGACAGTATAATCTTCTTGCACAAATAGTTTTGCAATAACCTTCTACAAATAACTGTATATAAGAAACATGTAAATTTCATGTAAAATGGTTGTAATTTTTGTTAGCTAAAAGAAGTGTACAAGTTGTATTGAAATATAATATATACATAATTTAAGAATGGAGCATATAATTTCTGATCTATTTATACATGAAAATTTCAAGAATTTGTAAAAGAAATTATTTTGCGGAAAAACGAAAGTAAATCTCATTAGCTAACTAGGTACTTTTACTGGAGAAGCCAACTATTTCCAAACTAGATACAGAACTACATATAGGCATGGTGGTGCTGCTATATTTCACATAATCACATAATTATAACAGTGCTGCAGTTTTTCTGAGTTCTATTAGGTCACTAGTATGTCTGATTGAGTGGCTAAATGAAAACATTCAAATGCAAGTTAAATAAATAAAAAATAATTTCAGTTAAGGCCCTTCAAGACCATACAGTAACTAACTAAAATATTTACATGATGGATAAACAGGTTCTAATCTATATGTAAATAACTTGCGTACAATGTACACTTGATTCTTTTTAATCCAAGAATGGAAATATTCAGATTATTATTTTATTTGGTCTACTTTTCCTGTTTTCTTTATTTCTTCTCTAGTTCCTTCTCTGTTATTTGAGAAAAAGAATAAATTATCTTTACAAAGCTTTCAAATAAAATTTGCTGGTCCCAATGTAGCTTGTAGGAAGCTAAGAATAATTTGATGTATTCAGAGGCATAGATTCCTCACCTTCCATTTTTAAAAACCAAGAGAGCACACCCTATGTGGTAAACGAAAATATTATATTAAAATGTAAGTAAAGCTGATCAGAAATGTGAGAAAAATGCCTTAAAGTTGCCATAAGGTAAGATACTTATTAAGTTAAGATAAATTGAGGGTCCTTCATTTACATAGCTGTGGGAACTAACTTATGTATTGACAATTAATTAAATCCTATGATTATTATTATTTTTTGCCAATTCTGGGCTTGAGCTCAGGGCCTGAGCACTGTCCTTGGACTTTCTAAAAGCTAGAGCTCTACCACTTGAGCCTCAGCACCAGTTCCAGCTTCTTCTGATTACCTAGGAATCGAACCCAGGCCTTCATGCATGCTAAGCAAGCACTGTACCACTAGGCCAAACTCTCAGCCTGCTATGATTATTTTTTAATGGCCTACAATCTTCAAAAGAATATTATTAATTAGTTAGCATATTTCTGGAGCATTCAAATGAGCATTGATCTTGCGGGCTATCTTTTGAAAATTCAGTAATCAGAGAAAATAGGATTAATACAGTCAACTAAAATGAAATAACGCATGTCATTGTATGTCTTTATATGTTGATGCTTAAAAGAAGAGTTAGGAACCCTAACAATGTAGCAGAATCGCTAACTGAACTTTTCTCTGAATATATGTCTATATAATATGTGCCTCTATTGACTGATGGCATAGACCAATTGATCTTATATCTCCATTAGCTTCTAAAGTGTTACTACAGGAGCACACACAAACACATAACTATCACATAGGCACAAGCTCTACCCCTAACTCTCTTGCACATCAAAGCAATATAGGAATGCTGCCCATGTCTGTTTACTCTACAGTCAGAATACAGAAGGAAGCCTGAGTTTTGAATATTCTCAAAATGATACATAAACATGCATATTACCAAGTTACTTGGATGTTTCAAAACAAGTAGAAAGTGACATGATAGGAAATCATTGAAAGCACAGTCAGAAATCTTTTTTCTAAATTTCCAAGAATTTACCTGGAAAGCAGTTTTGTGCTCAGCATTTTAAATTAGATAATAATTTAAATGTAGTATTTGGACAGATATGTGGTTTTGATCTTTTTTCTCTATAGTAAATGATCTCAATAGAACTCAATTAAAATCTCTGCAATCATCATGATTGCGGAAGCTCTAAATAGCTTTTTTGTTTTATCATCTAATATTATATATATATATGCTAAACATACTCTTAGGTGATTTTTATGCCTTTATTTTATTTGGATGTCTTTAATTCACATATAAACAATTAAGTTATCAGAAACAAATCCTTTAATATGAGTTCAAAGAGACAAACACTTATGGTTACATTTCAAAGTTTAAGGAAAAGAATGCATTAACCCGAAAAAATTATTTGTAGGTGTACAACAGATTGGATTTATCAGATTTTTACAAATTTATTTCTTTCAATTTCCTAGAAAATTAAATACAGAGAGAAAATATATCATTTGTGAGTTTGTTAAACATAGGAAATAGAAAAGCACATTTCTGACAAAATGTTTTTTGATTTAGTAATTATCTAAGTTTACAATTAAATTTAATCTGTATATTTGAATTACACAAATAATCACAAATTGCTTTCTTTGTTATTTTTTAATTGCACAGAGTTTAACTTAACTTAACAAATTTTACTTTATTCCAGAGTAAATAAATGCCTTTTTTGAAAATAAATATATAACTTTACTATATTTTTGTTACTATTTTTTTTCTGAATGCATGCTTACCACAGACTAATGAGCACATTCCTTAAATCTACATTTACAATGGACCAAATTTAGATTCATTTAGTATTGACTTTTTCCCATGATGCAATTTGAAATGTGTAAACTGCCACTCAAAAAGAGAAGTGCAATATCTGATAATCATTTGGCAATCCCTATGTATAGGGGAATTGATACATCATTGTTTGAATGGAAGCTTCTCATAATGGTAGTATATATGTAAACAATTTTGTTTGATGCAAACCTTACAGTAAGCTATTTGAATGTTTATTTTAAAAATCTCAAAATGACATGGAAACATGTTTACTGTATCAATAAATGCACTTATACATTAAGAGTGTACATCATTTAATAATTTACCTTATCATAAGGGAAGTGGGGTATGAGTTAGCCAGTACAAATTAGTACTATTTTCACACTGTAGCCATATTTTCCCTTAATCTTTAAAGACATCAAAACAATGAACTAGATTTCAATAGAAACATCTTTATCAACTATCATTAGTACCTAACATGCTTGAAAATTGTTCATTTTAAAACTGTAAATAATTGTCTCACAAGTATTAGAATATCATAGCAGGTGGGGTGGTGTTTCATGCCTGTAATCCTAGTTACTCAGGAGGCTGAGATTTGAGCATCAAGGTTCAGAGCCAACCCGGGCATAAAAAGACCTGAGACTCTTATCTCCAATTAATTTTTAGAAAACATTGTGGGGCTTGGCTCAAGGGTAGGGTGGTAGCCTTGAGCTGAAGAGCTCAGGGACAGCACCCATGCCCAGTGGTAGAGCGGTAGCCTTGAGCTGAAAAACTCAGTCAGGGATAGCACCCAGGCTGAGTTCAAGCCCCATGACCCACTAAAAAGAGAAAGAAAAAAAAGAGTTTATTATGGCACTCAAGTTTGGCCAAGAAAAGGGGTTCTTTAATCTGAATTTTGTAATAAACTGGACCACATAAAACCTCATATGAACATATGGAATTCATATGCCATATGCCTAATGTATTTTATTAAAATTCCTCAGGGAAGATAGAAATTCTAGGTGTCTGGCTGCACAGATCTCCTAAGATCAAAGTTCAAGACAAACATCTTTCAAGAAAGATGAGTTCTGGCACCATTCTAGACCATGTGACAGTCACTTTTATGAATAATATTATGTTACAATTCAGCACTTGCAAGTTGAGATGCCAGGTTGTTGGAATCATACCATCCCCATTCTACAACATACATGATGTACTGTGTTTACATAACATTGCTGTTTTCTCCCAGAAAAATTTCAACAAGAAATGATATATTTTATGGCCTAATGCTCTTTCATATTGTCAATGTAAGTATACAAACAAAATTCAGAGAAGAAGAGGACATAGATTATGTATCAATCCATTCTTATATAAATCACCAAGCAATTTCAACAGCAAGAAAGATACAAAGTACTATCACTGTCAGAGTGACTTCACATTACTCATTTCTAATACTTTTAAAAGCAAAACCTGGTTTAAAATCCTGTATGTTTGTAGAGTTTTTCCTGAGCTACAGCTACTCACCTTACATTCTCAAGAAATGTGGATGTTTATAAAAATTACATATTAACTTTATCACTTCATACTAAAATTATATTAATATTCATTCACTTTTAGCTGACAAATATTCAGTATGTAAAAAAAATATAGGTTACATGGCCGGGAGTTTGGCCTAGTGGTTAAAGTGCTTGCCTAGCATGCATGAAGACCTGGGTTCGATTCCTTGGTACCACATACATACTAAAAAAAGCTGGAAGTGGTGCTGAAGCTCAAGTGGTAGAGCTCTAGCCTTGAAAAAGTCCAAGGACAGTGCTCAGGCCCTGAGCTCAAGCCCAGAACTGGCAAAAAAAAAAAATGTAGGTTACTATCGTTACATTAAAAAAGACTTTGAGTATCTGCCAAGAAAGAAACTAAATCAATTTTCATGACTTATACCAAAGGTCTCTATTTCACAATTCTCATAGAAAAACAAGCCTGGATAGCAAGATGGTGCCTTCTGCGTTGCTATGACCCTTCTTGCGGTTGCTGGTGTCTGCCTGGCTCCTGAGCAGTTCACTCCTGCGGTCCAATCACAGCCAACTGGCCCAAGGTCGTGCTGACCTTCACCACAGGCTTCCTTTGGTACAAACTCATCACAAAACACCATGAAGATGATTTGGAGTAAAAAAAGAATTAGAATAAACTTTGGAAATGTGAATATAGTATGTTCTACATGACTATAGCAGTCCTTTTGGATTTCCCATCTACTGAGCTGGAAATGTAAGAGAAGTTATATTTAAATATGTATCAAATCAGTATCCGTGTTTACATCATTAAATGAAAAACTTGTTTAGTCTTCAAAAAAAAAGAAAAACCAGAATTAATGCTATAGACCTTCTTGTGTTTAATACCCTCCATGACACAGATACAATCAAGAGCTTTATCATATCGGAAATAAGTAACCAATTTTGTTCAATAAACAAAACTTCTAATTCCTGAATATGCAAATAATTTTAAAATTTTATAAACAGCTGATATTATTAGCAAGCAGTACTAAAATTTATCAGAACAAATTTAAATGTTGGTATTTCATAGGAAATGTGTCACTTCCAAAATATGAAACTTGAGATTTAAAGTAATATTTTAGGTTATCTCTGTTTTCACTAACAAAATAAAGTACAGAGAAAAATGCTACGGTACTTGAGAACTTTTTGATGAAGCACGGTAAAGCCCACCAGGAATCATTGTACTCAGGAAGCAGAGGCAGGAGGATGGAGAATTTGAGGCTAGCATGGCATATGTGGGGAGAACTTGTCTCAAAGGATCAAAACAATGCAAAGTTAAGCAATAAATACTTCCTTCTCTTTTGTTTCCACAGAAGACAAAGGACAATGAAGGAAAATATGCCCTAAAAATTAAAAATTAAAGATGCGCTACACTCCAAGTAGTATAAACTTTAGCAAACTATAATTTTCTTCCTCATAGGCAGCCCTAAAATGTCATCTTCTCTAATAATGTGATCAAAAAATAAATGTGACAAAGATGGCACCAAATCCATACTTCTGACTCTTAAATATTCTGAACTACAAATAAAATTCAAAAATATAATCTGAACTCTCAAATAAATCATTTCATCATTTTGTCATTTGTGTTTTTGTACAATCTGTCATGAGTACATTCCTCTATTTTAATGTTAAAAATTAAGGTTAAGAAGTTTGATAGCAATTAATGGTGTTATTTATATAGCGATAACTTTTGCAAAAGCAGTAACATATCAATGGAAGACATCTTTTATTGCCTTTAACTGTGTTTTAAAGTAAAAACATAGGGAAAGCAAAAATATTTATTAACAAGTAAGAACATGAAAAGCCCAAAACCTTTCCTACAAGGCAATCCAGTTCATTTCTTGCAAGCAAAAGGATTCACAGTTTTTCTGTAGCTTTCAAATTCTAGGCATTCAAATCATCATAGTGCCCTGCAAAAACTAATTCATAAATATAATTACCATATGGAAATTACAAAACTGTTTAATTACATTCCATTAAAAACTTTACCATAATCTAGAAACTTCAAAAATTTACAGGTTTTTAAGGATAATAATTCAAGCCAATATATTCCAGTAGTTGATCCTATAACTTCTATCAGTAAGTACGACCTAGAACAAAACCCTGAAACATCAAATTATGTACTGAAATACTATTTCAGCTCTAGTTATAACATCAGACTGTGGTTCACATTAACCACTTTGAAATGAAAAAAAAACTACTTAATTTCTTGTAAAATGCCTTTTCTCTTTTGGAAAAGATAGCACCATAAAAAAGGAATTATTTATAAAATAAATGATATCTCCCCTTAAAAATGTTTTGAAATATGGTTGTCAAAAAGTATCATGAGGATTACAATTAGAAGCAAGCCCAGGTAGAAAAGTCCCCAGTGAAATTTTTATTTCCAATTAACCACTCAAAAACCAGAGGTGGCATTGTGGCTCAAGTGGTAGAGTTCTAGCCTGGAGCAAAAAGAAGCCAGGGACAATACCCAGGACCTAAGTTCAAGCTCCATAGCCACCACCACCACCAACAACAACAATAACAAAAAGAAAACAGAGAGAAAGAGAGAAAGAGAGAAAGAGAGAAGAAAGAAAGAAAGAAAGAAAGAAAGAAAGAAAGAAAGAAAGAAAGAAAGAAAAAGAAGCAAAAAAGGAAGGGATATGAAACTATCACAAAAGAAACTATCATGAAATTTGATATTCATATTTTAACAATACTGAATCTTATATTTATATTAAGCTGAAAAGTATAGAAAATGTGCTATAAAAGCTATTATTTGCAGTATGTATACACTGTATTATTTAAATGTCTTTCATTGTTTCATTTTTTTGTCCCTTTTGTTTGCATGTGCTGAGGCTTCAACATTGGGTCCCAGCTCTCAGTTCAGCCTCTTTACTCACAGATGGCACTCTACCTCCTATACCTCCTGCGCTATAACTCCACTTCAAGGGTTTTTTTGCTTGTTTAAGCATTTCTCTGATCTGTCTGCCTGGGCTTGTTGCAAACCTGAATTCTCAGATCTCAGTCTCCTAAAAAACTAAGGTTACAAGTATGGTCCACTAGTGCTTTGCACTTAAATATTCTGATAACTAAGAATACATTTAGAACAGAGTATTAATATCAAAGTGCTAAGCAGGATACTCACATCCTCATATATGAAATTCACAAAGCCTTGTTGCAAGTGGTCTCTTCTCCTAAAGAAATCTTTAAACAAAGAAATACTTTAAAAATTATTTAGAAGTCTTAATTTCAAATACCTAAATTATTCAATAATTCAGTAATTAATCAAATAAGTCTCAACTGACAATAATTTAGTAAACTGAGAAATGAAGAAAACTTACTAAAACACAGATAACACAATTTTCACAACTTATATTCATTAATTCTAAAGCCTTAGAACTCTTTAGAGTTAACAGTGAACAAAGGTAAAAATAGTATTGTAAACTTGCAGAAAGACTACTGAAGAAAAACAGCTACATAATACTAAGACCCTTTTTAAATGAGTAGTACCTGTCAATGCTCGAAGCTTCACACAGCAAGCAACATAATCATCAAAGAAAATTCTGCCATTCTTGCTGTAACGTTTAACAATTGCAGTTAATGTCTGAGGACTTAACCTGTATCCTAAAAAATAAATAAATAAATAAATATCACATAAAAACTGCAACATTGTGTTTCATTGAAATTGCAAGTATATTACTTTTCTATATTCATCACTGAAAATACATTTAAAAACACATTACTATTAAAATACTAAGTCAAAAACTTCATTATTAATGCTGTTCTTTGGTACTTAAGTAGTAAGTTCCTAGCCTGTGATAACTTCAAATCTAATGGTGCCAGGAGCATGGCCTAGTACTAGAGTGCTTGCCTAGAATGCATGAAGCCCTGGCTTTGATTCCTCATTAATCCATACACAGAAAATGCCAGAAGTGGCACCTTGGTTCAGGCAGTAGAGCACTAGCATTGAGAAAGCCCCAGGGCTGACAAAAATTAATTAATTAATTAATTCAACTCAAGAAAAGAAATAATTTACCTTTCTGTGTGTTTAAAATATAATTCAATTTTGAAATGAAACCAAAGGATATTTTACAGGCTTTTAACATATTTGAATTCTCCTATAGCTATTCTATGTAAAGAATATAACAACAAAGATTGTTAGTAATCTTCACTATCATCGGAATCATATTTCCTGTTGGAAGTATCTTTTGTAGCACAAAAAAAATTTGAGAATTAATGATTCCCTCAGTATTGCAGACAATAGACACTCTTGTACTACAGATTTACAGTAATCAATATAAATCCTGGGAGGAAAATATTATTCCTTACTTACTTTTTACAGGCTCACATCTGTAATTGTAGCTACTCAAAAGATCTGAGGATTTAGGCTCAAAGCCAGCCTCAGCAAGAAAGACCAAGAAATTTTCATCTCCAATTAATCTCAATAAAAGAAAGCGTGGGAAGCTGGAAGTAGAGTCTCGGCTCAAGTGGTTGAGCATAAAAGCTCAGAGACAGCACCCAGGTCTTGACTGTCAAGCCCCAAGACCACCACACCCACACCCACACCCACACCCACCCACCCTCCCACACACACGATAAAAACAAACAAAAACCCTCAGAGATATCTGACCCCAACAATAAAATACAATTTTAAAAAAAACTCAGAGACTGGGATGAACTAAGAAACCCTTTGATTCTACCAAATTACAAAATTTGCAGTATAAATGGTAAGTGCTAACTGGAAAAATACATTATCAGAAAAAAATGCAAAATGAAATATCACGACACAAATTACCAAGATCCAGAGCACCATAGGGGAATACTTTCAAACCTTTATGCCAACCAATTTAAGAATCTAGAAGAGATGGATGAATTTCTAGCCAGTATTAACATACCCAAACTGAACCAAGAAGTTCTAAACCAACTAAACATACCTATTTGAAGTACTGAAGTAGAAATGGCAATAAGAGGCCTCCCATCAATAAAAAGCCCGGACCTGCAGGATTCACTGCTGAATTCTATAAGGCCTTCAAAGGAGCAATCACATCAATACTCTTCAAACTCTTCAATGAAATTGAAAGTGAAGGCTCTTTGCCAAACTCATTCTATGAAGCCGGCATAAAACTCACCTCAAAACCAAACAGGGACTCATCAAAGAAAGACAACTATAGACCCACTTCTTTGATGAATATTGATGCAAAACTTATCAACAAAATACTGGCCAACAGTTTTCAACAACTCATCAAAAAATTATACACTATGGTATGTGAAAGGGTATCAATGTATGTGAATTAATGCACCTTCTATCTGGCAAATATCATGTAACCCTTTTATTAATTACAATAAAAATATATGAAAAAACAGTATTCATCACAGGGATGCAAAGCTGGTTCAGTATAATGCACGTCAATTAATATAATGCATCACATCAAAAGGAGTAAGGACAAGTATTATATTATTTCCTCAATAGATGCAAAAAAGGCATTTGACAAGACCCTGTATAGCAAAATCAATCCTTAGCAGAAAGAACAGCACTGGAGGACTATCAATACCAAGCTTTAGACTCTATAAGAGAGCTATAGTAACCAAAACAGCTTAGTCCTGGCACAAGAACAGGCTTTAGGACCAATGGCATAGAACTGAAGACCCCAAAATCAACCCACAGAACTATGGCCACCTAATCTTTGATAAGGGAGCCAAAACATTAGATTGGAAGAAAAACAGCCTCTTCAACAAGTGGTGCTGGCAGAATTGGTTAAACACCTGCAGAAAACTAAAGCTGGATCCTTTATGTCACCCTGTACTATGATTAATTCCAAATGGATCAAAGACCTTGAGGTAAAAGCAGATATCCTGAAAACTTTACAAGAAGGAATAGGAGATACACTAGGTCTCCTTGGCACATGTCAAAAGTTTCTTACTAAAGACCCAGAAACACAATAAATTAAAGAAAGTTCAGATAAATGGGAGTGCATTAAACTGCGGTTTCTGTATGGTAAAGGACATAGCTTGCAAGTTAAATATAAAGCCTACAGAGTGGAAGAAGATCTCCACTAACCATACAACAGACAAAGGTCTCATATCTAAAAAAACACTGAATATCTCCAAAACAAATCTTCAAAGAAACATCCATCTCATTGAAAGATGGGCTAAAACTTAAAAAGAGACTTCTCTGAAGACATAATAAGAATGGCCTATAGACACAAGAAGAAATGGTCGACATCTCTGGCCATAAAAGAAATGCAAATAAAAAAACTTTGATATTCCACCTCACTCCAGTTAGAATGGCCATTATCAAGAAATCTAATAACAAAAGATGCTGGTGTGGATGTGGCCAGGAGGGATCACTACTACATTGCTGGTGAATGTGGAAACTCATTCAGCCACTATGGAAAACAGTATGGTGATGCCTCAAAGACTAAACATAGATCTCCCATATGACCCAGCAATTCCACTCCTTGGCATTTACCCAAATGTCCAGAAACAAGGACATACTAAAGCCACTAGCACAATGACGTTCATTGCAGCACTATTTGCCATAGTGAAGATATGGAACCAACCCAGATGTCCCTCAGTAGATGATTGGATCAAGAAGATGTGGTATTTATACACAATGGAATTCTATGCTGTCATCAGAAAGAATGACATCATCTATTTGTAAGGAAATAGACTTGGAAAATACCATTAAATGAAGTAAGCCAGACCCAAAAGAACATAGGCTCCATGGTTTCTCTCACTTGTAATAATTAACATACATCTAGGACTCTCGTAGCAGAGGTTTACAGTAGCTCAAAACCTAAATACATAAGATCATATAGGATGAGACTAAATAAAAGAATCTCTAGGATATGGAAACAAGAGGTTTATCTTGTGTGATTGTTGTTCTTAATGTACTATGTTATTTCTCTTCTATTTTTCTGCCCTTTGGTAATCTCACATTGTTACTTTATCTGATTTTGTTACCTGGTATATTGTATATATGTTTATTTGAAATAGTAAAGGGAAGGGGGGGAAACAAGATGATTAGGAGGGGGTAGGGAGAGGGAAGTGGTACAAAGACATGATATGGGGTATCAATGTGAGAGAAGTAATGCACCTACTACCTGCAGAATGTAACTATAACCCCTCTATACAATAACCCAAAAATAAAATAAACAAAAAATGCAATACATATATAAATGAATACATATATAAAAGAACAACTCATAGATAAAATATTATCTTGTAGGTATGGATAGTTAAAATTATTTTGCAGGTCAGTAGTGATGTATCTTAATCCAATGTGATTGTAGTAATTAGAATAAAAAACAATAAGAAAAAAAATTTAAGCTTTGGTTATAATTTACCTAAACCTTGAGCTGTTGATGAGAAATACATTGAAGCATTTAAGATTCACCTGTTGAAGGAACAAATTCTAAGGAATTTTATTTATTCTTACCCATAACAGCAATGGCTTGACTCAGTTCATGATGCTCTACCGTTCCACTTCCGTCTTCATCAAAGGCCATGAAATTCTGCTTCCAGGCATTAAGAGCTGCCCAAAGCTCCTTGAATTCATTAAATCCCATTTTTCCTGTGTAATCTCTCTGAGTTTTATTAATAAAAATAAGCATGGACATACCCAAGAGAATTTATTTAACCCCAAACTTCAAATCTCTGATTGAAAAACAAATCTGTTTCTGCAAAGTTAGTCTAATTAACTATGTGAATAGATTTCTGTAAGCTTCCAGACTTACAACAGGCCTTCCAATGTCTTAAAAATCCCTAGCTTAATAGATTCTAGGAATTTATAGCTAACAAATGGCTTTCTAACAAATTACTTTCTAACATATTAAGGAAGTAATCTCCAGGATGACACTAAGTGCTCATATCTATATCACTCTTACCTACACAATAGGCTGAGATACAGGATCCCAGTTGGAAGCCAGCCTGGGTAGTAAAAACCAGAATTCATGACTAAGTCACCAACAAAACTCTAGACTGGCTGTAGTCATTGTAGTCATGGCTCAAGTGTCAGAGCATTAGCCATGACCAAGCAGTTTGAGTGTGAACAGCATGAGGCCTAGAATTCAAGCCATCCTGAACAATAAAGAATATATAAAAAAGCAGGAGCTCTGTATTTTAGTACTATCTATTGAATTCAAGGATACATCCAACATGGCAATCATAATTCTGCAGGTTTCCAAACTGAAAGCTATAAAATAAATTTGATATTTGAATTAGAATCTGCTCAAATTCATCTATGGAAAATTGTGACAATGTTCATTTTCAAAACAAAGTACTTCAAAATTTATAACAATACACAGTCACTATAATCAGCACATTTTATTAACATTGACAAATATGGTAAAATATGACTAAAAAGTATTATTAAATTACTCATACCTAGTGAGAGTAATAATGAAATAAGTGAAAATTACTATGATAGAAGTGTTATAGCACATATCTTTGCCTGGGGCCTGCAAAGAAAGAGATTTTCATTCTCCCTATCACAAATGGCAAAGTAGTGCTTAAACAGAGGTTTTTCTTTCTTTGGCCTAAACTCTTCAAAGTGGCATCGAAAGATTTTATGATCTGGCCTTCTTCTACATCTCTGATATATTCTAGGGCACTGCTTCACATGTTCTGATTCCTTCATGTTTTGTAATCTTTAGTCTGCATGATACCATTTTAAATAAACAAGCAAAATGCTGGGGTGGAAGTATGACACAAGTGGTAGAGTGTCAGTAAACTAGCTAAAGAAAACTGTTAGGTATGAGGTTTTAGTTTCAAATCAAGGTACCAGTAAACAGACTCATAGATACATGCACACATGTGCATGCACGCACTCACACCCCCCCCCCACACACACAGCCTGGGAATGAAAAAAGATCCAATTCAAGAGAGAGAGAGAGAGAGAGATATGAAAGGCAGTGAAAGAATGAGAGCACACAGAGTGTATCAGGGTAGTGAAAAATAGCTAACACTATCAATTTTAAGAACAAAAAGTGTAATATAAAAAGGTAAAGTAACAGTACATTATCATAAGACAGCTGTGAACAGTATATACACAGCAAAAAATAATATATATATATTCTTTCTACTAATCCAACCCAAATTATTCTATAACTACAATGCAAGGATGGGAGAATAGAAACTGCTTGCAGAGAATAGAATGTTTTAAGGACAGGGACAGAAGAGTTAGAAATGAGTTTCCTATTGCAATGACAAAAAGAAGAAAAAACTATTCTCACGAGAATAAGTTCCACTGATTCCAGACTGAGTCAAACACATCTGAAGTTCTTCAGCATCCACTTCACCATCCTGTTAAAAAGGAGTTTAGACCTGATTTAACCATGAGGTTGTCTACAATGAGATTAGCATTTCGAATGACTGCTCTAGGCCAATCAAAAATATGTATCATTCAAAACATTATTATTAACTATAAACTTATAGCAATTAATATCAACCAACATGACATATTAGAGATTATAGCACAATGGATCATTTTCTTTGTTTCTAAAAGCATCACACAGGCATTCATATTATACTGCAAAATTATGTCTTGTCAAAACCTTGTGCTTCCTTTTAAAATATTAGAAAAATGCTTTCATCTTTTCTGGAAAGTCTCAAAATGTGTCCCATTTATGCTTTTTAGAGGAGAATATTATTTCCAAAAAAAATACATATAGTGAATATTTAACTCTAAGAGGAAAATATCATGCCTAATGGCACTATTAAGATCTCCAGCAATATTTCTCAGTGTGCATGAAACTTGTCAATCTGATTACTGTTCATATATTCTCATGTGAATTGATAAGAGTCTTTGTTAGTTTCTACATAAGAAAAATGTCATAATGGAAAAATAAAACCTATTAACTGGTCTCATTATATTTCATACCTAATCCAATTTTCTGCACAAATACATAATAAAATCATTCACTGTGAGTATCACACACATTGCTACAAATGCAAAAACAACTGTGCGAAAGGACCAAGATGACAAAATTAAAACATACATCAAAATAACAAACAAATTTAACAAACTACTTCTAACAATCCATATAAACACCTATGAATCTTTGTTAATGAATTCCCACAAACAACTCCAATGGTTCTAATTCAAATTTGAAACTACCAATTCACATTCATCTTAACAGACAATTATTATAATATTTTCTGTGTAGAATATTTTTGGCAATCACTACTCAATTTTATATTACTTTTTTATGTGTTGCCATTCTGGAGCTTGAACTCAGGGCCTGGAAACTCAATTCAGTAATTAGAAAACCATACTTTGGGATAGGAACATTGCTCATTGTTTGTGAGGCCCTGTGTTTAATCTCCAGTACTGAAAATAAATGCATATTTACTTTCATACTTTTAATGCATTCTGAGCAGCAATCAACACTTTACAAAAAAACAATTAAGTCTGACAGGTGCTATTATCAATACCATCTCAGGGAAATGACAAATACAATGCCAGGTTGCAGACAGTTAGACACAGTAAACTTCAAAACCTTTTTTTCAAGATGTTAAAATAGAAGCAAAGAGCAGGAAATTATTATTATTATTATTATTATTATTATTATTATTATTTTATTTGTAGATCATGTGCTTGAACTCTGGGCCTGGGCACTGTCCCCGAGTTCTCAGCTCAAGACTACTTCCCTACTCCTTAAGCCACAGCCCCACTTCCCTTTTTTTCATATATTTTTTATTGTAATTAATAGAAGGGTTACATTATTTTCACCAGTTAGATGGCACATTACTTCACATACATTGATATCCTTTCTCATGTCTTGGACCCCATTTCCCTCCCACCACCCCCACCCCTCATCTTGTTTTCCCCCCTTCCCTATCCAATTTCAAATAACCAAATACACTTATATACAATATAACAAGGTGAAATACTGTAATAATATGAGATAACCAAAAGACAGCAAAAGAGATGAGAGATAACATAGTACATTAAGGAGAACAATCACTCATTATATGGCTTTTGTTAACCCACTTATCTTTTTTTAGTGATTACTTGGAGATAAGAGTCTCAAGGTCTTTAGTGCCCTGGCGTGGGTTTGAACTGAGAAGCTCAGATATCAGCCTCCTGAGTAGCTAAAATTACAGGCATGAGCCACCCTGCCAGGCTGGAAATTACTTTTGTATTAGTCCTCAAGGAGAATAGCATTTCCCACTTAAATTAGATAAAAAATATGTTGTTACCATCAGTGAACTACAAGAATTTTTTTAAATCAAAAAGGGAAAACAGTAAAGTACAATTTAAAAATAGTATGCGGTTATATTCATGGCTAATATGTTTGAACTATTGATAATACTAGAAATTATCATTCAAATATAAATTACATTTAGAAACTTGAAATAAAACTCAGTAAATGAAAATCTATGTACCTATACTTTGATAGAACTTTGGAGTTATAAAAACCTTCTGAAACCTCTATTGAAAGATGTTCATCCAGATGTGTAAATATTCTCCTTATACACAGCTTCATGTATTTTATAATAATATCTTAATTAGGAACTAAGTAATGCTTCCCTAAATTGTGCAGAAAACAATTCTAATTAAACAATAAATATTAAATAGATAATTCATAAAAATCCATTTGCATGATTAGGTTGATAGGGAGCAGCATTCTGAAATTAAATTCTAATTCACTTAGCATTTGTTGTTACTAAATTAGGCTGCTCACTTACTCACATATAAATAAATAAGAGTACATGCATCATTTCTACCTTACAGAAGTATTATTTAATATTTTTCTGAATATCAGGATGCCATATTGCACTGGCAGCAAAGCATCGTACATTCATTTACTGTGGAATGATTGACCTATATACCATCAAGGCTTTTGTATGTACATTCTATAATTTTTATGCAAAAATGAAATTGCCTAATGACTCACAACATGTTCTTATCATTAAGCAAGGCATAACAGTGATTCTTTAAATGGTTTGCTTATTGCATTATGATATTTTATTGTAGTGCAGCCATTACCATTTAACAAAAAGTTTTCTGAATATAATTGTTTTTGATAATTTTGTCAAGTAGGGAAAAAAGCATAAGAATTTGATTCAACTAACACTTGAAAAAAATTTGATAACTTATAATAGTATTTTGTCCTGAGATAGAAAAGTAGTTTTCTCTTTTCCCACAGCCAACGCAGAAGATTTCTGATACAGGACTATTGATACTACTAGAAAGTAAACAATCAGCCAGGTGAGGTGGCTCACGACTCTAATCCTAGCTACTGAGGAAGCAGATCTGAGGATCGCAGTTCAAAGCCATCCTGGGAACTAAAGACAGTGAGACTCTTATCTCCACTAGAAAATGGACAGTGGAACTGTGGTTCCCACTGTGGTAGGGTCGTAGCCTTGAACTGAAGAGCTCAGAGACAGTGCCCAGGCTGAGGACCAGAGTTCAAGCACCATGACCCACAAAAAGGGAAAGAAAGAAAGAAAGAAGGAAAGAAAGAAAGAAAGAAAGAAAGAAAGAAGGAAGGAAGGAAGGAAGGAAGGAAGGAAGGAAGGAAGGAAGGAAGGAAGGAAGGAAGGAAGGAAAGGAAGGAAGGAAGGAAAGGAAGGAAGGAAGGAAGGAAGGAAGGAAGGAAGGAAGGAAGGAAGGAAGGAAGGAAGGAAGGAAGGAAGGAAGGAAGGAAGGAAGGAAATGGGAAAAGAAGGAAAGGAAAGGAAGGAAGGAAGGAAGGAAGGAAGAAGCAGCAGAATATCAGTTGTTAAGCCCGTCTATTAATTACAATAAGAGAATTATGATAAAAAAAGACAAAAACTGCTCCTCATGTTCGTCTGTTTAGAAGCGTTTCTTTTTATATTTTTCTTATTGTAGGTAGCATACATTTGTGAAACATTGCTTAAGGTATCTAGCATTCTGTAGTAAAGGCTTCTGTGATGACTGTACTGGAAGCTTTCATAACCATGTATGTACTTTTCAGTAGATCTGTAATAAATGTTTTCTTTAAATCGACTTTGATCAATTACTTTTCAAAATTCTAAACTTTCTTTTCTTTACTCTTGGATTTCAAAATGCAGATAGGACAGACTGTCCCAGGAACGTGTCCACCTCTGCTTGCCGGCGGCTCTTATTTCTGTTTAATAGTCAACAGTTTTACATCTTACCTGCCCAGCCACAGCAGTAAAGTAGCTCCACATGGGGTCACTGCTGTCTGAGTATGCTATGTATCCAGGAGAGCCGCCGGCAAGCAGAGGTGGACACGTTCCTGGGACAGTCTGTCCTATCTGCATTTTGAAATCCAAGAGTAAAAGAAAAGAAAGTTTAGAATTTTGAAAAGTAATTGATCAAAGTCGATTTAAAAGAAAACATTTATTACAGATCTACTGAAAAGTACATACATGGTTATTGAAAGCTTCCAGTTCAGTCATCACAGAAGCCTTTACTACAGAATGCTAGATACCTTAAGCAATGTTTCACAAATGTATGCTACCTACAATAAGAAAAATATAAAAAAGAAACGCTTCTAAACAGAAGAACATGAGGAGCAGTTTTTGTTTTTTTTTCATAATTTTTATTGTAATTAATAGAAGGGTTACATGATATTTGCCAGATAGAAGGTACATTAATTCACATACATTGATACCCTTTCACATTTCTTGGTCCCCATTTCCTTCCCCCACCCCCACCCCTCATCTTGTTTTCCCCCTTCCCTATCCAATTTCAAATAACCAAATACAAATATATCCGACATATCAAGTAACAAAGTGAGATACTGAAACAATATGAGATAACCAAGGGATAGCAAAAGAGATGAGAGATAACATAGTACCTTAAGGACAACAATCATTCATTACATGGGTTTTGTTTCTATATCCTAGAGGTCCTTTAATTGACCATCATACTATATGGCCTTATGTATCAAGGTTTTGCTCTATTGCAAATCTATGCTAGAAGAGCCCAGTTTCTACTGATTATGACAAATGAGGGAAACCATTGAGCCTATGTTCCTTTGAGTCTGGCTTACTTCACTTAATATGGTTTTTTCTAAATTTTTCCATTTCCTAACAAATGGGGCAATGTCATTCTTTCTGACAGCAGCATAGAATTTCATTGTGTACAAATACCACAACTTGTTGATCCATTCATCAACTGAGAGACATCTAGGTTGGTTCCATATCTTTGCTATGGTAAATAGTGTTGCAATGAACATCGTTGTGCTAGTGGATTTAGCATGTCCTTGTTTCTGGATGATTGGGTAAATGCCAAGTAGTGGAATTGCTGGGTCATAGGGGAACTCTATATTTAGTCTTTTGAGGAACTGCCATACTACTTTCCATAGTGGTTGAACAAGTTTGCACTCCCACCAACAGTGCAGTAGTGATCTCTCCTGGCCACATTCCCTCCAGCATCTGTTGTTATTGGTTTTCTTGATCCTGGCCATTCTAACTGGAGTGAGGTGGAATCTTAGAGTTGTTTTGATGTGCATTTCTTTTATGACCAGAGATGTTGAGCATTTCTTCATGTGTCTATAGGCCATTTTTGTTTCTTCTTCAGAGAAGACTCTCTTTAAGTCTTTGGCCCATCTTTTAATGGGATGGTTGCTACTTTGGAGATTAGTTTTGGGGTGATTCAATTTTTTGAGCTATTGATATATTTTAGATATGAGGCCTTTGTCCATTGTATGGTTGGTGAGGATCTTCTCCCACTCTAGGGTTTCTAATTAATTTACTAGCTATGTCCTTTGCCATACAAAAGCTCTGCAGTTTAATGCAGCCCCACTTATCCAGCCTTTCTCTGATTTGTTGTGTTTCTTGGTCCTTACTGGGAAAGTTTTGACCTGTGCCAAGGAGGCCTAGTATATCTCCTATTCCTTCTTATAAAGTTTTCAGTGTATCGGCTTTTACCTTGAGGTCTTTGATCCATTTGGAGTTAAAACTAGTGCAGGGTGACAAAGAAGGATTCAACTTTAGTTTTCTGCAGTGCTTAACCAGTTCTGCCAGCAACACTTGTTGAAGAGGCTGTCTTTCTTCCATTCTATTTTTTTGGCTCCCTTGTCAAAGATTAGGTGGCCATAGGTCTGTGGTTTAATATCTGGGTCTTCAGTTCTATTCCATTGGTCTTCAGGCCTGTTCTTGTGCCAGTACCAAACTGTTTTGATAATTATAGCTCTGTAATAGAGTCTAAAGTTTGGTATTGAAATTATGAGGAGTAATTTTAAAAGTATTTACCATCATCATTACAGAAACATACACACAGAAGAACATGTACATTTCCAGCTACAGTTAAACTAAGATGTATGCCCCAGAACACATACTTAGAAGAAAATATAGTAAGCAAAATAAAATTGTGACCTAACAAGAAAAAGTTGCATAAAGTTGAAATACCCTGTCCAACAGAAGAAATTTTTTCCCAAAAGGTGACAAGTATAAAGTCAATAAAATGATACTTTCAATGACAGTCTTATTAAAGCTAACAAAATAGAGAGGTTACTAATAACATTAATAAATACATATATATATAAACACTATCCTAAGAACTTTCCATCAATTATATTGATTTTTTACAACTCCATATGATATGAAATTATTGTCTCCATTTTGAAATTTCAAGGTTTCCTGAACTGGTAAACATCAAATAAGTAAAATATCCCTCTATATTCTGGTGGTCTAATTGTGGTGACTATAACTTATTTGTTTCCTGCGATAGCTAAGGTTGCTGTTTTCTTTCCTTTTCACTTGTGACTTGGAATATGTTCTCTAACATTTTTGAAAAGCATTTTATTCAGCATTTTTATAAGTACAGGGGAGGAAGATGTAATAAGGCTATTCATTATTCCATTCTGAGCAAAATATATCCTTGAAGGATGACAAGAAGTTGTCAGAAGCAGAGCAAGAAAAGAACTAGAAGAATAAGGGACAAAAAGGCCATGGTACAGCAGCATCATGAATATTCCAGAAGAGTTACAGCCAGAGTGTAACCAGACAAGGCCAGGCGAAAGCACTGTGACTCTGGGAGATGATGCATTCAAAACTTAATGATTGCATTAGGAAGCAAAAAATATAAGAAAGGAAACAAATAACTAAAAAACTATACTGCAGTAAAAAAAAATCCAAAAATAGATTTCTTATATAAAAGAAAAGAAAAAAGAAAAAATACTAGTTAGCAAAGCACACTCTAATTTCAGAAATAATAAAAATGATTGAGGCCTGGAGTTTGGCCTAGTGGGGCTAGCAAGCATGAAGCCCTGGTTCTCTTCCTTTGTACCACATACATAGAAAAAGCCGAAAGTGTTGCTATGGCTCAAGTGGTAACGCTCTAGCCTTTCGAAAGCCCAAGGAAAGTGCTCAGGCCCTGAGTTCAAACCCTAGGATTGGCAAAAAAAAAAAAAAAAGAATGGTTTAAGAAAATACAAGTAGATTATGGAAGAAATGAAATATATACTTTTAAAATAAATATACCCATGAAACACTATAATATATCTATACCAATATACCAAAAAGTATAGAAGATAGATGAAATTAGGCTTGCATAATTATATACATTACAAAATCCCTATTTCTAATAATGATAGGCAAGTATAATTTGATGTACCAGAAAACTGAAAGTAAAAGGTTTCATAAAAAAAATTGTCCTTGACCATGAGCCTGGAGTTTGGCCTAGTGGTAGAGTGCTTGCCTAGGATGCACAAAGACCTGGGTTCAATTCCAATGTACCATATACATAGAAAAAAGCTGAAAGTGGTGCTGTGAGTCAAGTGGTAGAGCTCTAGCCTAGAGAAAGCCAAGGACAAGGCTCAGGCTCTGAGTTCAAGGCCCAGGACTGGCAAAAAAAAATTATTCTTGGCTTAAGAGTAGCTATGGAATGAACTGCAAGATAGAAATAAACTGCAAGATATAGAAACAAGAAGTTTGTTTTTCTTTGTGTGCTATAGGCAGTTATTTCATTTTTTCTTTCCTCCCCTCCCCTCTGGTTTACCACATGTTGTCACTTTTTTATTCCAGTACCCTTGGTATTATATACGTTTATCAGATTTGAGGATGGAAAGGGAATCACACAAATGGTGACATGAAGGGCAAAGGATGAACCAATGCAACGGTGATACTCACAAGACACTCTGCTTAAGATGAATCTTACAAGTTCAGGAGGGAGGAGATATCAAGAAAAAAAAGGAGGGGGTGACAATGTTCCACAAAAGTTGTACTTCTTTCTTTACTTATATAACTGTAACCTCTCTGTATGTCACCTTTACAATAAAAAAAGTGTAGATATAGAAAGAGTTACAGGGCCAATATCTGAGATAAATCGTAAGCCAGAGGTGAAGGGAAGACTCCTCAAATAATTCTTGTTTCTAGAGCAGGTGTCATAAACATCTGATCTGTGTTTGATTCCAAGGCCTGAAAGGACATGGAGGGCAGTCAAGTCTTAAGACAGGCATAAATTTAAAAAGGGGGTGGAAATGAAAAACATCTATAGGGGAAGTTAAATTGAATATAAGTTTATTTGTGAATATCTAATGCAGAGACAGTTTACAAAGACAGATACAGTCTTCTCTCTCTCTCTCTCTCTCTCTCTCTCTCTCTCTCTCTCTCTCTCTCTCTCTCTCTCTCTCTCTCTCCCTCTCTCCCTCTCTCCCTCTCTTCTTCTCTCCCTCTCTCCCTCTCTTCCTCTCTCCCTCTTTCCCTCTCTTTCTCCCTCTGGTCAATATTGGGCCTTGGGCCTTGGGTGCTGTCCATTAGCATTTTCACACAGTACCAGTGCTCTACCAGTCAAGCCACAGCTCTCCTTTTGATGTTTGCTGTTCCTGGTTAGTTAGGTGATAAGAGTAATATGGATTTTGCTCTCAGGACTGGCTTTAAACCATAGTCCTTATATCTCAGCTTCCTGATTAGGTAGGATTACAAAGATAAACTGAAGTCTAGGAGGAAATACAGGAAAATCTATGTTTAGGAGGAAATATGGGAAAAATCTATGTTTAAAAAAATCTTATCTACCTCCCCTTCTGAATTTCCCAAGCTTTCTCAATTGCAGTTATTTGACCATTAGATCAAACAACTGCATTTCACCTAGTGATCAAATAAAAGATGGTTACAAATTGCCTGTATCTAAAGTATCTGTAGCCAGGTGAGGTGGTTCATGCTATTCAGGAGGCTAAGATTTGAGGATCAAGGTTCAAAGACAGCTCTGGCACTAAAGAACTTGAGACTCTTATCTCCAATTAATCACTAGAAAATGGGAAGTGGGGCTGTGGCTCAAGGGGTAGGGCAGTAGCCTGGAGCTGAAGAGCTCAGGGAAAGCACCCAGGCACAGAGTTCAAGCTCCATGACCACCCCCCACACATAAAGGCATCTGTGATGGACATTTCACCTTCATGGAGGAGATCTGGGTAGGTGGCACTTCATCGGCTCTAGACTTTGATTTTGCAGAACATAATGACCATGTTCTGAAGAACAGAAGAGCCATGAAAAAGAAGAGACCAGCTTTCAGAGAACTGTGTTCCTAGACAGGAAGAATAATCCTTGAAACACTCTTGTATAAATTAATCTTTTAGCTTCTTGATAGCTTCCAAGAAATCAAAACTGATCGTTAGGTAGACAGTTATTGTCTTGATAATATGATTGAGAAAAACTATTGTTTTTTTTTTTGTTTCTGAATTTTTAGTATTATCTTTTGTCCTTTGCTTTCCTAAAATTTTCAAATTACTTGGTTATTTTTTATGATTATTTTAGTTAAGACTAAACCAAGCATATATAAATTGTAGCAATTCATGATAGGCAGAAACGAAATAAGTAAGAGGCAAATATACACGATTCAATCACACCTCAGTTTATCACCAGACCCTACCTCAAAGTTCTAGAAGATAGATAACATATCTGCTGCTATCACATGTAAAAACAAACATGGAATGTTTCTTCTCTGTATTTACAAAGCTGACACTTTTCCTTTCACTTTTTGCTGTTTCTTACATCCATATCTCAAATATATAAGTTTTCACATGTAAAACTTATGTTTGGCATTATCAATCCCCTCAGCATAACACAATTATGCTTATAATTAAACTTTTTATGTTATTCTGTGCCAGTATCAGGCTTAAATTAAGGGCCTCCCACTCTTCCTTCAGTTTTTCAAGGCTGGTGTTCTTAAGTTACATGTCCATTTCAAGCTCTGTGTGTATTTGTGTGTGTGTATGTGTGTGTGTGTGTGTGTATGTATGTGTGCCCACACCTGCGTGCATGTGTGCACACACAGGCACATGTGCATGAGAATGTGCTGGTTCTGGGCCTAAACTCAGGGAACTGTCCCTAAAGTATATTTTGCTCAAGGCTAATACACCAATGGTTGACTTCTAGCTTTCCAGTTGTTCACTAGAGGTAATTGAGGAGCTTTCCTGTTCAGGCTGACTTTGAACCAAGATCCCTAGTAGCTAGGATTATAGGTGTGAGCTACTAACACAGAGCTTTCTTTTTTTTCCCTTGGTTAATGGGAGATGAGAATTTCATGGACATTTCTTCCTGGGCTGACGTTAAACTGTAATTCTCAGATCTCTAACTCCTGAGAAGCTAGGGATGACAAGCACGAGCCTCGAGTGTCTGCTTAATTTAGAACTGAAACTTAAGCTTTATTTCCTGAGACCAAAATAAGACACAAAATTCTATTATAATTCTTTTTTTGCCAGTCCTGGGCTTGAGCTCAGGGCCTGAGGATTGTCCTTGGATTTTTCTCAAGGCTAGAGCTCTACCACTTGAGCCTCACCACCATTTTTGGCTTTTTCTAAGTATGTGATACCAAGGAATTGAACCCGGGTCTTCGTGCATGCTAGGCAAGCACTCTACCACTAGGCCAAACTCCTGGCCCTATAATTCTTATTAATAAACAGTTAAAGAGATAATGACCAATTTTGAGAAACAATAATTAAATAAGTAAAAATTCTGGAGTGTATCTACTATGTAGATGAATGATGTCGTTCATTAGATAAAACAAATAGATGTAGCAATAAACATTTTTAATTTTATAATTTTGTTAAATGAAGAAACAGCAATGAAGAGTATATTGATTATAATTAACATGATTTTAAAAATGATTTTAACTATCTTATTAATGTGCTCCAACTTAAACTGTACAAATTGTTTTACAGGAATATTAAATGCCACCCTGAAAATTCAACTCAGGTCCTGGGCACTATTGATGGTTTTCTTTTCTCAAGGCTAGTACTCCACCACTTTGAGCCACAGCTGCATTTCTGCTTATCTGGTGGTTAAGTGGAGAGTGGAGCCTCAGATACTTTCCTGCCCAGAGTGGCTTGGATCCATGATCCTCAGATCTCAACTTCCTGAGTACCTAGGATTACAGGTGAGAACAACTAGCAGCAGGCTGAGCAATACAAATTCTATCCACCTATAATCCAATATATGTATTACTCTTAAAGGAATTCATGTCATTAGACTCCATTAATTCTGCTGTTTGTGGGTCATTTCTTACTTGTGATAAGCATGAAAGTAGGTGAAAAGAGCTTCAATGTTTAGAGAAAATCATTTAATATCCAAATATATTTCTATGCTTCCTTTGATAAAAGTGGAGTGGATAAGTCTCAACTTCTACCAATAAAAATCTGTTACTCCAGCCACTCCAACCTGCTATAGTTTTAACCCCATACTTCAATCTGATAAAAATATGTAAAAGATGGTGGAATTTTAAGTCTTCTGTGTATATTCTGTCTTAACTGGTCTTTGAAGGAGACTTCATTTTCCTTTTCTTTAAAATACTTTAAAGTACCTAAGAAGAAAGGAAGAATAGGCATTGGAAAGTGGAACATTCCAGATACAATGCAGGAAAGTTTGTTTTAGAGCAAATCAGCTTCAATAATGGAGACTAACTCAAAGTAGAGGATCTAGAGACTCATTCCTTGAAACATAATTCCCACTTAACTTCCAGGGATAAGAGTAAGTAGTTTGAAGATAACCACTCTATGCCCAACTCAACTTCCTTATTTAATTAGCAAGGCATAATTTCTCCGTTGAGGTTAAAAAACAAGCAAATAAATAAATAAAAATGAAAAGTATGTTATGTTCTGCCCACTTTCAATGATTCATTGTGCACTCCCACTTGGTAACTAGAATGTGTGACCAGGCTTTGAAGATCACCAATGTTAACAAAAACCGAGGACATGGATTCCTACGCAGAAAGGAATGACTACACTTACAACTCATAAATCTCAAATGTGATGTATGACAAATAGTTACATAAAAAAAAAACAATCCTCTCCTCCCTGCAAAACAGACAAAAAAAATCCCACAACACATTGCGCTTGATGTAACACAAAAGTTTAGGAGCTGTTTAGAGTACCTTTGAATTTAGAAGGAGAAGGAGGAGGAGAAGGAAGAGGAGGAGGAGGAGGAGGGGAAGGAAGCTACTTCTCCCCTCCACCCCCCCAAAAAAAATCAGAAAGAGGATCTGTTACTGGAACAAGGAAGGTGTGTTGTTCCTCCCTTACAGAAAGGAAATTTTAAAGCCAAGCCACAGCTTGGATATCACAAGGGCACTTGATACAGGTACTCAAGGGCTAGAACACCTGCCACTCCAGACTGCCCCCACACCCGCCCATACCCGGCCCAGGCAGGGCCCCATCCTGCCCTGGCCCCGCCCAGCCCGGCCCCCGGGGTGGCTTGGCACCACTTAGGACCGGCTACAGCTGTAGGAGGATGCTGACTGCGGAGGGTGGACGCCTCGGCGGTCATACCCGAGAGCACAGAGGCTGCAGACAAGTGGCCCCGACTCACCCCTCCTCCGAAACCCGGGTAGGCCATGAGGGCTCTTTCACCCTCAGTCTGTCCAGTCTGTCTGGGAGGAAGGCTCAGGTTCTCCTGCAGGTGCCTTTGCCCAGAGCTGCTTCTTCCAGCCCGCCCCGCAGGGATACAGCCCCGCCTTTTCAAGGTCTGATTGGCTACATGCAGCCCACCATTGGTTACATTCTCAACCTTCCTCTTCCTCATCTCTGATTGGTTACATTCTGTCTCTTAGCACCCAGTGTGTGCCTGCTCAGCTCTCATTGGTTCAAATTAAGTTCTCAACCAAGAAGCTTTTTCCCCTGTAATTTCCCCACCCTCTGTGGAAGTGTTCTTTAGGCCATCAAGTCCTAGAGTTTCTTTTCTCTTTTGAAACTCGAAACCGTGCCCAGTCGGTGAGTTGTTTTAACCGGTTCCCAGACTGTAGCTGAGTTTCAAGTAACACATCTGTGAGTTGCAAAACACACTTCTGTAGTATTGATGTCGCAGCAGAAGTGTGAAGCCAAAACTACAGGCAGGCCCCAGAGGCATACACCCTTAGCAACTTATTTGAGATAGAAATAAACAAATAGGCTATTATTTGTAGTCTCGAAGATAAATAATAGTCACGGTTGTCAAATGAAGCAAAAAGACTATATGTTTAGTTAAATATGAATAAAATAAAGTTGAAAATGAGGTGTTAGTATATTTGAAGCATGATCTATGCCATGTACTTACATATTTTAAAGGCTTTACATACTGATAATGTGTTTCCTAATGATATATACCAAAACAATCGCCTAGTAGAAAGTTAAAGGTTCAATTGTTTTTCTTTTCTACATTCTGAATTTTGTAGCTTTAGATTTAACAAGTTTGGATCTCTAGCTAGCAACAAAGACAATGGTATTATTTAGATTTTTCTCTGAAGAAATGACTTTTTTTTTGAAAGCTGAAGGCTGTCTTTAAAAAAAAAAGTGTTAATTAGCAGAAGAAATTAACCTTGTAGAGCTGAGTAACTTAACTTGTTCAGCTATCCTGAAGAGGAAGAAAGTGTTGGACCTTGTGAAACAATTTTATCAGTAAAAGCCAAGGAGAAAGGAAGATTGCTAATGTGCAAGGTACTATTGAGAAAGTTTCGGTTCCTCTAACATAGCAGAAAATACTTTAGCTAATAAGGTTAAATCATTTGGATAAAAACTTTAGAAGAGAAGGGTAGCAAAACCTATGAGGTTAAAGAATGTGTAACACATTATTAAAGTAACACAAATGATATTAGAAAGCAGAACATATTGCCAAGTTTTGTCCCAATGGTTTACATATGCTTAGGAAGGATTACATGGCTGCATTTACAATCTAGGGCCAGAATGGTTGTGTATCTTCCTTTGGTAAATGTGTCCTTAATAGTGCATTGCAGTTGTGTACATTGAAAGTCAGTATTCCATGAATTCTCTTGCTTTTCTGCATATCTAATTTCAAAGACAGTTTTTATTGTCCATGGGAAAAAAATTTGGATATCTTTGTTACCAGTCCTTTTAAGACAAACTTTCCTTATACAGACTTCCTTCAGTGTCTTAACAGATTCCGGTCAGCTTTGCTTTGTCCTGTGGGACTTGCTCTTGTTGTCTCTTGTGCTTTCACTAACAAAGTCCTTTGTCTCTGACCCAAAATTCCATGCCTTCTGCCAAGTTCTACAAGACAGAAAGGCTAATTTGTTAGTTTGCAAATAGAGTAAAACATCAAATCCTTTATAGTGCCTAACGCTCCAGCTAATGTATCTATTTATTATAGAAAAGGCTACCCAGAAAAGTAACTACCACAGAGTACATACAGAGAGGATTTCAAACAGAATAGCAATCCCTCCAAAAAATGTAAAATTTCTAGAGTTACAAATTAGAAAATGGATCCCGGGTTGCTTTAAAAATAATATTAGTAAAATTTGCTTTCATGATTCACTTAGTATTATATGAACAATAAAACTTGGCTAAAATACAATGTACTAAAGACAATGTTAAGTCATGTATTTGTCTTTCCAGAACAATATATACTTTTCTAGTATATATTTTTGTAGAATGAAAACAACACAACTGTCACTGTGTGTTTTAAGGTATTATTCTTCAATGCAGAAATATACCAGATGTATACTATTGATATCTCCAATTTACTAATGTGAAAATAAAAGTGGAAAATTACATTTTTTACAGTTGCATAATCAGTAATAAATCTGAAATTAAAACCAAGCAGTTTGGCCAGAGTATGTGGTCTCTTAATATATTTCTACTTTTTCCCCACCTCCAATTACAGCATTTCAAGGTATAATGATAATCATTTACAACACATAAAAAGAGAAGATAAAGGACAGGAAAACAGAAGTATGAAAATTACCTGGAGTAATAGATTAGGAAATACATTTTTTACCAAGATGAGTCCATCTAATGGCCATTTTCCTTACTATACATACACTCTGGTAACCACTAAGGTCACATGAATATGCCTATATGTAGAATTTCCTCGGGATTTTGGTAGCCTATGGACTTACCGGGAGTTTAGATATTCGGTTAATGCACCACCTTACCCTAAAAAAACTCGTAAAAGTTAAATTTATTATGCTTATCCTACCTACTGATTGCCACCTAATTGTGTCTTTCCCTCTATATAAGTGGAGTGGCAAGACACACCAATGAGAGATAGGAATATATATCTTACAATTACTTATTGAATTTCCATTGCAGAAACAGAGTCTTCACCTCTGTGTGTCAGTCAGATTTTTGATGCTGTGAAGAAACACTTGTGTTTAACAACTTTCTGAAGAAAGGTTTCATGGAAGTTCATAGTTTCATATGTTTCAGCCCATGATTCGTTGGCTTAATTGCTTACAGATATGTGGCAGGACAGAAAAATCATGATGGCCTAGTGGATGGAGTATGTTCCCCTCAGGCAACCTTCATGGTGGCCAGAAGGAAGGGGTGGACTTGGAATTAGATGTACTCATCAAAGACACACACTCAGCAACTTACTTTCCCCAATGAGGCTTATCTTCTAAGATCTCATTTAGCCATGAATGGACTAGATCATTGGTCAAGTCAGCATCCATGTTATCCAGTCACTTCTGAATCTTTTGGCACATATTAGTCACTATGTGTGTGTGTGTGTGTGTGTGTGTGTGTGTGTGTGTGTGTGTGTGTGTGTAGTTAGTTGTGGGGCTTGAACTCTGGGTCTGGCACTGTCCCTGAGCAATTAAGCTTAAGGCTACCACTCTATCACTTTGAGCCACAGAACCACTTTTGGTTTTCTGGTAGTTAACTGGAGATAAAAATCTGTCCCAGCAGGCTCAAATCAGCCTCCTGAGTAGCTAGGCCTGAGCCACCAGCGCCCAGCTTTATTCATATCTTAATACTTATATAAATAATTTATAGTAAATATTATTAAAAATCAACTAATGAAAATCAAAAATAACAAAGGCTGTTTCCCATCATAATAAGTCTAATTTACTTTTCATAACCATTTTATATAATTATATTGCACAATTTATTCATTCAGCAATAAGTTATTGAAAACATTTAAGGCAACACTACTTTAGGTAGGGAAAAAATACAGCAGAGAAGAGGAGGGATAATGGCTGTCCATTCCAGTGAAAAGCTTACATTTAAACAAGGAGAAAAGACAGTATATATGTAAGAATAGGAGTATTCCATAATGAATATGGAAATCACACAGTATGTTAAAAGATGATAAATGCTGAAGAAAAAAATGAAAATGAAAGAAAAGTTAAAGGTGGGGAAGTGACAGAATAAGTTGCAGGATTAAATACAATAATAAGCATAGCTTCATGATAAAGATGAATTTAGAACAATACCCTGAAGGATATCATATTCATAGCTATCTGTTAGAAGAGTGTTCCAGGAAATGTTAGAGCTAATTTCTCAGTTTGTGTGAACCGCTTGACAATAGCTAGGAGTCTTGTGACTTTGGAATAGGTTAAGCCAAACCGAATAGTAGAAATAATTATAGGTTGCGATCATGGAAGAAGATCTGGTCTCTCACAAGGCATAAGTCTTTTATTCCTACTATAGGCAACACAGTGAACCACTATGGGACATAATATGACTTAATTTGGGAAGGACTTTTCATTCGGCTATGGTGTTTATATATAGAAGCAAGATCTGTGAGCAATCTGTAGCCTAGACATGATGGGGGAAATTGATGAGATTGCTAGTCTTGTAATAAAGTAAAACCAGAAGGATTTCCTTAAGTTTCTAAATTTTCCCTTTAGTATGATGTTGAAACATAGACAAGGAGCTATTTGAGGTGGGACCAAATCAAGAATCAGTATTGAACATGTTGAGTTTGAATTGTCTATGAAACTAAGTGACTGGCTCAGGCAAATTGTTAGTCTTAGAAGCACCTGGAAATGCATAATTGAACAAGTGAGTCTTCCTGAAAAGCACTCAACAGCTGCATCTTAAGAGATTAAGTTTTATTCTTCATTTCATATGCATCAACTGTTGAGAAATGACAAACAACTCTCCACTAGCCCCTTAGACTGGAAAATTGCTGCAGAAAAATTGAAAAGTAATTGATACCGATGGCAACAAAAGGGAAAGAAAGGGGCCTGAGAAAATAATGCCTCCTTGGCATAAGTATTCACAAAAATCAACGATTGTTAGAATTATTTTATACTCTGTAGATAAAATTATAGCTAATGCAGGGCAGTAACCTTGAGCTGAAGAGCTCAGGGGCAATGCACAGGCCCAGAGTTTAAGTCCCATGTCTGATAAAAAAAGAATGTATAGCTTATTACATATGCAAAATAATTATGGTAACTTCCATATCTGCGTAGTACTTGAGAAAGCTCACACGATGTCCTATTCAGCTCATGGCCTAATAACAGAATACCATAATATGGACAGCTTAAACAATGGATATTTATTTCTCCTTTTCTAGAAACTGAAATTTTAATATTAAGATTCCTATAGGATTGACCTGGGTCAATCTTGAGTTACAGACAGTTGCTATCTTCCTAGATCCTAAAATCATATGTGCTTGGTAAGTATATTAATCCTATTAGAGGTACCTTTTTATGGCCTCATCTAATCCAATGACCTCTTAAAAGCCTCATCTTTAAAAACTCTATCAGGTGTGCTAATTCAAGCACATAATTTTGTGGAGGGGTATAATTTAGTCTGCACCATACAGAATCTGAAAGGTGAGGAAGAAGAGACACTTAGTCATAAGGTCCATTGTCGTATTATCACACAAGAATCTATTTATACCATGCTTGCTCATGTGGGTTTCTTTTAAATATGTGTTACATGGAATCATATTCTCTTCTGTTTCTAGTGTGGACTCATGAAGGGTTATATGTGTGCTACTTGCACACATGACCAAAAAAATGGCAGCAGCAAATGACACCATTGAATTACAATCCCATTTCATTGTGAGGCCCAGTTTCTTTCGGGAAAGGGTGCCTAAATTCTACTGTCAACCTGTATGGACAGAAAAAAAAGAATAAATTTCTCAAAGAAAAAAAAATAAATACCATTTGACACTTAACACCTCAACTAACCACTTGAAACAGTCGCCTTTCTCTAGCTAAGCTTTCAACAACAGTTCTGCTTCTAATTCTAGTAAATTAACTTTTCTTTTTCCTTTTGACAGAATCACAATAAAACAATTTAATGAACTGCACACATTTGAGGGAAGTGTCAACAGGGCTCTTCACAAGGTTTCCCAGCACATCCTGGTGATTTAGCCCTATGAAGCAAATTGGGTTAAATGCAAACTCAGTGTTTTTAAATCACATTATGTCTACACAATCAATGCTCAGTAAGAGCAGCAACAATATATTTATCAACCTCAGTAATTTACTACTCTGACAAGGTTTGGCACAAAGGTTTAAAACTTTACAGACAAGTCACCCACTCCAAGTAGCATTTAGTTTGTATACAGATAACATAGCTTATATATACTCTAAAGACTGACACTATTCTTCTCTAATAATCTTCAATTTTTAATGGATTTGGAAAATAAGTGTCCCCATTTCTGTCAATCTTTGAGTGGGAATGAGAGCAAATAATAAGAAATTACAGCCTGTGGATAAGTGGGACTGCATTAAACTGCAGAGCTTTTGTATGGCAAAGGACATAGCTAGTAAACTAATCAGGAAGCCTACAGAGTGGGAGAAGATCTTCACCAACCAAACAACGGACAAAGGCCTCATATCTAAAACATATCAACAACTCAAAAAATTGAATCACTCCAAAACTAACCTCCAAAGTAATAACCATCCCATTAAAAAATGGGCCAAAGACTCAAAGAGAGTCTTCTCTGAAGAAGAAACAAAAATGGCCTACAGACAAATGAAGAAATGCTCAACATCTCTAGTCATAAAACAAATGCAAATCAAAACAACTCTAAGATTCCACCTCACTCCAGTTAGAATGGCCAGGATCAGGAAAACGAATGACAACAGATGCTGGAGGGGATGTGGCCAGGAGGGATCACTACTACACTGTTGGTGGGAGTGCAAACTCGTTCAACCACTATGGAAAGCAGTGTGGCAGTGCCTCAAAAGGCTAAACATAGAACTCCCCTATGACCCAGCAATTCCACTACTTGGCATTTACCCAACTATCCAGAAACAAGGACATACTAAACCCACTAGCACAACGATGTTCATTGCAGCACTATTCACCATAGCAAAGATATGGAACCAACCCAGATGTCCCTCAGTTGATGAGTGGATCAACAAGTTGTGGTATTTGTACACAATGGAATTCTATGCTGCTATCAGAAAGAATGACACCGCCCCATTTGTTAGGAAATAGAAAGACTTAGAAAAAATCATATTAAGTGAAGTAAGCCAGACTCAAAGGAACTTAAGCTCAGTGGTTTCCCTCATTCATCATAATCAGTAGTAACCTTGGGCTCTACTAGCAGAGATTTGCAATAGAGCAAAAGGCCATATATAAGGCCATATAATGTGAAGCTAATTGAAAGGACCTCCAGGATATTGAAACAAAAGCCATATAATGAATGATTGTTGTTCTTAATGTACTATGTTGTCTCTCATCTCCTTTGCTGTCCCTTGGTTATCCCATATTGGGATAGTATCTCACTTTGTTATCTGATATATTGAATTTATTTGTATTTGGATATTTGAAATTTGATAGGGAAGGGGGGGAAAACCAAGACTGGTGGGGGGTGTGGGGGGGGGAGGGAAATGGGTACCAAGACATGTGAAAGGGTATCAATGTATGTGAATTAATGCACCTTCTATCTGGCAAATACCATGTAACTCTTTTACTAATTACAATAAAAAAAATTAAAAAAAAGAAAAGAAATTACAGCCTGGTGATTCTTACAATCTATAGATGCTTTACAGAGCTAGTTTGCATGTTATCACATTTCTACCTTTACAACGACTTTGGAGGTAAGTAGTAGCATAAACTTTTATAAGGAAACTCATACAGTAATAGGTTGCATTGTTAAAGCAGACATAGATGAAAAGAGTCACAAAATACTTATTTTTGTTATTTATATGAACTATTTATTCTTTCTCTGAACCATGTCACAAGGTAAGTAAATAAAAATCTGTAATGTTAACCCCTGGACACTCATGGTTACAATATATTGCTTTAAATTTGAATACAGAGAGACTGAGATAGATTGAATCTCGGTGGGCAGTGTTTTGGAACAAAATACTTCTTAAAATAATAACCTGATTGTTTTTTATGCTAGCAAATGACAACCCACAGTGATTATATGGTTTTTCAACAAAAGTGGGTAAATGAAGTCTCATTCGAAGATTTTCATTGCCAATCCTGTGGCTTAAACTCAGAGCATAGGCACTGTCCTTGAGCACTTTTGCTCAAGCCTAGCACTCTGTCACTTGAGCCACAGCACTTCTGGCTTTTTCTGTGTATGAGATACCAAGGAACAGAACCCAGGGCTTCATGCATACTAGGCAAGCACTCTACCACTAGTCCACACTCCTAGCCTTATATTTTTTTTGAAATGACCAAAATATCAGAATTAAATAAAAAATATCCTAAACTCTTTATGTTATCCAAATTTAGAAACAAATTTAAATAAAAAGAAAAAAATACTGTACTTTCCATAAAGTCTCTAAGACACGTTATGTGCCAATATAGAAGAAAATGCTGGGATCAATGCTGGGTTCAGAAGAACCCACAGTAGGGGCTAGAATCTCAGTCATGGATTAGTCAAGACTCAGCAAACTTAACTCAGCTACTGATCTGGCTTCTTGTTCTTTAACCATAAATCTCAGTCACTGCTACCTCTACCCTCAAGCGAGTGGATTTGCTTCAATACACCTATTATAGATTTTTTAAAGTCACTATTTACAAAGGTATTGATGTAGATAGGAGGCAGCAATAAGGGATAAAATAGCTTCCCACTGTAAGCAGTAAGGCCACTATGGCATCCATAGAAGATGTAAGCTGTAAGACAACAATGCAGTTGCTGATACCTGGATGTAGTTTCTCCATGAAGAGGGTATCCTGACAAGATAAATAATGAAACTGAATGAAATGAGAGACACAACACTAAAAGCTACTCTTCCTGCCTCAGATATCTTGTTAATGATTCTATTCACTGAATCCAATCAGAAGTTAGAGGGAAAGGAATTCACTGATGCTGCCAATCAAGGTCAGTCTCTCAGGGAACAAAGCTATTTCAAGAATGGTGGAAAGGAGATCATCAAGGGCACATGAAAATCATTAAGTACTTTGAAAGAAGGTCTAAACCTATATTTCTACCCTGCCCAAACTTAACAGTTCTTCAGAGTCTCAACCTATGTAATTACTATGTAAGAAGAAAAGGAAAAAATTCAGATAAGTTACAGAAAGTAAATATCTATATAGTACTTATATTAGTGGTACATCTGCTTGTAATTAAGTACAAACATAACTAAACCAGTAGGCTATACGTGGGTTAGGTGAGGGAACAATGACAAGGAGAGAAGGAGAAAGGTAGAGCGTGAGAATCTAGGTTTATATTCAGCCACGAAGATTATACTAAGGTCTACAAACAAGGGAAACTATAGCAACCAGACCAGGAAAAAAGGAGCGGGGGGAGAGCAAAGAGGGAAGAGAATGATGTAACCTAGCAACAGATTCTTTATGCAAGAGTTTACCCATAAATTCTCTAATAAAATTGTAACTGATGGTACCAGAAAATATTACTAAATAAAAAGAAGATATATTAAAAAAAGACTTGTTAAGAATATAGAGGGGAAACATTAAGGTATGTTGATAGAAAGAATCATAATTATTTTTAGTAAATTTCTTGTGTAAAATAACATTCTGTGCATTATTTTAAATTAATTGACACCTAAATTAAGAAACATTTAGAAAAAAGGATAATATCTATTGAAAAAGCTTCTGCCTGTACTGTATTAACTCCATCCAAGAGATAATAAGGTAACACCAGCATAGGAATTTGTACTTGTCCATGAACTAACGGTGATCTTTTAAGTGTTCTGTTTTCACTAATTCACATATTCAGATATCAAAGAATATGTTATTGGTTCTCTTCAGAACCTATGTGAAGTTCTTGAGGGAAGTATGCAATAGGGAAAAACAACTGGTTTATTTCATCTACTGACTGTGTAACACTGGCTTACATTTCAAGTAGCTCCCTTGAAACATGGTTTCTTTTACAAAACAAGGATATTCCTTTGTAATGCACTTAATATTGTGGCAGAAAACTCAGTTCAATGTCTACAAATAAGAGAATGTATTTATTGTGACCCCAAGTCCTGGCTTGGCTTCAGATTAGGCTTCTTCTGGACTTACATCTTTCCAGCTATGCCTTCTGTCTTTGTCAGTGGGAGATGAGGAGGTCCTGTCCCAACTCTTAATGGAGCATTAATCCATCGGTCAAATACCTACAGAAAATTTTCATTTTCTTCTTTCAGGTCCTAATTGGGTTACCTGTTCATCACTCATCTAATTATTGTGCTTACAAGGTGGGATATCTTGATTAGCTTAAAGTAATATTCCCTTTTGTGGGAAAGGAGTGAATACCATAAAACCATTTTTGGGGACAGATGGTGTTTCTTACAGATAACATGGGGAAATTTTTACAAAAGTCATGAACAAAGGCAGAAGGGAGAGAAGAAAGAAGGAAGGAGGGAGGGAGGGAGAGAAGGAAGGAAGGAAGAAAGAAAGAAAGGAAGGAAGGAAGGTAGAGAGGGAGGAAGAAAGTTAGGGATAAAGAAAGGAAAGACCCAGGTGGCTGTTGGCTCGTGCCTGTAATCCTAGTTACTTAAGAGGCTGAGATCCGAGGATCGCAGCTCAAAGCCAGCCCAGGCACAAAAGTCCATGAGGCTCTTATCTCCAATTAACCACCAGAAAACTGAAAGTAGCACGGAGGTTCAAGTGGTAGAACACTACACTTGAGCTGAAGAGCTCAAGGACAGTGCCCAGGCCCAGAGTTCAATCCCCACAACTGACAAAAAGAAAAGAAAGGAGGAGGGAAAAAAGAAAGAGAGAGAAAGAAAGAAAGAAAGAAAGAAAGAAAGAAAGAAAGAAAGAAAGAAAGAAAGAAAGAAAGAAAGATTGAGCCTGAAAAAGTGGCAGGGCGAATCTTAAACATCAAAACTTGTATCTTTTTTTCAGTTTATTATCCAATGCCAGAATTTGTCCACAGAGATTAGGTCAAAAATATCTGCCTGGCATCAAGAACCTGACAAATCTAAACTCAGGGAGGAGGACTCTAATATTGGCATGAGGTATTCTGTGGGGTTCTGTGACTGGGCCTGGTACACTAGCTTGACAGAAGTTGATCAGGACAGGCGATCTTTCCATACCAGCACAGGCTTCCCTGGTGACAACAGTCTTCCAGGACATGCACTCTACCTTCAGGTGTCTCCTGGTTCCTGGGATCAGCCAAGCCTGACATCAATATGCTACTTGTACACACACAGGGCAGATCACACACACACATACACACACACACACACACACACACACACACACACACAAAACAGATAATTGATGGTTATCTGAAATTTGAACTAGGTTTGTTTCTTTTGTTGGTTAAAATGGATATGACCACTTTATCCAATGTCTAGGTTTCAATTTCAAGTGCAAATTTTAAAGGGCAGAGTCCAGGCAGGGTAAGAGAGCAGTAAAGGAACTGTGGGTGGGGAGAGTCCAACAGATGTGGGTATACCGACAGAGTAAGGCTCTGTTCCTGCCTTTGAAACACTAAATTCAAGAACTCCAGTGTTGGAGAAGGCCCTCTGCAGGACCCCTTACTGACACTCAGAGTCTGTATCTGGTACACCGGTTCATTCTGACCTTACATATGTCATAACAGTGGCTGGGATTGTCTGGTTGGTTTATGATGTAACTCCTCTGATATTTCATGCTGATGATAAATACTGGTTTGACCTTTCAGATCACATATCTCAAAAGTATCATTGTCTAATGTGTTATAATGAAATATATTGCATGTATTTTAATTGTTAAAAAATAATACAGACTATATTTTAAAAGAGAAAAAATTTAATGTCATAGATCTTAAAAATGGTAACATATACAAATGTCTAGATATCACTACACGTTGACCTTATTTTTCCTTTAACTCCAGTATATGGTAGGCATTCAGTATTCATTAAACAGTCATTGAATTCCTCCTATTTGTCAGCCTTTCCACTACTATTGGGGATCTAAGAGAATTGAAAAAAGTATAGATGGGTTGCCCATTCTTGTTAAGCTTACATTTATTAGGAATAACATGTAAATGCAAATGTTATTGCAGCACAGTGAGACAAGTGCTGTGAGAAGGGAAGCCTTGAATGCTGTGGGGTCACAGAACGAAGGTGGGGGGGCGGGGGTGAGGCTATGAAAACAAGCCCAGTGAAGAGGCTTAGGATAGGCTACCACATAACAAATGTTCCCAGCAAATAGATACTAAACCTCTTAGCATCTGACTGTGGTTATAAGCCTTGAGAAATTTAGGTTTACTTTTGTTCCTCTCAGAATTTTGTTTTTCATTCTATTTTTCTGAAGTTTTATTTTCTTTAAGGAGTTGTGCAGAGAAGCTGCCATTCAACAGAGCAGTTTATGAATGCAGTGCCTCTTGACTAATGTCACCTCTTCTTACATTCTCACCCAATCCTCCCACCTTACCCTTTCCCCTTCTTTTCTTAATGTTTAGGTTATGCATTACACTTGAGAGCAGCTGGCTTTTAAGTGATGTTATTTTCTCAAGTCTAGGAATAGCTATTCAGTACAGGTAATGAGGTAGAAGGTTACCCTGTCTGCTTTTATAAATGCACTCCTAACTAGTTACCATGATTTCATTTTTCCATCATGAACAATGGATTACTTGCTTTTCTATCAACTGACATTCCCCACCTATTATGTAGTCATCATTGCTAGCAGCTTCATTTCTTCCAGTGCAGTTAAGATTTGGTCATGAAAACCCCACAAGGTGGCGACAGAGAAAACTTATTTATAGGAACCAGGACTGAGAAGGTTAAGAAGCACTGGATGTGATATTATTCTTGATTCTGACCTCACAAGCATAGTGAGCCTTAGGCAGGATTTGTTCCCCTCTGATAACGGTGGTTGGGCCTCTGTAGTTTGTGGCTGTTTGACAACATTAAATATCAATGTTGTTCTTTTCTTTTTGTTGTCAAGATAATGTATAGAGGGGTTACAGTTACATTTCTCAGGTAGTAGGTGCATTACTTCTCACACACTGATATCCCATACCATGTTTTGTCCCTGTTTCCCTTCCAATCATCTTGTTTTCCCCCTTTCCTTCCCTATTTCAAATAAACAAATAAATATATATACAATACACCAGGTAACAAAGTCAGATACAGTAACAACATGAGATTAACCATAAGGGCAAAAAAAGAGAAGAGAAATAACATAGTACATTAAGAACAACAATCCCACAAGATAAACCTCCTGTGTCCATATCCTAGAGTTCATTTCATTTAGTCTCCTCCTACATGACCTTATGTGCCTATGTTTTGAGCGATTGTAATACTAAAAATCAATGCTATTCTTAATTCCAAGAAACTTCATGAAGCACATTTGTGAGCATGTAAGTTATCGCTATCACTCACAGTCCACACATAAGCCTTGCTTATTCTTGTCTATTAAAAGCATAAATCTTCGACCTGGAGTATGGCCTAGTGGTAGAGTGCTCACCTAGCATGCATGAAGCCCTAGGTTCGATTTCTCTGAACCACATACACAGAAATGCCAGAACTGGTACTGTAGCTCAAATGATAGAGTACTAGGCTTGAGAAAGCTTAAGGACAGTGACCAGCCACTGAGTTCAAGCCCCAGGACTGGTGAAGAAAAAGAAATCATAAATCTTTCAACTTGAAAAGTTGCTAAGTAGATCATCTAAAGCGATAAAAAAAAATATTTTTCACTAACTTAAAACAAAAACCTCTCATCTTATATAAATATGCACTTTTTGAAGTTATTTTTGTGATTCAAGGAGAAAACAAGTGAATTGAATGAAACCGTTGGTAGTCAATGCATTCTAAAAATCTGAAAAATTCTATGGATGAGATAGACTTATTCAAGCTGAGAGTTGCTAAATCTACATATTCTCAAAACAAATACCCAAATAGGCACACACAGTGCATGTATATTAATTAAGAATTCAGATGAATAAAATATTAACTGATCTGGAATCTAAAATTAGAAAATATTTTTATAATGCAATGTAACTTTTACATTACAAAATGGTGAAATTAGAATGCTCAGTGAATAAATATATTATATTTCCCATAATTTACTGTTTTCCTCCTTTCTTTCATTTATAACAGTAGAAGGTAATCATTAAAGTCCCATTTTCTGCATCAACAAAATGCTATACATTTTTCAATGCCTGTCTAACTTTCAAGCATTGATAACTTCATCAGATTACAGCATCTTCTTATTGTTACTTAATGAGTTTAGATATGTAAATGTGAGGTAGTCTAGGAAGGCTTTGATGCAGTAAATCCATTTTACAAGAATTTCTTCTACATCATATTTAGTCTTTCTGTCTAGAGATCTGTGATTACATTTCCCAAAATATATAACCCAAAAGTATGAAAGCATTAAAAGTAGATCCACTTCTTGGAATATAGTGTGACCCAAAGCTTCACCCAGAATGTGTCTGTTCATCACTTCATAAGCTACCACTAAGGCACACAGAGGCTCCTCACTTGTGGCATTAGCCAACTGGGGAGTGAGTAACTTCAACAAAATGGCTGTGTGTTGTAAGTGTACAGAGGTTAAGTTTCTTGTTACTATCCCTAACTTTTCTCACCATGAACTTCTCATTCCACTTATTGTGTTTGATACAAGAGTTGCTTTCTGTCCTTCTCTTTGCTTAGCTAATTAACACACCTGTAGGTAACAGTTAGGCAATAGATAAGCAAGCATTCCACCAATGTAATTCCAAATCATAGTCCTCTTCCCCAGTTTATAAAGACATTATTTCAGTTAAATTAATATGGGATCCAGCTTTACAAGTATTAGCTCTCAAATTTATGCTCTCAATTTACGCTCTCAAATTTCTGGGGTTCTACTGTCAAGAAGTTTGCATTTGGACCCGGAGTTTGGCCTAGTGGTGGGGTGCTTGCGTAGCATGCATGAAGACCCAGATTCAATTCCTCGGTATCACATACATAGAAAAAGCTGAAAGTGGTGCTGTGGCTCAAGTGGCAGAGCTCCAGCCTTGAGAGAAAGCCCAAGGACAGTGCTCAGGCCCTGAGCTTAAGCCCCGGACTGGCAAAAAAAATAAAAAATAAAGAAATTGCACATTTGGAGATGAACTCTGCAACCTGGGAGGGAGGGGGAGGAAAAGTGGGAGAAAACATGAGAAGTGGTAACAATGTTCAAGAAATAACATACCCACTACCATATGAATGTATTTGTAACCTTGCAATACATCACTATAACAATAAAAATTCAAAAGAAAAAGAAGTTGTACTTTTTCTATATAATACAGAGTATGCCTTGTGTTCTAACTCAAATTTTCTGCCTCAAATGTCAGATGAAGGGTCCAAACTACATCGTGTCTACTAATGTATTACTGAGAATATATGTCCCAAATTGATCCTAGCATTAGTCAAAATGAAATCATAAAGACTCAGAAATATGTCTACTGAATACAATCCCAGGAATTGTCTACTAGACACAATCCCAGTTTCCAGATAATACTTGTCAGGCAAGGAAAATAGAAAATATACATACACATCCACGTACACATACACATACACATATACACATACACATTGACATATATATACACATGTCTCAGCTATAATTGATGCTAAAACAAAATACATGAGACTAGAAAATTTATAGAGAACCAAAATTTATCGCCTTGTGATTCTGAAGAATGAGAAGTACAAGATCAAAATTCTGGCAAGTTTAGTGTCACTCAAGGCAAAATGTTAGCAAGGTCCTATATCTATCAACAAACCAGTAATAGTGGTTCCTAGGCCTGTGACTTCAGCTATGTCAGGAGACCATCAGGCTGGCTCTAACAAAATTCAAGATCCTATCCAGAAAATAACTAAAGCTTAAAAGGAATGGATAGGGGATGGCTCAAATACTAGAATATCAGCCAAGCCTAGCAAGTACAAAGTCCCAATTTCCCAGCATCCAGTATTTTACTGAATCACCACTTATACAACAAAATGTCAAAAGATGTCTTAAAACTGATGGAACATAAAACGTCTGTCTGGGAACTTGAGAGGGATTTGACAGATCTATTAAAAAAAAAAGTACATAACTAAGCAGCTTTTCTCAAAGGCTAAACGGAACAGAAAGTTACTTTGAATAAACAAGGAATAGGATGAAAATGAAAGTAACTAGATGAAACCTGGAGGAGAAAACCACCTAGTCAAGGAGGAAGTAAGTTTTAAATACAGCAAAAAATTTTAATATAACTTTCAGGAAATTGTGCTTTGCCTTTTATTTTTCCCCTAACAGAGGTCCTGTGGACATTATCAAAATTGTGGTGGATACTTTTAAAATTTTTTATTTTTTATTATTTTTCATTCATTCTACAAAAGGGTTCAATTCAACAAGTAGTGGTAGTTTCTTAAAGAGAACGGTTTCCATTCTGTTTTCCCAAGGGTGCTCTCACCATTCTCAGTTCTCATGTCTTAATCATTGTGAAGCAGAGTGACAGGAACTTGAAAGCAATTTTGAACCCACATGAAGGTGATTATGTAATGCTGGTAATAAAAGTTCAAGAACGTCTAGCTACATGGAAAACCAACCTAAGTTATAGCTTATATTTTAATTGGATCTTACCACGGTCTTTGTATCATTTATATTCATCTGGAAATTTGGATATTGTGTAGTTAATTATCTTCCTCCACACACCTCTATAGATTATGAGCTCCATAAAAATAGGAATCTTGTTTATTTTATTAATTGCAACTACAACTGGGATCCTCATAGTAAACTAAGTACTTAGTAAATGTATGTATGTGTGAGTGAATGTGTGCGAGTGTGTGTGTGTGTATGTGTGTGTGTGTGTGTATGTGTGTGAAATTAGGGCATATAGCTCTTGCATGTACTTTTCCCTATGAACTAGCTTCTACTACTTAAGCCACACCTCCAATTCTGCCTTTTTGCTGGCCAACTGAAGATAAGATTCTCTGCCTAGGAGGGATTTGAATCACAATTCTCAGTCTTCAGCCCTCTGAGCCCCTAAGATTATAAGGATGAGCCACTGGCACCTGGCAGAATTTTAAGCAATTAACTGAAAGAATGTTATAATTTTAATATCAAACAGTTAAACATTCCATGATGTTATGAAAATGATATTAATTTCTTTTTTTAATTGCCTTTTATTGTTGGGCTGATGTAAAAGGGGTTACAATTACATCAGGTAGTGGTACATTACTTCTTTCTTTTTTTACTTCTTGAACATAGATGCCCCTTCCCATATTTTTCACCCAGTCCCCTGCCCCTGACTTTGTACTGATTTCTTATACATATTCTGCAATTCTTCCTTGCTCCTCAGTGTTTGGTACCAAAAGACAAAAGGAAGCAGAATGAAATGGTGTTGGTTGCTCAGTCTGTGTTTTAACATATTGAATGAACGCACAAGCAGGTAGGAGGCTGATGGTATATTTTTAGGAAGCCTGAAAGTGTATCTCTTTAGACCTTGTAACTAAAATTAATTATTTGAATGCTTGTGTAGGAACAGCATATTTCATTCCTTCTCATTCAGTATAATGTCAACTCCCAAAACCTAAGTAAAAAAATAATAGGTTTTACAAAGAAATGGGAAAGACAGTCTCTCAGAGCCAAGAATCCATGCACTCATTCTCTTCACTAATTTTATCTCTGTGTTTGACATCAGACCAGTTGCTAGAAACAACTCAAAACCCACATTCAGAGAAGAGTTCATAAAGGACCTAGTGTTTCTATGTTCTTTCTTCAAACAGCTTACTATTCTTGCATGGAGAAAAAGTTGTAGCCTACATAATGAAATTAAAGAATACAATAAAACCAGATGTTATAAATACTTGCAATGTTAGTTTAAATCTCTCCAATAACTAGTCTGAAGACTGCAAGTTGTTTATCTTTTCCATGGTGCTAACAAACTTCCTTCCCTGCATTATCCAGACTTCACAAGTTTTCTTTGCTAATAGATTACTTTTTCTATATATGTCTTGGCAATAGCCTAACAGACCCCTCCATCTTCCATATGATTCTGGACCATGAGGTTTAATTATGATGTTTTGTACCAGTCACCTCTAAGCTGTAGAATGCCTCCTTTGTGAATACCAAACTTAAACACTACCATTCCTTCAGCTTCTGTACAAAGCTGCATTTTTTTCAGTGTGAATGTCTTTTTTCTCTCTGTGACATAGACAAATGTTGATGTTTACTACAAGTTGGTACATTAGTTGCTAATTAAGTTCCTAGAAGCTTCAGCCAAAACTTGCTGTATTTAATCCAAGAAAAGAATGGCAGCTATATCAAAAAAAATAAGTATTTGGGGATTTTTGTTTTGTTTATTAAAATGAAGTTGTCTATTAAAGAATATGGGAGGATTTGGAGGCATGACTCTGTGGGAAGAAAGTCTGGCCAGCAAGCTCAAGGCCCAGGATTCAAATCTCAATGAAACAGGGGAGGGAGAACAGGAAGGGGAAAGGGTGAGAAAGAGGGGAAAGGGGAGAGAGGAAAATGGGGAATTAATAAATGTAAATGAAAATTGTGAATCTGAATGAGAGGCTGGGAAGTAGGAACCTCTTCTGAGATTTGCTTCTTCCTCCTGAATGGAGTTGGTGCCTAAAATTACTCTGTAAGTCACCACGCCCATATCAAAGCTGTGAAAATACTAACAATCAAAGCAACAGGCAGTAAGAACAATACCATCGTTATTTTAATATTCTATTTTTCCCACTTACACTCTAATTCCCAGAGGAACAAATTAGTTCACAGACATCCACAGAATTATTTTAAAAAGGATACAGAGATGGCTTCCTCCTGGAGTTCCACAATTCTGGCAAGAGGACTTGTCCCTTTACCTCTCACCTAGTCCTGAGGTCCCTCCCCTCTGCACTTTTATTAGCAAGGGTAACTTGATGCCCATGTCAAGATCTAGCAGCAGTGTCCCTTTACTTTTCTGTTGGAAAGTGCCGAATCACACATATTTGAGCTTGCTGCGTTTTAGCTGACAAAGGAGTTTGATTGTTGAGGCAGACTTCCTCTAGCAAAAACCAAATAGCAACCAAAGGAGAATTGCCAGAGAAAAATCAGTTGCTTTTCTTTTCCAATTCCCATAGTGTCCAGGACCAAAGATGGCTCCTTTCCAGCCTTGAGGACAAGGCTGACTCCTCCCTAGTGAAACTCACTCCCCGCCCAAAAGATTATGTTTGGAAAGTCCTGAAGAAGAAAATCGAAACAGAAACCAGGCTGGCAAAAGCACAAAAACCCGTGAGTGCGCAGGAAAGCAAAAGCTCCTCTGGACGGTGCAGACACTCAGATCTGGCAGAGCCCAAGGAAAGGCGCAGGTCAGCTCCCTCCAGCCTGGCTCAGCCTGACAGAGCTCTTGAGCCCCTCTGGAAGCCCTGCAGGAATCCCCTGCTGGGCTCAGTGGGAGTGATTCTGGGACGTAGGAGCTGGCACCAGCTCTCAACTGTTGACGTCGAGGTTGGGAGAACCCTCTCCTTTTTCCCTGACAAGGAAAGATGTCAAATGGGTCTTCCGCAGACAAGAGTTTTCGCTATCTCATCTCTTGCTTCAGGGCCAGAGTGAAAACATACATTCAGGTGGAGCCTGTGCTGGACTACTTGACCTTTTTGAGTGGAGAAGTCAAAGAGCAAATTCTTAGGACAGCTGCTACGCAGGGGAACACTCCCGCGGCCGAACTGCTTCTTAACACATTGGAGAAGGAAGTCTGGCCCCTGGGCTGGACTCAGGAATTTGTGGAAGCCCTCAGGAGAGCCGGCAACCCCTTAGCTGCCCGCTACATGAATCCTGAGCTCACCGACTTACCCTCCCCATCTTTGGAGACTGCTCATGATGAATGCCTGCAGTTGCTGAACCTCCTTCAGCCCACCCTCGTGGATAAGCTCCTGGTGAAAGACGTGTTGGATCCGTGTGTGGGACAGGATCTGTTAACCACTGAAGACAGAAATCGGGTATGTGTGAATTGAGAGAGAGGGAGAAAGACAGCTGGGCCTTCTGGGGGATTTTGTGAACTGATAATTGCTGGTTAATTTTGTCCTCTCCCTGAGAGTCTCATTTTATGAGAACTTAGTCCCTTCTACCATCCAAAAGACAGTATGTACTTACTTCAAAATATAGTTTTGAGAGTTCAAACACAAAAGCTAATTTTCGAATCCTTTTACAAAATAAGGAGATAGCATTAGTATCGAAATGTGTACTGGCAATGTTTACAAACACTTCCTATGTATCCTTACTGTCCTTTTTGAAATGAGTTATCACGATGAATGTTCAAAACTACATGGAAGGTTCTTTAACACTATTAACTCTATAAATGCGGAAACTGAGCTGCGTGGTATACTTCCTCAAGGGTTCCCAGGAAGAACAGAAGACGAGCTTGGATCTGTTGGGTTCCTCAGATATTCTTTGTCGTATTTAGTGTAGTTACCTAACTCAGGGTCAGCAAACTATGATACACTAGTTAAACTCAGCCGGTTAGTCATTTTTATAAGACTATATGCTAAGAATGTCCATTAGATTATTGAATTTTAAATTTTCAGTGCTCAGAACACTGGAACACAGTTACGCTTATTCATTTACATACTTTTTTGGATGTTACTTCACAATTAAACAGCAACGATATGACCCAGACAGTCTAAGTATTTAGTGCCTACATGTTTCAAGGAAATGTTCCCCAATTTCTTCCCTGCATTATAATGATCCCTTGGAACCAAAACTTAGACATAATCCATTGAAAAAAGTGTGAGACCAACTTTGGTTTTCTCATTAGTAAGGAAAAGGGATTTTTTTAAAAAAATAGGTTGCATTTTGACAGGGCAAATTTTACAGATAAATTAATGTACTCTTTATTAGTTTTTTTTGATGCAGGAAACTGCTCCTTGAAGTATATAAACATTGATTTACTTGAATCTGACTTAGAATTATAAGTCAGAAGTCTTGTTTTAAAAGGCAAGTAGCCTATTAAGTACACTATATTACAAGTCAAAACTCTTGTCAACTTAATGCTATACTTTTGACAATTTCATTTTTGATCCATCAGTGCCATATTCATTACAACATTTAGGCCTTAGCTGATTGACGATGGCATGTGATGCTCCTCTATCACTAGTGACTAAAGTAAATTTTCCTTTGTAAACCCAGCAGCCTCTGGACTTATCCAAAGACCCCCAAACCCATCTAATTTTGCTGGCCAGTTTTCTCAACAAGTAAATTACTTTACATTGTTGTCTGTAGCATTTATGTCATTCTGTGTATTGAAAACCAACTACATTATAGTAGTCCAGCTGGATATAACAAATGTGTACATCACTGTGGCAGAATTCTAATTTGGAACAAAGTATGCAGCCTTCAAGCCAGCTGGAGATGGAAGATGGCATTTCCAGCCACAGTAGCTGTGAGGAAGTCCAGAAGCAACAGAGTCCAGTAACACCACAAAGCTGTTTATGTTTGGTGGTATGATGTCCCGATTGCCAACGAAACAGCACTTTTCCTTATTTACTCTAAATACTTCTGCCTATCAGCATCACTTTTGTCTTGCCTGGATTGAATTTCTGCCAGCTATATTTTATCCAAGTCCTTGATTCTGCCAAGCTTAAAGGCAGCTAGCAGTAATGCAAGGGATATGACACAAAGAAGACAGAGAGTAAAGGGACTTTCATGTGCTGACAGCAGTAAAGGCCAAAGCAACCCAAAGTTCCTCTCAGATTCACATTTCAAAGGAGACTCTGAAGAACTGAATTCCACTGTATTGGAAGAGCTCTAATGATCAAGCATGTAACTGTGAGAGGCTGTAATAATTTTTGAATACATTTTTTGCATTATCATTTCCAAAGGTAAGCATGGCAGAAAATGGAAAGGATGTATTAGATTTGGGAGAATCTCTTGATTATGGAATTATTTATAATGCTTATTTTACAGAAATAAAATATGATAGGAAAACTTGATGTAAAATCTATTTTCATATTGGGGAGTTAAGTTCCCCCATTCTGTGATAACTCATGAAAACAAACAATACTTTCTTCTGTGCAGTATTTTAATAACCATCAAATGAAAAATACTATTGATGAAAAACTTTATAGGAAATAATTCTTTGAAGAGATATGAAGTATTATAAATAATAAATAACTTTTGAACAGATATAAAGATTATGTTGCCTTTTACTATTACTCATGTGTTCATTTCCTGACAATGTTACAATTTCAGACACTTAAATCTCCCAAGTTGAAATTGGGGTAGATTTTTTCAAATTCCTGGATTAAACTGATTTAGAGGAGAGTTTTTATTTTTTATTATTATCTTTAGTTGCGTTCAAAAAGCAGTTTAGGAATACAGTTGGATCTTATTCAGTTTCACCCTTTCAACCTTCCCACCCCAGAACCTAGACTTGACTAGCTTTAAGGCTGGTACTGATTTCTTGGTTGGACATTTGAATTTATTTGCAAAGTGATGCCTACAGTAAGAATTGAGAACACATGATATGTTGAATTGCCTTGCCAGACATTAAGGAATGGGTGGATAATGAATATTTCATTTCTAAATTTGAGTTTTGACAGTTTCAAAAAGATGTCAGAAATTAATCTTTGCTTAACTAAGTAATAAGTATTTCTAAAAATGATCTTTTTATTTTTATTCTTCTCTTGTGTCCTAGTAGACAGTTTTACATGGTCAGTTATTTTGGTTTAGGATGCCCACCCCTATCTGCCAGCCCCTGCCCCCAATTATAGCAGGACTTCTTAAAATGATCTAAGACTTCATTTTTTGTCCTATAAGTACCCAAAGTAAATATTAAATTTATTGATTTATTAATCTATTCGGCTTGAATTTTTTGAGTGGCATTGTTGTGCCAGACACCATGTTAATGGTGAAAAGATAAGAGAAAAAACACAGGCTTGGCCTGCGTTTTCTTCTTACTAGCAGTTAGATATCTATGGTATGTGAGGCACTATTCTAAATGCTGAAGATTTAGCAATAGATAAGAGTCATTTTGTAAAGGAAAGTAATAGAATGTGCACTTATAGGAAGAAAGTGCTCCCATGTGCCTCACTTCTGTCAGAATGCCTAGTGACAGTTTAGCACATCCTTTGACATAGACAGTAGGACAGATTGATCATGTATACATTTCTAGTTATCTTCATTTCATCCTCTTCTGTTCAAGATAGGAGCATGTTTCATCCCTTGTAGAAAGCATTAGCACCTCTAATTTGGGTGACAGAGTACACAATTTATTTACACAGAGAAACACAGGTACATGACTAGTCCAGCTAGTTGTCCAAACATGAGGTTGAGCATCCAACTCAGTTTCCACCCATTCATTTTATTGTCAGGCAAATTAGGGAGAGTAAGAGTCTTGTCAGAAAAAGGTATGCATAAAATATTAGCTATGAGAATTTGAAGATAAATATGCATTAGAGTAAGACATGAACCAAATGTTTTTAGCATGTGAATTTTGCTCCATGGTTTATAGCTGGTGAGAGCTGAATTGTAAGGATTAAAAATATCATGAGTTTAAGTAAGCATCTAATAAGGTTATTAAAAAATGTAGAAGCTTTCTTATAAATTGGACAATTGTGTTGTGATTCAGGACTTTATGAAAATATTCCTGGCTTTTCTGCTTGAAGAAAATCATATCAGTGGATTTCCAAAGTTGTGAGTTATGTAAACATTTGCTTATTTTTTAGATCCCATACAATAGTTAACGTTGTACTCTAAGGCAATTTTAAGTTCATAGAGAAAACATGCAATTGTGGAGGAAGTCTCAAGTCCAAATATTCTCCTCTTGGCAATTTCAGTAATCATGCTTATGTATTAGAACTAATACATCTATAATATCATACTAAAAAATAGAGTAAGTAAAGCACACACATATAATAATTTTACAAGGAAAAGATGTACTTTCACACCCAAACTATACAGAATCCTAATATTGCATAAATCATATATGGAGTTCCACAATCACAAAATGAAAATAGTTACAGCAAATAATGTCAGCACAGTCCTCAAATTCCTTGTCTCAAGAAGGGTTAAGGAAACACAAATTTACATATTAATACTCAAAGAAAATTTAGTCTATAAATGATGCCTAGAATTTGAAAGATGTACTGTCTATAGTGTCCCATTTAGCCTTTTAAGTGAAATTGTTTCTTTTTCTATCATATATATTTCAAGCTGATTAAATAGGGTAATAAGAATGGATATAGGTAAGTTACTTATATTTTACATCTAAACCATTTACTTCCCAAATTTTGAAATAAAGAACTTATAAATACTAAAATTTCCATATAGAAGTAAGGATGCTAGAAGAAAAATAGGAAAGCTAGAAAGTAGTTAGAAAAAGCTATAGTGGAGATGGGCCATTCTTGTTTAAAATTTATTAAGTTTAAATAGTCATGTTAGCCAATTCTGTGAGTAAATGGCCGTGAAATTGGAGACAATTGTTAAGTAATGAGAGCACCATCCAACTTCTAAATCCAAATGGGTGAGAGAAAATTCCACTCAACCACTTAGTAGCAATTTAATTTTTGAAAAGTAGATAAACATTTGTATGCCTTTTATTGCTGATTTTGAAAAGGAGCTTAAAGGGTTCTTAACTAGTAGCTAACAGGATTAAAATATCATTTGAGTACAGATTTTGCAGTGCTAATAGTGTCTGTCAGTGAAATGTTTGTAAAACTAAGTGCTTTTTCTAGATAGTCCAAATTATAGTTGGTACAAAAGTTGTGCCAAACATTGTTCAAAACACCTTGTAAATCCCTGGTCTGGAAAGTTTTAGAATACAAGGACAGTATAGCAAATATTTAATTTTTTTTCCAGTCCTGGGGCTTGAACTCAGAGCCTGAGCACTGTCCGTCCTTGGGCTTTCTTCAAGGTTAATGGTCTGCCACTTGAGCCATAGCACCACTTCCGGCTTTTCTATGTATGTGGTAGCGAGAAATTGAACCCAGGTCTTCATGAATGCTAGGCAAGCACTCTACCACTAGGCCAAACTCTGGACCCCAGAAAATATTTAATTCTTATAGGGAAGAATTAAGCATTTGAATGGCTGATGGATGTCAAGGAGAGACTTAGAGTATATAAATCACTATTTTTATTTGGGATGCTGATGAGAGTCTCATGAGATACTGGAAAAACATGGGTTCCTGAAATAGACAAATGATATCAGAATCTCTGAGTGTTTCTAGACATTGGCATTTTCAAATGTTCACAGGGAAATTGTCACAAGTAATGGAATGGAGAAGCTATTAAATTTATTACCAGGTTCTTCTTCATATCCCACGTAGAAGTAGGAGAGAAGCATGACTCTGGAGGTTCCAGAATGCCATTGAGTTCCTAATTTTGTTGTTGTTATTGTTTGTGGGGCTTGGCCTTGGGGCCTCAGCACTGTCCTTGAGGTCTTTTTGCTCAGTAGTAGTGCTCTAGCACATTGAGCCACACTCCACCTCAGGTTTTTGAGGGCCAAGTAGAGGTAAGAGTCTCACACACTGTTCTGCTGAGGCTAGCTTCAAACCATGATGCTCAGATCTCAGTCTCCTAAGCATCTAGGACTACAGTCATAAACCACTGGTGCCCGGCTTCCTAATTTCTTTCTGATCTAACCTAGCTGTGTTAGCCTTCTCTGTTAATGTCTTTCACTCTGTCAGAGGAAAATACATTTTGACATACACATAGAACAAACATTTTTAAATAATTTATTAGATTAATAGAAAAGTAAAGTGAATGAGGGCTAAAGATTTTAATGAATGGATGTAGAGATCTTATATTAAGACCCAGAAGCACATTTCCTTAATATTCAGTGAAGATTAGGAAAGTTCTGGGGAATTTTATTGTTGTTTGCTTGTTTGTTTTTGCCAGTCCAGGTGCTTGAACTCAGGGCCTGAGCACTGTCCTTGGGCTTTTCCCAAGGCTAGTGCTCTACCACTTGAGCCACAGCTTCCAGCTTTTCTATTGTGAGTTTTACTATCTATGAGCTATGTATGAGATTCCAGCTTTTCTATAAATGCGATACCCAGGAATTGAACCTTGGTCTCTCTTCATGCTAGGCAAGCACTCTACTACTAAGCCAAACTCCTGGCCCCCAGTTTTTGTTTTTGCTTTTATTGCTATTGTTTATTACTACTTTATTGTCAGCATAATGTATGGAGGGGTTACAGTTACATCCATCAGGTAGTAGTACATTACTTCTCGAACATTAATACCCCTTCTCATGTTTTTGCCCCCCTCTCCCTCCTCCCACTCCCTCCCAATCATGTTGTTTGTCCCCTTGGGAAAGTTTTATTCTAACAATAATATAATGCAAATATTACAAGGGAAGAATATATATACATGTAAATATATGGTAGCAATGATTACTTCTATAATGTTTATTTTGAAGAAAAATGACAGTTGGATAGGAAATGTTTGATTTCTCACTTACAGTATATACTTGATGGGCTGAAAAGAAATAGTAAATTATGGATATACAGGAAAAACTGTAAAAGAGAGAGAAGGAGGGAGATAAAGAGATAAAAATAGATTCAGATTAAATGTAGTGCTCTTGTATTCATTCAGAGCTAGGTCAGATAAAAATATTTATTTACTATTTAGTGTTGAATATTTCAGTGGCTTAAAAAAATGAAGCTTAGTTAATAGGGGCCATGACAGAGAGGTCTTTTTCCTTCTTGATGGACTTCAAATTGGGAAAATGAGGATTGCTATTTACTCTAGTATTTGAATAAATGCCTTTGTATTTATGCTTAATTGTTTGTTTTTTTCTGAAGGATATTTTGGGCTTAAATTTATTAAGAAGATATATCAATGACTTTTCATTTTCTTCCTTAAAACAGATTTTTGCTGCGGAAAATAATGGAAATGAATCAGGTGTAAGAGAGCTATTAAGAAGGATTGTGAAGAAAGAAAACTGGTTTTCTACATTTCTGAATATCCTTCACCAAACTGGAAACAATGAGCTTGTCCAAGAGCTAACAGGTGTTGTTTGGTCAGAAAAAGATGCAGGTATTTCTAATTTTACTATAGGAGATTTCACACATTCTGCCTAGTACCTGAGAGCATTTTGAAGCCTGTACATAAAGCATCAGAATTTTGGAATGAAAATCAAATAATTGGAATAGATCTGATAAATTATTTATTTTATTCCTTTTACACATGTGGAAAATAAGATCTGGGTAAAGATAAACTTGTCAAAAACTCATCTTATTTTGGAAATAAGGTGACTCCCTGAGATCTCTAGCAAGGTATTTTAATATTAAAATACGCATATTAAGAGGAAATCTTTTTTTATTCTTTTAAGCAAGTTAGTGATAATTTTTGCAATTTACTTCACTTTTCTTCAGTCATCAGTGAATGAATGTGAAATGCATAGAGCCATTGCTCTAAGTGCTAAGAAGGGGAAGTTAAAGCAAACAAAGTCCTTCCCCCCATACACCCTACTTTCTAGGGAAAGAGGATCCACAGTAAATAATTTTCCCAAATACACAAAACATGCCAGGCACATATAATCACAGATACTGCAGAAATCAACAGAATGAACACAAATGACTATATTATTAGCAAAATAAAGTGCTATGTTTTATATCCAAGTATTTTATGAAATAGCTTCATTTGTTGCCCAGTAGTTTGAATTATAGAACGCTATCAGAAAATTGGTTTTTACTCCCTTCTAAGTGGTCAGTCTAACTTTCAAAGGTCAGAAAGTGATGTGTGCCCATCAGGAAGTTCCAGTGTTCCTACTCTTAGAGGCTTCTGTGACTGCATGTGCAGCTCTCTGCCCCAGCCCCAACTTCCTCTAGAGGCAGACAGAAACATCCAGAATCAGGGAATGGTAAAAGGAGAGAGAGAGAGGGGGGGGGAAGGGAGGGAGGGAGAGAGAGAGAGAGAGAGAGAGAGAGAGAGAGAGAGAGAGAGAGAGAGAGAGAGAGAGAGAGAGAATGCCATTAAAATAATTATGAAGCATTAAAAGAGCTCTAAAAATCACAAGATGATGTCAGAAGTCAATGTACAAATGAACTGGAAGAGTAGGATATGAGCAAGATAGTTGGACATGCTCACTTTTCATCATTCCAAAACAAATACTTTGCAGTGTCAAACATTTGAGGCTGATAGTATGTAAAAAGTCCCCAAAGAATATAGTATCTCACTTTGTTATCTGATATATTGAACTTATTTGTATTTGGATATTTGAAATTTGATAGGGAATGGGGAGAAACCAAGACGGGTGGGGGGTGTGGGGGGGAGGGAAACGGGTACCAAGACATGTGAAAGGGTATCAATGTATGTGAATTAATGCACCTTCTATCTGGCAAATATCATGTAACCCTTTTACTAATTACAATAAAAAAAAAGACTTCAGGATCAGGTTCTTAATTCTTCAAAAAACTGCAATTTACACTAGATTGTATTCAATGTAGAAATATTTGTAGAAAAAAATGTTGCTGTAAAAGCACTCAACCCTCCAAATTAAAATTTATAAATTAATTACTCAGACTTTTCATAGCTTTCAATGTATAGGTATTGTTAATATTGCTAAAAACAATCTCTCATCACCTCATGATTTTTCATTGCCATAGAAATTGATCTTTGCAAGTATTTAGAAATACAGATAATTCTGCTATGGTGGCATTATGTTGTGTGATGTTATAATAACTTGCCAGTTGAAGTAGCTTTATTTGTGGACTTCTTAGGAATGTGCATATGAAATGAGATCCAAACAATAAATCTTTTCTATAAAAAAAAAAGTCCCCAAAGAATTGCACCTATTCTTTCCCTCTAGTTATTCAAGAATTTGAGGGATGGACTTCATCAAAGAGGTTCAACAGAGATTTCAAAAGTTAGATAGTAATTCCATAGGCTTTATTAGCATGGTCCAAGGTCTCTAATTAACCACGGCTTTTCTTTCTGTTAAGAAACTAACCAGATAAAAACCTTTCCCAGTAAGACACATCTTTGTTTGGGTTTCATTTTCGGGAGGGCCTCTGTGGCACTGCTGACTTGCAATAGCAGGATCACATTTTTATGGCCAGGTATGGTATTTGAGCCTGTTATCTCAGTTTGCCTCAGGTATAGATATGGAGATTATAGTCCAGGACATAGTAAAAACAAAATGGTGAGACACCACCCAAAAAAATAATGAAAGCAACAAAGATTGAGTGTGTTGCTGAAGTGGTATAGAGTTTCCATCCAGGAAGCATGAAGTCTGGATTCAGCTCACAGTACTTAAAAAAAAAAAGGTCACATTTTTCTGCAAGTATTTCATTGTCATTTTCCCATGTTTGAACTCAATCTCAGTTTACTAATCCCGAAAGAACTTCACAGTTTCATGTTTTGGTTATATAGACTCTAAAAGCCTACTAGCTTTTCTTCATTCCATCCTGTTCACTCTGCCCCCTTTAGGTCAACTGGTGTCTCTGTTTCCATTATCTTGACTCTTCTATTGAAATGGCTAATGAAGTCTACCAGTCTCATTCAAAATCGCTTGTTCAAATGTTTTCTGAGCCACAAGTTATCTTTTCGTCAGATCACATTTTCTAATTTTTTAATATCGACTGGCTAAGAATTTTCCAAATCTTTTGCATTTTTGCCATAACCGATTAGGAGAAACAAAGCCCCTCTTCAACATTTTTGACTGGGAATATGAGCTATTTTTGAGGGAAAGAAATAATGGCCCCGACAAATGATCTCATGTATAGGAAGCACCATTTCCTCTTTCATTTTCAAAAGGAAACATCTCTGGTTGGATGAGGTTCCACAGTGGCAGGTCTGCCCTCCCAGAGATGGAGCTTCAGGGAGAACAAAAATGGTGAGGTTGCCTTGCAGAGCTGGAGGGTGAACCTACTGACTGCTGTATCAGGAGATTGTCTCTTGAAGCAGTTCAGGTTAAATGAAGGTTTAATATGCCTGTGGACTTAAATAAGAGAACACAGTGAGAAAGTGCCTGGGAACATTCCAAGAAGAGAACAGTCACTCATCAATGTAGCCAGCCTGTGTGTATGGAGTTGCACTGTCCAGGGATATAAGAAATAAATTTCCATGTAAAGTATCAACTCCATGATATGTTGTTATGAATGACCAAGAAGATGTATCTAGGAGCTCAGGCTCTGGATTCTTTAGCTGGTTCTTTCCTGGATTTACTCCCTGTTTCACTGGACCTGTCTTTAAAATGTAGATAATGACATTATTGATCAAAAAAACCTGACATTACTGAGAGTTTTTTTTTGTAAGTCATGGGGCTTCTTTTCCTCAACACTAGTTCTCTACCACGTTGAACCCCAGCACCACTTCCAGTTTTCCAGTGGTTAAATAAAGATAAGAATCTCACCAATTTTCTTGCCTAGGCTGGATTTGACCTGCAACCCTCAGAATTCAGCCTCCTGAGTAGCTAGGATTATAGGCATAATCTACCAGCATCTAACTGGCATCACTTTTTTGACATCAGGTTTGTTTGATTTAAATATTAAATGATGCAACATTGAAATCACATAAAGTACTTTATGGTAAGCACAAAGTAAATTGATTCTCCTAAATTATAAATCCCCAACATGCTTAATGTCTGGATGGAAGAATCCGCCAGTTGGTTCCTTGTCTAAAGTCAAAACTATTTTCATTGGGAAATTATCCATGCTAAGTTACATTCAGTATTCCCCTTCTCCTTAAGGTGAGAAAATCTGAAGTGACATTTGAAATTTTCTGTATGCTGCTAGATCTCTCTAGAAGATCTCAGTTTCAAGTGGAAGAGAAAGTCCTATTATTTATCTTAGGTCCTAGTGAAACCCTGAATATGCCTTGATTGAAGGCTAAAAAGTGGACAGAAAGGAATAGAAGAGAAGAGAAACACATTATAATTCAGTGAATTACAACAACTCCTGAGAATGTTAGAAACATGAGTTTAGTGTGACCTTAAAGCACCTGCCTATCTTGTGTAGAACATGCATCCAGGGAAGCAAAAGGAAAGAGCACAGCTACAAGCAAAGTCACCAGACTTACATCTTCATTAATTCAGCCTCTAATACCTGTTTGAATCTCTGAGACCAGGAACCAGAAAATAATGATGAGGCAGGAAATCATCCAACTCTTCTGGTGTTTAGCATATTACTTATATATCACCTTAAAAAAATTAAGCCAGGTGCCAGTGGCTCACACTTGTAATCCTAGTTACTCAGGAGAGTAAGATCTGAGTCTCAGAGTGCAAAGCCAGACTAAGCGGAAAGTATGAGATGCTTATCTCCAGTTAACCAGCTAAAAGATGAAAGTGGAGGTGTGGCTCCCGTGGTAGAATGTCAGCATTAATACCACGCAGACCCTGAGTTCAAGCCCCACTAATTGCATGAAATGTATATGTACACATATATGCATATTTTTTCAGTTGTAGGGCCTAAAATCTGGGTCTGAACTCTTCAGCTCAAGACCACCATCCTACCCCTTGAGACACAGCACCACTTCCAGTTTTCTGGTGGTTCATTGAAGATTAGAGTCTCGCAGACTTTAGTGCCTGGGCTGGTTTTGTACTGCAATCCTCAGATCTCAGCCTCTTGAGTAGCTAGAATTACAGATGTGAACCACCACGCTTTGCTTAAAAAATATGTGAAAATCACTGTTCATGTTAAACATGGAATATTGCATATGTTATCATAACAAGTCCTAAATCTTTCAAAATGTTAAAAAATTTTTAACATTTATATGAAGCAAATTTCTGTAAGAGATCCTTTCTGTTTTTATTTTATTTTTTATTTTATTTTATTTATTTATTTATTTTGCCAGTCCTGGGCTTGAGCTCAGGACCTGAGCACTGTCCTTGGACTTTCTCAAGGCTAGAGCTCTATCTCTTGAGCCTCAGCACCACTTCTGGCTTTTTCCTATTTATGTGGTACTGAGGAATCGAATCCCAGAGACCCTTTCTGTTTTTAAAACAATATTTATTTGTATTATCTAGAAGTGTGCATTGCTCTTCAGAATTGCCTGCTTTATTTTAAGTTCTAAAGTATTTACATTTTATTCAGGTAATTTCTATTTGGAAACCCCATTCTGTCTTTAATAAAGACAGAATGACAGTTTTATGTATGTATATGTGTATGCAGTATAAAACTTGCAATAATCAACCTAAACCTTTTTAGTTGGCTGACAATGTGGTATTTCTACACAATGGAATTCTATGCTGCTGTCAGAAAGAATGACATTGCCCCATTTGTTAGGAAATGGAAAGACTTAGAAAAAATCATATTAAGTGAAGTAAGCCAGGCTCAAAGGAACTTAGGCTCAATGGTTTCCCTCATTTGTCATAATCAGTAGAAATCTTGGGCTCTCCTAGCAGAGACTTGCAATAGAGCAAAACCTTGATACAAAAGGCCATATAGTAGGACGCTAAATGAAAGGATCTCTAGGATATAGAATCATAAGCCATATAATGAATGATTGTTGTTCTTAAGGTACTATGTTATCTCTCATCTCTTTTGCTGTCCCTTGGTTATCTCATATTGTTACAGTATCTCACTTGGTTACCTGATATATTGGATATATTTGTATTTGGTTATTTGAAATTGGATAGGGAAGGGGGGAAAACAAGATGAGGGGTAGGGGTGGGGGGGAGGGAAATGGGGACCAAGACATGTGAAAGGGTATCAATGTATGGGAATTAATGCACCATCTATCTGGCGAATGTCATGTAACCCTTCTATTAATTACAATAAAATATATGAAAAAAACTTGCGATAATTTCATTACAGTCTTTTTATTCACAGAGAAACAGCAGTTGTCACATGCCAAAGGTCCTGAAATAAAGGAGTTGCTTCCTTCTGCTGCAGATGAGCCCAATGCAGAGGAGGACTGTAGCCCGGAGAAAAATGCACTGGATTCATCCTTGGCAGTTTCTTCTGAGGTTTCAGGTACTGGAAACACATGGCTACTTTAAAAATAGCAGTTATCACCTCCCCAAAATGCATTGGTGGAATTACACACTAAAATCTATCTAACACAGGAAAATGGAGCACTGGAGTATATGAACTTTTTATTTTTCGAGTCCTGGGTCTTGAACTCAGGGCTTGGGCACTTTCCTTTCACTTACTCAAGGCGAGGGCTCTACTACTTGAACCACAGTACCACTTCCAGCTTTTCCTGTGTATGTGGTACTGAGAATCAAACACGGGCTTAGTGCATGCTAGGCAAACGCTCTATCACTAAGCCACGCTCCCAGCCTCATTTTTATGAAAATAATCTTCCTAAAGGGAAAAGGTAATGTTTCTTAGGCTTCAATGTTTATAAAATGAATACAATGTTGCTGTGTTCTAAAGATGCACATATTTGCTTCTAATTTTACTTTTGAAACAATCTGTGGTAGCTGCAATGTGACAACTAACATAAGCCATAGTTCATGGTGTCCAAAAAACCTCCCAAAAATATACCCATGTTCCCAGTGTAGACTTGACAGTTGAGAATTGGTCCTACATCTTTCTTCATATAGTACTTGGTTGTGGATTTGTAACACTACTCTCATTCTACAGCATAGTTTCTAATGCTTGAATAACTAATTGTTCAGTAGACTTAAATAGTCAATTGCTGAACCATTACTATGTTCTAAATTGTCACGTGGTGACTAAAGCTTTAGCCCTCTGTATTTGAGTCACAATTACCGAATAAAAGCATGTCATGTGGTATGGTGTGTGGTTTAGCATGTCGCCTAACATAGTCAAAGCCCAGCCACCATAAAATATGTTCATGCATATATGCGTCCATACATACTTAGTATGGAAGTGGAATTTCTAGGACAGATGTTTTATATTGCTTTGTGATGTTCAGCATAAGAATACGCCACATGTTCTTTCTCAGTCCAAGGGAGCACCTCTTTTCCCTGAAGTCTGCTCTGGAGTCATAATCAGTTTGCTTGATATTAAACATGATATTTTATTATTTAAATTTGAACTCTGGTGTCCACCAGAATATATTTAGAAAGTAGATGCTCTTTTTGCCTTTGATTCTATATTTTCTAGTATGACATTTGTAGTCTTCTTATTGTGTTCAGTGACCTGTGGAAATATATAGGGTAATAATCAATCTTTCTTAACAAAATATTTGGGGTTTTTGAAGAATTATAATTAGCATTTTTGGTTGGGATTGGAACTCAGGGTCTGGTGTTTGGTTAGCTTCTTTGCTGAAATGTATATCTAACTTTATCTAATTAAGCCAGACCAAAAGGAACATAGGCTCTATGGTTTCCCTCATTTGCAATAATTACACAACTAGGATTTTCCTAGCAGAGGAGAACAGCTCAAAAAGCTATGTACATATGGTCATATAGAATGAGACTAATCAAAATGAACTCTAGGATATGGAAAAAAGAGGTTTATCTTTGTGATTGCTATTCTTAATGTAGTATGTGAAGCTATTTCTTTTCTCTTTTTTTCTCCTTGTGGTTAATCTCATGTGGTTACTGTATTTGACTTTGTTACTTGGTATATTGTGTATCTATTTATTTGAAATAGGGAAGGGGGAAAACAAGTTGATTGGGAGGGGGTGAGGAGGGGAAAGGGGAAAAAACATGAAAAGGGTTATCAGTGTTTGAGAAGTAATGCACCCACTACCTGACAAATGTGACTGTAAATCCTCTATACATTATCCCAAAATCAAATATATTTTTTTAAAAAAAGATTAATCTATATACAGTTCTTTCACTGAATCTTGTAATTTCCATAATTCTGGCTGGCTGGCTGCTATCCATTTAAATTAAGGAGGTATATTGTTCAGAGATAACTCTGTAAATGTTTTTCAACTCTTTATTTTTTAAATTCACAAAACATGCTAAAATCTTTAAATTACAGTATTTATAATTCTCTTCCTTCTTTCACTTGTACAGCCTTTACATTCAGGAATTTAACTGTTCTCTATGTGTCAGTCTACATGCTAGTTTAGACAGTTCCTAAAAATCTTCATTATGTAGTAAATTATTAAAGAAAGAATGAGAAAAGGCATTGACATATATTTGCATATTCACTGATGGAGTTTAAAATATATTGTTTCTATTCCTTACCACGCAAATCATTTCCCTTTATAACCTGAGGAAAGTTTTCAAAATTACTTCCTTTTTACTCTTACAAGGCTTTAAAAAAAAGTTTTATATAGTTTAAATTTCTGTTTTTACTCTTATAAAACTTTAAAAAGAAATGATATGTAGACATAATTGGACATTAATAATGGATTTAAGGGACAGAAATCATTCTGTTCCCTTTCTCTAAATACCCTGCCCAACTTCCTTTCGCTCCTTTTCCTCAAGAAACACTTGGTATACTCCTGTCGTTGAGTTAGGAAAGAGCAGCACCGTGATGGTGTGCAGTGCTACGGAAAGCTATACAGGAACTGGAGGACCCGGTTCAACTCAGAGGAATCTTCTAGACTGTAGCATCTCGATGACAAATACACTTCTTCAAGATCCAGGCTTTGCTTTAGACAATGCTGGTGATTTTAAATACAAGGATCTTTTCGTTTTCTCTGGATCTTAACTTAGACTGTCCAACATCAATAACTTGTAAAGTACTCTTTGCCCAGAGAAGGATAGCTCAGGCTAACTTGGAACTCGTTATGTAGTCTGGTTTTATTTCAGACCCATAGTCCCACTCATCTTCTGAGTGCTGGTTCATAGAAGAACACCACTGCTCCTACTAATAAACTTTCTTTGATTGAAACTTTTGTTATAAAGTCAAAATGAAAGGATTTTGTCTAGAAAGTATCCTTAGAATAACAGGTGCTTTTAGAATCTAACTGTAAAAAATAAATATGAAAGTAGTAGTTTCTAATATGTATTTGGATAATTTTGTGTGTAATTATTGATAATGATGACATACATCCTTTATTTTGAATTCAAACGTAATGGGTCAATATTTCAGATGATTACCAAAGCAGTACCGAAAGCAACTTGTTACAGAATCAGTAAATATGATTTTTATGTGCAGCAAGATAAATGAAATATGTGAGGCAAAGCATTTGTAATTCTAAATTAAGAATTTCTAATTATAATTTCTAAAGTAATCTGCATATCTTCCATGCATCTATGTATTGTTATTTGCAGCTACAATGCAAAGATTCCCTTTTAGAACTCACTGCTCCTTAGCATACATATCCATTATTATTGACAAAAATGGCTCATCCTGAAAGTGAAATTAATCACCTTTCTCCTACATCCCAAGTGTAATATATTAGAATTTAGTTGTGGATAGCTCTGGTGAATATGCGCATCCTGTTACACACCTGGGCTGTGATTTCTTCCTCCTTTTTTCCCCTTCAGTATGACAGCCAACCCACTGAGAGGGTAGTTAGTGGTTAAAATATCACAAAACTTAATTTTGCCTTCTCACAAATCAACAAAATAATTTATAAACAACATGTAAATGTTTCTTAGATTATTAATTTGAATTTACTGCTGCTTCTGGGAGCCATCAGCCATTTTATAACAAGAATCCATCACAGACCTCTTGCATGTCTGTAGACCACACAAAAATCCCCATTTTTCCCTTCTACAAGAAGATTTGAATTATGAAAAATAAACAGTTAAATGAATCTCTTGAATTCTATAATTCCCTAGCAAAATTACAAAATCATTTTTAATTATCTGCTAGTGTTGCTTTATCAAATAAGTGAGAAACTACGTTACTTGGACCTTTTTGATACATTGCTTTGTGAATGAAAGCTGCAATAAAAATTAAACCAAAGTAAATGAGATTAAAAACTAAATGAAATTATTTAGAAAGTCAAAGAGAAAAAATTCCCGAGACTGTTAGATTTCTGTTGTAAATCTAGAATTGCAATACCCAAATATGACCGGCAGAGGGAGCTTTTACATTTTATAAAGAGGAATTTTTCTCTGTTCTGGTGTGGATGATAATGTAACTGTGGCGTGTGTCTTGTGTTAATACACAGTGCGCATGACTGTGAACGCATGTGTATATTTTGATTTATATATTCGTTCACGTGAAGATTTTAAAATTCCACCCCAGCTAATGAGCTTACCAACCTGCTTGTTTTCAGACTTTAATACCTTCTTTTTCAAATTCCCCATATGTTCAACTCCTTAGGTTTATCCGGTGACATTATGCTTTGGAATATATTGTGGATATATTTTGCATAGATCATGTTCTGTAGGAGGGGTTTAAAAATTGACCTTTATAAAACAGCCTCCTTCTCCCTGGTTCAATCTGTTACCGTACTTTTTCATTGTTGTTGTTGTTATTTTGCCTTTTTATAGACCAAAGTCCAATCTTAGAATTGGTCTATTCTAATTTCCTTAAAAATGCCACAAAACTTATCCTAGGATTTTTAGGGCCAAAATAATATTCTATGTCACTAACCTGTAATGATCTAGAGATTTTTAATATCTCTACCAAGAAATATCACAGTATTCAAGAGCTAAAGGGAAAGATAATTGCTTTAGTAATGTATAAGAACTTGTCTCAGAATAACCCTCAGAATTTGTTTGAATTAAGACATCTTCATATTTATTTTTTCTGAATTTAGTTATTAATTGCAGAGGACTAGCAGTACTTCTGACTCAATTCAAGGGCAAATCGTGGTAGTTCAAGCAGGGTAGGGGTGGAAAGAGAAGAGAGAGAGAGGAGGGGAGAACAGCACTGTTGCTGCTGCTGCCAGTAGTGGAGCTTATTAAAGAATTTTATAGCCTTAGATTTGATTGGAAACTACAATGGGTCATCTATGACTCACAAATGCGTAAGAGTTAATAAGGATAAGGATACTGTATCAGAAAGAAAGAAATCTCACTGGTATATAGTTAATGCAGGCTAGGTTTATTTATATGACATAGGTTTGTGGAAACATACTGTAAGGAATTTTAGCAAAAGTCAAAGCCAAAGTACTTCAAAGCCCACCCAGGCAACACAATCTATAAGACTTTCATCGCCAATGATCTACCCCTCCCTCCCACAAAAAAGAAGCCAGAAATACAACTATGGCTATAGTAGTAGAACATTAATCTTAAAGAAGTTCAGGGTCAGTAATAAGGCCCTGAGTTTGAGCCCCAGGACTGACACCAAAATACATACATACATACATACATACATACATACATACATACATACATACATACATACATACATAGGTACGTACATATGTACGTACATACATACATATATACAACAAACCATGAATTAGGAAAAAAGAAAAGAGTTGATCAGGTAATAATATTGAAGACCAAAGTACTGAGCTATTATATTCATCCTCAAAATTGTTGCAATTTAGGTTAACAAAATAAGCTGCATGCCTCTAGAGAGGAAGATTATGTAATTTATAGGAAAAATATACAAGATATGGATGTCAGAGGAGAGAGAAGATGTGGAAAAGAAGACTGATCCAAAACTAGCAACCCTCTCACCTGATCCTTAAACATCCTTTGCTGTATTGGGAACAAAGGTGACAGACAGCATTTCAGGTTGGTCGAGCATCACATGCTTGGGAATGTAACTTAGTGGTAGGGTGCTTGCCTAGCATACATGAAGCCTTGGGTTGAAATACTCAATACCACATAAACAGAAAAGGCTGAAAATGGTGCTATGGCTCAAGTGGTACAGGACTAGCCTTGAACACAGAGAGGCCCAAGGACAGAGCATAGGCCCTGAGTTCAAGCCCCAGAACCAGGAAAAAAAAGAAAAAAGAACATTTATTAAGATGGTAGCAGGTACTGGGGCTTGAACTCAGGGTCTAGGCACTGTCTCTTAGCTTTTTCACTCAAGGTCAGCTCTCTACAACATGAACCACATTAGGCTTTTTGGTGTTTAAGTGAGGGAAGCGTTTCATGGACATATATGCCTGGCGAGGCTGACTTCAAACCACAATCCTCAGATCTTAGCTTGTTGAGTAGCTAGGATATAGATGTGAGCAACTGGCTTCTAGTTGACTGCAATTTTTACAATTGCTTTTCCTAAGTGAAGAGAAGAATTAAAAATTAATGATTCATTGCTTAGATAATTATGAATTACCGGCCCAAGGCATATGCACTCTAGGGCATGTTTAATGGGAAGAATGTACCTAGTGGTAGTTTTATTAAGTGGCATCACCCCAGTGACTTTTTTCTCCTGATGTCCAAAATTGAACTTAGCATCTCTCACTCCACTTGGCTTTCTTGCTCACATCTGTTACTCTACTACTTTTGCCATGCCTCTAGTCCAACATTTTGCTGGTTGATTGTACATTTCTCTACCCGTGCTGGCTTTGGACCTCAGTTCTCTGTATCTTATCTTTTGCGTGGCAAGGGTTATGGCCATGAGAACTACAGAACAGCACTACTTCACTCTATTAATTTGACATGGGTCATAATGAGAACATTTATACCATGAAAACTGGCAAATTATTTTTAAGCCGGGTGAACTCTTTTAAATCCTCTATGGAAATTGGCTGTCGAACATGACTCCGTCCCCTGTTCTGCTCAAGTTTGTCTGGTTTCTATAGAGTTTCTAAAGGAGTTCCTGCAAGTGTAGGGTTCCAGTTTACCTTTGTCTACCTTGCAATTCTGAAATCTCTTTATTGTCTAACCTTCCTTTTAAGGTGGTCATTTTCATGCTCATTCATGGTATTGCCTGAATTACTGGTAGCAAGTGAAGTGGTCATAACTGCTGGGTGTGATTATTCTAAATCCAAATAACTATCTTTCTGTGTTCAGCCCTAGATGCAAAGACTAACAGGCATAGATGATACTGTTTAAGCCAACATCATTACGCACAATTCAAATTTAATGCTAGTTGAAACATTTCAGCAGTGAAAGAGAGAGAAAAAAATTCTATAAACAGGAGCAGAGGAGCTCCACAGATAGCCATGTGGGCCTGTGCTCTCGGAGAGATTTTTCTCTTTGGGGAACTCATTTCCTAGAAGCTTGGATCCAGGAGAGAATATGCAAGGTGGGTGGCGGTGGCTCCTCTCCATTCTGTGGGAACACATGTTCCCTGGCACAGAGAACAAAATATGACAGACCAAAATGTGAGCGCTTGTGTGAGTGTGTAGATCCATATACATAGAGCTGAAAATAAAAAGTGATCTATTTCCTCTCACAAAAGATGAAGTTGTTTCCAAAGAAAAGGCGATATATATTATTAATACTATGAAATTAAAGCCCATGTATTGAACCCATGTATGTATGTGTGCGAATGTATGTGCCTTCGTGTGTGCACACGTGCGTGTGTCAGGCCTTTGGCGGGTGGTTTTTGATGATGGAATTGTGAAATTGGAGGGAAGCTAGATGTGACACTGAGTGCCTCACCGAGCGCCGAAGGAGAAGAAATATACAATTACCATGAAAAGTGGAGTTTGACATCCTGAAGACCTTGTGAGCCCTTGCTCTTCAGAGAGCAGAGCAGTTGCTGTTCTCTGTTCATGTACACAGAGGCCCTTTCTTCTGGCATTGTTTCCAGAGTAAATCCAAAACTACCTGTCAAGATAGGGAACCTGGGAGGAGGCAGAGAGAAAAAGACCACATTGTGAGAAAGGTATGTAGGCCGAAAATAGGAAGGACAGTGCCAGGAAGGAATCCAAGTGAAAGCCAAGTTGTGTTTTACCCAAGGAAGCTTAAGCGCTTTGAATAAATGTATTATTCTCTGCTGCTGGTTGTAGTAAGATTTTCCAGCAGAGGGCAGACTTTACGTTCAAATAAGCTCTAAAAGCACTTCAAAGGTACTTTTCCTCCTTTGAATATTTTAGCTTGAATAATTTTCATTGCTAATTAATTTTTAAAAATATTTTTAAAGTCTGTGATAATTACATATGGAATCTTTATACATGGATTACAGTTAATATTTAATTTTTCTGTCTGATTAGCCAAAAAAAAAAGTGTTTCCAAAATGAGGCAGTTCCTCTATGACTTAGGGGCTAGTCTCAGATATCAAACCAAAGCTGTTCTTTTTCTTCTATTTACCAGACTATTACCAAAAATTCTGTCTCTGAACACAGCAAGTGCAATTTTCTTCCTTTCAACAGAATTTAATAAGAATGACTGCTTTTACAGAAATTACTGCCATTTTGCACATTGTTTCACCAATAGCTTTGATAATTTCCCTAGAGGAAATGCATGTGTATAAAAATCAATTAACCTTAGTAGGCAGAATCACTCCAATATTCAGTGCACCTTCAAGGAGCAGCTTTTCAAGATTCTCCTCCTTGACCTAACAGAGTCATTCTTAAAATAATAACTAAGGAAGTATCAATTACTTGCTGTGAGTTGCAGATTTCAGATCTGAAGACCAAGCCACTGACCAACACATGTTCTCCTCACAGAAAAAGCCTATCACCAAGAGCTTTATCTTGTGCAATTGTTGTTCTTAAGTATTATGTTATTTCTCTTCTCTTTTTTTTGCCCTTTGGTTAATCTCATATTGTTAAAATATCTGACATTGTTACTTGGTATATTGTACGTATGTTTATTTGTTTATTTGAATAGGAAAGGGAAGTGGGGAAACAAGATGATTGGGAGGGGGTGGGAGGAGGGCAATGGGGACAAAAACATGAGAAGGGTTATCAATGTGTGAGAAGTAGTGCACCTACTACCTGACAAATGTAACTGTAACCCCTCTATACATTGCCCCAACAATAAAAAAGAAAAAAATGTGAATTTTTAAAAGGAAAAAGCCTATTACCAATTGGCTGTCTATATGTTCTGCCTTAAAATCATACACATTACATGACATTATTTATTAGAACCAAAGTCCAGATTGCTCTTTGAAAAAGCAAAAAAAAAAAAAAAGGAAGAAAGAAGGAAAGAAAAAGAAAGAAAACCCAAAAGGTGATCATACTGAATAAATCAAGTATAAGAATATTGTACTGTGGTTTTTGTGCTGGGCCGGGCTTGAACTCAGGGCCTGGCCACTTTTTTTTTACCTTAAAGCTAGTGGGTTTTTTTGAAAATATTTTTTATTGTAATTAATAAAAGGGTTACATGATATTTGCCAGATAGAAGGTGCATTAATTCACATATATTGATACCCTTTCACATGTCTTGGTATCCATTACCCTCCCCCCCCCCCAGTCTTGGTTTTCCCCTTCTCTATCCAATTTCAAATAACCAAATACAAATAAATCCAATATATCAGGTAACAAAGTGAGATACTGTAACAATATAAGATAACCAAGGGACAGCAAAAGATATGATAACAGTACATTAAGGACAACAATCATTCATTATATGGCTTTTGTTTCAATATCCTGGAGGTACTTTCAATTAGCTTCATACTATATGGCCTTATGTATCAAGGTTTTGCTCTAATGCAGATCTCTGCTAGTAGAGCCCAAGGTTTCTACTGATTATGACAAATGAGGGAAACCATTGAGCCTAAGTTCCTTTGAGTCTGGCTTACTTCACTTGATATGATTTTTTCTAAGTCTTTCCATTTCTTAACATATGGGGCAATGTCATTTTTTCTGACAGCAGCATAGAATTCCATTGTGTACAAATACCACAACTTGTTGATCCACTCATCAACTGAGGGACATCTAGGTTGGTTCCATAATTTTGCTATGGTGAATAATGCTGCAATGAACATTGTTGTGGCAGTGGATTTAGTATGCCCTAGTTTCTGGATGGTTGGGTAAATGCCAAGTAGTGGAATTGCTGGGTCATAGGGGAGTTCTATGTTTAGTGTTTTGAGGAACTGCCATACTGCTTTCCATAGTGGTTGAACGAGTTTGCACTCCCACCAACAGTGTAGTAGTGCCCCCTCCTGGCCACATCCCCACCAGCATCTGTTGTTATTAGTTTTCCTGATCCTGGCCATTCTAACTGGAGTGAGGTGGAATCTTCGAGTTGTTTTGATTTGCATTTATTTTATGACCAGAGATGTTGAGCATTTATTCATGTGTCTATAGGCCATTTTTGTTTCTTCTTCAGAGAAGACTCTCTTTAAGTCTTTGGCCCATTTTTTAATGGGATGGAGATTAGTTTTGGAGTGATTCAATTTTTTGAGCTGTTGATATATTTTAGATATGAGGCGTTTGTCTGTTGTTTGGTTGGTGAAGATCTTCTCCCACTCTGTAGGCTTCCTAATTAATTTACTAGGTATGTCCTTCTCCATACAAAAGCTCTGCAGTTTAATGTCAAAGCTAGTGTTTTATCACTTGAGGCCCACTTCCACTTTGAGCTTTTATTGGTACATAATTGGAGATGAGTCTCACAGACTTTTCTTCCTCAGGCTGGCTTCAGACCATGGTCCTCAGGTCTCAGGTTGAGTAGCTAGGATTGTGGGTGGGAGCCACTAAAATCCAGTGAGAGAGGAATTTTTGGTACATACTCAATAGGTTGGTTTATCTTTGGGCAACATGCTTTTATTTTTTTTTTTGAAGGGAGTATACATGTGTGTGAGAGAAATGATTTGTAAAGTAAATGCAGCAGGAAGACTTCTGAGGAAGGCATTTGCAAAGTTATGGGACATACAATATATTTTATTACTTGAGTTATTTCCTTTTGTACTTTCTAAGAAAGAAAAAACAATAAAATGCAGAAGAATTTGCTGCCTAGGAAACTAAAGTATTTTGGGGCAGAGAAGCTAGAGAAATATGTGCTTTTAAAATGACAAAGAAATGGGTCTCTATCTGCTCACTTTGATTTTTTTTTGCTAGTCCTTTGCTTGGGCTCAGGGCCTGAGCACTGTCCTTTGACTGTCTCAAGGCTAGAGCTCTATCCCTTGAGACACAGCACTATTCCTGACTTTTTTCTATGTATATGGTACCGAGGAATCAAACCCAAGTCTTCGTGCATGCTAGGCAAGCACTCTACCACTAGGCCAAACTCTGGGCTCACTTTGATTTTTATCATTGGGCCCAGAAGAATTATTACCATTAATTTTAGGTAATGATGACAATAGCATTCCTTTCTAGTGTGTGTGCAAACTTGAATGGAAAGTCAAAGAAAATAAAGAAATCAGAAGTGTTCACAAACTATAATCGTCTCTTAAACTTTTCTGCCTCCACCTCCCCCCTTGGAAAGATAAGCTCTGTTTTAATTTTAGAGGGGAACTTGACATTACAATGAAATGTCTGCCACTGTTTTTAAAAAGCCATTTTCATTTTGCTGAATACGATGGATGTGGGATGCATTGCTTGTTTACAAAACTTCCCAGAGATCACCAGTCAAGTTGATATTGCAACAGAAGTACTAGTTTTCTGGACTTTTACTAAGGCAGGACTCTCCCCCAACTCCCTTCCAGTTGTGTAGCATAGATTCACTGCATGATCTCTGTGAGTCTTGGATTCTCACCTATAAATTGAGCTAATAATGCATATCTTTCATAGAGGATGTTGAGAGCTAGAGACTTCTCAGTACTTCTATTCTGGCTCTGAAAAGTGCATATTTGATTGTGAGATTCAAACAGATAATGTACACTATGAGCATAATTGATAATACATACTGACTAATAGCAATATTATATCAATTTTTATTCAGATTGTATAAATAACTCCCACAAAAATATATTTCCTCTAGTACAAAGCTGGAGGGAATCCTGGCTTCACATACACAAAGAGTAGATTGAAATTATGTTTCTAACTTCCAGTGAACAGGAAGGGAATTGACAGTCATCACATATTATCATTTTTATTTCATGTACTGATAGTAATGTTATCTTTTCAGATTGTATTTTGAGTATATTTCAGTGATTTTGCTATTCTCTCCCATTCTTCATACTGCACGTTAAAGGATAAATGAAAGCATATCAAAATTTACTTTTTTTGCCTCACAATTCTTGGCCTGCATTTCTAGATCCAGAATTATCCCTGAAATGACATTTTTCCCATCTCATTTTACACCTTGCCTTTTCCTTACAAATCATATTCTCTTTTCATCAGTGCATCTGCCCAAAACGCTCTTCGACTTGACAGCTCTATCCAACACTCGCCTCTGAGCTTCTAACAAGACATACCTTTGGGAATTGCAAAGTGCCATGTTTAAAATCTCTCACTGAGACATGCAGGTTTCCCCGTGTGAGCATAAGGGATTCCTCAAATCGAGTTTTAGAGCTAATCTATGACAACTGACAAGCACAGTATTTTCACATTAGTTTATTTATGTTGTGCTAATATACTTAAACAGTATGTACATCCATTGAGAATTTTTTTACAACTTTCTTACCAGCTTTCTCCTAACTTTCAAGAAAGATGTTTTGCATATTTAATTAGCAGTGTCAAAAAGTCTACTGTATCTCTCAAGCTAGTGGACATATTCAAATTGGAAGGGAAATTTCTTAGCTGTCACAGGATATTCAATAGAATACTAGTCTGCAATAAAAAGAAGTTATTGGTAGCAACAACATTGGAGGAATCTCAGATACTTTGTTAAAATTGGCAGACATGAAGATTTTATATAATGTGGATCCATTTATGTAACTACCCAAGATGAATAAGACTATAGGATCCGGAACCGGATTCATGATTGCCATCAGATACCAGGAGAACATTAACCACAGGGGACTTGAGAGAACTTTGGTGGTGATGGAATCATCTTAATTGTAACAGCATCGCAGAACAGTATACAACGATTAAGATCATTAAAACACACTTGGAAGGAATTTTTTTTTTGCAGTGTAGAACCACTTAATTCCTATGACTTGAAAAAAATGAACTGGTTATAAATACCTATAAGTTGTATCTGCTTCTCCAGAAGTTTTGTTGGTATCATCTGTTTTCCATTTCAGTTTTCAACCCTGAATACATACATGACTACTCTAGAGTAGTTTGAAATAAAACAAAAGGGGCTATCTGAATACAATTTATTTTTGCATCAAAAAACTTTAGCATGTAATGATAATATTCATAAAAGTACAAATATCATGAGATATGATTTTTTTCTACAAACATTAGCAACTGGTATGGCTAATATACCAACTACTAGATGTGCATTCATTTTTAATTCTCTCTATATATCATATTTAAGTAGTTGTATAAAGGTGTTACCATGCAGCAAATCAGTTTATGAATACAATGCATACTGATCAATGTAACCAGTTTCATTATTCTCCTCAATTTATTTTTCCAATCACTTGCAATCGATGGATTATTGTACATAGTGTTATTTAATAATCTCTGAAGGAGGTGATATCAGACTCACTTTAAATAAGAGCAACTGAGAATCAGAGCAACGTCATTTGCAAATTTCACAAGTCTGATTCCAAAGCCAATATTAAGAATCACAGTGCTCTAACTTTTAGTGGTGTGTTAAGTCTACTTGCTGATCCTTGAAACTGAGACTGAGTACATCCTCAAAAACGAACATTGTGAGAAGGTTTACAGAAAGCTTTGTTACAGATGATGGAAAACAGATAATCAGGATTAAAAAAAGGACTTGCAATTTCCATTCATACTAACCATTTTACAGGCTTAGTTTAATTACAGAAAAGAAAAAGAAATATTTCTCACCTTCCATAAGCTTCTAGTAAGCTCTGATGCTAGGCTTCAGTGATATTCTTCTTAAAAATTTTAGTTTGAGCTGGGAGTTTGGCCTAGTGGTAGAGTGCTTGCCTAGAATGCAAGAAGACCCAGGTTCCTCAGTACCACATACATAGAAAAAAGCTGGAAGTGGTGCTGAGGCTCAGGTGGTAGAGCTCTAGCCTTGAGAAAGTCCAGGGACAGTGCTCAGGCCCTGAGCTCAAGCCCAGGACTGGCAAAAAAATGAGTTTTAAATATGTTTATCAATGAAATATCATTTTCATAACTAACCAGTGAATCCAGGTACTTTTAATCATTTTCATACTTCATTAGTTCCCTAACATTTTACATGAAAATAGCTCAATGATTTCTCTAATGATTTTTGTTTGAAAACCGTTTTCAACCTTTGATATTCTTTTTTTATTGTAATTAGTAAAAGGGTTACATGATATTTGCCAGATAGCAGGTGCATTCACATACATTGATACCCTTTCACATGTCTTGGTACCCGTTTCCCTCCCTCCCCACACCCCCCACCCATCTTGGTTTTCCCCCCTTCCCTATCAAATTTCAAATATCCAAATACAAATAAATTCAATATATCAGATAACAAAGTGAGATACTATAACAATATGAGATGACCAAGGGACAGCAAAGGAGATGAGAGACAACATAGTACATTAAGGACAACAATCATTCATTATATGGCTTTTGTTTCACTATCCTGGAGGTACTTTCAATTAGCTTCACATTATATGTCCTTATGTATCAAGATTTTGCTCTATTGCAAATCCCTGCTAGTAGAGCCCAAGGTTTCTACTGATTATGACGAATGAGGGAAACCATTGAGCCTAAGTTCCTTTGAGTCTGGCTTACTTCACTTAATATGATTTTTTCTAAGTCTTTCCATTTCCTAACAAATGGGCGGTGTCATTCTTTCTGACAGCAGCATAGAATTCCATTGTGTACAAATACCACATCTTGTTGATCCACTCATCAACTGAGGGACATCTAGGTTGGTTCCATATCTTTGCTATGTCAACCTTTGATATTCTTTGTTGGGGCCATTATTTACATGAAGAGTGCTGATGAGAATCACATGTTTAGGACAGTGCATTTGTTCTCATATTGCATGTACAGTATGTTAAGTAGATAATACAAATTTGAATCACTACCTAGTAGCTATTTATCCTTAGTGGAGCTTTTTTTTTCTTTTTAGAGTAGCCTGCCAGAAATTCTTACCTTTTATTCATAATTCTCTCGTGTACCTTCCCCACTTTGCATTGAACTGTATGTACTGTGTGCTTAGAGGTGTGCAGTTAAAATACGTTTATTCTCAGAAATATTTTTAAAATATTTTAAAATGTTTTCCTTTGCAGAATCAGACACAAGTTTGGCAGAAGGAAGTGTCAGCTGCTTAGATGAAAGTCTTGGACATAACAGCAACATGGGCAGTGATTCAGGCACCATGGGAAGTGATTCAGGTACTGCCTAACTGTTGTGTAAACCTTAAAAAGTGTGAAATAAGATGCCATATAGTGGAATTCATGGGGGCTGCTCACACCCTCCCTAATGTACTTATGTAATGAAGGCAATTCTTTTCTGCAGGAGTCATTCTGGAACCTTGCCATTTACTTCCTCTAAAAGTGCGACTTACAGACCTTAAAACCAAATCCAAATTCCCATCTAGTACCTGTATTTTTGATCTGTTATATGCCACATTTCACAGAGCCACGCCCTCTATTTATTTATGGAGTCTTTTTTAATTCATTGGGACTGAACATCAGTTCTCTTTGCAGGTTGGTACAATTATCTACCTCCAGATGCAACTCTGTATTTAATCATATTAAAGTACAAATAAGAAGACTGTGACTAGATAATTAAAGGTAGGAAGCAATATACAGTAAGCTGAAAGGTTAGAAAGTACAGTGAAAAGAGTCCCATTCTGTACACACAGCTTTTCAATAAGAACAAAATGGATTAGATAATTTGGCCAAGAGATGAGAACTTTTTTAGATATTTCCCATACTGTTCTCCGTACTGGATGTAAATCATAGTAACAGTCAAAGGCTCTGCCAGTTCCCACCCCCCTATACCTTCATCAATTAAATACATTCTCCTATTAGATTTCTTAATCTGTCATTTCAGTAGACTCAAGCTATTAATTTATATTCATTGATTGTATATTCTGTGATTACCTCTGAGCTAGAAGCTTAGCGTCATTTGTCTATGGGTCATGAGTTATTGAATATCTATTACATAATGTTGTCTGTATATTTCATAATTAAAGTTAACAAATGACCAAAATATGCTTTGCAATGTGAACAGCTAAGAAATAGTGGGAAATTGACACATTAAAAATTTGCTTTAGGGGCCAGGAGTTTGGCCTAGTGGTAGAGTGCATGCCTAGCATACATGAAGACTCTGGTTTGATTTCTCTGTAATACATGCATAGAAAAAGCCGGAAGTGGTGTGGTGGCCCAAGTGGTAGGATGCTACCCTTGAGAAAGCCCAAGGACAGTACTCAGGCCCCGAGTTCAAGCTTCAGGACTGGCAAAAAATATTTTATTCTCTATCTGTGGTTGTTTCCACTTACAATATATTATATAATTCAGATTATCATCCCGCCTTGTCAGAACTATAGACATATAGATCTCTAAGAAATATAGTCTCACAGGAAAGATAGCTTGTGTCAAGGCTATCATCTCCCTGAGAGCTTCCTATATCATACCTCTGATTCTAGTTATATATCTTCTTAAGGATAAGTTCATTTGGAGAAAGCCAATTTACCAGGAGGCAGCCATACCTTCAATTGTAATGTAAAAGGGTTAATTCATTTTCTGTTCTGTTCAGTTAGTGCTTGTTAAGTTCTTGACATGAGTTTATTTTTGTAGATTGCACTTATTCTCTGTCCTTGTCATAACACCATTAAAATTTAATAATTAATATTTCTTTTTTCATATATTTTTATTGTAATTAATAGAAAGGTTACATTACATTTGCCAGATAGAAGGTGCATTACTTCACATATATTGATACCCTTTCTCATGTCTTGGTCCCCATTTCCCTCCCCCGACCCCCACCCTCATCTTGTTTTCCGCCCTTTCCTATCCAATTTCAAATAATGATTAATATTTCTAATGCATGTTACTGATGGTGTGACTCAAAATATACTCCAGCTAATAGGTAACACCTATATGGCTTATTTTTAAGCTTGTGAATGTGGTCTTCATGCTTATTTGTCTAAGTAAGGACTTTTCAACAATATTCATTCATTTGATAAATTATCTAAAATGTATTCATTATTTGCAAGGCATTTTGCCTATTGAGAGCTGTTAGCAAATGTATTTGCTGATATTTTAGGCCTCAATGTGGCGTGAAAGGCGTGATAAATCTGAGTGCAATCTACTTTGAAAAAGCAAATACATTTTTAAAGGCAAATATGTTTTAGAGTGCATTTTGAAAGCACACACTTGAAATGCTAGGTAAGTCAGTGTTTAGGTACAAAGAATTTGCAGGTTATGCAGTAAAATTTTGCGCTGGTGGAAATTATGACATTGCTCACCCCCGGGTGAAGCTCAGACCAAAATCTTCACTCAGAATTTTAGTATATTGGTGAAGATATATTGAATGACTGGAAAGTACTATGGGGATTGCAATTGAACTTTAACCTTTGGCATTGCCACCAAAAAGGACGTTATCCTCCATGTCTGTATTCCTCCTTCAAAGGCCAAATAGGAGGCACTGGATACTGAGTGTAAACTCTCACATCTCACGTTGTTTCTGCAAATACTAGATCCCAAACAAGTCTGATTGCTGTTTTTGTTTTTTTAGAATTTTAAATATTTTAATTACATTGTGAATTTTTTTTCATTTTCCATTTTTGGGTACATATAGTACTTCTTAAAAATGTGGCAGCTTACACTGGTTGGGTTTATACTCTTATTTGGAGATAATACCTATTAATATTTGTGCAACTAGAATCGTGAATTTTTCCATGGTTGCATACTATAGGTAAAAGAATACTTTGTGTATTTGAAACACATGCAGTGACAGACCTATTTTTCTCCAAGAATAGCTTAAGTGTCAAAATTAATGTGAGAATGAAATTTGCCACATGGTGTAGTTCCAATAGAATATTATTACTTAAATCCTATTTGCTTCCTTTTTTGACCCTTTATATGATAAAATTTTGAGGTCTGCAATCGTTTTTTGTTTTGCTTTGTTTTGAATTGCACAATGTAATTCAAAGCCTATGGGTAATTGAATACTATTTTCTTTATTGTATGCAATTGATTATGCTTTTCAAAAAATAAACAAATAAAAACCCAAACATTCTTTTATAAGGAGAATTGGCTCCAGACTTACTGATTGCAGCCCAGTTTTTGCCTTCTGGTGACAGTAAAGAGAAAATTCTTTTTATACTTATGGGGATACTTCTATCCCTATGTCAGAGGATATAAGCAGTCAAGAATCAGGCAGCATATTTAGCACTCACCCAGCTCTTTTTCTTTGGATGCTATTCTCACATTGATTCCAATTCTAACTTCTACCATATCTGCTCTGTTTGTATACATTTTAAACTTGAGGCTGCCCATCCAATCTCCTAGTCTTGACTCAAAACTATAAACAATTATTGAACTAATAATTTATCAAGCTACTAATTTATCTAGCCATATATATATGTGAGCTTATATATATGTATATATATCATTTTTTTGCCAGTCCTGGGCTTAAGCTCAGGGTCTGAGAACTGTCCTTGGATTTTTCTCAAGGTTAGAACTCTACCACTTGAGCTTCAGCACCATTTCTGGCTTTTTCTAAGTATGTGGTACCAAGGAATCAAACCCAGGTCTTCGTGCATGCTAGGCAAGCACTCTACCACTAGGCCAAACTCCCAGCCCTATATATACATATATATCCTTTTATGTGGATAAGATATTAGGATATTAGGATTTTGATTACTTATAAAAGCTACTTAATGTAAAATTAGGCATTCTTAAGTAAATCTGAACCTTAAATAGAGATGAATTATCACATATATTATTTTACTTTGGCAATACTAAGATTTAATGTCAGACCCTCACACTTGCTAGAAAGGAGCTCTACCAACTAAGCCATGCCCAAGATCCTTTTTCCTTTGCTTTTTATTTGCAGGGTAGGCTTGTATTTTGACCTTCCTACCTATGCCTCCCACCTAGCCCAGATGCAGGTCACTATTTCCTTGAGAATTGGTGGGGAGGGTCACTAACCTCTTTCTTGAACTGGCCTTGAACTGCAATCACTTCAGCTCTACTTTCTGGGTAGCTGACCTACCCAGATATCATAACCACACTAGTATTCCCTATACTGAGTTCTTTGTGGGGAAAAATGTATTTTGGCAGTGCATAACAAGCAATAGTCACACAGTCAACATTTACTATAGAATGACCAGGTAAGGAATAGCAAGTCTTTTGACTTGGGGTTGAATTTTGAAAATAAGAGCCTTTTGCCATTACAGCCATTTTAAAATTAATGGTAGATTAAATACCTTATGTGTGTAGTGATGCTAACTAATTTTATTTATTTAACTTGGGTTTAAGTTCCTAGGAAAGAGAATTAGATGGTTACTATATTTTCTATTTTCAAGTTCTATTGTAATGAGTATAAAAACAAAGAAATGATTCATGAACATAAACACATGTGAGAAAGGAAACATGTTATTATTCTTTAAAATCTATGTCAAAATGTACCTAGAGTGAAATGTAAGGAAAATACATTGCTGCCTTTTAATAAACTTTCTCCATTCATTAACTGTGTTTTAAATATTCTGGCACTTTGGGGAAAATATTATGATTCTAAAAATTCCTTAAAGTAGAAATGTAGTGTTATTCTTAAATGATTTTAACCTTATATGAAGGTGGGGTTAACAGTGATCAAAAGCCAACATAAAAATCCCCACATACATGTGTATTTTAACTGCTGCTGACCTTATAAGTTTTAAATAAAGATTAAATGAAATGAATCAGCAATGATAGCTTAATAGTATAGATCATCTGTTTTTACCCATCCATACAGTGAGCAAATTTCCTGCTGGATTA